>NW_022884571.1:0-651250 GCF_011952205.1 Bombus bifarius | reverse complement strand
ACTATCTCTAATCCATTGCCTATTAGATCAACATCATCAGATATTTTGATTATTCTTGGTTTAAAAAAATCTGAATTTGTTTCACACGTCTGAATATAATCGGACAATACAAAGTGATCTTCAATAAGTACTGGGGGCTGATTTTGATTCTGTGGCTGTCGATTACGTGAACGCGGTACTTGATCAGCCGGTTCCATTAAATTTGGGTGTTTCTTTCGTTGATGTTGTAAAAGTTTTGCCTTATAAAAATAAATAAATTTCTTAAAAAGATTTTTAATTTGTTATAAGTAAAACTACAGATTTTTACAACTTACTTTACTAGCATATTGTTTATGACACCATTGACAACTCTGTGGTGTAGTAGTAATGCTACCGACAGTTTGACTAAATGTTGGATTCGGTAAATCGGAGCAATCCGACTCCTTTTGTCGGTTGCTCGGCGGTAAAGCAGCTCCTGGATGATTTTTCATGATATGTGCTTTACGTTTACTGCTGCTTTTATAGACCTGTAAAGCAAAGAAATATAAAAATCATATGAAATAAATAGCTCAATTTATTTTGTCAATGAATAAAGTGCATACCTTATCGCAATATTGACAATAATAATCTCTCGTTTGGCGTAAAATTGGTAAGTTTAACTCTGGTACAGATTCTGGCGCAACATCTGGATGTCTTTTTGCCAAATGATTTACAAGCATTCCTCTTCGTTTAAAACCCACCAAACATTGGTGACATTTATAAATGAAACGATTGTAATCATTAGGGTTTACCTGGTAACAATATAAATTATACTAGTAAATATCGTTCTTATTAGATAATTCTTAGAGTAAGTAAAAAATACCTTTGGAACAAATTTTTTAGTTTGTGTAACTTGCGACATTTGTTCTTCAGTGGCTGTCTGTGAATTATGTAATTTAGTCATATGTTCTTTTAATTTGTCTTTTCTCTTAAATTGTTTACCACAATTTGCACAGTGAAATTCTCTACAAAAAGAAAAAGAAATTCCATGTTATAATACACATTACCTGATTTTGTGTATCTTGTAAGTATAAATCTTACTATACCTATGATCGGAATGTTTTAGCAGATGCATCTGTAATTTATCTACTGTAGCAAATCGTTTTGCACAAATTTGACATTTGTGTTTTCTTTCACAATGATGTGCTCTAATATGTTTACGAATAACCGAATATTTGATAAATATTCTTTGACAGTAAGGACAGCTAAATGTGCCATCTTCATTTTTATGAGTTTCAATATGATCTTTTAATGTTATGCTTTGATTAAATAGTTGTCTGCACATTGGACACTCAAATACTTGTTTATTTTCTGAATAACAAAAAAAGAACGATATAAGCAACTTGAGAAACTCTTTCCCAAATAAAATTAAAATTATTTAATACAGTAATTCACCTCTATGTGTTTTCAAGTGACAAGAGAGTGCCGAATTATTCATGAATCTTTTGAAGCAAATATTACATGGCAGTGGTTTTTGGTCTTCAGCACCATGCACTAAGCAGTGCTGCTGTAAACGTACTTTTGTCGCAAAACGTTTATAGCACATCGAACATTTATATGTAGACAAAGAAGTCAATATTTTTGCTTTTTGCAAAGATAATCTCCCATGTTGTGAAATGTGATTGATCAATTCTTTTTGTTTTTGAAATTGCAGTCCACATTGCGGACAAACTGTAGATTGAATTTTAGTTTTTATTTTATCAGAACCATGAACAAGAGAGTGTAAGTTAAGCAAAAGTGATTTTCGAAAAATTAAACCACAAACAGAACATTTCCATTCCTTAGAATTATTTTGTCTTGAATTTTCTTTCTCTTTCAAATTTCTTCCGCGAAATACTTTCATACGCCGGGAATTATTATCATCTAGCCGTGACCAACTAGATATTTGATTTTTGTGCTCTGTAATCGAGAATTGCATAAATATAAATATAAACATAAACTGAAATATTTTATAAACCTTATATACCTTTATCATCCTTCGTTTCCTGTGTAGATTTGAGTGGTATTAAATTTCTACGTATTGCATAGTCAGTACTAGGACCAGCTTTTAATTCTTCCTTCGGTAAAATACTTCTTGTAGTCAAAAATACTATTCCATCACGTTGTTGACAAATTACCAAATTTTGATCTTTATATGTTAATGCAGGTCTAACAAAGCGCATCCAATTTGAAGCATCTGCATTGATAATAAAATATTTTAAATTAGATATTTTTATCTTATTAAATATTATTTCTTAAATTATTAATACCTACTTTCATTTGAAACATCTACTTTTAAAAATTCTTTATTTTCAGTTTCATAGAGCAATGGCAATTCATCTCTAAATGGTGTACCATCATAAGGATATAAGACACCTTCTATAGGTCCAAATTGAGTACGTTTTTGTATATAACGTTTTGCAAACACACCATAATCTGATCCACCTGATATAATTTCAGAATTGGATAATTTGTTTATAGAAAGGTATGATCCTGGCAGTGTTGCTATAGCACGAGATGGTACTGGTTGATCTGCTATTGTACATACATTATGTGAAGTGCAATTATCACCGGTACACACATCATCACATTCATCGCAACCTATAAAAAATATAAACTTAGTTTATCAGCAGATTACTAATTAAATGAAGGAACAATAAAATTATATACATAAACTTTTTTTATCATTTATACGACGTTTCGAACGTCTCATATTCTTTTTTTCACAATCTTTTTTTTCTTCAGTAGGTATTAAAATTTCATTAATTTCCCGTTCATTAGATGCAGCTGAAGAATCTGCATTATTTTCTTTATTTGAATTTTCTGCATTTGATGAAAGATGTGTAGAATCATCTATATCAAGGTTTTGTGTTTTAAATGAATTTATAACATTCATTTGGTCATCTTGCATAACAAGAAAATCTCTACTTAATGTAAAATCTGTACTTGGCATTCCTGTTAGCATTAATGGAGCTGTTGCTGATTCTAGCCCGGAATTCGTTTCTATAAATATGTTTTATGCATATAATACATCATAATGTTAAAAAAATCATACTTTTTTTAGGAACAATATTTTATAAAATTTACCTTGCATAAGAATCAACTCACTGCCAACACTAGACACTAGTTGTTCCTCATTTTCATTAGCAACATAGTCAGTAGAACTATCTGACTGCTGTACACTTTGTGTATCAATTGGATGCGTTAATTGAGAAACATAATTAACATTTGTTCTTTCATTTGATTCAGTTGAGGATATTAAAGGAGAAGAAGAATCTTGTAATACAACAACAGAATTATGAAACGGAGATGGTGGAAGTTGCACAGGAGTAGGTGAATATCTAGCAGCTGAACTCATATTGGGGTCAAGAGGACTAACACGATGTTCAAAATCTGAAAGTGGAGACGATGGTCTAGGAGAGAAGGAAACTTGTTCATATGTTGGAAATAAACGGGAATATTCCCGTGATGGATCTTCCACATATTCCACCTAATAACAAAATAATTTCAGATATCACACATGATAAATCATCTATGAAAGCATACTTTTGTAAATTTACTTACAGTTAAAAATAACAGTTTATTATTATTCATCTTTTTTTGTTGTTCGCACATTGGTGAAGAGAAAGAATGATCTGTAGACCAATTTACTAAATTGTTAGACACTTTATCGATATTATTTATCTCAAAGGAATTAGTAGGGGCCCCCTCAGGAGGGCCCCTTGGATCCATTTTATTTCTCCTTGTGTATCAAAAATGTTACAACATCTGTAACCTGCTAAAAATATGCTTTGAATCTACAAGAAGCTCTATTGTTAAAGGATTAAAAAAATTAAACACATTCGTTCTCTCTAATCATATAATGATTACATTTGTAGGATTTTGGGATCACTGGAAAGGTATGATAATGTCTGCGATAGAGAAAAAGTAAGGATATAATGCTTGAGCTTTTGGATTTTGTAAAACAGAAGACTTACCATCTTTAATGTATAAGTTTTCGAAGTCGATGCACTTTTTGCCTTGTGAATTGTGATGCACCTGCTGCAGTTCGCTGGTTCGTCAACAATCGACATTATCATTTTCATAATGCTGATTGAGAACCACTGAAATGGCGGGAAATTTTCGAATTGACAGATAAAATTAACAATGCATAACTTTAAAAATAATATATTTAAAATAATGGTTTCAATAATTCCAAAATAATTTTATTTGATGTTTAGAGCTTAAATAGGAATTAACATCAAAACTTAAATTGCCCATTATATAATATGTCCATCTATTTTATTAGAACTATTTTATTAGAACTTTTTAAATAAATATAATTTATAAAACATAAATAATTAACTTATTTGTATTCATTATGTTGTGTTATACTGATATATTAAAGTACACTTTGTAAAAGTAATGCTAACATTGATTGATTCTCCACTGATCTATTAATAACATACATTTAACTAAAAATGATTTTATACATTGAAAGATTTCCAACAATATAGAAAATAACCATATAAGGATATTACATAAATCTTTTTTTAGCAATGTAAGGTGAAGTCGTTTCATCGTCCAACAACGTTTATTTCTAGCCCTTACTTTATGAATGGGGATGTAGACTACACGCGCATGTATAGGAGATACTTTCATAACTCCCTTAACAACGAAACAACAACGTAACAAAAGCCTAGAATGACTTTTTAGAACTGTTTGCCGCAAACATCGCTTATTTTACTTATGTATGATATAGTTAACATGGTACATATGAACGAAGTGACGAATCTAATTGATCGGATGATGAAAGTGAGCATTTTTCATCCATCAGAAAAACTTCGAATGTTGAAAGATGAAGAAAAAACGTTTCTCGATCCAAATTTAATAATGAATGCGAGACACCGCATACTGCGAGAGGACTTGTCTGCTTCATCCGTGAATGACTCCGTTTTGGCGGAAACTAGAAAGTATAATGTAGTTAAAAATAATGAAGATAAAAAATTATGAAAATTTGTTTCAAAATATTACTTCGCAGATTATTAATGCAAGAAGAAACGAAACAATTATATATGAAGAAACAAAAACGATTTTTTGAAAGAGAACTGAAAAAATTTGAGATGGAAATAAGTAAATCTCGACCTAAATTCTCGAAACCCTACACATGTACGAAGAGAAATTTTATATCGTCGGACGATGAAGATTTTTGGAGGACAACTAGGAAATTAAGGAATAAGGTCAGTATGAATTTCAAGTAATCGTAAAGTAATTATATTTTGTCAGAAGTATAACAAATTCTTCATAGATAACAGTAGAAGAGCAAAAAAATCAAATCAATAGCAATCGTAATGAAAATATATACATAGATCCTATTTGTAAAAATAGTACAATAATGGAAAGCGACGATATTTTGTTAAAACTCGAAAATGAAGAAAGTCAGAAGGAAGCGGATTGCGAAGTGCAATGTATTGGAAGCATAAAAGTAACGATTACAGATAAAACTAATTCTGAAATAGAAACGCAACGTTTATATCTTCTAAGGAAATACTTCGATATTTTAAAACAAAATGCTATAGAAAAGCAACGTTTCCGTGACATTAAAGTGAAAATTCAGCAGAATATAGTATTAAAAATAATGAGAAAGTACTTCTATATTTGGAAAGCCTGTGCAAAAGATGCAACAAATTGCATTCAGAAGCAAACAGAAGAAAAAGAAGTTTCCGAAGAACAAAAGATCGAAATGTTCATAAATACAATCATAAAGCATCAGAAAGAAGTAATAAAAAAGAATCAAAAACCAAGAATTGGAAATGAAAACTTAATGGTGAAAGAATCCAACAATGCAAATATGAAGAAGAAAAGTACTTATAGTAAACGTATAATTGTCGAGCCACCAGCACAATGCCGATTAAATGCTCAGAAACAGATAATAGAAAAGCAAAAAGCTAAATTAGCCGAACAGAGCAAGATAATCGAAGAATTAAAACTGAAACAGATGCAAGAGGCGATATTGATAGCAAATAGGGAGACAATGGACATAGCAAAAAAAACCCTCACTAATTGTGGGCAAAGTACGAGAAGAACATTGATTCAGTTAATGCAACAAAATGGTTACAGGTAATACTAAATTTTTGGTAACTTTCTATATATATAATCTATATATAATTTATATATATAATTAATATATTAATCATAAATAATATGTATTATTATTATCATATATATATATATAAAGAGATTTATAATAAATTATATACATCTTCTTAAAAGAGACGAAATTTTAACGGTAACTCGACACCCACCGGAACCACCAAAATTTTTATTGAAAATGGAAGCGCGAGCAGAGGCTAGACGGAAAAGAGTAAAATTGGCTGAAGAGATACGAAGACAAAAACTCGAAGAACAAAAACGAAAAGAAGAAGCCGCTAGAATGGAGGAGGAACAGAAAAAGAGAAGATTACAACAGGAGGTCAGATTATACAAGAGATCAAAGTATATTAATGTCATATTAAGTGTCATAAACACTAATTTCACCTCGCAGTCTTTGTTATCTTTTTAAAAATACAACTATTTATATCGATATAGGTTTCTTTAAATATAGATAGCATGATGAATTTTTTGTTCATTCATTGATAGGCTTTGGCAGAGGCAAGAAGATTACGAAAAGAGCAAGAACAAAATCGACGGCGGGAAATAGAAAAATTGCAAAGATTAAACAGTATAGCGGATGAATTCTATCGAAAGTATCTTCTACGACATTACATAGTGAAACCATTCGTAATGCTTATCAAAGAATTACGGATTAATACCAAAAAAGCAGAGGATTATTATAGGACAAAATTAACAAAGAAAATTTTCGCGATATGGAAAAAGGAAGTAGAAATACAATACGAAACAAAAACTGAAATTGTCGAATCATCTTATCGCACAACTTTAATGTCAAGGATATTTAAAGAATGGAAACAGGAAGCGAAAGAATTAAACTTGAAATATCAAGTTGCAGTAGATTTCTATGATATGAAACTTCTAGATAAATACTTTAACTTGTGGCGAGTAACAACACTTGAACTTAAAGCAAAATCTGAAGAGAAAACAAAGTTAGTTATCAAAATTTATGAAAATAAGTTAAAAGTCAAGTATTTCGGCATATGGAAGAGATATCTCGTGATTGCTATAGATATTGAAAAAAGTGAAAAAAGGAAAAATAAATTACGACAGTTGGTGCAAGAAGTAATTCCTGATTTTGATCCTATACAGAGAAATGTAGCATTGGAGGATTAAAGTTCATCTATGACATTAAAATTAGAGCATAAAAATTACATCATAGTCATATACCCAGGTTTATATAACACAAACGACTGTTATTCATTTTGCATTATTTTGTATAGGAAAAATGTAAATATTTATCATAGCTAATTTATGTTTAAACCTTAGATGTACTAAACATAATTGAGTAATATATTTTATTGTGCTAATTAGTACAATGGCCATTTTATCACAGTTATAATAAATATATAAGTGATGTGCGCAATAATAGAATAAAAATAGTTAAAACTATAACTGAGTTCAGCGCTCTTACATCATGATATGTTTTTATTAAATTTAATATTATGAGCAATAGCTTAAGAGTATTAAGTACATACCTTGTTATCATAAAGAAAGAACAAGGATAAGTATTAAAGTATATTAAAATGCATTGTGAAATAAATATCAAAGTGTGTGTTTTCACATATTGCTATGCCTGCTGTTTGGCCTCAATTGTTTCAATTTTTCTAATATCTTTTACATAGTACAAAGTATCACCTTCCATACAAAGTAAGTCTAATAGTTTAGTCTACATTTAATATCTAAGTTTTGCAACAAAATAACCGAGATACATTTTTTAACATTCCATGGTCATATGGACTTCCAGCTTCCAGAAGACGTCGTTCATTCGATGTTGTACCAAGGTAAATTAACCAAAGATGATATATTAAATAACAAACTACCACTATCCCAACAAGCAAGCTGTAGAGTGCAGAGATGAAGCAAAGGGCAATGCTGGAACAATATGTACATTATTATATTTAGATTGGGTACCCAAAGCAAACATTTGCATGTCATGTTATCTATAACTCTTATATTCTTAGAAAGCAAATAAGAGATATTACAATATTTATGACGTTAACACAAGTCTCAACAATTATCAATATCTTGTGATTATTATAGTTTGCATTGTAAATCCTTGGTATCTTTCCAGTTTAGCTTTCAGACTGAGTAATGGAAAGTGTTGTATTTCTGCAGAGTATAATTTTATACTCTGGATATCATTAATTTCAAAATTGTATATTCTCTACAAATTGATGTTAATATGAAATATTTTTTGATCAATACATACTCTAATTGATGATATACGTCGCTGCAATCATCTGGTAAAAGAACAGTACCAATAAGTATAAATGGATGACATACACTAGTCATAGTCAAATTAGAACCGTAAATAAAAGCTATAGCTGAGAAGAATAAACATCCCAAGTACCATCTTAAATTACTTGAACCTATACAACAATCCAACCTAAAATATAAAATATATATCTTAAATATATCTGTATTATTACGTAAGATAAAATCTATTTTTATCATAAAGAGAGTTGTACCATTTACAATGATATTCTCTATTAAGGATGCATGTCTGACACATTCGACAATGATGCGCTTTAGGAGGTGTTCTTCTTCTACATGTAATACAAAGTTCTCCACTTCCTTCGCCAAGCTCTAAACCCTGAGTTAAACTACCTTCTTGAGTTGCAGAATCTGCATTTAATCTAGTCATGTAGCCGCACCATATACCACCCACAACACACATTATAAATACTAGATTCTCTTCTAGCAAAATTTCTAGTAATGGTACAACACTAATTTCAAAGATCAGCATCAACATAACTACACTGGTAATTGTCCACATTAAAAAAAATTTGGTACGTAGAAGAAATCTGAGGAAGTTGTGATGCAAGTAATACACCAATATTGGTGTTGCAACAAATATAATTATAGTACATAACACTGTTTGCGCGGCTATTACTGCCAATGTTGGGACTGCAAATATTGGTATCATTGCATCGACTGAAATTTGCTTAGCACCAGCTCTCCAACCACAGGGATTCCGTAGCCTTTCCCACATAGTCATTTTTTATCAATAATTATACACCAAAGCAATAAGTTTCCACTTGCATGGAGGATTAATGGAAGAATACCAAAATAAAGGTTAGAAATGCTTTACGGAACGTTGTTCCTTGATGAATATAACATTTCAAACTGACATTTGTTGAAAATATCGCGCGTAAGCACGGGCGGCAGCACCTTTTAAAATAATAGATATAATTAAATCACTAATTATAAAAATTTTCAATTCTTCAACTATCTACTCAAATGAAATTTTCCTTTAACAAGGAACCATTGTTTCTATACGAATCAATACTTTTCTTTTGACCAAAATTTTCTTATCAAATAAACGGTAGATCATTTTACTTAAGAACAAAATCAATTGATACAGTAAAATATTTTCTAAATCTCGTATTTTATTTCGCTACTACGTATTGTTATTTTTCGAAAAATATTGCGAAGAATGACACTTCTGACACTATTTTGAAAATGGCGCAAAAATCACAGGAAGAGTAAGTATAGTAGTGTTCATTTCCAGTACCCAGTGGCATTTGCCGTATGTAATGTGTACTTTATGCAAGAACAATGGTGTCAATATTGTATTCCAATAATTCAAAACTGTGACTAATCGTTCAAAAATTCTTTCACGGATTCCATTCACTCAACTCAGGTAACAAATACACCATAGATAATTGAAACAACCATTGATGCTTTTCTCAAAAGCATTGCCAGTATTGCTATTGTCACTTCGCCACCTTGTTTTACGTGTTCGTCATTCTCCTACCTGACATTTGCTGTAATTCGTTGCGCATGAAACTGCAAACGTGAAGCGCATGGCGGGAATATGACGCAAGTTGAAAATAAAGCCAACTTCAATGGGAAAAAATTGTCAGAAAAAATTAGAATATCTTAAATTATCAACATTTTATAAAAACATCGAAGGTCAACTCTTATCTCGGTTTAGTACTTGTTATTTGGTATTTAACACTCTCGTTGAGATTATAGAAAAAGTCATACAGTTATAAAAATCGTTAAATGGAAAATATACAAAATTAGCGAAAGTAAGTACGACTTCCTAGTGAAATGAAATTCTTTAATCATGAAGAAATGTAATCATCGTCGAAGAGGATGATTTGAAAAATAGTTTCTTAATCAAGAGAAATATAAAAGTCAAGGCCAGGATAAAAAACTTAATCTATGTTGGTAAGGCAAAACGTAACATTAATGAGGTTACTGCCGAAACGGGCGCTCAGATGAATGCTATCATACATTACCGTTAGTGATTAAGTTAGTTGATCAATGCTTTACCAAATTTATTTTATCGATTCATGATTACACAACGACTCACCTTTGAAAATTTGTAATCACTTTGAAAAAATAACACACCTTATTGTAACCTAATACCACAACCTTATCTGTTATACTAAATATCACATTATAACAAATGTATTCCACTGACACACGCGGTACAAATATCGATTGGTTTTTCGCGAAGAAGAAGACTCAGACGAACATTATTATCGCACTGTCGAGGCGAAGCTAATTAAAGAACAGTGGGGTAGAACGCTATTAAGATAATCATACGGCACAATAAAGAATCGTCTATACAAGTCAAAGATTGATCAATTACGGCTGCATGGTTGCTGCCTACTGGAACTGTTTTCAATTCATTGCACGTGTTCGAATTGTTTTATCAAATTATCATTGTTTACCAGACTCTCCTCTCGCGGCTTTTAGCACTAGGTGGGAAGGAAACATGGTACAATTCGATAATTATAATACTGTAAAATCATTCGATGCCGCTAACGTACATATTTCAATGTATATATTTATGCATATGTAGTACATGTAATTTCAATAAGATAATAGTGTTAATTTCGTAATATGCAATATTACGAAGTCCTGCGAATCGGAATATTATACAATATCTACAATAGAATCTAGAGCATTATTTATATTTCTTACGTTTCTTAATTAGAGAGATAACATACATATATGTTAGTCAACAAATTCAAGGTTTACCATTATGTCCTACTTGTATAGACTTGTACAGAGGTAACTGGTTGAATTCGAATAACCGAGATGAATACGTTATTTATTTCGTGTTTTTTACCTGTCTCTTAGGATTACGTTTTTCGTCGGAGAAAGAAGCCGATTGTTGGCCTCTTTAACCTGCGGAAGGCTCGTCTCTAGCCTGTCCCTTCCTTATATCGCATACTGGACAGTTCGTACGTGGATCTCGATTTGAAGACTTATCAAAATCAGACGGCAAAGCAGCCTTGTAGTAGCTCGTTAATGTGTCGCAAATTTGCGACTTCGGTCAAAATATTTAACCACATGCGGTTCGATTTTATATATTTCGTTCAAGTAAGATAATGAGATCCTGGCAAAATTGGTGAATACTTGAATATTTTAACAGAAAAAAAGAAAGGAGGGAAGAAAAAAGAAAGAATTCAATATAAGCGAAAGTAACTGCATAGAATTGTATAGCTGCATCTATCGAATGAAGTACGTGATCTAGTATTGTGTACGACGCGATTACATTTGGGGCACTGTTTACGTGTTGTTTCGAATTGTCCTCTGTCTATTTATATTATCGATTGAAAGTAAAGTTTCGAGAACGTAAGATCAATGACCATCACGTTTACTCCTAGTAAAATTATAATAAAAGGAATAGGTCATATTTACTTGACCGGAACGAGTGTAGATCAGTCGATGAGGTCATGAACCTTGGTGGTGGTAAACTCGGTGGTGGTCTAACGTATGTTTCCGATCATTTGCTTAGGTCGAAGATACATTAAACAGCAATCGGGGGTATTGACAGTCTCGTTTCCGCTGGATCGATTGATTGGTGGGAACTTGGGGGATTCCACGATGGGAATTGGAGAAACGAGTCGGAGAAAAGATAAGTAGATGCATTCTCGAGCTTCGTTCAGCTACTTTGGTACAGTCGTTCTTCGAGGTATAAGAACGAATCGTGTTATGGTCGAGACCAAGCGATAAGGAGGTAACGTCGTGTGACTCCAAAGTAAATCGGTTGATAAGAAGTGGCCGATGATCGTAGACCCGGGTTCTTGTACTGTTGTGTTAACAACTGGCGATGAATTGTGTCACCATGTTCCAGTGCTATTGGTAGCGGTGATGTTGGTTGTGGTGTTGGTGGTAACGGCGACGTGCAGCGATCTATGAATCCGGGGTTACTGCTCTCTCGTAGGCCGTACTTCGTGGGTTGAGAAGCTTTCAGGCTTCCCGTGGAAGGCTAGGAACTGGTCTGTCGTGGACTCGTGGGGATGTTATGTAAGCTGTACTTGATCGACATAAACGCATACAAAGACCGTATACACAGACGCATGTATGCGAGGAGCAACCTCAACTCCCAACGCAATACGTGCTGTAAGCGCGAGGTGTTTGAAACCGCGGAGATCCAGCGAGAGGATATTTGTTCAGTGACGAGAGTAGCAACGCGCTAGACGCAGCGATTCAATCAAATGCGTGCAGATTTTAAGCGAACGTCGAAACGTATAAGGCATAAACGTATAGACATCTCGATATTTCAGGTGATCGGGTTGCGTGTCCTAGCAGTGATCCTCGAAGATTACCCGAGGACACCTTTTATCCATGGTTCAGCTTCGACGAGCTTTTGAGCTATGAGGAGGATACCCGGTTGAGGACAGAAGACAGGGAGGAAGACGACGAAAAGGAGTTCGAAGAACGTCTAGTAATGTCTTCGGTTTCGACTAACAAACTGCAGATTTTGTGGGATCATTTCATTCATGCAGAACCGCAGAGCTATGAGGTACACGATCCCTGCATCTAAGAATTTCTATCCACCACGATTTCTTCCTTATCCCTTTTTTTCACTTCGCCAAAGTTATAAAGACGAGGATTCAAATTTGATAGATCAATTGGCACATCGAAGAGCAGAGGAGACTCTAACTAGCCAGATTAACTTGCAACAATATCAATTTTATCTTCACGTAACTATATCCTTTCTCTTTGGAATATTCTATCTAAACGGTAAAAACTTAGTCAGTGATCATTTTTATTTAAATGTACTTACCTCATCTTGTTATTCCTTACCACGTTTCACTAAGCGAGATTTCGTAATCATCGTCAATCATGGCTAAACAGTACCTTATGTTGGTCTCAAGATGACTTACAAGTCACGCGTAACTTATATGCTTGTCGATATTTTTTCGCGTGTATCGGAATAACAAGTGATCCTCTGTCCCATGTAACGTTAACACTATCGATTTCTTCCCATGTACTTAGAAAGTTGAAGCAACTACAGAAAATTTGCATCAGACAATTCATATCAGTAAAATTCATGAATTGATAATCGCTTGCCTCTGACAAAAAATACGATGATGAATGTTTGTTTAAATACAAACTCGAAATAACATAATATGCATTCTTGCCAATTATGCCATTTGGTAGCAGAGCTATCGAATTGTATAAGACAAAATTAAGATATTTGTGTAATTTCAATCCTTATATTCTTATATTTTGGTCTCTGTTTCTATCGAGCCGATTATTTTATCAGGCATACCGCGGCACGTGCAATAATCATTTTGCATTTCGAAAATTAAAGAAAGCAATATCTTTGTTTTCTTTTTTACAGAATTTAGTACTTTATATTTACTATTTTTTCGTGATATTTGTATCTCTGTCGTAATATTTTTCTTATTGTTCGATCAAATCTAGAAGGTATAGTGTTGCTAAAAGAGAGTTAATTATTTATATTTATTTAGACTATAGTAATTAGCATTTAACATCGGACTTTTGATAATCTTTTGTTTTAATTTTTTTATTGTGATTCAATGGCTTATTCTATAGTTAATAAATTAAATTATGAATTGCGCGTTTTTTCTGTTTAGAAATCACAGTGGTTGGATATATTCCTCGCGGAATTTCTTGCCCAAATAAACGAAGGACGAGATGTGAAAGATGCTCTATCGTTTTGGTAAGATTACATGTCACTTAATTAAATTTCTTATAACTGCTTAATTTTATCGTACGGTAATAGTCGAAATAACAAATACCTTTCTCTAAAAATATTCACGTTGTAGGAGAATTAATGTAAAATTAATTTATTATTAAATTATTTTTTATTTATTGAAACGCAATGAAGAAGTAACAATATAGATTTTTATAACGACACAGTGGTCGGCCACAATCTGAAAATATGATCTCATGTCTGTGGTTTTGATTAACGTAACTTTTTACGTTTGTACGTCTCACCTTTATTCCGTTAGCGCGTGATCACTTTCTAGCGTTCACACATTCTTTGCAAGAATTACCTTCGATCAATACCTTTGCCAGTATTTCGTCAAAATAAAAATTACACCTTACTAGAATTTAACAAATTTATTAATCACAAGTGTCACTTAATGCCCTGCACACGATTGTTTTTTCGTTACCGAAATTTTACTTGATTTCACTTTCAAAACTTCCCTCGGAGATATCGCGTCTCTCATTGAAAATAAGATTGCATACCTGTATGAACGTTTCCACGATAACCCGTATCCGATGGATAAGATAGAAATATAAAATACCCAATATGAAAATATCCATTCCAGTTCGGTCGGCGGTGGTGGTGTATCTACCCTTATAGCCTGCGAGCTGCTCTCTGATGTTCATGAACTTTGCGCAACGAGAATCGACGGGGACGAACTTGTTAGACTGAGGAAGTATTTGGCTCAGGATCGTGGTTGGCGTTGTTTGGCTGTTCTACAATTACTTGGTGTTCGTGGACTTTCTTGTGGGCGAGAATTGGTTGCTCTACTTATAGCTTTGTATCCAATTGTCCTACAAGAGGAAACGAGTAATAAAGCCAATTCTGTTTCATTGAACGAATCCACGTATTCTTCGATAGATGGTACCACACGTAATCCTTATGTAAAATTTTACTGCAACGACGACACCGTCGACGCGGTAGATATCGTGTCGCATGTAAAACACAAAAGGACGAAATTTAACCGATACGATGTTTTCTACGAGGGCAATGTATCGTCAAGAAGGAGAACAAGTCGTAAACATAGTATCGGTACCAAGGTGCCGGTCCATTGCAAGCAAAAATCATTTGGAACGTCCGAAGCGCGTCGCAACACACCGGAAAGCGCGAGCAGCGAATCCGAATTGCTGACAGATGGTATGGATCAGGCACGATCACTCACGCTCAAGATCCGCCTGAATCCTATGGATTTCGAGTATTTCACTTCAGTTGTCAGAAGCGACGAGGAACAGAAATGGCAAGCAGCACTTTATGAGCTTCCTATCCGACCGGCAAAGAAAACACCGAGAGATTACATAGATGAGCGGATCAAGGATGTTCTAGATGCTAGAATTAGTAATTTTGAGACGAGTCTTTTGATTATTCAATTGCTTCAAGGACTACGAGATTACGATACTCCAGCCGAACAAACACCGGCTGTACAAGTTCTAAAATTTGCCTTGGATACGTTATGGTCCCTACAATTCAGTATAGACGGTGTTAGCTTGACTGGCACTGAATGTGCTACGTTGAAAGCTGCGGCTGCTAGGCTTATGCTTACAGCATTGGAACGCGTATTACGAGCAAATGAACCAACCACCGCTGTTATTCACAATGGTTTATTGCCTATGACTTTAAGATTACTCGAGGATGCTTGTAGCAAGCCTGTAAATGTTTTTTCACCGGAGGAAGGTTCCCTTTTGCAAGAGTTCATTTTTGCCACCATTTACGGAATAATAGCATTTCTTTATTGTTTGCTGCACCAACAAGGTAGCGCAGTAGAAAAATTGTCAGACTTTTTAGAACTGTTTCAATTATTTACGGAGAGCCAGGATGGAAAGCTGGTGGAGCGAACAATTTTTGCGATTGTTGACCTGCCGAGCATTGATCCGGCGAGGTCAGTAATCCGTGCCAAAAAGATCATTGATATGATAGGTGCGCTAACGAGTGGCTTGAAGTCCGTTCGACGTGATATTTCGCACGTAGCTCATTGCAACAGAACAAAACACAAATCCTGTATCAATGACGTTCAAATCCATCACCATTCGGATGTATTTGGTGCGCCTTATACTCAGCCGATCGTTGGCGCCGTTATGAAAGAAGCATGTTGCATTTCGTCTCTTCTTATGATACTCACTAATCTTCTCAAGCATTCTCATCCCTTCGTCAGCGAGTTGCAAGTCAGATTGATCAAAGTTTTTACAACGGCAGGAACGTGTTGTTGTTTTCCACCCAGAATACTCATGACTAGTATCATCACTCTTTTAAAGAAACGAGAACCGATAATTTATATCCCAGCCGTGACATTCCTAGAGCGTATCTTTTTTAAAGAACTCGGTGCTTATTCGGAATCAGAAGTATGTACCACCTGTGACAGACCTACAACATATTCTTGGGATTTTCTGGAAATGTATGCAGATTTATTGACGCCGGATGATTCAAAATTATGCTATATTGTAATGGCTCATCTTCTAAAAATTGGGCCTTCTTCTAAATTACAGATTAGACGGGAATTGCTTCTAAACATTTTTTATCCAACCTTTTTGAAAGCCAAAATCTATTATACAGCTAACAAAGGAAATACTATCGCAAAATTTCTAATTCAATCTTGCCTCTCTGCGATATCTTATTTGATAGTAAACATGCAAATATATGAAGGATTCAATGAGATTAATGGGTTGGAAAAAGTATTGACTTTGTTACCAGACACAACTTTCACGAGAAATGTCTACGCTCTCCTAGAAGTCGCCATCATTGTCGAGATCTGGAAGACGACTTACGTGGAATCCGATCTCTTAGATACGGAGAAATCTGCCCTTAAATCTTTGTTCGATTCCCTTGAAAAGGAAACGAATGAATTATTGGATATTTTAGACAATTCGGCGAATACTTTTGTCGATGAGAAATACGTAGAACAAGTAGCAAACCAAATTCCTCGCGTGGAATTAGACGATCAGAATGTTGAAGGAACAAGTATTATCATAGAAAGTGATAGCTTGCAGGAACAAAGTGACGTGAAGGAATCGATCAATACAACTTCATGCCTTTTAAAAATATGGGATAATTCTGAGATTAATAATGCATCATGCTCGGAAATTGACAACGAAACAGATACAAGTAAGAAAATAAATCTGTATCAGGCTAGTGTCGCGTGGAGGACCGCAGCTGGAGTAACGCTTTACAGTCCAAAATTTCGAACTCAACTGTCGCTACATCCCGTGTCACAAAAATCTTCGCAGCTTCTTATAACGCTGGCTACACATATCTCTACAGATAGCATCACAGGTATATTCTAAAAAAACAAAGAACGGATTGTACCATATATAAAAATATCTGGATTTACATTTACATACTTGTCTCCTTTTAGACACCAATAAATCAGCGCATAGACTCTTTGAGGCTTTGCTAACGTGCTGTCTAACATCCCCGTTGTGTAAGTATACTTTTATATAATGAATGTGAATCATAGGTATTCCAAGTATGCTTCCGTTCCACATGCTCTTTCGCCGTGTGCAGCTGCAGATTAAAATCCCAATAAGCTATGTGAATTTATTAGCCGTAAAAGCAGTTCACATAATACTTGACACCAGCAAACATCTCGACCTATCTACTGTTCGTTAAATCTCTCTTTCATCGCGTAGTATTTTATCGTATGTGCATGTTTTATATTGTCCATAAAGTAATATATGAAACAACGTATGATACAGGTGATTGTGACATAATTATGGAATTAGGAAGAGCGCTGATGGACGTAGGAATTAAATTGGGTCGTGGATTAGCTGTCATCGTGGAAATTTTATTAAAAGTTTCTATGTTAAAACCAGCTCAAGAAGAAACTATACCGCAGTGTACTCGTCCTAGGGTAACTTTCATACTATTTCATTTATTCTAAATTGGACTGATTCATTTAGTTATCTGGGTACCATTTTTCGTTGCAGTTACCGATTATGACATTGGACACGATACCAGATTATGCCGCCGATGATAGTAGCACGGGTGAATATGTTACAGCTGATGATGGTTACGAAGCAGACGTAGAAGTACCAGCACAAAGCTTACATAGTAATTCCGTAAAAAGAAGTAATTCCTTAGGACCGGTAGTTGAGCCCAGAGGTCATGCAAATGCACATCCGGCATTATGCCTATTGGCAGTAGATTTATTAATTCATTTCAGTAAACAGTAAGTATTTGACTGTACGAAATATGGAAACTATACATGTGATAACAATATTATAAATGATATTTCTTTCGCAGAGGTTTGGATGCTGAGAAAGCATGTATTATAACCACTGGCTTAAGAAAAGTTGCAGTCACATGCAGAGAAAGTGCTTCGAGTAGTGCCGCACTTGCAAGTTCAGGTGTAATCACAAAGATGTTAAATGGCTTCAGGGATATATTTACTAATAAAGATATCCAATATCAAGGTATTTTTAATATATAAACTATTTTATAGTATATAACATACCGATCCTGTTTACAACATTACATAATAAAATATTATAGATCTACAACATGCTGTGCTAGAAGTATTTACTTTGCTAGCGACACAATCGATTTCGCCCTCAGAACTAGTCATGTACTTGTCTTTGTTCAAAGTTGATGAACCACCTCTACGATCGTTGTTGGAACCGCTTTTCCATCTAGGTTTAGCTGCACGTCCACAACCAAATTTTATCATATCTTTTCCTGTACCTTCTGATACGAAAATATTATCGAAAACTCAATCGGAGGAAGTATATAAGAACTTGGAAAAGGTTGAAAATCTTGTAAATAATTTCCGAAAAAAACATTTTACATCGGGTATATGCAGTCCATGGTCTGTGCATGCAACGTGTCTACCAATTGGTCCAGAACTGGCTTGGCCAGTTTGGTTGCATGGTTGTTCCGCCTCTATGTGGTTGAGAGTTGAAAGAGGATTACCCGTTAGTAGCAAGGGAACAATGATTAATACTTCACCATTACTCGATTCAGATGATGAGAGTTTGTCCGATTGGGGTATTCTGTCCGACAATTGGAGTCGTGAAGGTTGGTAAAGTGGTTTACTAAGAACTAACAAATAAATAAATAAATATATATATATATGATCAATTTAATACTTTCTTCTAAGATTTTTGCCACAAGTCCATCATCTAACTTTATCAAATGTAGCAATATATTTATTATTTTGTATTCAATGCATGCTCTACACATTATCGTGGAAAGACCAATCGATGTCTGATCTTTTCTTGGGTACATCAGTCGTAGCAGGTTCGTCATCTCCACCTACACCAACATCGATTATTCATTTGATGTCTATCGGATTTGAGACTCTGGTGCTTGAAACGTGGTTGGATCTTAAATCAGGTAAACTATTTTAAATAGACTTTTAACTTTTAGTATGATTAGTGTATTTTATTCCTTTTATTATATTTCAGATAAATTAATTTTACGATTAACTCGGCCAGACGACAAAATGAATAGAACAGTTTCGGAAACATCTGTAATTGGTATGCTTTCTTCTGGTCGGTGGCATCATTTAGCATTGAATTTCAAAGACACAGTTTTAAATAAACGCAGTGCGGTGGTTAAAGTCGTGCTTTGGGTAGATGGGTGGAGAGAAATCAATGCACAATTGCCATTTGATGGACTGCTAGTGAGGAAACCTGGCACCACGTGTGTTCTATTAGGACAAATTGGATCCAGCACTATCGGTGCTTGGTATCTTGGAAATTTAATGGTATTCAGGTGTGCATCTTATGAGACATTTAACTACTAATTAATAATTATATCATGTGTATGCAATGTTAAAAATTAATTTATAGATGTCCAGTATTTACGAAGGAGAGAGCATTATACCTAGCAAGTCTTGGCCCTAATTATACTAATCTTGCGGAATGTACTTTAAACATAGAGAATCCAGATTTTACGCAACTAATTGCATCTGGCGCTTTAGATGGTGTACGAGAAATACGATTTGGTGAGTACCATAACAAAGACATAACATAAAAGAGAGGGAGAAAGAGAGAACGAGCGAATAGCCAATTATATTTTTATCTAATATAGAGGGAGGAAAATTTGATACAAGTCGAAGGAAATCATATGGCGGAACGTACTTAAGACACGCTATTGAAACTAAAGTATCTGAGACCAAAATCGATTGGGATACAGTTATGGATGCTACAAATTCGCAATTGGCTGAATTGCAAGATAATCTGCTTCTTAGTTATGAAGCTCAAAATCCCAATATTGTTCATTTATATCCTCAGGCTATTGCAAATCCAGCTGGTAGGTTTATTACTTCGTAAATTTATATTTGTTAATTAATGCTTGATAATCATTAATTCCTCTTGCATAAATATTACATGCTTATTTTTAGCTGTGGTAAGAAATCTATTTCCGGGTCAACCAGGTTTTAGAGTTGTTTTCGCACCGGAACATAGAGTTTCACAGCAACCACCTTTATCTGTGACTCCGATACTTTCTGCTCGATTAGAATGCCAACAGTATAGAGGTCTTGTACCCGCTGCCATTTTAGTGGGTGGTGTACCTATATTTTTATATTTGTTCGCAAGAGTAAGCATAATTAAACAGAAATATTTGATGCTATCAGTTATGACTACTTATGGTCATCATTAAATGAATTTACAGGTAGTCGAATTAAATTCTAACGAAGAGGAGCAAGCATTAGCTCTTTCAATAGTTCTGCAGCTAATACGGAATGACTCTGAACTTTTAAATCAGTACCGATCAGAAGATGGAACATCTTTAATCCTATGCATTTTAGAATCACCTCGATGTCACACAGGTAGACACATTCTGAAAGCAATGTTAGATGCAGCTTGTGATAGTTCGATCCTAATAAAAGATATCGGCAGCGGTAATCATTTAGTCTCACAAAATTGCGAAGCTGTGATTACGGATCCAGATTTAATCAAAGGTGCATTGACCGCATGGAAAACATGGGCAAAATATGATACATTAAATTTGCTATTGCAAGCATTGTTATTATTATTAAGAGATCAACATTCACAGCGTGAGTTCAACGCAACTCAATTAAACAGAGTCGGAATTGTTGATACCATTTTAACACTATGCAAAGTAATTTAATACTTTTTGTAAATACTGTATTTTATAATAAATATACTAAAGAATTCATAAAAATATCTCATTGTTTATTATAGGAGCATTTTATGTATGATGAGTTTGGTGCTGTACTTGATTCTTCAACAGGAACTGCAGTAGTTGAATTGATTAGGGCACTTATGGGAGCACCTCCAGAATTTGCTCATATAGTAGCTATTACTGACTACCTAGTTCTGGTTCATCAAGCATCTGAAACTTATATTACACACTCAAGACACAATATATATTTTTTGTTACCACCGATTGGAGAAAAAAGAGTTGTAAAAATTGCCGCTACAGTAACTTCCAACTCTTCAGATGAATCCATAGAAACTATTGAAAATAGTAAATTGGATAAAGGCTTAACAAATACACAGGTTCGTATTTGTTATTAAATAGGTTGTAAAATAAGTAATAAAAGATAAAATTCGATTGACATTACTTTTTTAGATTCAGAGAAATAGAATGCCTAAAAGAAAAGAACGCCGAAATGGTCCTCCTCAAGATACCAGTGCTGGAGAGGATTCAGGAATCGCAGCTAGTGATGGGTCCAACCCTCTTAGTAACGTAAGTATGTAATTAAGTCTGCTGTTTATTAATTATAATCTACTGCAAACTCTGATTTTTTACATAGGAAAAACAATCTACGTGGATGGACGAAAGGAAAGCTTGTCAAGGTTTAGTTTGTGAAGGACTTTTATTACTCCTCCGAGATGCAGTTAGGGTTTTACCTGATAGCCAAGTTGGTTCGGTTTTGAAACACGTTTTAAGAGCTGA
This sequence comes from Bombus bifarius, assembly GCF_011952205.1. NCBI lineage: Eukaryota > Metazoa > Arthropoda > Insecta > Hymenoptera > Apidae > Bombus > Bombus bifarius. The sequence goes on along the minus strand of NW_022884571.1, from coordinate 629,259 downwards.
ACTTTTACTTGTACTGGCTAATAATCCAGATACTAGAGTTCGTACAGCACTAGCTAAGGTATGATAGGATGTAAAAAGGAAGTAAGTTCTATTTTCATTCAAGTATTATAATAACTGGTTAACTTATAGGTCGTACAAATATATCTACAACGTGCTAGTGATGAGGAGGTCAACAAATTTATAAAGCAAAAATATTTTATACATTTAGCAAATCAAATAGCATTATATCCTGGAAGTGAATCATTGGTAGTTGCTTTAGAAAATTTAGCTTTACGAGGCCCAACTCTGGCTGCAATGCCTCCATTAATGGCTGTAATAGCAAAAGCAGCAGCTACTGAATCAAATGTAGTTAAACCAATCGTATCATTTATGACTGACATAATTGCAAAGGTACGATATCGTAGTTCGGTCTCATTTATTAAACAAAATTAATTAACAAAATTTACTTTCAGAATCCTACTGCTTTGAGAATGCTTTTGGAACAAGGTTTGATTGAATCATTAGTTCAAGCATTAGTAGGAAGTGCTCATAAAAGTGGTTCTACATCTCTTCATCGAGATATTCATGTACTTTTTGTGGCCATTGCTACAAAACTTTTGGAATCTCCAGGAAATCATCAAATGCAAGCTGTCCTAGACTTGCATTTGATATTAAATCATATGGAATTGAAAGAAAAATCTCACTGCATTAAAAATAGAACATGTATATCAGTTGTAAGAGATGCACAGGTAGCACTTTTTGATGGAGAACTCGACGTGCTTATAGCGAAAGTCTCAAATCAATCGAGTTTCCGATTACGTAGTACAGCATCGTATCTAGCCTCAGCTTCCCATATAACTTCAGGTAGTACTTGTATTACAAATAATGAAAAGATAAAATTTCAGTTTCTTCACTTTATCAGTATTATATTTTTTAGTTTTTACAACGTCCAGTGAACAGAGTGACCATGGTTCTCGATCATCTAGCTATACGAGTTTACATACACCTTCCATTGCAACCTTACGCGAACCAGGCAAAGGAGAATTGCTTGAACGGTTTCGCATTGTTCTCAGCCGTGCTGTTGAATTTATAACAGCAGCTGATGATTCACCTTCTAGCAACGAGTTACAATTAACTAAAAGATTGTTTTCAATACTTTTACATGGTTTTTGTAATCCACTACAAAGGAAAAATCATTGGAGCAGCGGATGGTCAACCAGACACGCTTTAAGAAAATATACGGCCAAATTAATGGTGTGGTTACTTGGACCACATCAAAGTAATAATACGAGGATTTTTGCTGTTAGATCACTAATGGAAGAGCCGAAAGCTCGTGAAATTCTGTCCTCTCTTTTGGAAGTTCATCCACAAGTGAGTCTATCGATTAATCCATATTTATCTGTTCTCTATTTTCTTATATGTATGTTTCAATGCATTTACATATATCAGGTAGAACAAAAGTTCGCTGTCTTCTTTTGGGATCTCTTACAAAGACGAGATGAGATGCCTAGTGCTGATGCAAGGATATGTATAGAATTGAAAGAAGCTTTGAGTATATGGGATTTAGCAAAAGGAATAGAACAAGCTAGTCCTGGGATATGGAATGAAGAATTAGCATTGCTAAGGCGAGAATTGATGAGAGATCGAGATATATGGATCGACAACAATCTTCCTGCAATTCAAAGGTAAGTAAAATTAAATAGAGTGTTATATTTTTTATTCCTTTATTTTGCAAAATATTTTTCTCGTTTATTAGAATTACCAACAGATTTGATGTACTTGCTAAACAACTAACAGAAAGTGCAATGGCTATAACGCGTACTGTCGTGGAAGAACAAAATCGAGAACGTAAAGTATTAATGGAAAGACTGAAACATTCAAGAGCGATGGAAGCTCAAGCAATTGCTAAATGGAGAGATTTAGCAAGACGTCTAACGCATGAAAGAGCCCCTTGGCATTTTCCAAACAGTTATCCAAGAAATTGGGAATTAGATCCTACGGAGGGTCCTGCTAGAGTTAGAATACGATTGCAGCGGTGTCATTTAAACATTGATCGAAGATTTTTTATGACCGAATATCAAGATAGGCTAGGTTTGATCGCTATTATTCTATTAATTATTTCCATTCAATTTGTTTGTATTTACATAGATTTCATTTTTTGGCGTACAGATGCAGTAAAAAACGAAGCCCCTTTATCTTATTTATTTACGAATAATCGACAAGATGCAAATGCTACAGCATTAATCGAGCGACTGCATACTAGTGAAAGAATACGTAAAATGTCTCAAGCCAAAGTAGTTACTCCTAGAGCTGAATTATCTGGTGAAGTTCTTATTGGTGAAACATGTCTTTATTTTGTTCCTGATAATCCTGATGTTCTACTGCACACAGATGTACGATTCTGTTAATCCTTTTATTATTCTATGAATTCATTATTATACATTTAATTGGATACATAATAATTACAGATAGCTTTAGGTGGCTTGGATTTAGCTATGGTGGGTGGAACAGCTTGGCGCCTTGAAGATATTCGAGAATTGCATCGAAGAAGGTATCAGTTACAGGAAAGGGCTATTGAAATATTCCTCATTACAGGAAGAACTTACTTATTAGCATTTAATTCTTCAAAGGTACATATATCTTATCTTAAAAATAAATACTATGTAATTCTTCATAATGATATTTAACTTACAGGAAAGAGATGAATTTGGAACGGAATTATCTGCTTGCAATTTACCGAGACGAATACCTGGTGATGATTTAAGCGAAGCTATCTCGTTGTGGCGAAGTGGGGCATTAACAAATTGGGAATATATTACTTGTCTAAATAAATTAGCCGGTCGATCATATAATGATTTAATGCAGTATCCTGTATTCCCATTTGTATTAGCTGATTATACAAGTGAAAAAATTGATTTAAGTAATCCAAAGATTTATCGGTAAGTATAATAAGTATAATACGTAAAAGTATGATGAGGGAAATATTTACGAAAAAACAATTTTTTTTTAGAAATTTCAAACGCCCTATGGCTGTGCAGGATAAAAAGAATGAACAACACTATATAAATAATTACAACGTAAGTGGTTTAATTATGTTTATAGAAAAATATAAAAGAATATTGTTTATAATATTATTTACCGTTTTATATAGTATCTCAAACAAGCTTTATCGGAAGGTTTAAACTTAATAGCGTTAAATCAAGAACCATTCCATTACGGATCGCATTATAGTAATTCTGGAACAGTTCTCCACTTTCTAGTAAGATTACCACCATTTACTAGTATGTTTCTATGCTATCAAGGTAAATTAAAGTTGCTTTTTAGATGTATGTATACATTACTGTTGAGATTTAATTTTCATAATTCAGTTTATTTCTATTTTTGAAGACGATAATTTTGATATTCCCGATCGAACATTTCATGCACTGGCTACTACATGGAGATTAACTAGTTGCGATTCAACAACAGATGTGAAAGAATTAATTCCCGAGTTTTTCTATTTGCCTGAATTTTTGTTGAATTCCGAAGGTAATATAGATAATTATGGCTCAAAAAATGATATGTAAGTTAATTAATATTCAAAACAAACTTTGTTAAAGGATTTAATTTTGGAGTTCGACAAAATGGTAACCGGGTTGGAGATGTTGAATTACCGAAATGGTGTGGAGGTGATGCACGACTTTTTATTCTTGCTCATAGAGCAGCATTAGAAGCAGATCTTGTTAGAGAAGTTCTCCCTTATTGGATCGATCTGGTATTCGGATTTAGGCAAACTGGTAGACCAGCAGTAGAAGCTATAAATGTTTTCCATCCTGCCGTATGTTGATACCAACATTCATGCAATCATATTTAAAAGTGTAATTTAAATTTATGAATTTATTTTTTTAGACCTACTATGGATTTAATGTTGAACAAATAGCAGACCCTTTAGAACGTCAAGCTTGGGAAACGATGGTTCGAACGTATGGCCAAACACCAGCGCAATTATTTACGGTTGCGCATCCTTTACTGATTCAAAATCTTGCAAATACAATAGTTCATAGTTCATTACCACAAGTTATTGATGGTGTAGATGGCATAAAATGGGGAAACTATGTTGGTGCTCCTGGAAATGAACCAGTTTTATGTTGGAAACATAAACATAAAGCACCATTAGCATCTTTAGTTCCTTTAATGACTGGTGATGTTTTTGGATTACCTAGCTATACTACTTTATTACTCGTTTATACAAAAGAGAAGGGTACATATCATTAATTTCATGTACAACATTTCAATAGTCACATTTGCAGAACTAGATTGTATAATGTTTCTTTCTAGGCACAAGTATGTTAAGTGGAGCATTTGTATCAGGAGCTGCTTTAGTATCATGGAATGGCACAGATGGGATTGTAAGACTAAAATATAAAAAAGAGCAACCACCAAGGCCATTAATTAGATCTTCGGGTCTTGACCCAGTAAATAGATACATTACTATTTTCTGGTACTTTTTTGAATTGCAAATTACATAACATAATTTTTTTTAGATTACAATCTTGGGATCAGCTCCAGATTGTGGACAACTATGGATAGGTCATTTATCTGGTAAAATTACGGTGCATACATACGCAGTTGTAATAAGTAAAATTGACTTCACTTTAACACCAGCATCTGTACTGTTAGCTCATAGAAGTAGAATAACAACAGTGTTTCTATCACGGGCATTTAGCATTGCTGTTTCAGGTGACTCGAGTGGTGTTATTGTTATTTGGGATTTAAATAGGTAAGTATTCTAATAAATAAATAGATAAAAACATTCATATAGCATCTAAACTTATTTGTTATCCTTTTGTAGTTTAACATACATAAGATCCATATTCTGTGAACAGAACTATCCTATTCGTTTACTATCGATTAGCGAAACTCTCGGAGATATAGCAGCTACTTATGAAATTCCTAGTGAAAATACATCTACCAGTCAATCCGAATTGAAAGTATTTACTATCAATGCAAGGGCAGTTGGATCTATTTTATCAAGAAGAAGAATAACAGCTCTTTGCTATAGCAACGCACCAGAAGGAGTTTCTGTAAATGTTATTGCAACAGGATTAGACAATGGTGTAATAAGGCTATGGAGTAGTTGGGATTTAAGATTAGTCAGAGAAATTATAAATGGTATAAAAGGATGCGGAGCAGTAATTGCGATAGCATGGGCTTTAGACCAACATCACTTATATGCTGTAACCGAAGATTTCACTATTCTCATATGGGAAGGATCAAAACGTTTAAGCAATGGTACTCCAAAATTTGTAAATTTAACGTCACTCTAATGTAAATAAAACTAAAATGTATTTTAAGTGCATAGACAACATGTAAATGTTAAATATTGTTCAACATATGTTTTCATTTTATTAAGTATTTTATAAAATAAAAAGGATGTTTTTTACAATTATGACACTAGTGTCACATTCGTAATAATTTTGTATTGTAATTAGAATCACATCAAACTCCTAACATATCACACAATCATTATATTTGTAGTTAGTAGATAAAAATCCAACTGTTGAAGTATTATTTTCCTAAAGTTTTCAATACAATAACTTTCATGATCTAATAACATATCAACATTTATGCTTTTATATTCTGTTATAGTACAGTAAATACAGACTTATTAACATATTTATAAATGTACTGATAGTATATTAATGATATGCTTACAACTTCTAATTTCATAAATTTGTTTCATTCATAATATTGTAACATGTGTATATAAACATATCTAATAAACATATCAAGCAATAGATTCAAATAACATTTAAGCAATCTTCAATAATTTCAAACATTGGGTAATACTTCCCTGTTCTTTTTGCAATCTGTTCAGCTGTATCTCCGCTTGAATTTACCAATCTTGGATTTATATCTGGATGCAATAAAAGAAGTTGCAAAGCAGGAGAATTATGAGAACTTGCAGATACTAAATGCAAAGGAGTTTGATCTCCTTTACTTCTGGCATTTATATCTGCTCCATTTGCAATTAATACCATTGCACATTCAACGTTATTCCAGCAACATGCAGAATGTAATGGTTGCCATTCATCCATAGTTTTAGCATCTATCTTTGCACCTGCTTGAAGTAAATACTACGAACAAGATAAAACAGTGATGCACTTATTTACGAACACTTTTGTCAAAGAATAAATTACGTTCAAAATGTAATATTCATACTTCTACAATTGCTACGTGATTGCCATAACATGCTCTATGCAATGGAGTGTAACCATCTTTGTCTGTACATTCTAACAATAGCGGGTTTTCCATTAATAATTTTTGCACTTTATCCAGCTCGCCATTCTCCGCTGCAGTCAGAATTTCTTTTGCATCAGGTTCTATAAAACATATATACATGTTACAAAATTGATGGTGAAAAATTGTAATACACAATTCCAAATCATCAGCTAACCTTTTGCATTACGTTCAGCCTCTACTCCATCATCGTCATCTTCCCATGCACTAACTTGCATACGTTCACTTCGTGGTTGACTTAACATTCGATCACGGATTGCTTCCAAATCCGTCAATTGATCACTTTCCTCGCCGGATGATGACATTTTTCTTTCATTTCAGATCAAATAAACAAGATTATGTGAAACGTTCTTATCATATATTATACGGATCCATCTACTGGAGTATGAAGACACTGCTTATACATAAATTAAATTCGATAAGTTTTTCAGATGCGAAAATCATCTCATTTTTTCGATTGTTTTTAAAATGTTTTAAGACTAATTTATGATTTCGGTACGATAAAACGAAATGGAATGTCTAAAACTTTTAGAAACTCTAGATATCTTTGGTTACGCTGGCATATGCGTGGGAACAGAAAACTCACAGCTATTACAAAATTCTCTCATAATATTGCAACAAGAAAATCATTTTCAAAAGTGTTATTATTGGGGTAAAATCTATGGGGTTCGAAATGATTATCATATTGCGTTTGGTTTTGAAAAAGATTGCTTGAACGATCAAGTATATTACTACAGGTAAGCTAACATATCAAAACGATTCTTTAATAGAGCATTTCAAAAAGATAGAATATCTGAATTAGTACGGATGGCTTAAATTGGTTATTACTACCGAAAGCAAATAAATGTGCACGATTCTTGACACCTCTTACAATTAATAAGTTCGAAGGGGATCCTTCTATAGCCACCAACGTTTATAATGTTAATCCTCCGTTCCCGCCAAACGAAGATCCCAAAAAGTATTACGACGTAAGTCAAAAACAGTTGGAAAGATTAATTTTTGAAATTAATAAGAGAAGAATGTTTAAAAATCAATAATTCTTGATATGTTAGGGCCCTATACCAAAAGAACTGAAAGAGGAAGACAGATTGGCAGCTACGATAGAGATAATTAGAGAAGATGCCATCATAATTCCTCGTGGTGCATGGTTTAAGTGTCCCAATGGGAACGTAATTGAAAATTTAAGTTTCGAAGGACTCAGTGTTACAGATGCTTCGTATTTAAAATCGTATTTGCACGCTCGTTCCCCACAACAAAAATGGAATACCAATTTACTTACGAGACCTGATTATAATTACGCAATAGATTTTTTAGATACAATTGATATGGATGTGCCATCAGGTACTTGATTAGAAAAATTTTAATAATAATTTTAGAAAGTTATTTTTTTCTTCCTAATATATTTTATTAGGATGTTGGAATCTACAGTTTTTACATGGCAAACAATCAGTGATTTTACATAGTCTCTTTTGGCCTGGAATGACGTTTTATCATAAATTACATAGTCCACATTATGGATTTCTTTACTTTGGACATGGGAAAAAGAATATGGATATTGTCTTTATGTTGTAACTATAGTAATAAAAAGTCAATAAATTCAAATTCATGCTTTTCCTAAAATCTATTCAATCTTATTCAACTAATGAGATTCGTTCGATTCCTTTTTGTTTTCTATGACAACCAAATACATATCTGCAATCACTACATTCGATATCAATTTTTTTTACACGTAATTTACGGTATGTTATAATATTTTATTCGTTAAGTTTACAAGTAACAGCAGTACTAAGAATGACTTCAATCGGGGAAATAATTCTTAATAAAAATGTCCAACATTTCAAATTGTAACGCGTAAGTCTCGTTAACATAAGGTTATGAACGTTTTCATGGTTAAATTACGTTAAAGTAAAAAATGAGTGTGTTAAATTTACACAGTTTTACGATTCTAAGTTTCCTAAATAAATCGTCGCCTGTTTTTTTAAATGAATAATTAATTACTCCTTTTCATGCGAATAAGAATTAACCGCCGCCTTTGAGAACAGGCTTTGTGGATAAGCTAGTCGACTTCTCGCCACGTAAGATGGCAGTAGTATCTCGCTCGTGGTTGGAGAATTTGAACGCACAAGCGCAGTGACCGGCATACTCGAGTGAAGTGTTGTTGCAAGTGCTTGGGATCCGTATTCCGACAAATTTCTTCAGGATATTTCGCTGCTAACGGTAAGTGAAAACATTTCTACAATTTCTGGCGTGTCTTATTTGCCGATAAATAAGTTTTTGCCCGTTGAGTCGCTTTACTTTGACCTTGAATCAAAAGTTTGGTACACGGCGTGACGCCGGGTGACGCCGGTTCGATGAAAACGTATTTCGTAGCACGTGGATTGTAGTGTTCTCTGAAAGAACGTATCAGAGTTTATTCTATCGAGTTTTAAAACATCGTACATCTATATCTTTGTGAATTTTTGACTTTCGGCATCGGCGCGATTTCAGAACGCGGTATAAAATGTTTTCTCGTTGACAGGCTGCGTCAAGTTCCTGTCTTTTGCACGAATTACGCGACATTTGATGTTACCGAAATTTCCGAATTCGTTTAGTTATTGCAGACCGATAGAACAAATACAAACCGACATGTCCGACTAATATTAAATGCCCAAGATGGATATTAACTGAAATAGATATTCACGTTACTATGTTATGCATCCCCTCAACTTTCTTGCCGTGGCTTGCTCTTGCTCGTTCGACGACATTACGATATCGTACACATTTCTCTCGTAAACTCGTACGAAACATGTATCGTGTCAAAACAAAAGATTTTACAGAACGCGACACTGCGTCATAGGCTCAAACTCGTCTGTTATTTTATTATATATTATAGTTAATATTTGTATTGTTCTTTAGCATTCTTAATACATATGTACAATCTACGACAGGAAGATGCTCGATTCAAGGTTAGGTAGGTCAACGAAAAGAGAGTTACAGGCCTGTCGTTGAACGAAAAGATAGAACATTTTTCCTCGAGCCAGCTAAACATCATTGAATTAAATTCACATCAGTAAGATCGTGATATATGCTGTGTCTCGAAATATCTAAACGTTCCCCGCCCCCTTTCGTGATCCCACCCTATACAGTGTTAATAAGAACCAGTGCGTCCATTTCCTTTTTCACCGGTACATACGTCGAATTATTCGCGGAGCAGGAGATTCGCTCTAGATAACGGCATAGTAAGTTAAAAGGCCGGTAGTGTTTATACGAATGCGATAGACTGTAAAGTGGACGGTGCAACATCGCGATGGTCGCTAGATGGAAAGTCTCTGTTATCAATCGTTGGGTCTCGACTTGTTAGACGATTTTCGATTCGGTCTCTACGGTTTTGAAAGTATCCGCCTTCAATGACCGATGGGTGCGTGCTCGTGCGATCGCGCGTGTGTTCTCTCCCCTTGATATGATACGGAGATTTATCTTTGCGCGACAAAGAAATCAATGACGGAGCCGATAAACTCTCTCCGCCCGTTGCGCTCCTACGAACTCCTCTGGCTCTCTTTTATCTGATTCATATGCACGGCTGTACATGTGCAATCGTGTAGTCAATTCTGAGCACGGACCGCGAGTTCCGGTTCCTATTCGAGTGGTATCCTCTCTATCCCCTGGCGTATACCTTCTTTTTCCTCGGCGACGACTTTCGTGTCGGCGAGCTGGGGTACTCCTCGACTACGGAATCGTACGACGAGGAAAAAACCCGAAATAACGATAAAGCTATCAAATTATGATACAATGTGAATTCTCTGCCTTCTTATTTGTCTTATGGCTATATTCGTTAAACTTGACTATTTATATTTAACACACAATGGCTATGACTATCGTATATTATATTACGTTGCTCGATTTATTCTTTCATGAAGTGAAATAAAGTTTCAAATGAAAACAGATATTCGGTTAGAATATAATTTTTACTTGTTGCTGATTTAACTATAATCAGTCATGAGTGTGTGACTTGGTATACGGGCACGGGTTAAATACCATTCTGATTACGCATTAAACGATGGTCCGATTAAACGGTAGTATTTCCTTCGTCCGTGGTAATTGGGTACGTACATTCTTCTTTAACTGGGAACGATCGCGATCAGAGAAACGCAGCGCAGACGATGAAATAAAATTTCATATTCCGGAGCGGTCAAGCATGAATAGTCGCGATTTTCTCGTCACTTTACGACGAACGAGAGTCGGTTCGGAGATTATGGTTTTACGTGGAACGGGAAGCTGGCTCGCGTCGAATTCTTGCGATTGTTGCTCGCAGCGAGTTCGGTCTTTGTTCGATTGGACGTATAGAGCGCCGGTTATCGACCCGGTTTCGATACGGTTTGTCGCTCCTTTTTAATAATTCAGCGCGATCGAGGCGAAATCTCGCTTAACGGGATTTAGAGTAAACCGTAAAAAAGCTCGTGGAAACGTCACGGCATTGACTTTCTTTGTTCCGCTAGCGTAAACCTCGGTTTCCAGTCTTACGTTTCGAGAGTCGCGAGAGAGGCGTAGCGAGGACTGCGTAGCGAAATATGTAATCAGAAGAAAAGAAAACGGTGACCAGGAAAAGTCGGACTCATCGTACACGAGTAATTTGTTACACGGCCGGTAAATTTGCTAAAAGTTAACGCTATTCGGTAGAACGGTGTAATTAAGTATCAGATACGTGTCAAACACAGCTCTCGAATGACTCATTAACGTTCAAGTTAACTGAGTCGCCTTCTTTTATACCGGTTGTACGGCCGTATTATTGATCACGAAACGATCGTATCTCGAGCAGTAATTCTCAACCATTGTTACGCGATAAACACTATTCAATTCTAGTTTCTTTTGTTTCGCGTTATCGTTGATAGTAGTTACCGCAATCTCTACAACTTGATGATTGTTTCCCTTTCTTCGATCTTATTAAATAACCAGTCGTTTGTCGTGTCTCGTTATCGTCTTTCGAACGAAACTGTTTCGAATCGTTGGAACAGCGGTTCGATTTTGGCGCGATTACGCGATACAGGTATTCCAATTTCCTGCAAAACGGTGCACGAGAGACAGTGGTTCTCACGGAGCTCGATTGCGGCAATTAGGTCGAATGGAAAGCGTGATGAAGGGCCATAAATGCGTGAGAACCGTCCGTTTAAGGCGCGAGAACTGGTTCTGAGTTGATCGCGGGCATCTTCTTCCCAAGGCCCTCTTCTCGATATTAAACACGGCGGAGATGTTACGAGCTCCTTCGACTGCCTGAAATTAAACGTCGGGGACAAGGAGCCCCGAGGACTGCCTTTTCTCGAACCTCCCTTCGTCCATTTCAATCCTCCACCACCATCACCTCCTCCTCCTACTTCTCGAAAGCCCCCCCTCTACCCATTCTCCGTTCACCTTCTTTTTCTTCATTTGCTTTGTTTCTTCGTCGTCTTCTTCCTCTTCTCCTTCTTCGGCTGCCTACCTGGCGAACGTTACGAAACGTTTCGATCGTTTTAGATTCGAGTTGGAATTTCAACGTGCAAGAAAAAAGAAAAGGAAGAGATTCAACCATGCGCGATGAGCAGCGACTGAACTCGCGAAACAATCGCCTAACTATTTTTCGACTCTATTCGACTTCTCGCTCCATTTGTCTTTTGTCTACGATTCTCGTTTCCCCCCGCCTCGTCCAGATTGCTCGACGAAATTGCTCGAAATTCTTTTGTTCGATGAACGATTCAGACCGGTATTTTAGTTTAATAGTGCATTCTCGAAACGACACTTCGCCTACGTATCAAGAACTTGTCGAACGGGCACGAGGCATCGACGATCTTCTAGAGGCAGAACGAAAAGGTAGAGAGGGCGGCGTGTATCGGTTGGGCATCACGTGCACCCGGAGTGATTCTCTTCCAAGCCATGGCTCCGTTGTCAAGTGGACAATATCTTCTCATGTTTCAACAATGTTACCGTTGCCGAACAAAACGACGCGCTCCGATGTTTCTTCTTGCGTGTCTCCATCGTGTTCGCCAACATACTGTGCTTCCATGGCTGTCGAGATATCGCGTTATAATAATTTATTGCGTCATTCGCATCAACAAAAATTTAGCGTTCAAAATTGACGCTTGCTAAAAGAATATAAAATTATTCCTCGAAGAATTTTCTTACTTCTGTCCTTTCTAAAAAGGGTATTATTACAAAATAATTTTCCCTCCGTCTATCGTAAAATTGTAAATCGGGTGTCAGACGCTTTCGAGAAATCGATCGATTCCCCAAACTGCTACATTTCATTTAGTCGACGATGCGATAAGTGCTCGTTTGCTGGGTCCTTTAATCGTCCTTGTCGTTCGGTAGCCAGCGTCGAGTAGATTGGATCATGGCAAAGCCTTAATGGAAAAAGAGGGTTGACGAGAAGAGCATTGATTTAGCGTTAAGAAGCTGATATCCCTGCCCTAACGCGCGATACAGCCGTCGCTTGTTGTTATCTAACACTTACGGTCGTAATACTTTTGCCTTTCTCATAGATTGTTCGATAGATAGACAGATACATAGAGTGATTGACGATTTTCATCATGTTCACGTTCGATTCGATGACCTATCGTCGATGCGTGATATTTCGAGACAAGCGTTACTTCTGGAAAACTCGAAACAATCTTCTCACGAACACGACAGCCAGGATGACATTGTACGATTCTTTGCTTGTCAACGATGTTTCGCCGTGACGTTCTTCACTGTAAGACGATTCCTCCTCCGATTGTTGGCCCGATGGTTGAGGAGAAAGAGCTGTCCTTTCGATGCTCGTCCACGATGATTTCCGTTAGGAGAAACATTTTCCATGGAGATTTTCGGTTCGATTGGACACATGGATTAACACCGGGCGTACACTTCCATGTGCGTCATGAGCGCGCTTTTATTCTTTGCAAAGCAGGGAAAGCAAGGGATAGATGGATGACTGTATAGTATACACGAGGGCTTCCAATGGCTGTAGGAGCAACAGAGCGAGAGAGAGCGGGGAAGGAGGGAGTATGGGGGTTATGGGGGCACGTTCACACAAAACGGCCACCATAGACCCTGGCAGCTGTTCGCCATCCGTGCCCTACTCTCTACGTTGTTCTCTCCCCCGCATTCTTAGTTCGGCTTAGCCTCGCCCTTTCTCTCCCTTCTCTCTCCCTTCTCTCGCCCTCGATGCTGAACGTACAAAAGCTTCCTAGCTTCCGTACCGTCACTTCGGTCCTTCTGCTTTTTTTCCCCTGTGCCCTCGCTTTGTCTCCTCTCGAGAATTTAGAGTCAGAATTCGTTTCCGACCATCATCTCCTCCTCTCCATCACTCCTCCACAGCTCCCGCCACTTCAAAATCGTACGTCACATGCAATTGCGATTCTGTCCCTTTACGCGGATCGCACGTGTTACGTCTATCTTTACCTGTGTGTAAAGATTGTGATTTGTCAGCAGAAGTAACTGGAGACCGAAGATCAGAGCAGAAACGACTCGACGACACGTTCTGAAAGGATGGTCACGTTTATTGCATAATCCGAACACGTGGTCGAAACATGTCGACGCTGGTCGTATTTGCCTTGCCGAACATAAATCTTGTTCGGATGCCTAGCCTTGACGAGGTAGATCCACAACAGCCACAGCATGCTTCATGCCTTCCTGTTACGTATCTCAGGGATTCCGATGATCGACGGAATCGTTTCACCGGAGCGTCCTCCTTCGAGTAAACAGCAATGGAACGTGGTACATCGTATTGGTATAGCATAATAGCAGGATAGAGCGTTTCTTTTTATATCGACTTTTTTGTCTAGTCAAGTCCACGGAGAAACGAGAGTGGATGCGCGCATCACCCTTTCTCTTGCTTCTGTATGCAGCTTCCATTCTGGTTTTGTGAACCGTAATACACGAAATATCTCAACGAACGCAAAGCGAACTTCGCGTTTCTTGTGAGCGTGGTATTGTCGTTGACTGTGGTGGTGGTGGTCGTCGTGTTAGCCGGGTAATATCACTGTTTGCTCGAACGATAGACGGGCAGAAGAGGCCACCGCGCCGAGAGCGGGTGTGCGAGCGCGTCTTTGTGTACGCGACGCTTGAAAAGCCGCCTTGAAGAGCCAACACAGTAGCTACATAATGGATTAAGCCACGTCCTCGTTGACGAGCCACGAACCGACAGGAAAATCCGTGATAATGTGGTTACGAGAACCATTCTCCCTCTGGTTCTCGCCTCCTCTTTTCATTTCGACGTATCAGCCAACGACCATGGAACCACCGAGAAAAAAAGATTACCAGATCACCGTGCGTTAAGGAAAAGGTTGGCCAAATGTCCGTATTCTTAAGCTCTCGTTGTATCTCGCTCTGGACGTCCTATTTTCAACGATTCCGCGAGTATTTGGCGTTCCGATAATGGAACCGGTATGGACCGAGTTAAAATTTGTTTATTATCGTGCGTATGAAATTCTTTGGAATCGTGGGAAAAGAAGGATGTCGTGGTAAAAATATTTACGCGGCCGAAAATATCGCGATTGCGGCTTATCCGTTGGAATCGCTGCGAAGGTGGAGCACTCTCCGTGCAGCGATCCCATCGAGAACAAAGAGAACGCGGCCGTTGATTCGTGCAATTGTTCGTTTTAATTCCAAGTTCTAAAAACGGTGGAAGTGATAGCGGCAATTGGCAGCGTCCCGCGGAATCGCGCGCCGCTTTCGCCGAACCGACAATGCCATAACTACGACGAGTCTCCGATCCGGTCCCTTTTTGCTTCTAATTAATTACAGTTAATTACGTTAATTGGTCCAACTAATGCGATCGCACCGTTCTACGGCGTCGCATTCCTCGTCTTACGTCGTTACTCGTTATGGCTCGTGCCTCATGCAGATAGATGTTTTCTGCATTCGTTCCGCGTATTATCGTTAACATGGTAGTATTTGTATTGTAACGCTGACTAGGACGATGTATCGTATTCCAATGATGGCGATCGAGGGGTTGCGATGGCCTTGCATTCGCGTACGTTTCGTTCCGAGGCGGCGTGCTATGCCATTAGGCAGGAAAATGTAGTTACAGCTTCGAATTTCATGGATTGAAGTAGTGGGGTCGATAGTAAAGCGACCGTTATTCGTAGGCGAAGCACCGTTGTCCCAGCGAAACCCTTATTTGTTTTCCATGGATGCACCGAAACGACACGTGTTTCTGTATTATTCGGTCGCGCTAGGGTTCGGAATGGGCCATGGGCCGGGCCGGATGGACTCTCGACCGCCTAAAGTATCCAAAAACGGGAACGAATCGTCGGACTGATGGCCTAAAATCAATGGCTATCTAATAATTGAAGAATTGAATAATGGCAGAGCGTAGCCGCGTAAATATCGAATCTCAGTATCGCATCGTGTCTGCCTTGCTCGCGTCGTGACTAACGCTACCTCGAGCACGTTATAAATCATTTCGCGTTCGGTCTCGTTCGATTATTTTCCTCCTCGATCTCGCTTCCCTTCCACTTTCTTTCTCCACACCGCGATATCGTCGTCCGCTTCTCTTTTTTCCAGCGACCGCGATTTTTCAGATGCGTCCGTTCCACTCGATTCGCGTGATTAATTTACTTAAGAGGAACTTTTTGCGGCCTACGCGAGAGCGACTGCGCTCCGTCGATTGTCCTGCAAAATTAATCTGTCTCGTAATAAACGAGTCTGTAAAAATCGACTCTCGTACATCAGTTACGAAATTCGAATATCGATACTCAGGATCGTCGAAACACTTCCTTCGTTAAGCGATCGATGCACACACGCTGTACGCAGCTGTACAAACATATACGGCTGAATTCGGTAGCCGTTCGTGTTCGATGGCCGCACGCGTCCAATCTATGTATTTGAATTTTCCGACAGGTTTCCGAACACGCGACGACACTGAATTTACGTTTAATCATATCGTGTCGGAATTACGCGCTAACGAACCGGCGCGTTAATCGGTTCTGAGTCACTCGAAACACCCACGGTAATCTAGCCGCGTTATTTCCGCGCGACCGTGGGATGTCGTTACTTTTTTTCCAACGTTCTCGCGAGTGAATAAACGGCTGGCTGGTTAAACGTGAGTACAATGGCACGATTATGGCGCGATGTCTTCGTCCTTTGTGGCCGCTTTAACTCGATCAAGTCGCCTCGTGGAACACGTTAAGATTAGACTGTACGAGCGCAGCCGCGTTGCCGGTACTCGTTTCTCTTTCAGGGTAGCACGCCACCCTAAAATAGTTTCCGTGCACGGAGGGCGTGTTCAAGGTGAAGGTTAAAGTTCCGTTCGTCGTGAGAGAGTGACGCGCTGACAGATTGAAGCCTCGCCGAGGGTGTTCCAGTCGAATCGCGTACGATCGATGCGACCAGCGCTGTTGCTTCCTCTCTCCAGCCGTTCGTTTCGATCGTTCGTGTCTCGCGTAAAAGGACCCTTACGAGTCTTCCGCGTCCAACGAACGTTCGCAATTTTATGCATCTATCGTTGCTATCTATTATTAAGGGAATAGATAAAAGTGGAGTTTCTCACAGTCGTGGCAGAGCGTTACGCCGGAGGAGCAAAAGTAGGCCTCGAGGGTAAAGCGCTTCAAGCTTGACAAATTTTTAATGAAACGTTACGCGAAGAGCGGTGCCTCGGTCCCGTTGGGATATGGAACCGCACGTAGGAGCGTGCAAAACGCACGTTGTGTATCACCGTTTCTCGGAGTCGAGTTAAAACGAGACCTTAAAATAGTACTAGCGTGTAGCATGGTGTGCAGTCGGTGTTCGAGGTTAAGGTTAAGGCTGTATCGCACGCGGTGCCGCGTGACTACAAGGGCAACGCGAAGACGTACGAGCACCACTCGAGAGAAACGATTCGAGTTGTATTTAACCCTGTGGTGCTGTGCCTTTTACCGTGACACGACGCCGCGTGCCTCCTCCCTCGTAACCGACTCGACCGACATCCTCGAAAAGTATCGCAGCCGCACCAGCTTTTTTACACTTTGCACCGTTTGCTCTGCGTTCGACTCTGCACGATACACGAGGAAGAAAAATCAGAGTCGTAAAGCTCGCGATGGAGAAATTCGAGCATATCGGGAATATAAAAAGCACGGAGAGATAAAAAGGCGGCGATAAAAATTGGTTGACACTCCCCCGAGGTCTGCGGGCGGATTTCCATTTCACGGCAGCTACGTTCGACTAGCTTCTGAAGCGAGATGGAAGGCTAAATGGGACCGAGCTGATATATATTCAGGTTCCGGTTTCGCCATGCTCGGTTGAGTACAGGGTTCAGGGGAGACACGCCTAATGTGTATCCTCTGTGCTTGTAAACGCGCAACATTTAAAACTTGTGCTGGCCGAGAGCTTTTTATTTTTTCCCCTCCTCGTTAGTCTCGTATTTTGCGCCACGGTGTTTCGCAACTCCGACCACCATAACTCGCAAGTGGAGCATACGGTATTTCGCACAAGACTCGCGAACGTTCGTTTACCGATACGTTCAACTCGGATCCAAGCTCGTTCCGCTTTTCCTCGAACTTCGCCGTCCTTCTATTTTTTAGCGAGCGCCACGTTCGTTTATCTAGCTGGAACGAGAGGCACAACGAGGATTCTCGTTCCGGAGCAACCTGGGGACACGATTTCGTTATCTTCTCCGATAGACCTACATTGAATTTTATCGCGAATTTTATTCGTTCGATACTCGTTTCGTTCACGTCCCGTGGTTGACTCGTTCGAAGGATATACAGACACGGCGCGTATCGTCGTTCACCAGCGTTAGAGAACGTGAGACGTGTTTTTCTCGGTTGAGTAATTCCTTTACGGAGATACGGTGTAATGGAGTGTTTCTTTGGCCTCCATGACCTACGTCGTTAAGATACATGGTGGAGATGGAAAATCTAGAATGGACAGGGCATCGCGAAATCTGCGCGTCTTCAAACTGGTAACGTGAAACGATTCGTTCACGATTCGTAGGGACATGGAGCATTCCTGACATTAACGAGATCGCCGTGCGTCACCCGATACCGTTAGGCGACCACCGAAAAATTCGCGATGATCGGGCATATTTTGTTTCCAACTTTGGCCGAAACTGGGTGGGTAGGTTCGCGCGGTCGAATTCTGCTTGAAAAACCAACGTCGTCGCAGCGGATACAGTAACGCGTGGATTTGCAAATGCCAAGCACGCGGAGCGCAATTGTATTTCTATTTGGTTGACGGAGAGTCGAATGGATTATCGCAGCAGCTCGTTCCGCCGTGGCGACTGCCTCTATAGTACGCCACTATTCGAGTGAGTCATACGGACGACCGATAATCTGTGTCGGTGTTTGTGTGTAGCGAGCGCGTGAATAGAACGGCTAGCAAATAGAGGAAAAAGGGACGGGGCTGAGCGACCGAGAGAGCAGATATCGTACCGTTTTCTATATCGAGGATCGAGGGAGAGGAAACTTCAACGAAAGGATCGAACCAGACGTTGGCTGTAGTGGAGCGGTTGGCGAGAAAACGGTAAACTGCTTCACGGGACCTGGTGAACGTTGTACGTATTCTGTATATCGAGTAGACGAGATACAGCCGTTTCTCCGTGGACCTCTGAACATAACATCGTTGATGAAATTGCATCGATCTGTCCTAACACGAAAATGTACGCGCGTTCATCTTCGTTACCTACTCGCTTCAATTCGTACCAATCTACTCCAATCCGCTTTGAACGTTTTCAACCTCCTTCCGATCACCTTCGACCCGCTTCAGTTGGCATCGCCAACGCGCGTATAGTATAATTTAACGAAAACAGATCGTGTTCCTTTTATGCAATAACTAGGAAGCAACGATCGGTATCTCGGAGTACGCGAGCTGCGTAATTTTCTCCGACTGCACTTTGCCAGATTAAACTCGTTGCATCGCACTCCTAATGAATTTTAGACGACGAGAAATAAGTGGCAGGTGAAAATCTAGCTGAAAAGTCGAACGACGTCGAAAAGCACGTATTTTCCACAAGGCCGAAGACGGTGGATACCGTTCGATATCGGCCGTGATACGTTTCAACGCAGTTACTCGATTTCGAAAGAAGTTGCCGATGCCTATCGTGACCCAGTTGAAGCGTGGGCACACGGCATCGCGGAATACGTCCCTGCGATGCTCCAAGGATGGAGAAAGAGAGACGAAAGGACGAGCAGAGGTCCTGGTAATTAAGGCGTTTCGACAAACGTACATCGCGGAAACCGGTTATCCCGGCATCGGCGCGTTTCACTCGTGTATACCTGCTGGAGGTTGCTTGCAAGGTTGCTCGAACCGCTGGCCCTGACGGTCCTTTGAGCCACAAATATGCGTAATCTTGCGTATAGGTAGGAAGAGCCGAGTCTTCTTTCGCGTTCGGCTTTGCTTTCGAAATCCCTCGCTTCCTGGTCTTATCCGACCTACAAATTCACGTTCGCGCGACTCCCTCTGCCTTTTAACGAATTTATTCGCCGCCTCTAACGAGCCTATGTTTCTTTTTTATCTCTTGAATAGGAATTTACGTTGAAATGTGGAATGGCAGAGAATTCAGCGAACCAAGTCGTTGGCGTAGACCGTAGACGAATGATGTCGTTTAAGACAGGGCTTCCCTGGAATATATCCAGCAGCACGCGGTTTTCAAGCACCGCGGAGTAAATCCTCGAGAAAAATCTCGTCTCGTCCAGCGAGCAGGAAGTATCGAATTAACGCGTGATCTCGTCTCTGTAACACCGTACGAGCGGCTTAACCTCTAAAACCAACGCTTCAACCGCTTCTCCTCTCTTTTCGTCTCTCTCGCTCTCTTCCTCTTGCGGTTATACTTTTAGCAGCGCTATGGTTTACGATTTATGCTTATTCTGCTCTAGTGGTTTGCTAATTTGGAACAGACCAACGCGTTTGGTTCCTGTACCCTAGGTCAGTTATTCTCGGTACTCGTCTAATTCGTCGAGATCAATTCGACGCGAGTTTCGTTCACGAAAGCGGTATGTCGTCGTGATCGAAAGAGATCCTGGGCGCAATCGTTACTGAGAATCATTATCGAGTATTAATTATTAGTTATAGCGTTGATTATTAGAATTTCACCGAACATTTAAAGCTGACGTCGTACTTATAAAGCAAAAAGCTAATTAGCAAAGTTGGAACAGAAGTTTTAGTTGACGGGTGAGATCAGACGGTGTCCAACTCAGCTTTCGCGGAGCAGCACCACGAGCGTGGTTGAGTTCGCATGACTAGGAAGTCTTTTTCTCCAAGTTGTTGTTCGTTCCGAGAACTTCCCAGCCAGAGATTAGGTAATCACGGATGAATTGGTATCCGAACTCGGCGTGTAATTCAAAGCGTAATCTTGTTTCGAGCTTTGTTCGTCCGTAATACATAGTTGGGAGACGTCTCGTAGAAAGACGGATGTCTCGGAGAATTGCAGTCTCCCTCGCTTCGACTATTGCCGTAACTAAGAAAGCGGATCAAACGCGAGAAATTGTAATTTAACACGGTGATGTATCCCCGCTCCTTTTTAAAGTATGTAATATGGTAGAAATGTCATTCCAACGGAGATAGAATGGCTTAAAGATCGAAACGCAGGGAACTCGATAGATTTCAGTGTCGTGTACATACGTCTTTCGAACATCGTGGGAGACTGCGTAATATTCAACGAGTGGAGGAACGATCTCTCCCTTTTAAAAGACGTGATCCAGCGACGAGCGGAGATCATCTTTGCAGATTAAGCCAAAAGAGGATCGTGAGTGTCGAGTATCGTCTCGTAAAGGTCTCGTGGATTTTTATGTCGGAGCCAGCTCTCTATGCTCGCTGCTACGAGCGTACGTTAGACACGCGTTACGAAGCGAAATATTTCAAAATCTTTCTCGTCCCGGTGGTGAGTCGAGGCAACTTTAACAACCTGATCGGTAAAATGCATAAAACAACCAGCGAACGGCTGCTGTTCTCGACCGTGGCACGTTGACCACCTTTGTGGTAACGTTATACCGAAGCCAAAGAATACCGGAACAGTGGAGGGATGTCGAACCGAAACTTCTGCCAACGAAGATTTTGCGATCGATCCGCTCTTTCTTTCCCTGGTTCGTTCCAAAAACGAGTTCAAAGTTTACCGAGTACGTACTATTTACAGCCGCTTATCGAAACCCTTGAGCTCGAGTACTGGATAGTGGGAAACTTTGCTTAGTCTCGCATTATCATCTTCAAACATACAAACACTTTCGTATATATTTACATTTTAAGTAGAAGCGACAGGGATGAACGATCGTAGAAATCCCCGCGGAGAGAGATCTCGATGACATTGGATTTCGTTCGTGGATATCCGTTGATCTTTGAATTTCGTTTGGAACGCGTTCGCGACATGCTCGCAGTCGAACTTTTGCCTTCGATGTTTGAGACAGATAAACGAGAGGGACAGAATCGATAAAGTGACTGGCCCGAGTTCGCAGGGTTTTCTAAAGTTCCATGCTATCCGCTCTAGTAGAAACAATAAGGAATCGCGTTAACGATGATAGCACGCGTACGGCGACCTTGTCTAATTTTTTCGTCTCCACCCTCTCCCGTGTCCCCTTTCTCTTGGTGTCTCGTACACCGAGAATGTATGTTCGGTTTCCACCACGATATAAGGATTATAAATAACGCCATTGGGGAAAGCGTTTGTCCTTGGATATCATACGAGAATCGTGTACGTATGTACCGGCGCAAACGTCGGGAGGGGGAGGTCCCTCTTCTATACAAAGTTGATTGTCCGGCCTTGAATCTGCGGCCAGATGTGCTACGAGCGCCCTGTCTCTCGTACACGCGCGTACCTCCAGCCTGTATTCTCGTCCAGATTCGTCCCAAAAACCTGTTGTGCTGGTATCCGAAAATCTCGATCGCTTTGACAAACGAGACGAGACGAGACGAAATTGGACAGAGGAAAATGCAACAGCCACGGAGAATTTTTCACTCTGAAAGATATTTGATCGATAAATGAAAACGTTTGAGAGAATAGCGTCGTCGGTACTATATTAGTTAATTCAGGAATGGAGTCACCGTTGGTAAGAGACATTCATGGTCTCTCTAGATTTTGGTTCTTTAATGAGTCAGCCGGTGATTGTTTCACGAAACCGAGGCGGCCCAACCCAGTGTCCTTCGCCATTCCTGCCAGTATCTCCCCTAAATACGCTGTCTCCTGGCCGTGTCCCTCTGCATAGGGATAAGCTTCGAGCCATGGGGTTGGTTGTGTCGGCTTAGAATATTGCGGGGGTGGCTAACGGTGGAGAGAACCCCATGAATCATCCGACGTACAATCAATACGAAAGCACCGACCCTCCTAGCGCTCCGTCGCGACGCCGAAGCGATGGAAACACGTAGTTCGCCACGTATCAGCTTGCCACAGGGTGCTGGACGTCCTCATGCTGCCACGGCGAAAAGCGGCCAAAGGATAACCCTCGCGGCGAATCTTCGCCTTTCCGTCTATGCGAATTTTCGACTTTCCCTCGGGCGATCGTTGTATCGATCGCACCGATGCAATCTAACATGATACGTAGTTGCTGGTCGTGCGGTCGACAATTGCCTAACGTATGGTATTTTTCCTGGAGAATGGCTCGCGGCAGCGTTAGCGATAACTTTGGCGTCGTTCAACCGCCATTCGTCGCCGGCCCCTCATAAGAATTTATGAAATGCTTTGGAAAACAAGGAATCGGAGCCAAGTCATTTAGTTACCCGAAGACTTGGATAGCTGATGGCCGATACTAGAGGTTTTAGATTAGGAAATTAGTCATTGAACCGTGACAAAATCCAGCGAAAGAATGCTTTAGTTTTCTGATCCACGATTAGATAAAGGGTACAAAGTCACGTTATCAACGCTGCAAAGTTTCAAGCCTTATACACATGTATCGGTGAAAGTAGCGTATATTGGAATTTCGTCGGATATGACCGAAAGATTTCGAGGCATCCGCGCCACGGATAAACGATTTTGCTAGAAGAGAACGAAAGACCGCACGGTCTGGTCCGCGGCCGAGTCGTTTATTGCACTTCGAGCCATCCTGCCAGATAAAGTAAACCGCTCGAATCTCCACCATTTTTATTATCCCGCGTGGTTTCAAAACGCGTTCGAGGAGTCGTTCGACTATGTCGTTTAACTTGTGTTATTGAATTCGAAACGAGCGAGCACGTCGACCGTCGAGCGGAATTATTTTTCTTGGCAAGAAATCGCAGGTGCGCGTCGCCTTCTTACTTTAAACGAATCACCGTGTTGAAACGGTGGAATTTCCGATATTCCCTCTTCCCTTTGTAACCGCGTGTTTTCAATTGAGAATTCACCACAGCCGACCAATCTGCTTTTTTCCTTCTCGCGGATTCCAATCTAGTTTTTGCGATCCGTCTCATCGATATTCCAGGCTAGATTTTAACGAGTTTGTTTTCCTCGCGGTAAATGCTCGTTTCCGTTTGTCCCGTTCATGTACGCTTGCCTACGACGAAATACGAATCACGGTACCATCGGTCTTCGCCGCTAGAACTCGTACGATGCTACTAATTGCTTGAAGAATGGCATAGAATGAATTAAACGACCCGACAAAATGCGGCCATTCAGTTTCACTTACGGTCAAGATGCGTGGCGTTGCTCGTTTCTTCTGTGGCACGACGCCACGTTTTACAATATTCACATATTCTTCCGTTCGATACGTACGAAACGAGTGATCGATCCCTCGAACCGTTCCCTTTTTCATCGCCAGTCGCGTCGTGCCTAAAACAATGAACACTTTCGGTTATTTAAAAACGCACACGCATCTGTCTAACTTTTTTGACGCATTCGTTCGTACGCGTTTCACGCTGAAAAACACGGCGCACCGCTTTAAATTAAAATGGACGTTATTTAAATGGACGACTTTACATCTGTCTCTTGCGCACCACCTGGTAGACCATTTAAATCAATGACGCCTAACATTCGACGATACTTAAAATCTTTGGATACTAAAAAAAATTATCTCCTCTTTTTGTGGATCTTTTTTTCATTGTTAAAATTCTTAGAGCGTAATTTACGCACGCAGGCGACGCCGCGACGCCGGCTCCTGGAATTAATTGCACGCGATAAGAGAGTTATGTTGGCTTTTCCAAATGCTTTTCTTCCACGCGAATCAACCCTTAATATAATTGACGCGTCGACTGTGTCGGGCTCGTGCTTGTTTTCAAAAGCCGAGTCACGACTTTTGATCACCTTTATCCTCTGTAATTAGAGACACGACGTTTCCTCCTCTTTAAAAACGTACAAAGCTCGTTAAAATTTGAAGCCACAGTTTTAGAAATGGTACTTCCGAGTATATTAACTTCCTCTACTATACCAACTTCCGAGGTACTAACGTGCAATTCGCTTTGTCTATGGGATCTCGTCGTTGTCGTCGAGTTTCGTTAGATCAGCGAAATGCTCGTGGTAGGATGGAAACGTTTCCTCGAATGTAGCGACTTGGTTCCTGGTTTCGACGTAAACTTTTATATCGGGGTGGGTCTAGGTACGAGCTTCGCCACCTTCTCGTTCGCAAATCGTTTGAATCGTCGTAGACGCGAGTACGTGAGTGGACTCGAGTCTTGCACGTAACTGGTACACCCTATATAAGATCGTAGTCACGTTCCACGTGTACGAGTCTCGTGGTGCTCGCGTGGTGCGTGCCCTTATGAATGAAATCAACATCGAGAACCGTTTCGTGACGCTTAATTAGAACTTAATTGCTGCGAGACTGGTGATTTACCGCCTTGCTGAAACAACGACGACGGCTCTACCCGTCGGCCACAATGAACGACGTATCATTAGCCTTTTAGGCGAAGTCGTGGCTTGAAAATTACGTTCGGCCGTGTTACACACGTGGATAGGTGATTACTGCGCCAGCCAGACAAAGTCCGTTGTTGCTCGAATTCATCGAGGAAGTAAAGGTGTTTCGGACTTTAATTATGCGTGCGCTGCGTGCATTCCATCGTACACTTGCACGTGCTTCGCATTTCAGATGGAGAGAGTTGGATCGAGCGCGTAAAGAATTTACGGAGCAATTGTGGCACGGCAAACAATCGCCCTCGTTTCTCCTCGAGAGTAAAATCTGCAACGATTAATGTACTTAGAACACAGTGATCGTGCCCGGAATCGCGTACGAGAGACGTTGCGGGGTCCGATGCGAGGACGATCTCTAGGAGACGAAATGGTCATGCATATTCGCTGAAAAATTCATCGACTATGCGTCGTCGTTCGTGATGCGAATGCGCCAAAGAAGGACGTTTAAAAATTTACTTTCGCTCGACGTGGCTGACGAACGCGGGAGTGCACCGACGACGAATCAAGCCTGCATCGTCGAAGGTCGAACTCTCGATTGGGGATGACAGATAGGTTGGCGGCACACGGTGACGACGATACTTTGCACGTGCGAGGAAGGAGATATCGATGGTCGGTTTCGAGAGGACAAAAGTTTCGACGGGAAGCGAACGTGCGTTTCCCGGGATGGTATGTGCGCGCACGAGTTGGCTCGCGTATTTGTACGAGCGCATTCCGCGTGTACGTGCACCGGTTTTCGTTGAGCAGCGACGACGTGTGCTCGATCCACGTCCGTCTCGATACGGAGTTGTAGGTTTTCGCGTGTACATGCCGAGGCGCACGATCCTGAAAATAATTTCGGGCGCCAGCCGTCCAGAGTTCCGACGGATGCGAGGGATTCGTGCGAGTGATGAACTTTTATTCGGAAGTGGAGGTTTAACCGTATTAAAATGGCAGGTCAGAGCCGGGCTCGGCACTCGATGTCTACATGATTCGTGAGTGCGTGGACCGTGTGTTTAAGGTCGCCGGAACCGGCGTCGAATAATATAATATTTAGCGGTCGTTGGTGCTTTGAAGTCACGAATGTCCTCCGCTCGGACTGATTCGTAATTTATGACCCGATTCAATGGAACGATTCTGGATCGTCCGTGATTGGGATATGAGTAATTACGTCGTTGATTTCCTTTCTGATCGAATCAGCTCGTCAGGCCCTGCATGTTCGCGCGTCCTTCGATTATGCGATGCAAAGAAAAATTCGTTGGCGGAGAGAGCACACAGTACGCGGCGATAGGTTTGTGCCGGGGATAATTTTTCTTACACACACGGTGTTGGTGCGTCGCTTTGAACGCGATTAAGTAACGCGATAAAGTAGTCCGAATAAATAACATCGTGTTCGATTCACCGTGGCGCGAGTAAATATTTGTGCCTGAAATGGCCAATGGAGAGCTTGCAGAAAATGCTCGGTGAATTTCTAACGTCTTTACACGACGCACACATGATTTGTCTTTATCTACGTGATATCTTGACAGAGTGTGTACGTTAGATCGAAACTCGTGTATAACGATATGTATCGCGTTCTAACGGTTTGTTCAGTTATCGTTTTTCGAAAACGTGCAGTGTGTGTACCTACCTTGTTTAACTTCTCGTGATCGCGTCGCACACGAAATCGTTTGGAGGGGAATGGTCGCGCAAAGGCTGGCAAAAAGTAATTTCGTCCGTGAAGAATCGCGGATAAAAGAAAGCAGGAGATGCACTCTTGGATCGGCCACCTACGTTGACGCTGACGAACCAACGCGTGTCGAGCCAATCGGCCAGTGTCAAGCGAATCCGCGGCGAAAAGCTTTCTAAATCTAACAGTGACGACGAAGAACGGATGCGCGATAGAGCTTGCTGGCATCGAATCAGCGACAGGCAACGCGGCCTTGTGCTCAATTGCATTTTCGTCGAATTACAATTCGCGTGATATTTCATCTGGTCGTTGACCTCGCGCGGCATCGAAATGCGTGGGCGTTCATTCATTGGCCAAGAAAGCTTGGACGTGTCCGAAGTATGTACCTGTGCCATTTGGCATCGTGTCATAGATACACGTCGTACATCTTCATTAATTGGCGCCTCGAATAGCACGTGTCTACGCAACCGACTACATACCTTTTACACTCGATTCACTCGAGCCACCGTCGACGCGTTTTAATTGTTTCATTTCGAGCTTCGTTGAACTCGTTCGTCGGAAGGTTGAACGCATCGACACGATCGCGTAATGCTTCGATTAACAGCTAAACTAAATCTTCTATCCGAGTAATCTTATCCTCGGAATTGTCAGATTGTCGCGATTAATCGAAGTGAGATCGAAACAGTTCGTGACTCGACGTAAGTATATATATGTACGTCAAAGCTCGATAGACGATCGGATTTTCAAGTATGTATGTACGTCAGTACGCGACATTCTTCGAGTAGTACGTTCACACAAACGTTGTCGTAGTCAGCGACTAAGGTGGAGCTTCCGTTTCCGGCAATGAACGTGCCGTATAGGAGAATCAACACCGTCTATTACACGCTATATTCGTACGCAGCTCCCGGAGTCGCCTTTTTCCGCTGGAAGGCAGCGTATTCCTTCGCTCGTCGAACGTTCACTATACATTTCGGACGTTTCGTCGCGCGCTGCTTTCACCGAAATATTCTTGGAATATCTACGCACGATTTGCAGCCCCCATGTTAATCAAGTGCTTTCTTTTTCCAATTTTTTTCCCCGTGTCTAAAAGATTTATCTTTTTCGTAAAAGTTTTAGAAATGAACTATGTTCTCTATGTTCAGGGAGGAACGAATTACGAGAACGTTTACTCCACGACCATTAGCTGCTACTTTATTAATTTAAGAGGTATAATAGCGGTCCCAGTCAAGACACAAAGGCTAACGTTCCTCGTGCATTTCGGTCGGAAATGCGCCGCGGCCTACTCTTCCTTTTTTCCTTTCTTCTTGGCTGCTTCCGTTTAGGAGATCGTGTAGGAGAAAGCTCCCACACAAAGAGGTCGTTAATAAGTGAAGAATATCGTTGGTTCGAAGTTCGTACTTTCGGTATACGTTGCCGCGAAGGAAACGACCGTGTTCTCCGAAGCAGCGCAATTCTTCGTAAGCACTATAATCGATAGAGCGTACGCGCAATCTCGCGTACACGTAGACACGCGGCATTATCGTCGCGTATCATGGAAATCGCTTCTCCGTTCGCCATATGCTCGCCGGTGTACCGTTGTCGAGTCTCCTTAGAGAGAGCCGGTTTTCATTTCCTGCCGCCACGAAAGAATGGCTAGCATCCGTCGATAGCCACTCTCTCCGCCTCTTTTTGCATACTCTCGATGCCGGGTGTCGTTATTTTATTTTTCCGCGCATTCTCGAAGACCCGAGAGCTCGCAGAGACGCATCCGCCGTGCCGGCCAAGAGTTTCTCGTCGCGGCGAATTAACGCGTGTCGAGCGACGTTGTTAACATCGCCACGGAGAATCAGTTAGGAGCGCGCCTTCGCGTTCAACGATTTTCAGAGCGCAAACGTTGCGGTAATAGCTCGCCGGAGTTAAAAGGAGCGAAGAAATGAAAAGGAACTGACGATGAAAGATTCGCTGCTCTTTACTTAACGGGCGTACTAGCCGTTTAAGCACGGTGACCATTCATGGAGAAAACGATCGCCTTGGGAACAGGCCCGGAGATCAAAGAAATCTCGTGACGACGTTCAACCGACCACGGGCACATTGTTCGTCGATAAGGATATCATTCTGGAAACTGTGATTCGTCATTGTCGCGTCTCTAATTGGGTTAATGTGTTTCGTAGCGAGGTCTCTCTTCGGCTTGGAAGCAATGCCAATTAACAGCGGCGGTGATGTCGTGACAGATCGTTGCGTTCTTTATTCGTTCGATGAGACGAACGGGCCAATGTTGAGAAGAGAAAAAGAAAGGTAATTCATCCGATCGAGGAGATAATAAACGCTAAGTAGAGTATTCGGACAAGTGGGATTATTCGGGTCGTGTCGTTAATCGAATTTATTATTCGGCGATGACATCGTCGGTACCACTGGGTTGTTCGATTAACGAAAAGCGTAGGATCGGCCGATACCGGAAGATAGATTTTAATTATTTGTTGGCGTGCCCCGCGCACGTCAGATTGCGCTCTAATAGGAAGCTGCATTCGGGCAACCGTGCGCGCTCCTAAAATCGATTTCCATTAATTCGAGGAAAGCCATTATATTCCGGTCTGAGAATATATGTATAGCCGAATATCTCCGCGCTACCCGTTATGTCATTCGGAGTGGTTTCAACGCGAATACCTTCCGCGCGATATTACCTTGTCTATAGCGTGATCGCTTCTGCCTATTAACTCGCGGCAACAGCAGCAACGCTCCGATCGGACCGGCATCGTTACGAGCAATTCGTAGCGTTACGGTTTCCTCGTTTCGAGTGAGTAACCTCGCGGTCGGTTCTAGAACCGTTCGACAAATTACGTATATCTTTTCTCGTTCCTTATCGCGCGTTTTGCCACCATCTCTGTCGTGGATCGTTGCTCGAATATTTCGGCCCCGTATTTATCGGCAGCTCGAGGTCGAAAGGATCGAAATGGACAATTAGGTTCTCCTTTGTGGAAAAGAAAGCGTTTATCCGGTTATTGTTTGACGTGTACAAAAGTGTCCTCGACACGGAATGCTCGGTTGCATCGAGTCAATGAGCGTATACAGTAGTATGCACACTGAAGAATTCGATACCTAGAGCCCGGAGGACTGGTCATCGATAACCGATATCCGCTGAACGAAACACGGAGGCATAGATTGTCGCGAATTGAGACGGATCGGGGCTTACGCATACCGCGCAGGGATTAGCTTTTCTTCGGACCGTGGTCGGTTTCGCGTAGCTGGCACGTCGCGGCGTACGGGGAAATCGATAAATATCCGCGTGATTTCAAAGTTCGCCAGACGGTATGGGTGGTCGCGTCGTTCGGAAATCGATGCGACGACATAGCTGCGTCGAGGAACCGCGGGGGGCAGGGATTTTACGTGCTCGTTGTGGAAAAGCGACGGGTCGCGACGCATCGAAGTCTCTGAAGGACCAGAGAGAGAGAGTTGAACGTTTGGTCTGCCGGTGTCTAGTCGGAATTCCTAAATTCCGGACGCGGCGAATTGTTATCTAACTTGTTGGGCTCGGGTCGAGAGTGGTCGATGTCGGTGTCGAGAGCGTTCCTCTGGTGCCGCTTTTCGCATTAGTCACTGCGACGACAGGCGAAAGGCGGCTTCGTAGTCGTAGTCGTAGTTGTAGGCGAGAGCAACGGCAGCAGGTATACGCGTATTTTGTTTCGCTCGAACGACCACCGTAGTTGTCTATAAACAACCAACGATTTCCAGGTAGAATGCGCTACAATCGCTGGAGATTATGAGACAGCGGCACCTCTACGGATAATCTTACGACTTACGACTCTAATTGCTTTGGGGGAAAAAAGAAAAAAAAGGAAGACGATAAGAAGGATCGTGTGGTATAGTATACTGTGAGCGACGTGCCATTCGTTTAATCGTACGAATTCGCGATTCTTCGGTTGTCGCTTGACTTTCGCGAATCGATTTCCTCCCACTTGTTAAATTCGGTCGAAACGCGTTACGGTAGGTCGTTCACCGAGTACCACTGCCCATATCCAAACACCTCAGTCCGCGTATCTGGTCGTTAGAAAAGCTCCGTCGAAAAAAGTTCATATATCGCGATTGAACGACGTCGATTAGCGAGCGATCGAGAATCGGTGAATTTTCGGGGGAGTACTTTGGCTACGGGGGAAAAAGTTGACCCTGAAAATGTGTAAATTCTATTGTGGAGCGAAACGTTGGCCGTGGTTGGAGATAGGGAGCCCTCCGTAACAGGACCCCGCCCTGGAGTCGAACCCCCCATACCCCGATGTTCTTAGCGAGCTCGAGGCAGGGCTGCCACCATCCGAACCGAGTCCCGGGGTGCCGGGCTCAGCCGATACGTTCCTGCCTCCCGTCTATCCCGGAGCTCATTCTTTCTCTAACCGTCGAGCAGTGCGGAGCGCAGTAAAACGAAGCGGCGCTCGGTTGTTCGAGAGTGAACGTATACGCTAACGCGGACTCGAGTAGCAAACGCGAACATAACGAGCTGAGCACGCGCGTTCGCGCGGATCAAAAGTACTCGCGACGAAGAATCGAAGAAGAAAGAGATCGTTACACGCGGTGTTCGTTGGGCGATTTTTACCAGTTTGTGCGCGTTGGTCGAGCCCTCCCCACGCACGACTTCCTCGGGACAAAGAGAGAGAGGAGGTACGCGAACGCAGCCGAAACTCCGTTCGGCGGGAACAAAGGAACGGCGGTACCGAGACGAATCGTCGACGAGAGATCGGAGCAGAGAGAGGAAACGTGAAACGATCGATCGTTAGCTGCGGCTCCACGTAGTCCGGGGGTTCGCGATTATCGTCCTGTGCCCTGTGCCTGCAGATTGGTCGTCCTCGTCACGCTTCTATCGTACCTGGGGTGAGTTTCGCATCGCGATTAAGCCTGTCTATCGTGTTCATCGACGACTTCTTCGCCGTTCGAATCGTTGGAAAGGTGAAACCGGTGTTGTATCGTTGTTGGTCCGATGATACGTGCATAATACCGGCTTGTGGTTTAGAAGTTGAAGTGTTGCACGCGCACGAGCTACGAGAAAACGTCGGGAGAGATTTTCGAAGCAGAAGAGCACGAAAGAGAAGGAAAAGGAAAGGACAGGATAAAGGAAAAGGGGGAAGGAAGAAAGAAAGAGTGAAGGCGCGCGCGCGCGCGCATACACACGTACACGCACACGTACGCACACGTTTGAGGGAGAGAGAAAAAGAAGGAAAGAGCGAGCTACTAGCGAGCGAGAGCGAACGAGCGAGCAATACGTTGGTGACAGAAAGACGGTCGGACGGACAGACGGACCGACAGACGGACGCCGCTTCCCCTCCGCTTCTCGGCAGTCGGTCGCGCGTTACCGAGCCAAGTGGATGAGTTCGCGAACGCGCTCCTGCTAAAAGCTTCTGCTTGCTGTTTGTGCCTGACCGTAGGCGACTTCGGTGTTCCGTTTCCCTTTGCTTCTACCGAGCAAGCATTTCCTCGTGTGTCTCTGCCATCGTGCTCGGCTACTTCTCTTCACCTCTCGTACTCTCGTGTCTGTCTAGACGCCACGCATCGTGCTACACGCCCGCCACCGTCACTGCCGCCGCCACCTCGCCTCTACCTCTCGGAATAATATATCCAGTGTGTTTCTTGTGCAGAGTACTGGCGAGGGACGCTCCTTCACGAGAAAAGTTTCGCCTCGTCGCGCCACTTACGTCGCCCTCGACTACCGGAGGTGAG
This sequence comes from Bombus bifarius, assembly GCF_011952205.1. Lineage (NCBI taxonomy): Eukaryota > Metazoa > Arthropoda > Insecta > Hymenoptera > Apidae > Bombus > Bombus bifarius. Next base: position 596,971 of record NW_022884571.1, on the reverse strand, counting down.
TACCAACCACCCCGAGTGCTCGTCGTTTCCTCGCCTTCGTTGGTTATATGCCGGGCCGTGCGCGCCCCATACACTAAACATTTTGTCTCTCCGCGTGTACGCAATACGTGCCGCCGCACCGGTCTTCTATTTAACATGCCCACCGTTCTTTCTGCCTTTTCCGTTCGTCGACTCCATATGCTCCGATCGGTCGGCCGTCGCATCGGTCGTCATGTTTCTTTCGCTTAGTGTCTGTCAAGAAACGAGAAATATAAGATCGCGCGTCGAGCGGGATTTCGAGTGTGTGTACCCCCGCGCCATTTTGAAAATGGGCAGCATCAATCGATATAGCGAGCGCCGTGCGGAGCCGGCTTTCAATTTCAGTCGCTCCAACGGTTTCGCTTCCAGTTCTCGACGCATGCATCGCGATGTTTCTCCTGCGTCGCATCGATCGGCGTTTAGCGATCGGTCGGAAAAGCCGCACATTCGTATTCGTATTGAAGAATCGTTGGGAGCAGCGGCCGGTTACGCCATCTTGATTCCTTCTCCCACCACTTGGCCGGTATTAACCCCCGAACGATCGACCATACGCACGATTTCGAGACTACCAGTGACCTTTCCCTCTGGGCACGATCCATTGGAATCTCGCGATCGACCTGGCCTCGTGGTATTCCGTTTTCTGTCCCGCTTCTACGTTTGTTCGGTCAGTGGGGGACTTTTGTCAGTCCCTGGGCAGGACCCATAGAAATTGGAATTTTTTCAAAAGGCAGGCCTCGTGTCCCTTGAGAGAATCGACACGGACAGAATGCTTCGTCCGCTCTCGCAGATTTAGCGTTTGCTGTTACCATGGTAAAGGAGAAGGAGAAGGATAGAAAGGAGATACGTTCTTGGCAAGCCGGGTGCCTTAAACAGAGGCGACGTGTCTGTCTACCTACAGTATTTCTCCCCTTCTCTCTCTCTCTCTCTCTCTGTCTCTCTCTCTCTCTCTCTCTTTCTGCTTTGTGCTGATTTTGCATAGCAGGCCTCTACCTGCCATGCATTTAAAACGCAGTCAAGGCTTCCACGGAAGCGATTGTTGTTGCTCGGGGAATGGCAGCCGGTGGAGAAAGGCCGAGAAAATGCTGATCCGACTAGCAGACCAGTCGCTCCTCCATACTCCGTGGTCCGTTGTTTCCCTTCGGGTTCCATGATCTCGTCATATTCGTCCCATAGGTAATTCATTAGATTTAGATTTAGGCGATTGGCGTATATCGGCCAATGCTCGGCTTTGTGGATGTTTTGCGATTTGCCACGTATTATTGTCCCTCCGTGTCCCCTGCGCTGCCTTTTTCTCTGCTTGCATCGCTATGATCGACGACAACCAGTTTCAGCAGTGGCGAGTCCACGCCATCCATGCGATAACGGGTCGTTAACTTGCCTCTACATCTGCCTTTCTCTCGTTTACAAGAACGAAGAAAAGAGCTGTTCCGACTGCTTAGGCAGACGCGCAACGCCACGTCGGAGTGCTTTTGAAACGCTCTTTACAACTCGACCGGTTTTCGACCGAAAACTCTCCGCTTCTCTTCCTTTTCGTCTCTGATATTTTTTCTCCATCTGTTTCCATTGTTCCTGTCGAAAATGTTGATCGATGGGTCGAAGCGGTACCGAAACTGTAGCGTGCTTCGAACCGAAAGCGTCCTATCTTTCTTTTTCGACTGTACCGCGTCAGTTTTTTCATACGTCAGGAAAGTTTACTCGCGTTATCCTCTCGGCATTCTTATCCTTGCGTTCCCTATCTCTCGGTGTTTACACGAGATTTTTGGATTCAGCTTCCAGGGACTTTCACCCTTGTCGGGCCAGGGCCGCTTGGTGTTTACACGAGCGAAGGGTGCACACGCGGCGTGCGCCCCGATCAAAAATAGATCCACGTACTACTCCGGATATGTGTGTATTTTTAAGCCCACTCCAGCCGGGTGTACCCCGTGTCCTGGCCTGCCCCACCTTTGCCTCCATCCCGCGCGTACATAGGCTGAGCTTTCCTGTTTGCCCTTTACGACGATCACGGCGATTTTCATCGGCTGCAGTTCCCGTACGCACGCACGTGCGCCGCGCCAGATCCGTTCACGCATGCGGGACACGCGCCTGAATACGGGACGACGACGTCGCTTCATTCTCTCGGCACACTCGTAATTCTCAATTTCGAGAACAGTGGCCCGAGCAGATGTGCTTTTTTCGACGACAAATTATTCACCTAACATCCCCGCGTCACGAGTATTAGGCGTGTTCGCCTTGTGAAAATAATGGACGATTGATTGGGTGTACGCTGTTTATGCGGCGTTGCCCCCGGCCCGTTACTCCGTGGGAATCAAGCCTGCATCGTGCTCTCGCACGCACGTACTCTCGTGCGACAAGGGAAAAGGAATTTCCCTTTTTCTCTTTTTTTTCTTTTTTCTTTCTTTTTTTCGTTGGACTGATATGCGTTTTTTTTGCCGTTAATGACTCAACGGATGTGATCGTGTGTTGGTCGAGTACCACGTTCGACAAGTTTGTAAAACTCGCGCGCGAGCCTTCGATGCAGTGTCCTTGATTTAATACAGCACGTTGCGTTAATCGGGACGATCGCGGGATCGTTGTACGATCGCGTTTACAAACGTGTTTCATGTTCTAACGCGGATATCTTAACGACCCGTGAAATGTGAAAGTGCGTTTGATCAGCGATTAACCGGACGCTCGTGGAACAATTTTCTGAGTCACTATGTAAATACGCTGAAAATGTTATCGTTATCGTTTCTCGAGAATTCGGCGTTCCCAGCGTTTCGTCGAATCGTGTAGATACAGTTTGGAACGTGCGCTTGTTTTGTAACAGCGATCGAAAGCGAGGACACTACGGCGACAGTAATATCGTTGAAATAGCATAAACGTCGTAGACATTGTCTCATTAGCATCGTTCCAAAGTGTATATATACCGTTGGAATTTAGTTTCCCATACGTTGACCAACGCGGTCTTGGCGTGACATCGTCGTTCAGGCCTTAATAGTTCGACGGCAGTGACCTCTGAATGTGCCTATTAATCTATTGAGCGGATCTGCAGAAAGAAATCTCAGTACGTGTTTTATTTTTTACTATTCGCTCGCAATGAATCGATAATTAATTCGGAGGTTGACATCGAAATCGATATTCTCTTTCTCTCTCTCTTCCCCGCTCTCGGTCGAAATCTACGGGTGACGCAACAGAAAAGTACGTTTGCATGGAACTTGGTATTTTGCAAATAAAAATACATTACAAATGGCGTGTGATAGATAGGATATCGCGTTTTATTAAGTGTCGGATCGTTTCATGATTCAGAGATATGACACGATTCCCTTGGCTGTTTTGCCTTGTTTCCAGAAAAACAATACTTACCGTAGTGAGTCGTTGAACCGGTATTTGAAGCGTGAATCGATGAAATAAGTGGTTTCGATGGCGGCCGACTTCCTTTCGCGTTCCTACTATCTGCTTGGCTCTACTACGTTTTACGCATCGTGACTGGTACACCTTCAGTATTCTTTTCGTTTCGCTGGACGAAATATCTCGCAACGCGATGTCGTTCATGATACGCGTTGGATGAGATATCTTGTCGTGTTGTGTTGTTTACATAAGACTGGGCGAAATATCTAGCGACGCAATATCGTTCATGCGATGCTTTGAACGAAATATCTCGCGTTTTAATGTTTACGGCTGAATGTCGTTTATCGGTCATCGTAATGTAACATTATATACAATACCTTGCTTTGAATTATCTCATACTACAGAAAAATAAGATCACTTGTTTACAGAAACAGAACATTTCCTTCGTTTAACATTTCTAGTCCATTTCACATTCACAAACGCAGTGTCTTACGAATTGAATTTTATGCTAGTCGTTGGACGAGACATTTCGCGTTCTAATGAAAATATATGCGAGATATCTTGTCCAAGGCGTCACATAAACGACACTGTACGGTGAGATATTTTGTGTTCCGATGCGAAGCGGTTAGGGATCGTTACAGCTGTGCCGTGGAATAATATGCCAAGAAAAGACAGATACGTAGGGTGATTTTTTGGCTGTCATCGAATGAAACGGAGAACGGGCACTAGGTGTTATCTGACGATGCAGTTTGCAACCGGCGATATACTAAATATAGGAACGTCAGCGAGAGATAAATCGTAGTAGGTACGAGAGTGAGTTATGAGAGGAAAGGCTATTTTTCCTGTGGGATGATTCCATGCTTCCCACGAGCATACGATAGTTCGACACGTGTTTTGACCTCTGCAACGCTCCACTTTCGATGTACTTTAGCCACACTAAATCTATTTTTTACCGACATACCATCGTGGGTGCCCCGTAGTTGCATATGCTCGCTACACTCGGTAGAGATGAAACAACATAAATATTTGTCGAGTTTCTTCCTGCTGTCTAATGTATGATCGAGACTAATTAAGCGCTTCCTTTTTCTCGGAACGGTTTCCTTGCTTGTTGATATTTCGTAACAGAAATTCTCGGAGCGGCGAGGAAAGTCGTCGAAAATTCTTTTATTCGTGGGACCGAATTTCCTTTGAAAAAGACCAAGTAACGTTCGCCTCGATAACCGCTTGTCGTAATTCCATGGATTCATGGAATTATTAATATGAATTCCACGGATGAAGCGGAACTTTTAATAGTATTTTCTTCGATCCAGCGAACCTGTGCTTTGTACGCTGCGTACTCCAATTTGTTCGGAAAATTCGGTATCGATGAGTGTGAGAGTGTTTCGACAGTTTACAGGGATCTCTATTGTGAATCATTATTTCGTTACGTGAAGATAACGGCGATGGTAAAAACTTCTTCGCTACATAAACTCGAAGTTATTGATAGGTATAGACGATAGATAATTCAAATTGAAAAACACTGTCGATATCCTGCCTTTCTTCCAGGAATTTTTTCCGTCTCTGTTTTGAGTAGCCTCGTCGATATCGGACCATCACCCGGTACATGAAAGATGACTAGCTTCTAACGCATTAGCGCAAGCGTGGTCGGTCCGTGGAACGCAACTGGAAAGTGCAATGTACCGCGAATAGGCTACCACAGACAAATGCTATTATTGAATGACAACGATACGCGCGCAGTTCGAGCCGTGTTACCTTTGCTTTAGTAAAACTTGAATTATCGTTTATCATTAGCGACGCGCGATCGATCGTTTTACCTTCCCGGATTTGAAATCGCTCGGTGGCGTTGCTTACCATGAAGTGTTTGTCGATAGTCACGGAGTTACCGTTAGAAACGTTGCGTTGCATTACGTTTTTAACGAAAAATCATCAGCATATGTTTCGATGCTAAAGATTCGAAACGAACCTCGAATTTATCCGTTTGTCGAGATCTCGATCATTTTTCATCTTGGTCTGTCTGGGTACAATGGATAAACCGGTGGTCGGGTAGTCGTGGCCGCAGATGCGTTACGCATCGTAGCTGCGAGGCGGGCAGCGGTGCGTAGCCACGCCACGTGCTCTTTAAACGCGTCTTACACACGAATGCGCCTGGTCTCGTGTTCGACTTCGCCTCGGCGTGCTAGTTTTTCGCGCTCCTTGCTCGAACACAACGGATCGCTTCCTCTTTTACCGTGAGAGAAGCTTCGAATCGACCTCGGAACCGTTAACCAACGTTCCTGTCTTTTTAACGGCTCGCAGCCTATTTTCTAGCAGGATAATTAGAGAGATCTGCTCGTTCGGAGAGCCTCTTGCTTCGCGCTTTTTGTCCTTTCTATCCGACGAAGCGATTTCCTTTCGATACCACAACTCAAAAATTATCATATCAGAAACTAACAAACGGATGAAGAGATTTCGTTGAATTCTTTAACGCAATTACCTTCGACGTTTCATTCGCGAGGAATTTCTTTCTCTCGCGAAGCGTATCGCGTTGTTGTACGCTCTTTCTCTTTTTCCTCTTTGTCTTTCGTGCAACGGGTTCATATATTATTCATTATCGCTGGTATGCCTTGTGGTTTCTTTCACGAGCCGTGTATGGCAACGAAAAAGCTTTGCACGAAGGTTGCGCTATCGAAGTCGGTCTTGGACGCGAGGATTCGAGTTGCACCTGCAACGCGAATCGACAAGTCTGCTTGTACGAAAATCACAACGATATATCGAGTATGACATTATCCGCATTTCGATACGATACCGGTGAGTCGCGCTCGCTTATCTCTCGATTCCAGGAAACCAATATGTCGTCATGCTCCCAATTAAGAAATTACTCTGCTGCGAGAAAGAGATAAACTTGATCTAATGTTATACGAACGTTACTTTCGTTGTACTTTGGTGATATTCAAATGCGAAGGGCCGCGCATCGATAAACTGCATCGTGTTCCCTCAAATCAGTGATCGCTAACCCATACACGAATTATCGCGCTTGATGCTTCGCTCACTTTCGCCGCTTGATTGCAGGTTAGTTTTATTCGACGCACGACACCTGATCACAGCATCCGGAAAGCGCGAACGAGAGACAGGTGAGCCAGAAGGGGATAGAGAGGCAAAAAGAGGAAAGATGGGTGCGAGACAGAGCAGAAGGTCCGTGGACATAACGACGACTCCGAAGAAGGAGGGTTTGCCCGCCGAAGGAGGTGTCGGTGATGCCGCTGCACCTGGCGATGGCAAGCTGGAAAGGATCGAAGAGACCGACACGAAGCCTACCACCAATGGAATAGCGCCGCACACGGACGTGGCCGAGGATAAAGACAAGGATAAGGACGATGCAACGGAAAAGGATAAGGATAAAGAGAAGGTGAGATACGTCGGAAACATCGATGCTTTATTTTTTACTTATCGAGTAGAATCGAAAATTGTTATTCGCCGTAGACGTGCGGGTACAGTGGAGAAACAGTGCGAACATGTATATTTAGAGAAACGTTTCTTTACGACCAACGTACATATTTGTTCTCGATGACACACAGCGCTGGCTTGTAGAACGTTCTTCTACAACACGTTTCCTCGAACTCGTTGAAACTTTTTGACCGTTGAAACGCGTTAATGAATCAGCAAGAAACCGTACGGCGCGTAATCGCGAATATACATTTCATTCGATTTTTTTTCTAGAACACAATGTACAACTTGGTTATTAAATTCGATTGATTCACCGACTATGACGCGACTTCTTATTCGACAAGCGGAAGCACCGCGTTGCGTCTGTTGTCGTCGATATGGCGTTCTATGTAACGTTGGACGAACGACACGTATACTATACACGCCCCGTTACGCACGTGCGTCTTACGTGTGTACATCGCTCGCAGCGTTTTCGTGCTATTCCGAGATCGGCCTAGGAGATACGCCGGGCGTTCGACTCGCTCGAGAACTCATCGTTGTAGGCAAAAATTCATAAAGTTCGTCTTACTCCGAAACGAGCTGGTGTTCTAGTAAAAAATTTTAAAACGGTCGGATGTCGCACCAACGATCCGTCACGTTCCATTCGGCAGGTCGATGAATCGGTGTTATTTTTCCCGAGCGTCGATCCATCTCCATATCAAGGAAATCTGAAAAGCATAACGCGGAGACTGTCAACGGTAAACATACTGTATCGAAAGTTTGAACTGTCACTCTCGTCGAATCGCATAAGCGTCTCGCAGTGTATATCGCGAAATGCTCCCAGCTAGACGAAACCTGATATTTCCTCGATTGAGTAACCCCGGCAGCTGTCATGCACTAGATACGGTAACGCGCGTGAAAGAGGGGCAGAGAGAAAGAGAGAGAAAGACCGTTCTTCTGCCTCTTGCTTTCATTTCCGTTTAATAGCAGGTCCTTTCCCATTTCCTTCTCCATCTGACCGACGACACGAGGGATTTAAAAAGGCTTATCGGTCGTCTCCAATTTTTCCTGCTTCTTGGCGTCGCGATTCTATTATCTCCACCACAAAACTCGACGTCGCGACGTGCTGTCCGCGTGTATTGATCGCTGTACATTTCTAGACCGAGTAGTATAAAGCTCGTCCGAGAAAGCCGTGCATTTAATTTCCTGGAAAAGTGTGTTTTTACACGCAGAGTACGCCCATTGTGCCACTTAACGAAAGCAGGATAGCGATCTTTCCAGAGGTGTGTAACGGTTCGCCTAGATAAACGCTAGAAACAGGAGTAAATCGGACCGTTGATTTTATTCGACGCGAGAACGAAAGTGTTCTCTCCTACTGTTAGTGGAACGTATATACGAGGATCCCGGTTCGAAATCTTTTGATACAGCCTCGGTAAACGTAATGCTCGGTGTCGGTATCGATTTCTCGATCTCGCTTTCACGCACAAACTCACGGAAACCGCGCTAATTCGCCATAAGCGTGTTATCGAGGCCGCAACAGGTTCACGATCGGGTGTATTGCGATCGCCATGCCGCGCCGGATGCACGTAGAGATAGCGGGATGTCGACGCAACGCTCGGCTTACCGAGATTACGTAGTCGTCGCTCCAGATAGATTCGCGGAAACACCGGAGAGTTGGCTAAATTTTCGCGTAGAAAAAATATCGAAATACCGTTTCGTCTAGGCCGAATGGTGTTGACACGGTAGCACCGGAGCACAGAGGTGCACGCGTACCGGTAACGCGTTCTCGCGACTAACTGTAACCGCGTCTGTCCGCGTAAACGTTCTTACCGGTGCATACCTAACTGTCCTAGACGAATAAATCTTTCGTCCTGTCGTTGGTTTGCGCGCCTCTACCCACCTTTTCGCTAAACCTACCCACCGCTATTAAAATACAAGGCGCGCATCCGCTCGTCCAGGCATCTCTCTGCAATCTTGCAAAATCTCTGAGCCAGGTGCGCGTACGGCAGTGAGACGCTGCTCGAGAGAATTCGCTCGCATCGAGCACCTGCCGTTGATACGTTTGCCTCAACGACGTCTACCACATTCAGCCAGCGTGCTTGCTGATCTTTTATTTTTCGTCAACGAGGATCTACGACGCGCCGCGCCGGCCGGTGTTTCGCGAATAATTTAAGATATATCTGCGGTCTGACTACGCGAGTCAATCTGATAGGAAGATCGGACCTTACTTTCGTAACCTTGTCCATGTAATTTAACAACATGTGCTTACAACAACACTTACACGCGCAGAAACTGACTCTCATTTCCGTGGGATTAACGGGTTTTAATTAAAAATACAATTTCGGCCTGCCACCGTTCTTTTTTCTATTTTTCGATCAAACTTTTTATCGGTCGTCGAAAGAGTTCTCGCGGTCGGTCGCGATGCTTGCGAACGTGTGTACGTTGCCGAGTAACCTGAATTCCTTGCGATAGTTTTATTTCGTCGGACAGGCCACTGTTGGTCGGGAACACGCGATGTTTTAAACGGCGCTTATGTAGCGTAAACCATCTCGAGAAAAGCGCTTTCTGAGTGAATCATCGCGCGCTACGCTTCCCCTCTCCAGAAGTCCAAAACCAACTCGGTTTATTAATTAATACGAGACGCGACTCATCTGTTTGTCGCCGCTAATTAAAACTGCGTGCCGCTTGAATTCCATCGGATGTTTTGCGGACAAGCTACTACGTGTCGACAATAAAGGTCGCTGGAAGATTTCGCGTCGAGAAAATCAATTTGCCCCGAGGAACGGGGGACGAGACCGCGTACGATTTTTTACGCATTCCCTGGGCGAGTTAAAGACGCGACACCTGATCTTTTCGTGAGCCTTGCCAATTCAGGGTGAGACCTAAACCGAAGGTGAATTTAATCGCGCATTTTCGAACGCGTTTGCATTGTATATTAGCTGCCGAGGAAACGAAACGGGGTCCGTCTGCCGCTTTGAGAGAATCGAACCGATCACGGAAGGTTCGCGATTACCTGCACGAAATTCGTAGATCCGGTGTCCTTGTCCAGTCACGTTTCTCGTGTGAATCGTTGCGAATTCCTCTGCCGAGATTCGCGTCGTCGTAACGTCGATATTTTGCAATATTTCGCGATCACCGGTTCGTTTCGAGATTCGTTCGAATCGAAAGCGACCGCGTGATATTTTAGTACCTGAGCTGATTCAACCGCGTGGAATTCGTCGTAGAAACTGCACCTGCATCGAACCTCGTTGTTCGCGGTGTCCTCGAACCGATGATTTCTTTGTATGCCAATACCGTTCGATCGAAAAACGCGAATTTTTGCATCGAGCGCAAGGTCTAGCTCGTCGTGTACCTCTTTGAATATCAACTCGTAGATAAATCACTGGCGCGCGTTTCCATGAATATTTAAATCGTGGTTGCGCGCTAGAAAAAACTATGAAGTCGAGTACGTGCGTTTAATTTCATTGGGAACGAACGCGAGCCAACCAACAGACGCGTTTCTCCTCTTTGCGACGTATGACCTCGCAATCGTGGGTTAATCGAGGATGTCAGATAAGCGAAATCAAAATTGACGGGGAGATGGAGGGAGGGGGAGGCGAGAGCCAACGAACGAACGAACGATCTTTGAAACTTTTCATAATTTATCTTGGCGTGCACGATCGTACGAATGCGAGCGCGTTGTTAATGAAAGATCTCGAAGGATAGGGACTCTGTAGATGAGGATCGTTGGCGCATATAAAGTCTTCGAACTTGTATGCGTAATGCCACTGCACGAGGAACGCGTGCCTACGCCATGCACATTGCTGCCTCTGCCTCTTCGCTTCTGCCACGTAGCCTACAGACCGTCTTCTTTCCTTTCTCCTCGGTATCAGTCACGATAGCGCGATATCCAAGACGCGCGCGTCTTCTTGTCTGGCTGGCAAGAACAAAAATAGCCGGATATTTACATAATACAATCGAGGCAAACGACAACGCATCCGTATATAGACGATTCTTTCGATTTTCCTCCGATCGTCCAAGATCTTGAACGGTATTTCGTAGCTCGGTCGCGTTGTGGTTGAATAATGATTGGATCGCCGGTTCGATTAGCGGTGTTCAATGTAATATACTCGATGAGTTAACTCGTTCGTAGTATATGAAACACGCTACCAAGTGGAATTGTTCCCGAGGATTTGCATCGATAATAGAGCGAGCTAATGTTTACGCCATCGAAGGCGGTCAGGATCCGCCGCGGCCTTCAAGGAGCGTGGTAAACAATGCTTCGTTCGTCGTATTTCATTGTACCAGAAACGCTCAGGAATGTAGGAAATAATGATTCATAAAATAGAATAATTCAGTATCGCGTACAAAGTATACGTGCTCCGATCGTTATTTACGGGAAACCGAGCGATCAGTGTCGAGTATTGTTCTTCGATTAAACGCGTACACGAACATTACGCCTCTTATTTCTCTTTATCGTTGATCTTAACTCGTGGCTATGCCCCGAACTATAGTCAGGATTCCATAATCTCTGCAAGAAGTCCGCGTTTCACTTTACGATTCTTCGGTTGGAGAACCACTGATCGTTCTCTGTAATCTGAGATTTTCGCGGTTTCATCCTGTACGTCGTCCGACAGCCGCAGCTGTCTCATTCTGATAAGTCTCGCAACTGTTGCTGCGAGAGCGCGTTCTCGCTTTTTTTTTCTTTGCTCCGGTCCTCTCGATCGGTTCACCGCTACCATTTTCTTGCTGTTCTTCTCGCACGCGCAAACACAAATCGTTTTCTTCGATCGCCGATCGTTCGATAGCTCCCGGCATCGCTTTGGAGAACACGGTGTAGTAAAATTCGCCCTACGCGATGATGTAATCGGGCGGCTGCGGTTCGCGTAAGCGTGGCGAATGACGAAATTCCATGCGCGAGAACAACGCCTCTCGCTAATTTTTATGGATTTACCGCGAAGTCGTATTTTTCCACGCCATACCTGGTAATTTTTCGCTGACTTGCTCTTTGTTTACTTAGATTTAAAATGCGCGTGCGCGCGCTCCTCTTTTCGCATTTGTCTTTGTATATCTCTTTTTTTATTCGACGAAAGAACTTCGATTTATGAATAATAAAAGCAATTCACGCGGCACGAAACGACTTGCTCGAGTATCGTATCGCCTGTGAAAGAAAAATACGGTCTTCCCTTCGAGATCTTGCTTGCTGTTGAATTTACGACGATCCGTGTTATGTACAATATATTCGAAGTAAAGCGAATCGACGCGATTGGCGATCGAGTCGCCTACGGTCTCTGTAATTCTTTTACAAGAATCTGCAACGCCGGTGCACCTGCTGTCACGTGCTCCAAATCCTCACCACACACCGATCGATATCGATGCAGATTTTACTGGTTTTACGAGCACCCAAGCACAAATTTTGTCACGGGGATTGTGTTAATATGCGATTGGCTGGATGGAGCCGTGTCGGCGACAGGCTACTTGCGTTCACTTTCGAATCCCTGCGAGTTGCTCCTTTGGATTCGACTATTTAAAGGACCACAACATTTCGTACCTTCAGATGATATCTTTCGAGTCGATTTTCAACAAGTCTTTCCTTTTCCTCGTTGTTTCAGCAGGAAGAAGTAAAGGCCGAGGAAACGAAGCAAGAGCCGGCTGGAGAATCTCCCGCGGAAACGGCGGAGGTCACAACACCAACAGAAGGCACTCCAGCTAGTCCCAACACTGTCACCTCTCCAGACAACAAGGAAACCAAAAAGAAGGAAAAGGTGAGGTCGATTGTCTTAGAATATGTAATAATCCGTGGTGGTATACGGAAGACGAAACTCCATTTATTACACGGTAAAGTATATATATAAAGGAAGACTAGCTTCGAAGAGTCAGATAGATTGATTCGTCGACGATACATCGCGTGCGTGTATCGCCCGAACAGATTCTATTGTGTACGCAGCTTAGAAGAATAAGACACGTAGTTGCGCGTAATGAGTTCTTTGATCATTATCGATACCGTTTCCTCGTTCATAGATGAAGAAAAAGTGGTCCTTCAGGTCGATCAGCTTCAGTAAGAAGGACAAGAACAAGCCTGCCCGTGAAGAAGCGCCCAAGAATGGAGACATCACCAAGGAGGAGCCTCTTGCAGAGGTGAGTGAAGAATCTTACCTTATCGGATCTTTGTACGCTTTTCTTGCGTCCCTGTAGAATCGAGGCGACGACGTAAACGCGCTGAATCGCAACCACTATCGGAATCGATAATATAACAGAGATAACAGAATTATTAATTACGTTACCTCGTATTTAAAAAAAAAAAGGCGCATTCTGGAAGTGTTATTCAGATCGAAATTTGTCTTTGCGATTGATAGCTATCATCATGGTAGCGAGGTTCGAATAAACATAGAGCACGATATTATTGACGACGCGTGTATGTATAATCTGTTCGGCGGAAACAAAGCAACGGAAATTTAACTGTTGCTTCTAGCAGTATCTGGTCGATTCAGAACACACGTTGCAAAATACCTGGAGGTGAAACAATAAAATTTAGCCTGGCTCTGACCGATCGATCGATCGATTAGTCGACCGATTCCAGGCGTAGAAAGGAAGTCAGAAACGTCGGTGAAACTAGCGTAACGCAGGACACTGCTCGCTCGAGCGTGATTTGTGCTCTCTTCGATTTCAAGCAATCGGCATGTAGTGGTATAATCGAGAACGACCACGCGATAACCGTCACGGATCGAAAACTCGGCCGGTGTTTAATTGGCCTCGAGACGTCTAATAAATCTCGAACCTTTCGTGATTATCAAAGATTTATTTTACAAAAAATGATAAACGAATAGTGGAACGATCAGCGTTAACAAAGTCAATTATAATACTCAGCCACGTACCGATTTTACTGCTTGGATATTTATAGCTCGGTTCCCCCGGTCGACGACTATCGAAAACCTTCTGTTAATTGTATTATCTAAGTGCTTCTTCGTTAACTTAAAGCGTCGACTTCTATGACGCGGCAAAATCCCTTTATCCTTCGCTTTATCGTCGATCGAGATCTACGTTGCAGCACGGATAACATGACGTACACTCGATAAGTAATCGAGTACGGTTCTGTTTAAACAACGTCTGAGATTTCCAGCAGCGATTCTAAAAACGAAACGCGTGCAAAATGTCTGTTCGACAAAATGCTCTTGGTTTCGCCATCGTCCGTTATAAATCCATCGTAAAATATCTGTAATAAGATTATCTATCTAAAGTATCTATAATAAGTAGCGAGATTGACCTATCTCCTTTTTCTCGGTCGTACCTCAGGTCGTCGAGCTGGCCACGCGTAGGCGAACCGTAACCTCGAGATCGTCAGGGCTAATCTCCTCGTTTCTTTACCACCTTCTTCATCTTCTGGCTGTTCTCTGTCTTTCGTGTTGCTGCTCGCAGACTCTTTTTCTTTTTTTGCAACCTCGCCACACGGTGGAAAGAGTGGGAAGAGTGAGCAGCCGTGACTCATCCCTCTTGTTCGTCGTTGCTCGCGAGTTTCGTGATAGGCTGCCATGGAAAACCGGCTTCGAAGTCACTGAATTATCCTCCTTGCTTCTCTGTTTCGTTCTACCTTGTGTCTCGTTGTCCCCTCTTGTGTCCTTCCAGAACACGTAATCGTCCTCGTCGCCTCCACTGTCGCGGCCCTGATGCGAGAAAATAAGTCGTTCATAGCGTTCTCTGCTGGCTTACGTTGGTAAAATCGACTTGACCGGATCGAAGAATGGTCGACTGGTCGTAAACGACAGCAAGGTTTCCGATTGGAAATTTTGTATTCGATTAGGAAGTATCGATACACGGTACCAGATAGCCGGCAGATAAACGTTATAAATGCGCTCGTTGACGTACGTTACGTTACTATTTATCAGACCATTTTGTAGACGTCTTTCGGAGGATGATGGATGCTCTCGTATCGACTTTGTTAGACGTTGCCATACACGTGTCCCGGTTCACCAAGAAGAAAGATACACACGGGGAAGAAACGGCTTGGCGATATCGTCGTGTTCTCGTCTTCGAGGCTGGAGGCAGCGGCGGCGTCTCTCTCTCTCTCTCTCTCTTTCGGTGTATATCGCGAGGGCCGCGTTCAACCGCGACTTTCACTCCCTTCGAACAGAGAGCCGGCATTCCGAGTCATTAAGGAATTACAAGTGGTGGTGTGTAGCGCAATATGCCTCGTAATAGCGAGATGTCATTGCACAGCGCGTTATGACACCACCACGAACAACGACTTACTGCTCTCCGCCTTGTTATCCCGTATTTCATGCGGACCAGTTCCACGTAACTTCTTCGTGGTATTCTGATCTTTGCGTTTCTATGGATTCCGTTAAAACGTTGGATCGTTGGGGCGTTACACGCGTTATCACGACTGGTTGCCTCCGAGAGTACATATTCGTTACGTGGAAGACGGGTCGATCGGAGTTAACGGCTGACCTCTTCACCGGTGTATGACCGAGCACGTGCATCGTCGCCGCTTGAATTTGCGTGTGCGGATTTTTTACAGACGAGCACGACTACACGCGGTGTAGTCTGGCGTGGCATACGGTTCCATACCACGGAATGGGAGTGGTGGGCTTGTATTCTCCGAACAACCGTCCTATGGGACGTCAAATTACTCGCGTACGTCCTCTTTAGTCGCGCTCAATTTTTGTTCGCACATTTTGTGCCTTTATATTTGTGTAATTAAAAATTCCTGAGCTCGGTTTTCGCAGCTGAAGAAACTGGTAATTATAACGAGCAGCCTTGTTTCTGCATCGACCCGATTTCCTACGGGAAATGAGACATATCTGTCAGAGAAATCGGTAACGGGGCTGGACGGGACTGGTCGACGATCGTCTATGCTTGTCGTTCATTGTACTCGCTAGTAACGCGGTTCAATGGCCCAAACTTCCCGGATACGCTTACCTCCACTGTGTATTATTTGTCGCGAAAATAGTTTCGGTTTAATGACTTTGTTTGCATTGCAACGTAGATACTTAAGTATTGAGACTCATAGTTAGAAAGGTTGTCGACTAATGCTCGATAAGTCGCCTGTTAAAGATAAACGGTTGTCGTGCGGATGATCAGATTTGCGTCTGTTGGTTCTGCGAGGCAAAGTTGACAAACAATGCTCGAGGTAAAATAACTCTGAATCCGGCGTTTTTCTTACACTCGATCGTTCTCTCCATTTTATATTAAGATTAAACGTCAGCACGGCAAATTGTATAGCGAAGGATTCGTTTGTTCGCAAGAAGCTTGTTAAACTATGGCTCGTGTACTCCTCGCTATCTCTATTCCTGTTGCAATGTCACACCGTGATAAAGGCACAGGTCTGCCTTAAAAATAACGAACACGCTTATTTATTATTCGTCCGGAGACGTAATTTGCGAGACGACATAAATTCGCGTAATCGGCTCTCCGGTATCGTAGATATTCCGATCTTAGTACTGACTGTGTTCGCTTCTTCGCGAACGTTTTATGCGATCGTAAACAAGTTGGTAACGCCAAGGCCCCACGTGTAGGAGGGAACGGTAGATCAGAGGGTAAGTAGCGTTTCAATTACCGCAGAACCGTTCCCGTGTCTCTTATTTTTCTGTGCGTATATTTGAAACTGTTTTATCATCCATATCAGCTCCTTGCCGAATCTTATCTGCCGCGTACGCTTCCGGTCCCAAATATATCGTAAATACGATCTTATCGCGATTTATGATAGTCCCGGTTATATTACGATATTCTAAATCGAAGTATCCTATAACGACGCTGATTGATGCGACAACACTCAGAGTACCATAGAGTAGAGTAGTAGAGTACACGCTTTAGTACTTTTTAGCAACAGTACTGAACGAAGAATGGCGTATACAAACTGCAAGGTGGTCGACGATCGATTTTCCACGTTATGCGTTGTCCATTCGGATTTATGGGCGACCACCTCCGCCGATTTTCACGGAATTTAAATCCATTCCTAGGTCTTCGATTCCCGCAGAATATCCTAGGATTCCAAGAACGAGGCGAATGTACAAAAGTCGAGAACACAATAGCTTTAGATAGGTGGGGTAAAATCGAATTATGGCGTAGCCGATACAACTGAACTATACACGATCTAGAGGATAGGGAGAGATTCAGAGATATACGATCGAATAGAAAATCTGCTCGATGTCTGAAGAAGTGGCGAGGGAGGCGAGAAGTGTTTCCCGTGGATGATGCGAAGATCGAGATTGGCGAAGGACCGCGAAGAGAGCCAAGAGGATCGCGCTCGAGAGTCTTTCTGTCTGTCTCTCGTGTTCCCGGTTTCGCACCTACGCGAACGTCACATTGTTTCCAAGCATGCACCCTCGCGCAAAGCGCAGCAGGAGAGAAGACTACTATAGGAAAGGAAGGGGTGTGGTCGCGCCCGTGACTCTCGTCCTTTGTCCTTTTACCCTCTTTCTCTTCCTCCCTCTGCTGCGAATTTACTCGTTCACCAGCACGGAGAACGTTCATATATCCCGTGGCTTTTATCGTAAAGAGTTGGAAAGTCTGCAGGAAGAGGTAAAAGGGCAAGAGAAGAGGGAGGGGGTGTGTAGTTGGCACGCGCGGAGTGATATTAATTAACACGACACGATAGGCGAGAGGAGGGTAACTGGGTGGTCGACCGCTGGTGGGTGTAACGGGTCTGAATACAGGAGGTGGTCTGGCCGTGACGGAGGCGCGGCGGCAGCACGGCGACGGCACGGCGGCGGTAGCTTCGCTTCGCGTGACTCAAACCTTGGAAAAAAGAGAAACACCTGTATGCAGGGGTTAAGGACAGTCTACGAAGTAGAAAGAGAAAGTTTGGCAAGCCACGCGTGTCGAGCCAAGGGGCGAGACAAATTTTCACCGTTTCTTTTGTTCTATCCGTTTCACGGCCACGAATACGCTGGATTTTACTATGTCGTCACGGTACCGTGTCATCGTCGAAAAAGCACGGATCTGCGTAGATACGAAAAGAAGCACGACATTGATCGTTCGACGAGAAACGAAATTCGAATACGCGCGAGTATCGCGAATGGATTATTTGGACAGGATCGTTGGGAGATTGGACAAGAAAGGAGACGATTTGTTTGAAGTAAAGAGCTCAGTCGTAACGTGTCGGGATGGTACAAATTTATGTGACAAGTGACGAGATACAGCCGGGCTTCGTGGTCTTAAAATATGTCACAGATGCAGTTGCACATGCAACGGTACATGCATGGTGCAGTTCCGTCGATGTGCCGAGAATACGGCGCGCGCAACAGTGGCTAAAGATCGGGCGGACGGTTAAAAACCGGTTTCATTCGCCGCGGAAGGCGTCTCGGTAGTTTCTACAGGCTTCGATTTCATTCCTAATGGGCCCGATGAAATTCATCCCACGACCATTCGGTGCTCGCTTGCGTATCTTTCTGTACAATTGTGTGCACCGTTCGCCGTAATTTTTATCGTATCTCCTGCCGCTGTAAATTTTCCTCGACGATTCAACGAATGCTCCTCGAAATTGTCATTGTCTTGGAAATGGAGTACGCGTCTGCCGTAAAACAGCGGGGGTAAACGCCGTCGTGACAAGTTGGCTAACTTTATTAATTAACGGTGAGAAAATCGGTGGGAAAAACATTAATCGAGCGATTCCGCGCGAATCGAACAAGCGAATGGCCACGAACGCTCTGTAATATCGTTGCAAAGTTAATTGGCCGTATAAAGTCCGTGTCAAAAGATTCGCAAGAAACTCGATGCCGATCGTCGCGGCGGTGTGTTCCGCTCAATTCCTCACCGAATCAATGCAATTTTACCGGGGGAGAAAAACAAATTCTCTCGACGTTGAACGTTTCGCAAGTCCTCGAGTCTCTGCAGAAAGCAGTCCTAATCGCAGCCTGCGCGTAAGCAAATCGCCAATTAAGCCGGCAGATCGTTAATAAGACCGTGCTAAATTTCCCGAGAGACAGATGGAGAGAGAAGAAGATAGCAGCAAACGAAAACGAGGTACAGTAGAAACGAGCGGAGCGAAATTCCGTTGAGCGAAAGCTCACGACGAATGCGACGAATCCCTTGCTCTTGTTCGACGATGCGTTTCGTCGGATGACGTGGGAATTCGGCAGGTGTCTCTTCCCTTCCCCTGTGAAAATCGAATATCTGTCTTCGGTTGGCGCGCGTCCCTCGAAAAGCCACTTTCATTCGCCACGATGAAAGCCTCGCGGCTGTCGTCTCTTTTTTTGCCTCGTCCGTCTTGTCCCATCTTCTTCGGTCAACTCGGTCTCTTCCTATCCTGTTCCTCGTTCCGGCAATGGGAAACCGAGGGAGAAAGAGAAAACGAGACAGAGGACGTTCGCTCCTAGTGCCAATCGCATTTTGTCTCGCGACATGCGTTCGTCCGCTAGCGCTAGCTCGAGCACAATGCGACAGGTGGAACGCGAATAAAAAGCACGAAACCTGCGACTACTCGTAGAGAAAAGAAGACAAGACCGTGCGCGTGGCTGTATTTCGCGAGCTTCCTTTCGAGGTTCGATGACCGTCGGTGCAAATACTCGGTCGGTCGCGAATCGATACGCCACGTCGAGGACTTTTCCATTCTCCGATTGAAAAGTATCGAGGGCAAATACCTTCGGCTGCCACGACCGACAGCCGTAGTCGACTGCCTCGTTTCGAACGCTTCACTTGTCTGAGAAAATTGAAAAGGAAAGTCGCTGTTTGCCGCTCGAGTTCTAACGGAACTTTTAATCTTCTTACCTATGGATTACGCGAATCGACTTTCCTCTTCGGCACGAACGGAAGTCATGAGAACAGGAGCAACGAAACGGTTTCGTCATTTCCTCATTGTACTCGAGTAGCACGCTCCGAGCGAATAAACCGATGATTTCGTGCTTGCACGTGCACGAGTCACCATCAAATTTCAAGGGCCGTCTAACGAGTCGCAAAAGGTGGGAAGTTAACGAGCCAAGGAACTTCTTAACGATCGTCTTTCGATCGTAACGGACCTGTCTGTCGTCCCCGATTTAAATTCAGTTGAAACCTGTAGCCAGAAAGATGGAGAGCAGGTTCTCTTTATCGTTACGACTACAAAGCAGTCTACGAACGAGTTTGAAGGGTTAGTTTCCGTCTCTCCCATCGTTCACGCTCGGATCAAATCCCCATAGATTTCCTGGTCTGAACCTTGGGAAACGACGGCGCCTGCTTATGTGCCGGTGCATTCGTGTAGTTAAATGTCAGGATGTGTGATCTCCTCGAGAGAAAGGAAACGTCTCCAGCGTCTTCTCGTCTACTCCGGCTTCTCGTTGTTTCAACCTAAACGGGACACTGTCTCGCACGATTAAACGGCATAAATTGAATCTCAGCACGATACTCGACTCTATGTATTTAGGTTGATCGTGTTCAACGGACCTCTGCTGTTCTTGTCTGTCTCGCGTGATGTCTTACTTCGCTGACAGGGAAACGGAAAACAATGCGCAATTACAAACTAATCAACCTCAGAGCCGACCATTGGCAAGTGGCCAAAACTGTTGAACGTTCTCCTCTTGAATATATCTAGCTAGTAGCATCGGGAAGCTGTTTGGCTTAAACGGATTACTCGAAGCGGCAGTCGCTGTCGCTGAACCGTTTTTTTCCATTCTTCGTTTCGTCAATATCGATTCGTAGATTTTTCCGTTTGCGGATTGACGAACCTCTTGCGCCGAGTCGCTTTTGGTTAGATAAGGAAATAAACAAATAGAACTCACAAAAGTGGCGATGTAAAATTTGATCTCTTTTCTTCGATAAATCTGATTCTACGGTGCGTCCCAAAGGCCCGTGATATGCTGCAGGTGGTTCGGATATTGTGCCGTATGCAATATATTCGGCATCGTTTAATCGATGAGGAAGGGGGGTTGTCCCAATATAGTGACGTTCTTCGCCTGTAATCTCGAGGTAAGTCTCACAAATATTGGCACTCACAGTTTTCTTCTTGTCTGTGAAGTGCCGTGATCGATAACGATATCGGTGACTCGCCGTGGAAAATTTCTTGGAGAGTCAACTTGGATAATTCGGTACTCCTCGAAGTGGCGAAGAAACGAGCTTTACTTATTAACCGATAAACCGACGCGTTAACGAATAGATGACGCCCGGTAATTTTGAAGGAAGCAATATGCGTCGAATTTTTCATGATTCTTTCCTCTTACTACCCGGCTTTCTTATGATTGAACTCAACCCATTTTGTTCTTCTGCTACGAAATGGAGCTCTTCCTTCCTGAAAGGTCATAATGCAAAAGAAACGATTGAAGGCAGCTGACGGAGCAAGCAGAAGCTTGCTACTCCGCCGAAGGTAATCAAGTACTTCCCCCGGCAAGAAACTAAAAAAAGTGGCGAGACTAGCGCGTGGCACGTTGCACCGTATAGGCCGGAAAACTCATATTTTTATGAAAGAGGTTGGATATTTTACCCTCTCGTCCACTTCAATTTACCCGGTAATACGCCGCGAAAGGGATGAAACGAGGAAATAAACGCAGTACGCTCGTGCACACCGGCAGAAAATTAATTTCCTAAATGCGGTAGAGTTGTTCCGCGATCACCGATACGCCAGTTCCATATTCGAATTACGTACCCTCTCTCTTTTTCTATCACACCGTGTCACCGTTGCTGGTTCGAGTTGCCAAAGTGTGTCGGTTGAAAGACCTCCGGCGCACAGATCTCAACCTCGTTATCACTTGACGTCATCGAGATGCCATTGTATTAAAAATACGAGCGGCAAATACGACCTTTCGTCGTTGGCTTTCCGCTTCTTTATTTATAAGTCTCGATATCAGACCTGACACACTTTGCATTCGAACATGTTAAAATGCGAATCGAGAGACAGCGATAAAAATGAATCTAAATATATCGAACAAGAGCAAGCGTCGTCGCTGTGCGAGAAAAAAGAATCCGCAAAATCGTTAGCTCCCCCCAAGATTCATCGCATTTCTTCTGCTCTTCCAATTGATTCTCCCTTTCGACAATAAGCGAGACCACTCCGATAGTCGAAGCGGAGCAAGGACGCAGCGACTTGTTGCCACGGATCTGTCGGAAGGATCGAAAGTTATGGCTCACAGACGATTCACGGTTTTTCACGTGGACCAAGTTCGTCTGAATTTGCAGAATTAGCGTCGTGTTGCCGCGGTCAAATCCGCGGATCGATCCGGCGTAAATCGCGATCGGAAATTCTGAATCGCGTGGAATTTGTACGAGTTGCCGGTGGCCCGGTGTTCCTCTCCGCCCCTTCGGATTTGGGCGTCGTCATCGTCGTCGTCTAGTATCGAGCGTCCCGACGCCGGGACGCGCGGAGCTGTTGCCATGCCGACCGACGGGGCTACCAGGGCTTTTCGCATTCAGCAGGCTTGCCGGCAAAAGACTCGTGCCGCTCTCGCACACGAACAAGAAACTTTCGCCGCGTCCGGATAATTGCCACTTTAATTAGAATTAATTATACCTTATTGAAATTTTGTCTGTTCCACCCGTATCCACGTTCGTCACGCTTTCCGTCATTTTTGGCAGAACACCAAAGCACGAAAATGTTAAACGCATTTTACCATTTTAATATCCAAGTCCGTTTATTCCGTTACTCTGTACGGAATAAAGATTTTGTAACATCTTGTAAAATTGGAAGAGGCGGAAGCGAAGTGGGTAGTCGGATTTTCGGAAAGCTCTCGATATAAACGGCTAAGACGGGTCGGATTTTGGAACGATCAGAGAAAGCCCGAACGAAAGCGCGTGTTTTATTGATAGCTGAATTCCAGATCCTCGAAGGAGAAAATCGAATAAGCGCCAGGATAAAGGGAAGGAAGTGGTTGCCTTGCCAACTTCCATTCCCCTGCTATACTATAAAGTACAGTCGAACGTTTCGTTCAAACACTAGTCGTATTTCGTCCGTTTGAAAATTAATCGAAACGTATTTATTTAAACGACAACGCGTACGCGCGATAATTTGGTGCGCGAGGTATAAATGATTTCAGTGTTTACTATTCGTCGATCGTGTGTCATTAATCGCGAGAGACGAACGGATAGATCATTTTATTTTGTTAAAAAGTCTGCTTCTTAATTAAGATCGGCTGTAGCAAATAGCATCGCGTGATTTCCCAAGTGAAATTTCTCGTCTGCGGTCGTTGGTAGCCGGGTCTTGAAACCACAGGATGCGACCGTACATTTTGCGACGAGAAGACACCCAATAACGAGTTTTTCCATCCATTATCTTTGCACCCTTTTTATTTCCATCGCGGCTAGCTTTTTTCGCTTCCGACCCGCGAGTGCAGTCTCCTTCGCTTTGTGTAGGAAATAATTTCTCAGCCATCGATGATTCGAGTAAGCGATAATTCTGTGGAGTATCGTCTCGCCTTTAGAGATCATCGGTGATTCTTATTCTCGAGATCGTAGGAAATTAAATTTATCGCGAATTAATGCAGTGAAGCTGCATCGTTAATGTCTTTTACTCAGCGAAACATACGAATGTCTTCTAACGAAACTGCAATAGTCATGGTCCTCGTGCTTGCTTGTCCATACCGATGTTGTTTAAGTTTTTCAATTTTCGTTTCATGCTCAAATAATTTCGAAGAGACTGCGATCAGCGTCGAGCGAAATTTCTAACAGGAAAGCCCCTTACTGATATGCGAAATATTCCAAATGTGTTCGCATACCAAAGCAACGGAAGAAAGGGGATTTCCGCGAATTCGCGGTCGTAAATCATTCGCCTGCGATGGAATTCTTGCGTGTTCTCTGGCGAAGCTGACACCTGTCTGAAACGACAATAGTCCATCGTGATCGCAAGATAAACGCGTTTTCACCTTCATCCCGTTCAGGTTTCATCGTTGATCGATGCAATCGCGAAAACAGCTTACAAGGCAACGTAAGTACACGCGATCTTTGTCGGTCATGTGAAGGAAAAATAATCCGTTTAGCGCGTAGTCGACACGATCAAGTCGCAGATCGAATTCTCGATTGCGTGTTAATTTATGTTCGCGCAATTGGGTTAACGAAAGGCATATACTTCCTCTTCTTCGGTTGGATCGAACCAGCTATGCAACGCTCTCGGGAGAAGTCGAGCCATGAATAGGTGTTTAAATATTTATCGGAGATCGAGTAGTTTACCGTAGTTACCGTATCATCGAGAGATTCGTCAACCGCGTAGCAACGGTTTTCAATTATGCACGACCCATGACATTTCCGGGAAGCTGGTCGTAACTGAGATTCCATGCGTTACGTCCTTAGACCGATACGATCTACCGTCCGTTTCCATCGATCGATCGTTTCCCTCTCGATCGAGCACCCTCTGGGTGTTTCGAGATAGAACAGTTTTGTGTGGTTTGTCTTCGACGTTATACTACAGTAACTAGTATGAAATCAATGCGCAATACAAAACGAAAAAAGTTGCTTTTGTACGATCGATGATTATCATTGGTCACTCCCCATGCCAGTTTATTTTCTGGCTTTCGTGCGGTTGAATCCGCGTACACGAATGATAAAATCGATATCCACCTCTCTCTACGTAGCATCCTGGTCGTGTTGCGCTTCGCGACCCTCTTCAAAGGGTGAAGAGAGCGTACGAGAGCTCGTGCGTGCTTCTCAGAGCGTGCGTTGAGGCCGTCGCTGTCTCGATCGCGTTGACGTCGTTCTGTTCCTGTTGCACGAAACAACGGGGCTTCCCTCCAGGAACCGAAGCGAACCAACGCTTTTAAAACGATACCGTTGTTTTGACGGGATTCGCGTAAACTCGCCGTGCCACACTTGTTTGCCGCTCCTTACGGCTCTTGGTACATGCACGCGATTCTCTTTACGAGCAACGAATATTTTTCGCGCCTTCTCGAGCAGCGCCACTCGTCGGTTGAATGCCAATAGCTCTCGTGAGACGCTTCTCGTTGTTTCCTGGTCTTTTCCAATAGTGATAAACTTTGATTTATAAATCGCGAAATTTTAACACCATCGGCCGGCGTGCGATGATGAACAGAGTTGGAGCGTAGTAACGAGAATGTAAGAGAAATACGGAAAATGTCGATTTCGAACGCCGATAATAGTGATTTATAGGCTGATACCGTTCATGGAATCGACATATTTGTCGCCTAGTGTCGTTGCATTTCCCTTGAACGAAATTTATCGCCTTGTTGCGTCCTACCCTTGACAAAAATGATCGTGGACGATTCGTTACAATATCAAAGCGAAACAGCTTTGAAGACCGTCACGTTTCGTTATTTTGTCGGAGTTGTAACGTTGAAAATGCATAAAAGTAAGCGTTCTTTGGCCGTTTCGAAAAAAGAGATCTCGGAAGAGTCGGTATAGTCAGCACCGATATTTTTCATCGTTAACGTCAATTAATACGTTGGTCGTAAACGAGAACTCAGTTTCCACCCTTGGCGAAAGAACGTCTCCATCTGTGTTCGGTCGAAGCTTCTCGTCGAGAACTCTCGGTTGGTAACCTACCTCCTTTCTTGCCTGCTACAAGAATAATTCTACGCTGGCTTCACGGCCGATGCTGCCACCAACGATCAGCTTTAGAACCTTCCCTTATCGAAAACGATTCCGGCTTTCTCTGCTCGATATAATACGCGAAGACTTCGAAAATCGCTATCGGAGATTATGTACGCGTTGAAATTAAAAGTTATCGCTACCTTAATCTTATCGAATCTGTTATTGCATCGCGATCTAGATCCAATTGATAGGATTCGCAGTATACAATCGCGTAAAAAATATCGCGTTTTAAAGAAAAATGCGTTGAAGCGATGAGCATAATCGGATGAATAGCGCCGGGGCTAATTCGAGCTCGAAAATCCAATTGACTCACACCATGACGAACGCGGCCTAAAGGTCATACATGCAGCATTAGAAATTTGGAACCGACTCAAAAATTCTCGCCGCTATTCACGCTGAATAACCCCTCGTACTCACCGTACGGTGTCGTGGTATCCCTTCTGTCTTGTTAACACCGGCCTTTCCCGTCTCCATTTGCTTCCCTTTTCCCTTCTCTCGCTCCTGTTCCGCTCCTCTCTCGGCTCCTTTCTCTTTCGATCATCTAAGAATAGAAATGCGCGGTGGTTTTGCGGCGTGAATTTTTGTTTCTTCTCAGACTCGTGCTGATTTCTCGTCACGCGTTCTCATCTAACGAATCAAACTGGAATCTTTCGCCTCTTCGTTACTCGCCTGCGTTTTCTTTGCTTGCTCGCACATGCAGCGTGCCACCGTCTCTTTATTCCCTTGCCTTTTCTTTGCTTCTTTCGCCTAGGTAAAACGCTACAGAAGAGACTCGCCGAAGGTACAGAGCGTCACAGCCTCCCTGTCCATAATCCGCGCAATTTTTCCTCTTTCACTCTTTTTCCTTCTCTTCCTCTTCCTCTCGTCAGCTTTCTTCGTTTCTGGTGTATACAGTTCGTGCATCTCTTTCTCTTCCTGGTTTCGCCGTCCTCGCGTAGGTGGTGCATGACGGGTTTCCACTCCCTCTCCTGCTTCATTGTAACTCTTCCGCTCCCACTCCTTCTTTCTCTCTGTCAAGAGGGCTTATACGTACACTCTTATAAAACGTGGGTCAACTTTCCTCTTGTCCTCTTTGCAGGAATTTTCGTGATTATCTCTCAACTGGCGTAAAGTCGGTTTTCTTCGCCGCTCTGCCTTTTCAAATCACCACGTTCCAGATCGCGAACTACCGTGACACGCGAGTCTCATCGCCGAAGGGCGGTCGATTTAAAAAAAAAAAATAGGCTTTATTTCGCCCGTGGCGAACACTTTTGATAGGAATTCGTTTTGCTCGTTTGGATTTAGTAAATTAGACGCCGGTTACTTGTGCTCTTCCTATGCTTTTCCTTAGCCCGGCTAGATATGTCCCTCTTCTCTCCCCGGGTGTCCACGTGTGTATCAGTAACACTCCTCTCTTCTCTCTCCGAGACGTGGGACGATCCTCTGTTGGACTCTATATAAACCAGCGGGAACTCGCAGGCTGGCCCGAGTAGTTCGCCAACGGCGAACAGTTGGTACGGATCTTTCTCTCTGATCGTTCGTCGCTGATCGTGCGTGCGCGTGCGTGTGTCACGCAGAGGTATCTTCGACGTTGCTTCACGAATTTTCCGGATGACCAAGATCGCGTTCGACTAATTTTTCAAGTAGTAGAGGTAGAACATCGCAAATTGTTGTAAGCTGTGCGAAAAAGCATGACCAACAGTGAGTCACTTCACGCATTCACAGATTGAGACGTAGTCGGCATTGTCTGCCATGTTGCTTGCATCGAGTGCACGCATTTTTTTCTGGAGTATCAGTTGCGTCTCTGGCAATTCATATCTACTAATAGACGAGTGTAAAGTTGCGTGGAAATTAAAGCGTTTTGGGTAGCTTTCTATATATACAGACCGAAATAGTTGAATATTTATCGCGTTTAATTAAAACAAAATTAAACTTAACGCAATTTCTATCGAAGTTTCGACACGCGTCTTGGTCGTTCGCGAGAATTTCGATCGTGGATTCGTTACTACCTACGCAATACTTTTTCAAGGACTGGTTTCCCGGAAAGTGCTGGAAATTTTGCAAGGATGGAGTCTATCACGAAGGCGGGGCGAAGTGTGGGCAGTGGTGTATATCGGGTGGCAGGTGCTTTCGCTCGAGGAGCCAGAAGAGTTTTGTCTTACGTTCCACTTTTGGGCGTCGCTGCGGTCCCAACGGAAGTCGAGGAGGCCGAACCTTCCGCGGTACGACACGGAAAGCGTTTGCGTTTCTTCGCGTATCTATTCAACCCTCGTCGAGCTTTGATTTTGTCGTATAAAGAGAAAGAAATGGCAATAGCCAGCAGGAACTAGCCCATCGAACATTTCCTTCGATCTCGGGCTACTTCCGGTTGCGCGATACCGAAACAGAACGAGTGCGTTTCCGGTGCAGATTAACCGTTCCCAGATGGCTTCGTTCGCAGGGATTAATGGTTGTCATATCCGTTCGAAGTCCGTGGTTAATTTCGCATTGTTCGCCGGGTTATCGGCCGAAGAGAGGAACGAGTGGCGGAGGACTCGTTTCACCTGAATACTTAATATTTTATTTATGTCTGCCGCGTCGCGTCGCGCCGCGGTAGGCTCTCGTTGGTCGATACTCTTTTTACGTAATAGTCCATTGTTCAATGCGTTGGAACATGCAGCGGAAAGAAAGGTAAATCGACACCGATAAACGGTGTGGCGGCGACGTCGCGCCGGGCTGTCGGTACGCGCTATGCAAAAATAGTCATCCGCGAGAGAGGCTCGAGTCGAACGCGGTGAAAGCTTGCAAAATGTTTTCTCGGCTCACGAAGCTCAAGAAGAACGCCCAACGTCGACCAACGCCTCGAACGAAAATAGCGTGAAAAGATCATACTCGGCGAGACTTTCGTTTACCTCTCGCATTCCACGTGGGTGAACGCGTTTTAAGGTTTCGCGTATCGAATTATAGCCGTGCTCGAGCGAAATGAACGTGATACGCGCTGGGTTAATCCACGCAGAACCGTTGGGCGAATAGATGAAAATTAATATTGGTCGAATTAGTCTGTGTTCGACGCGAAATTTAATCGCGTTGCCGGTGTGACACAAATTCAATTTACGACCGATCGCTGATCAAAGCCGGTCCCTGAATCGTTTTCGCGATTCATCATTCGTTAATAGCTAGTCAACTTTATCGAACTTTCGACCGAGCCGGAAAGTTGCGTTCATGAAAATTCGATCGCTCGGCCCGTTTCGTTCCATGGACGCCGGACGGGAATAGACCAGAAAGCCGCGCCATTTGGAAGCGTGACACACGCAAGACGTGTTTGCTAGAAGGCCGTTTACACGCTGCTTTAGGCTTTTCGTGACTTTCGTGCAAGATCGATATTTCTGTTATCAACGATCGTCCGCATCGTAGGTTTCTCTTAGCGTAAATCGTATCTCCCGCTCGATGTTTACGTTTCGCTCGAATACTTAAAAATCAGAAATTCTGGTCGTGACCTAGCGTAAGTACGCAAATTAGTAAGGCCTTGTCTTAATATTTAGCTCTTTCTTATCTTAATAATTAGGTCTTCGTGTGTAGCCTTGTTGATTTGCCTCGATGCGGATATTAAACGCATCTTTCCTCTCGGGCTCCGTTTACATGCCAAGACCGATATTACTGTCGGATACGCTCCGGTGAACCGGATAAATACTGCTGTCGTAATTCAATTCTAGGGAAGGTCGGTAAATAGCAAAAAAAAAGGAAGAAAATAAAATAAAAGAAAAGAAAGAAGAGGAAAAAGACGGAGGAATGAAACGCGTTTGCCTACTACGAGCGGACGAGAGAGAACGTTACACGATATACGCATTTAGCTCGGGACAATGAGTAATCAGCGATAGAGAAACGGCAGAGTGTTTCGCGAGAAAACGATGCATCACCAATCTTTTTAGGAACGCGTTGTTCATCCTTTAATGTCTGAGTCTTGCTGCTCGTGTTCATAACAGACCGTTTCCGCCGCGTTAACGACACGTTCCTTCGTTACATTTTCATTAATTTTTTCTTTTCGCACGCAAAAAGGAGTCAAACTGCTCGTGGAAAGGAAAAGCGTACATTCGTCGAATGGGAAGGAAGTAATTAGTCGTTACAGCGTAAACAGATACACGCTATAGCCGTGCGATATCGCGTTTACATCCATGTGCGCCGGGTTCATATCGTTCAGGAATGAAAAGCTGCATATCTGATCGCTATCGTCCCATAAATTTATGCGCTCGCCAGATCTCCGTAACGTGGACCAACCGACAGTTGTTGCACGAGGGTAGCACGTGTCCGTGTCACGCGTCACCCTAGGTAATATTTTTTGCGGAACAGGAAATTGATTCTAGTATAGGTTCTAATGTGACCCGCGTACCAGCTGTTATACAGCTGATATCGAGGTAGGATAATTCGCACGGATCAACGAGCACAATGTCTGGCGTACATACGTTTACGACTCGAAGTGTAGTAGAAGAGCGAGGCTTCTTAGTAGAAACTTGTAGTCGAAGCTTATCCTAATTTTTATCGTAACTCGATTACGACGAATATTAATTTTGTACGATATTAGGTTTACATATTGCGATATTTTAGTCGATATTTACCCCGCGATCGAGATATACCGGTTGCGTCATTTTCTGGAGAACTCGCTGGGTTTTCTTAGTTGAGATTTCATTGGGTACTCTTGGAGAGGATTCAAACAAAGTGTCGAAATCTGCAACCTTCGCGTAAATATATTTTTAGAGTAGGTAACGAGAACATTGTGCGTAGATTTTCCTTTACCTCCGTCTGCGTTCGCGGACTTTGATTGCTTGCTCTAACGCTCGTCTTTCGTTATAGAGTTATTGCGACTGTTTATAACCTACTCGTGATCAAAGTTGGTCGACAGCCAATGATGCATCGGCAGAGACACGCGAGTTTTGGTACCGTTTGCCCGATCGATTTCGCCGCGAGAAGAAACCGAAGGTAATCGGAAGTTTATTACCGCGGTGTCCCTTTCTACCGTTGACCCACAGGACGGACAATGGCCTGAAGAAAGATCTTGGCCAACGGCCAAACTTCTGCTTGTCCTTTTGTTACTTAGTTTCCCCTGAAGTTTAGCCAAATTTGTAACGCGAATTCGCGAGTGCTTTGACTTTTCGATTCGTCAGTCGTTCACCGCGAGGTCGAGAGACTCTGACAGGTAAACGTCCGTTTCTTCGTCTTTAGCTAGAGGCGAAATATTCCGAGATAGTACGGAAGAATGTAGAGAGCATCGTTTCACGTGGAAAATTTCTTTACTTGAAAAAATTGTGTACACAGTGCTGGCGAAACACGGGAATCGGAACCGTCTGAGAAAAAACACTCCGCTTTAGAAAGCCCTCGTGTAGAACCCTTCAGGGGCTGTAATTCTTTAAGCGAGAGGCTTACCCTTTACGAAAAAGCATGGGAGGAACGGCGAGAAGGGGTTTCACTTAACCAGCCGATCGATACGAGGTCTGCAGACGATAAAGCACGCGTTGCGTTCCGCACGTCCGGTTTCTGTTTCCCTCTTCGGTTTCAAGAATTGATTTCGTTCTACTCATATTTTTTCTATTTGCGTCAAGCCGCGAGGATGGCTGAAATCGAGGTCTACGTACTTCTTAGTTGAACGAATATCGAAGAACGAATAACACCTATTGGCCTCGAGTAACAGTGTCTTCTTTCTTTGGAATTCGGAGGACACGTTCTACGAGCGACAACTCGACTCGGATGCCAGATACGCGTTTTAGAAGCAACAGTGGAGCACGTTATTAATAAAATCAGAATCAATTACGTCTCGCTCGTAACGAGCGCTCGCTGACACAGTGACACGATTGGCTACCCCTGAAAGGATGACGTTCGTACCTCGGCACCCTATGGTTCGCTCATTTTTGTACCCCTGTGCGCGTCCCTTATGGGAACATCCACCCTTCTGTGAACTTCTCTTGTCTACGAGTCGCTAGGTTGTTCACCCTTCTTTCTATTCGAATTGCTTAGAGAGCATACCCCAGCCTCGAGAGCACGGGCGACAACTGTTAAGTTGGTCACCCTCCACAATGAATAAAAAAAAGAAAGAAAAAAAAAAATAATATCGCGCTTCGATGAACCGGCATTCTTTTTCCAACACAATATCGTATAGCCCGCCGTGAAGATTGCGTTGATCAACGCGCTTGAAATTGTTCACTTTTCACTCGATGTATCGTTTTCTTTTTTTTTATATAAACGATTTCTACGAAAATGTTGCAGGGTGGTGAAGAAGCGGAAAGTGGATCAGCCACGGCAGGTAGTCCGGTTGAAGAAAAATCAGCAGTAAGTAGTCCAACAGCGGAGAACGAAGCCGCCCCTGTAGCAGCGGCACCAGCACCGTCGACCGAGGCGAAGGAAGAAAGCCCAGCATCGGCCGCTAGTAGCCCTACCGAGGAAAAGACAGAGGAACCCACTCCCTCTGCCCCAACTCTTGTCCCTGTCGAGGAAAAGAAAGAGGAGGTCGAAAAAGTGGAGGCCGAGAAAAAAGTAGTCGAGGTCAGTCCAGCCGGTGGTCAGTTCATAGCGGACCCGGTAGAAGTCTCCGTATTCCGAGTCCAGACAGTCGCTACGCCGTCTATCATTGAGAGGAAAACCAGTGAGGATATTCCTTCCTTGCCTCCGTCCAGTCCACCACCAACCCCCATAGATACGTCGCCTTTGCAGCAGGCTCAGCAGGCCGCGGCGACCGCGACCGCGCTAGCGGAGGCCCTTAAGCTGCCTGCCGAGGCTGCTGACAAGGATATAATTACACCACCAGCCTTATCTTCCCTCTGCCCAGAACGTAACGACCCGTCAACACCAGCCGCGGAATCTCTCGATGCGACTCCCCAGATGCGACCGCCCATTTCTTCTGTCGACGAACCCCCAACAAAATCGACTCTTATCCCTGAGAGCGTAGAAGCTCTGCCGCTGATAGATACAGACGCGCCTAATCCTCCGGACGATGTTACCAAGAATTTAGAGTCGCTTAGCGCCGGTGACGCCAATAAGACTACCGAGGTCGACGCTCTCCCGTCTCTCGAGAATGATGCAAAAAGTCTTCATAGCGTTCCAGTTAACGAACTGAAACAATCATCATCTGAGAGCGATGTCAACCAAAAATGTGTAAGGGAGACAACTCCCCTTACCGAGGGGAGCGACGTCGAAAAGTCTTGCGAGCTCGAAGTCGATGGAAATGTCGCGAATCCTTCGCAAAAGATACAGGTCGAACAACCTTCGCAGTTATCGGATAGAGTTAGCAATCTCGACGGCGGCGAGTTGATCGAAAACGAAACGTCGCAAGTAGTTCTAGAGAACGTAGTGAAGGAGGAGTTCGTTGCACGCGAGAAAGAAAAGGTACCGGAATCGGTTAATATAAAGGAACGTGTCGAAGAACCAGTCGAAGAGATTATCGAGCCGAACGAAGTTGTTCAAGAAGATATCGAGCGAGTGGAAGAAGCCGCCGTTATCGATCCACCAGTTTTGACCGTTGATGCGATCGTGGAATCCGAAGAAGGTCCCGTTCCGATTTCCGAAGAAATCTTAGTAGAGGCAAAGCCAGCGGTTGTCATTCCGGAGGACGAGGATGTGACGAAAACGCCCGTCGAAGAAGTAGCGAATAATTCGAAGGTAGATATCGAGTCGGTCCAAGTCATTCCGGAAGCGGACGACAAATTGGAAACGGAAACGGAACCCGACGTTGCCGTACCTACGGAAGAAATTCTCATTTCCGAAGTACCGGAAGAATCGAAAGATCCATTTGTTTCTAACGAAGCGGTGATCGATCCTGTTACGCCTATTACCGATTCCACGATCGAGAACGTTATCGACAAAGTGATAGACACACCCGAGATGATTAGGAACGAGGAGGAATCGATGCCTATGCCGCCTCCACCTTTGTCAGAATCACCCGTGCCTAGTCCTCAGGAAAAATTTGATTTAGAAACCGTAAACGTGGCGGACAATTCGAACACAGTGCCTTCCCCCGTTGTTCACACAGAGTCTCAGATTTTAGACGTAGAACACGCACAAGAAGTGGACGGATCTCCTCTTTCACTGCCGGAACAGACGAACGAATGTTCTAGCGCGGATATTCTCGTTCCCCAGGCAGATGACGCGTCGTTGAAAACGTCAGACAGTCTGCCGCCCTGTCCTGTTAGCGAGAAAACCACGTATCTCGCGAACGAAACTCAAGCGAATCTCTCTTCGTCCAGGCTGGAAGACGTTCCTGGTCTCACGGACAATTTTCCCACAGCCCTTGAGGATACGACCCAACAGTTAGATTCCTTCAAATATCCCTTACCGCCGGAAGAGCTCTCTTGTCCGCTCAATGTGTCCGAAACGAATAGCGAGCTTCCAATTCCCGACGAGAACGCGTCCAGTTTAAGAAACCCGACAGAGACACTACCGATACCGCCTAGAAGCCCCAGTCCTTTGTCCAATGTCAGTATCACGTCTGGCCTAACAACATCCACAAAAGACTCCTCACAAACACTGTTGTACGACGACCAGAGCAATCGAGAGTTCAAGATGGAATCGGTGTCGATAAGCCTCAATTCGTACAATGAGTCCGACATTGAATTAAAGGAGAGGTTAGCAGAGTCTCTGGCGGAGACTGAGAAGCAGGAAGAGAGCTCGGTTTCGTGTCAGTTGTCAAACAACGCCACGTCGTCGACTACTATCCAGGAGATCCATCAGGTGACTAACATGTAACACAACCTCCTGGCATGAATTCAGGCAGCCAAATACCTTTGGTGACGCCTCGTTCCAAGTATCTCGTCGTACGGTCCGCACAAACCAATCGTCTCTGTGAATATAGTCTGAAAATATCGACTTTCTCCCGTTTTCCCCATGTTCCCGATGCTCTGTCCAGTGCTCTGTCGCCCGACACATATCGCGTTTTGTACCTTCGTTCAAACCTCCACACATCGAATCCCAGATAATCGACCATCATCCTCGGTATCTCAATTTCTCACCTTCGCTTTACGACGTTCTCTCGACGAAGGGTAATCGAATGAGACCGAGACTGGCACATCGACGTCTGTGGGTTTTTGCACGAATTTCATCTAAACGATCGACAGAATCCTTGTCTCGGCGTATCTCCATGCACGATATGGAATAGAAAATCTAAACAGAATCGATTGTGTCGCAAAACACATTCTTCCCTCATGGTATATGTCCTTTCTCTCTCTCTCTCTTTCTCTTTTTTCTTTCTTTTTCTCTCTTTCTCTCTCTCACTCTCTTTTTTCTTCTGTCTCTGGTCCTTAACACACGATCCAGCGTTTTTTTTTTTTTAAAGAAAGGGTCTCGTCGAATGCATCCTTCGTTCTGTCGAACGTGATTAACAACACGTCTACTCTGTTGCTGACAACTCCTATGACGCTTCCACCACCAACCATTACCAGAACAACCGTTACTGCCATCACCTGTGTTGTTTGCCTCTTGGTTTTCTTGACAATATTAACACGACTTGTTATTCGAATCGAGGCGCTAAAGTAGAGCATTTGTAGCTCGACACATAGATAAACGAGCAAGAAACATTCGCTGCACTAGTCGAGTCCAGTTTCCGTAGAAAATTTCTTTTTCGTCGGAACGCTGTCACTAATATAACATAGCCGCTCGACTTAGACGAATTTCTAGCGTGAATCTCATTGATAGACGTAAACATTAAACTAATTGTATACACGTAAATAGCTGAGGTTTTTAGAACTTAATTATGGCATAGAACTTATTTATTAGACATCGATACTATCATATGCTCTTTCCGTAATTGCATCTGTTTTGTCGTTAGCATCTTGTATTGCGCATGCAGAGTTTTCTTATTCGAGGGTTTATCAGCAGGGTTTCCAATTCTTTGCGCTGTTCGAAAAGCATGAGGAGCGATTCTGTCCCGCCACATGGTGGTCGTCCTTATGGTAGTCATGTCGAGTATCTATTTACTTGTCTATGGGAAAATAATCCTTATCGTTCGTTTCTCAAGTGGCTCGACAGAATCGACCTTTACGTCTTTTATCCTCGTAGCATGTTGGGATTTGGACTTGTTGCGGACGTCCAACTTCTCCGATCGAATCCTTTAACAAGGAGATATATACATTACAGAGCACTCCCGAACCCGAGGCCCCAGTAGAAAATAACGTGGCTCATGACAGTACGACAGAAAGTTCAGCCGACGCTATCAAGGTTACACCAGCCGTCCCAAGCGAGGTACCCGCTTCTCCACCATCTGCCCCAGCCATTACCGAGGATGTCGCATCGGTAGCTAAGGTAATATCGTGTCAACCCGATTTTGTACTCTATACGCTCCTATCTTTAGTAAACGTTGTAAATACGCAATATATGATGATCGCCAACAGATCGTTCGCGCGGGTTAGCGCGAACGATTCCGAGACCATTAACGCAGTTTAATGTCCAAAGAAGAATAAAGTGCGAGGGGCCATCTGATTAGCATCTTAATATAGTTTAATTCTTTACTTGTAAGATATCGACGTAGTTCGACGATACAACTATTAATAGTTATCTCATTTTCTTTTTTCTTTTTTTTTGTTAAAGGCTATCGAAGAGATGGACATAAGCGATAAGGCTGTTGCGGCAGCAACCATCGAGTGTAATACGAACGTAAGTAGAGTATACAAGTTCTTTTTGTCGACAAATGCTTGTATGCACATTCTTATCGAACGTGTAATTTATTTGCTGTTTACAGGAAATTATCGCGGAAGCACATTACCAAAACAACATAAACGAATAAACACCACTAACCGAATTGTATTTTGGGAAGAAGAAAGTTCTTTTCTCTCGTTAAAACCAAAAAAGTATATTATATAGATATGTATATTTGGACCATTCCTGCAACTAAACAGAAAATAACGTTCTTTCGTTACGAGCAACAAAAAAATGGATGTGACCGCGACATCGCGAGAACATATAGACTTTATAGTAGGCCTATTAATAATTATTAGATGGCATTTGACGGCAGGGCGAAAGAGAAAGTTCACGAAACGTGAACGGTTGTATCATCCAAGAGAACGGGGTTACGAGGATGAGCCAGATAAAAAAAAAGAAAAAGAAAGAAAAAAAAAATGATTCCGAAAATGTGTAGTGCCGTTCGCGGATGGTATATCGAAGCAGATAATTCTTACTGTTCTTTTTCGACACGACTGAAATATTTTCAACCGTGGGCCCTGCTTATTTGTAACATCGTAACAAGTGGCCCTGCTGTGTAAAAAATTTAGAACCTGTCATTGTTGCTATACATAAATCGTATTATGTGACCATCGCGCGGCGGACAAGCGATAAAAACGAACATTCGAATTAAAAAAAAAAGTAAATAATGGTAACAAAAACTTCGTTTGTCGCGAATTCCAAAAAAATACTCATCGAGGCGCGACCCCTCGTAACTACATATGTATTGCTATATCGAGAGAGTATAAAGAACAAGAAAGCTGTAATAAAAAAAAAAGAAAAAAAAAGAAAAAACAAGGGAAGATCAGAGACTGACAGAACAAGGTGTGCGTGTGTGTTCGAATGTGTGAGAGAGCGTGAGAGCTAGAAAGAAGAAAATGAGAGAATGAATATCGAGTGTCAAGGAAAGAAACAAGGAAAATAGGAAAGAATAATTTGGGATATGTCTCTTCGCCAGAGTGTGAACAGAAAAGGAAGAGAGATAGGATGGACGAAAGCAGAGCGAGAAGAAAAAAGTTATTAAAAGATATGTCAAAGCGCACGAGTAATGAAACACTCGCATCGCGATTTTAAGGACAGTCGATTATTTTGCTCGTATTTCTTTCGCGGTCCTTGTTTTTCTTTATAATTGTACAATCGAGAAGTTTTATGTTGTAACGAGGAACTGCACACTTCTACGTATGACTTTGGTACGCGCGAGCACTCGATACAATTACACACATGTAAGGACATTACACGCCAATGCGTACATACGTATAATTCAACACACGAGATAAGGAAAACATACAGTACGTCGAGACAGTGTAAGTGATATATAATCTAGACATAGAGAAAGCGTTTGTGTAAATTCGGCGTTTGTCCTTCGGAATGCTACTTCTCCATACGAGAATACTTACGAGGAAGCCTATTCGTAATTTTATAATAATCACTAAAATATCGCCTAATTACAATTACGAAACATGCACAATTACCATTCAAAACGGATTCGTTTCTACGGATCTTCAGGAGTAAATAATTACCTATGACAGCTTTTTTTATTAAGACCGTAGCGTAGATCGTAAAGTTAAACGAAAAGCGCATATATGTAAATGCTCCAAAATCTCAGAATACATGTAAGTGTTAATGGAGCGAGCGTTCATTGTGCCCGCGACCGGCATTGATTTTTAAACGATACATAATGAGTAAGGAGAAAGAGGTAAAATTAAAAGTTGTATAGTAAACCTTTCATTAAATATATTGTCCGTAATGATCTTTACAACGAAATTTTTTCGAGGCAAGTTTTGGCGACGAGAGCGAACTTTTTATTTAAAAAAGGAAAAAAATAAAAAAAAAAATCCTTGAA
Source organism: Bombus bifarius (assembly GCF_011952205.1). Taxonomy (NCBI): domain Eukaryota; kingdom Metazoa; phylum Arthropoda; class Insecta; order Hymenoptera; family Apidae; genus Bombus; species Bombus bifarius. Next base: position 559,314 of record NW_022884571.1, on the reverse strand, counting down.
CCCGACTGATCTGTGCATTCGAATTATCAATCGTTAACGCTGAGGCACCATCGACGCAAGCCTCCTCGTTTATTTATTTTGAGCGTCGAAACTACAAAATTGTAAATGAGATTTTTGAGTCGATAGTGCCTCGGACACAGACCAACAGTCTTCAGTATCTTCGATGAGCAGTTATAATAGTAATTAAACTATTCTACATTTATCTATAACCTATAATAAACTGTGGAACAAGTGTAAAACCACGTGTACTTATTTGATCTTGGAAATTTACTGCGATTATACATTGAGTGTAACAAATCCTTTTATTATTGATTAATTTGTTTACATCTGAGTTATTGCACTATATTTTCCATGGTATTTATAAACGTGTCCAATTCATCTTTGCTTAATTCCAAATCTAGAATACGTTTTGAGTCCTTACTTTCAAGAATGAGGTCTAACTGAAGAAGGGGCTCTCTTAAAGAAGCTAATTTGCTAGACCCCATTACAAGCTGTAAGAATAATGCAATTAATAGCAATATACCTTGAACAATTTTTTTTATTAATTTACCTTTAATCTCCAGTCAAAGTCAATTACTGTGTCGTGCTTTTCTTTAGAGTATTCCATCAACAACGCATCTGTTAATTGTTGTCTTCTCACTTTCAAACATGATAATATATTTTGTTGAATTTGCTCAGGTAATTCGTGGTACTCTTGTGGCATCTAAAGGGAATTATATTTACTAATATGAAAGTTTTATTTGTTTCATGAGAATATTAAACATACCTTTTCTTCTGTTAAATATAACGAAGCTGGATTTCTCAGGAGCATAGATATTAATTTATATGTTTCTTCGTATTCTTCTTTACTCCAATCCATGCTATTTACGAACTTATGATAGGTTGGACCTGGTCTGCCACATATTTCATCCACGCAAGCGTGCAACAACTAAATTATACGGATTAATTTTTCAACAAATAAATAATTTCTTACTCTGTTGATCATTGTATACTTACTTCCTTCAAAACGTGAATTTTGTCCTCACCAAAGAGGTTAAGGTACAACGTTTGAGCAGTCTCCATAATTTGCAAGTTTCGTAGAACTTTCTGTGTATTTCGAATTATAAATAACAAAATTTAGTAAATTTTGGCACGTTTGTTTGTGCATTTATTTTACATGACAATAGTCGTACATTGCAGTTTCATTTACATTACACATGACAGATAAACTTAAACATCATTCACAAAAATAGTTACAAATAAATTTATCGTATATAAATGAGAAATTTCATATTTCATTCATATATTATTAAAGTTGATACTTCTAATATTTCACGGTCCGAAACGTACGAAAACTCATTGACAACTGACAAATTCGTTTTATCGCCACCTGTGACTGGCAACGATTATTTTAAGCGAAAAGTATATATATATTTCTATATGTATGTAGAAAGGAATAGTGGTATTGTAATAAGTCTAAGATTTATTAACATAAAAAATGAAATGTAAAATGAGTAATAATACGTATAACAATTTCTTACAACATATGTATATGTTTAGAATATTAATGCCATATCTCGGGAGAAAAACTGTATTTACTAACGTGACTACTAGATGGCGATAGTGTAACCTTTAGAAGCTTGTCGCGCCATTTTTTATATAAAATATAATTCGACTGTTCCGCGCACGCGGGTGTATATTTGAAACGTTATTAAAGTGTTCCTAGTAATTAAGATGAATATAGTGCCATCGAATATCGATCCGGATAAGATGAAACTCCACGAAATTTGCTTAAAGTTAAATTGAAATTTTATTGAAATGATACTCATGAATTTCTTTATACAACTGTACTGCTTAATTTGTTGCCTACGTCTATATATGTATATTGCCTAGAAGTGGTAGCGAGTACAATAGTAAGCTGAATGTCGAATGACGTTCTGTACATATTCGCGATTATTAACGATAGAATATTCGACACAAAAAGATCGAAAAAGACGGTCTTGATTCATCGTGTACATTCGACCACAGATCAAGCGTAAAAGATTAAATAGTCAATAGCGCAACTGAATGCCATCTGTATGAATACGTTTTCGTCATATTTCAGATTCGTATTCAGATCGTAGTTCATAATGGACGCGCATAAAAGTTTCAGGAGTGAAATTGAGTGCAAGTGAAATGGTAATCTACACCCGATTGTACATGATGTTTCCATGGCCACGTAAATGCTAGATCGGCTATGAAATCGATTTCACGATCAAGTCGGCTACTACGTACGTACATATTATAATAATGCATATAAAAGCGTACAAAACACGTTTAGGGGGTGCGATACGAAATGTTCACAGCTCGAATAACACATCGAGTCAATCGTACTTTGCTCCTTTTCTTCTCGTATACTTCGAAGGTCCGTCGTTTGTATAGGTTAACGATGATCCTGCGGTGGATCCATCGAGAAAATATTCGTTGTATGCTCGTACCATTCGTTTTTTGTTGCTGTCGTATCGACTTGCTCTTTTATAAAATACATATAGACATAATGGAACAAGGATGCCACGTTATGGCACGAATTCTAAATGTCCTCGGCGGGAACATAAGAACAACGAGTACATTGACGGACTCATGTTAGGTCTCTGCGCAGTTACTTCTCGCGTTCACCGTTTCTTCGCTTTGGTATACAACCATCGATATTCTCTACATAGCCGATCGACTGTTTGTTAGTCTATCGCTTAGTCTAATGAACTTTCAAAGAGAATCGTCTGGTACAGAATAGGGACAGGATCTCGGACTAGGCTCGTGGTCCTATGACAATCAAGTCTTTTGTCACCAATCGTAAAACTGGCGCTGCTAGCGCTATTGGCTATAAGGAGCAATCGCGTCTCTCTCTCTCTCTCTCTTTCTCTCTCTCTCTCTCTCTCATCAGATCTACTAAATTTCAGCCACAGCTGAACAAATCGGTTATTTGAAATTTACAAAATCAAAGTATTCGTGCCCCTCGATCTTTGAACAGTGTCTGGATCAAGATTCGAGTATAACGAACTATATTGTAAACCGATTACACAAGAAGCTTTTCTATTTTTACTAATATCCAAACTTTGCTGTTCGAGAAGAATCAAAGGGCGATTAATATCGGATCGTATATGATACGAATAATCACGGTCGACTATAGTAGCGCTTCGTTATGTGTCTAATCACTGTACGCAATCACCGATTCGAACTTTTCTCCATTTGTAACGATAGAAAAAAAGGACAAAATATAGTGACAAGGTTGACGGCGAAAATAGCAGGGTACGTTTATATATAACTGCTTGGAGGGCTACATATGTATACATATATCGAGTCTTACGCAAAGGTACTCGGAAAAGATGGCACCGTTCGTTTCATGTACGTCGCGCGCGTTCCACGCACTTTTGACTTGTTCGTTCTTCTTCTTCCTCCTCGGTTTCTTCTTCATTAACACTTGCTCTCTTTTCTCTCCTGCTTCTCTAGCTTCTGTATCGGTGGTTAAAGTTCGTGTGATAATTGGCAATCGCATCGAATTTGTCTTGTTTCCGAGGACACTTGCCTCGTCGCCCCATGTATTCACCAAACTCGCAGATTGGCATCGCGCACTCCTCATTTTGAATGCATCTGTAATTCGACGTAATGAACTCGTATACTCTCGTTATTACGAGAAAAGTAGCTGAAAAACGTTACTCACAATCTATCGCGAAGAGAGAAGAATCCTTTTCCTCGCTTGATCTTGATGCAGTTCTGGTCAGTTTCGAAGCAGGTGCACTGGCAGACGCCTTCGGGCGTCATCCTCGGTGTGAATTCCGAAGGACACCGGCACCTAATCAATGGGAAATTACAAATCAGTCGTTGGTGGAGCCAATAACAGCCGATATCGAAATAGCGAAGGGTGGAGAAAAGCATATGAACTGGTATAATAGCGATCGATGCAGGTATATGTACATAGATGTAAGAGGGAACTCACGGTTTTCTCGGCTGTGCCCTTCTCATGTTCTGAGGTTGCGGGGACGACTGATGATGCCTGTAGACTCTCTGTTCGGAGGGTTTCTCGTTGCTCGTGTCGTATTCGGTTCTCTCTCGACACTCGCATTCCGTGTGGTTGTAGAACGATAGCTTTTCCACTACGCTGCTGCCGCCCACGTTCGTCGTCTGCAAGAAAAACCAGGAACGGATCGTTATTATTCCGCGTTCTCCAATAACACGACGACGACGATTCGAAAAGAAAATCTCGGCTCGCTTGGAAAAGCAACGCGAGGGCGGTTGGTATCGCTTCGCTTTTAATTGAGTTTAATTAACCTTAGTCGGTTGGTTGGCTGATTGGTCTAAAGTGGAACCGTTCGCTGGCCAATGGTTAAATCAACGGAAAGGGGTTATCCGTATCGCGGGGCCACACGTAGCAACTCTTCCAATCGACACTAATTACCCTCGGTTACTATTTTTACGAGCAACGATATCCAGCCTCGTGCCTCGAACGATTCCACGGAACCGGGACACAAATTCGAACGAAATACATAATACATGTGGAAAGAGCCTTTTGAAATCGGGACCGTGGAAAAGCTAGTGTTTCGTTCGGTGTTAATTGCCGACCACCGGGCGATGCGGCCGGAATTTGCCAGTAGCTGATAAGTCTACTCTCGCATTTTAATCGTCCGCCTAGCGTTCTTCATCCTGGTATCGGGAACGTTGGATAGAAAGCTCGTAAATCGCGGAGGAAACGAAACAGTTGGTTTTCCATGAGAATACAGATTAGAGTGCCTGCGTTTCAGAACGCACCTGGCTCGAAAGGAACGCAACGTGACCGCGTCACGAGTCGAGTTTTAATCGAGCGTGTTTATAATTGCTGGCAAGGATCGCGGATCGAGGACCGATTGCTCGTACGCGTAATTGATCGTGTTAAGTGGGTCGTAGGATCGTGGCCGGGATCGATGACAATAGGCTAGCGGAACAAAATGCCGCGATCCCGTGTCCAAGGGTACCGGCGATCGGTCTCGATCTGCCGAGGTCTTATCGATGGGATTCCGCGGGTAGGCGCGGTGATCACGACGTTGCTTCAACGTCAATCAGTGCAACGTCGTGGGGATCAAAGGTCGAGAGAGAAGCATCGACAGACTGAGCCGTAATACCGATCGCTTATGCAATCGCTAATTGCGGGGAAGTTCAGAATCGCTCGTGACATCTTGTTGCTTAAGTCTCGTTCAGCCTCTTTCGTTCGTTCCGTGTGTCTCTATTACGCGTTACGTGGGCAAAGAAATATCACCGACACGATTGCTAACGAGAATGAAACGCATTTTATAATCGAACGCGTAAACCACTGAGATTTAACGACCAGAGAGGCGAATAAATACTTGAGACTCTGATCGAGGATATATGAAAGTCAACAGGTTGCTAATACGGTGGAACGAGAAGGTTCGCTTTATCGAATGTTAATATTATTCGCGGCTGGTGTACTTGGAAAGCAATCGCGGGATCTAGAATGAAGGAGCTCGAGGAAACTGAACCGATTGTCTTTGATAGAACGTATAAACGGGCGAACGTAATGGTAACGCGGGACGTTTCCATGGGATGAATAATAAAGAAACGCACGTACGGAGGACAAATTGCTTCGGTCGGTTCCTTTCCCGTTGACAAAACGCGAAGATCTTGCCGGGGTCTCTGTAATACGAACTGTGCTCGTAGGCTGTCTTCTTTCCTCTCCGACGTACTCTGTCAAGACGCTACGCCAGGATTGAGATTCGCGATCGTCTCTGACGAATAGCCTGGCCGAGAAATCGTGGTCATAAATTTTGCGCTACAGTGGCGTACCTAGCCTCTTATCCTATCTTGCAGGGTTCGAATTCGAATAACGCCGAAACACGATCTATCGATAGAATTTCGGTTTTAGCGATTTCCGAATACCTGGTGTCCGGTTCTTTTGTCGAAATTCGACGAAATCGTGCTGGGCGCATTCTTCTCCTACAAAACCCGCGTAGGGCAAAAATTTCGTAAGGTCACAATGGGTCGACGCCATTGTCATGCCGTTTTATCTTCTGGGCAGCGGCCATGGTGGCCTCCGTAGCGCTTTCTCGCGACGCATACATCCGTTTCGAATTTTTATATATTTTTTGCATGATTCTCTGACGAAAAATCGAGCGTGAATAATGTACTTCCGGCCGTGGCCCAGTGGGTCGGCCGCCTTCGCAAAGGGAGCCGAACAATGTCCCATGGGGTGAGACGGGACACCGAACGTGCACGCCCATACAACGTATAAAGTCAACTCGAATCTGTCCCCGATGGCAATCGAGTTCGTGTTCGACCTTTTGCTTCGCGCGACCCTTTTGCTCGTGAACGTATGCACGTCTCCATTACGAATTTTCCCTTTCGAACGGCCCGATTCGAGGATTCCCGATAACATCTCGCCGACCATGTTGCTCGAATTTGAAGGTTAGGAAACCAACATGGAAGGAAGATGGACGCGTGGGAGGAGAAACAAGTCGTTCAGGAGGATTCCTTCACGACTTTTTTCTCTTCGAATTCCCCAACGGCGCGTTTTCACGCGGAGATAGAAATTCGAACGATGTCACGATCGTAGGAGACGGTGTAGAATTCTCGACGAACGACAAACAGAACGATCGACACGGACGAATAGAGGGAAAGGTAGAAGAACGCGAGAGACAATCGCGGGGCTCCCTTCTGCAGGGAGACGCATACGTATCCTGAAATTTAATTTGTTCGTGCGTTATTTTCCTTCGGTAGGATCGAGCAGCTGACCGACCGCCTCATTAACATTCATCGTATCTCGCTCGGGGCACCTACTCGTGAATGAAACACGGCAGAAGCGGGCACGAAATCACGTGCACACGAGCCTCAGGATCGGTGAACCGTGTCGCTCGCGTCTTCCATTTCGTGCTCCACCCCGTGTTTCCTGCAATTTTCGGGATACGGGCACGCGTTCCGTGACTCGAGTCGCGATCCATCGCGACTCATCGCGACTCACGAATGAGACATCGAGCCGCGTCTCCGTTGCGAAACGTCCGATTGTATTCCGATGCATTTGTCGGCCGACCATTCCCGAGAGGTTGTACCAACTTACGGTACAAGACGCGGTAATTGCCTCTGGAAACTCTTCGCTGTCGCTGACTAACTATCCTAAGATTTTACCACCACTGGCGAATGCTTTACGAGCAAGTCTTGCCAGGAGAATGTAAACCACGAAAGCTTCCTTTCGGCTCGTTCCACCGCCGAGAAGAACTTTCTCGGCAGAAGATACTCTCTCGACTCAACTCTCCAGGTATCTATCGCCTCCTTAGCGAAAATATTTCGTGGGTGGTCGGTCGGTCGATCCGCCGATATTGCTCGGAGATTTGATAAACGTCGTGTGTTTTTCTTCGTCGAGTGGTACGGCACGGCGTAGCCTGTGTTTTCGCATGCAAATGTCACTTTCCGTTCCTCATCGAAGAAGAATATTCATCACGAACTCGGCGAGCTTCAATTCTAGAGCATTCAAAGATCATGGAATATTTCTTATTTTCGTAGTCGCTACTTTTACGTCTGTCAACATCACCGTCCTAAGGGGCCAGGGTACTTCGCTGCTCCATTGAACTATACTCTCGGCGAGAGTTGAGCGTGGGTTGATGAACGTTTTGGCAGACTGCCCGAAAGAAACGTCTCCGCCTCTGTGTTTCGAGCGTTTGTGTACCTTTCGCGATACTCGATACCTTTGAATACCACATCTTGACTGCAGATTTTTACGGTGGGTCTTATCGGACAGTATCGATATTTTATCGTTGCACAACGTTAACATTGGACGTTCTTTGCGTCGCGTCATTGATAACCAGCGTATGATTCGCAGAACCTTTACCAACCATAAATAATTGTTGGGTATGGCGATACGGAGAGGGATAAGAGACGTTCTTCAATGACCGAAGAATACACACATACTCTTCTTTGAACGCATCTACTCGACTATTTTCGCCGCGTGCTTTCAACGTTTATGGCATCTATCGATCGGGGAGGCGCACAGTTTTATCCGTGCGAATTCGCGAGCGCGAAAGTCCCGGAAGTTCTAGCTTCTTCCTAGGAATGCAATTAATGCACGTGCACCGTGCAACATTATCTAAGGCCGACCAGGCTGCATCGTGAACAGCTTTTCTCCGTGTTCCGTGATTCAACGAATTCCGAATTAATCGACCTGTTCGAAAAACAAAGAGTATACGCCTTCTTCGGATCGATAATTAATTCCTGGCATACATAGGTCGTTAAAGACGAGTCGCCTCGTCATCGCTCCCACGCTGCCGGTAAGTCGGACGATCGGATGATAAACCACGGATATCTTCTATGCGTGTTTCAAAATCGTTTCTATCTAATCGCTTCGAGTCGCTATCGATCGATTAAGAAATGAAAATATTCGTTGAGAGAATCGTACGAGACGTCGACTGCCTTTAATATCCTCCTATTGCTGCGAGTTCCAGTCGTATATAGAGGTTTATTGTCTCCGAAATATACATGCATACCTATCGCGCTATTTATACCGTAGGTACCTTTATTGTAAATAACCAGCGATTACCTCGTGTGCCGCTTAAGCCGACGTTGCTCATAAAGCCTTTCAACTTTAACTACCTTTTCTCGGTAATATAAATTGGCGACCCTCGAGGACTCTATTACAGTTCGCTCGTAGCATTGGCTGGACGCAAGCAACGGCGCGGCGCGTTCGATGGGAATGAAGACGTTGCACAGGGGATTTTGATCGGGTCGAGATCTATTCGTTAGCGCAAACCGTACGAGCCGTGGCTCGGATCGTTTTACACGCACGATCGGACCGTGCGGTCTGGCATGCGAATTTACCGCCACGACGCTGCTTTTCGCCGTATTAGCCAAGTCCGTAAACTACTCCGAGTTATATATATCGTTTGCCGATAGCATTGGTAATTTAAATGGAATATCCGCGGCGATCGTTCTTCCCCGTGTAACACACAACACCTGGACGAATCACGGTCACGCGCGATGAAATTGCCGTCCGCGATTTATCGCTGCTACTGCGTTCAACAACCGAATGAGAGACATAGTAAATGTTGCAAAGTGGGCGGTTTGGAAAATTCTTTACTCTTCTCTTCTCACAAATATCGCAAACGATTTCCGAAGAGAAGAAATTCGATACGCGTCGCCGATCGTCTTAGTTTTCCAGTTCGTCGTCGCGACGTCCCGATCTAGGTAACCTCGCGAAAACCAAGGTCTTTCGCTTGTAAATCGCGGCGATAAACCCGGCAGCTCGCATGCACCAGTTTTTCACGGGCACGTGCGTAAGCGTTAAGAACGATTTGCATGCGATTATCGGTGGGCGTTCCCGTACCCAATCGAGATCCCTATCGCGCCCGCGCTACGTTAAACCCGCGCAAGACGATTACACGGGAATTAATGAACGAACTCGTCGTTGACTCGGCCGTACCGTTGATCGTGTCGAAGGTAGTTGCAGATTTTGCGTAATCAAGATGTTTCTTTGCACCTTTGGCGCATCAAAGTTCTTGAATGTAGCGATCGACAAAGTTGATTGCGCGCAACGAGGATGCATACTGTTCGCTCGATTTTTTTTTAAATCGCTCGTATCGATCTATCGATGTTGCATCATTGTCGAAATATCTAACAACTGATTTTCCAAAGCGAAGATTTCTTGACGGACGGTACCTTGTTGCAGCGTCTCAATTTGTTCTTCCGATGACAGATCGCGCGTAATTTTAGTTGTTCCCGATAAGGCTGCATAAATCAACCTCTTCTCGAGTGGCAGGCACCGTCCAACCTGTTCCGAACCAGTTGCAGATTCAGATCGCTCGAGGCGACATCGGCTCGCGATAACCATTAACCGATATTGTCAATGAGATCGTTTTGCCTCCGTGGCTGTATATTTCAACGTGTTTTCAGTGAAAGCGTTTCGGCCATTCGACCGTGTAGCTTTCTTCGTAAATCCCGATCGAAAGCTCGGGCAAGACGTTGCACCGAGTACGTAATTACGATTCTCGCAATCGTTCCCCGTCCAATATTTTTGAGTCCTCCCGTCGTAAATCAACGGGGTTACAAGATATCGGATCGCAATCGTGTTAGCCGATACGCGAGTTTCGCGGCTCGAGCTGCCACGGCATTTGCATACGCATGTTGACGACCAACGTCAACGTCGAAAGGCCAGCCGATCTAGCGGCGGTTCTTGCAGCTGCACACGCGTTCCAACGAAATTTTTTAGGTCAGGTGAAACTCTTTCGCATACTTGAGTTGTTCGCGAATAGTTACGAATAAAACTAGGGGGTTAGCTTTGTCGTGAAACGTTTCACACACGTAGGCGTGCCGTTTGCAACGAACGAGATGCACGATATCGGGGATATCGATTAATGATCCTTACTTCTAGCGTCGTGCGACGGATAACGATCAATTCGAGTCGTACCGGTTCATGTAATTCCATGGCACGGATTAATTAACGTTATATCGGCAACCGGTTCGCCGCTTATCCTATGGTGGCATACGCGCCAAAGGATTCTCCGGTTTTTGTTACATCGGACGATAGCGCCTGCGAGATTCGTCGACGTTTCTGAAAATGCGCGTTCCGCAGATCGTGGGTGACGATACTCGCGGCGATCAGAGCCCACCGGAGTAGTCAAAGTACCTTACTTAGCGTGTACGAGGCACTCGAGTAAAATACGACTCGTTACAACACGTAGTATCATAGGCCTTAAAGAGTTCCTGAGTGGTCTGAGTGATTCGTATAGTCTGGAGTAGCCGGAAAAGTAGGATTAACCACGGCACTCGTAGACCTTTTAAACGAGCAGCATTCGAAGGCAATTTGTAGAGCGGCTCGAACAACTCGGTTCTACATTTCCATGAGCATCGCATGCTTCGTTTATCCGCATCGTGATCGCATCAGTATCGTGTACACGCGCGGTTAACATGGTAAGAAGCGAAGCGGACGAACATTTCACCGTTTTTGTGCGATCACGGTCATGGAATGCCGGCTAGCGATGCACGCCGCGACGTATCGACGTATATATTCGCGCACGTGTAACATCACCGCGTTACAACCAGACTTAGAAATTAGCAACCCTTCCCTCCCAATTGGTATCGAAGCGCCGATTCGGTCCCTTGTTCTTCGAGGCAACCAGTTTTCGCGTTTATCCAGCAAAATCGTGTCGCAAGGAGAACGAGGAAGAAAGGAGAAGGGAGATCTCCGCCGAGATATCCTTCGTCATGGTGAATGGAAATCTTTTTCTAAACTCGACTCGGAAATTTAGATGCCTCCTCTCCGTGAATGAGCCTAAACGACCGCATCGCGTGTTCCTTAAATGCTTCTCAAATACGAAACACGGTGCTTTCGTATACTTACGATATTTGGAAATACGATCGAGACAACGTTAACCTCTTTTAATAATACTACTTTTTAATAATACTACCTTAATGCTTCGTAATCGGTCAGGATAAAAATCAGGAAAGGTGTCCCGCAACTCTGCCGTTTTTCTCATCCATCGAGAGTCAGACGGAAAGCGATAACTTTTGGATTAAGGAATCTCGATTTGAAAGTCAATCGGTGTGTCCGTCGTGGGACCAGTTTTTGCGAACGGTGGGGGAAGGACGAAAGGGAGGAAGAACGGCGGGGAGAGGTCGAAACCGCGGGAAGCCGATCGTAAACGTTCCTACTCGTCGCGATCGATCTTTCGCGTGTCCACGACAATTTGTCGGCAACGCGAGGACGAGGGATGCTTTCGCGAAAACCAAATCCAGTCGATCGAACGTTTTTTTACGCGGAGCTTAGGATGTCTGAAGCCCCCCCGAGATTATTTCGCTAGTTCCTCGGCTCGCCTGTGATATTTATTCATTATCATGTTTTCTCTTCGATGCGTTCCTCTACCGATAACGAGAACTTCGGGGAAGTAGAATCTGCCTCGCGAAAGCAGTGTAGGATCATAAACCAGGCGACGCTATGTTATATGTAATATTTATTTGTAATTAACGGCAAACAAAATCCATTTGTACCCGTAGTTACAGACTACAGAGTATTCCAGGAAACAGAGTTAGAATAAAAAAACAACAATACTAGATAGCTAGTGATATATTAGGTTGTCCCAAAAGTTTCCTTTGTTTTATAAGGAAATAATAAATGCACAACATTTTCTGTTTTATATTATTTTATTGAATTATATATTATATATAGGACAACCTAATAGATACATGAAAAAGAAAAAGTAGGAAATAGTAAGATGAAAACAACTGCATGCAAGCTGGTAGTTCGAAAGGACTTGAAGATTTACAAAAAGAAGTTGATGCTACTACGAAACTGGTTAGCAATTACATATAACCGGTTTAAACAATTGTATTTGCCGTAAAGAGTTCAATGGGATTCAGGTTTAAAGAGAGTAGAATTTCTAAGGAGACGCGTAGGAATGTGGACATTTGGTTCGTGTAGAATATTAGGAGAGATGATCAACTTGTCTATAGCTTTATAATATAAATAATAGATCTGTTATGGGACAACGATGTTCAAAGGTCAATAACACCAGACGCAATTGAATAGTTTCGTAATTTTGACAATAACGAGGCATAGGTGAATCTTCCTATTATTGTCAGTTTGACGTTGTCGTTCGTAAACTCGACAGCGTGTATTAATAAAAGCGCATTAAGTAGTGTCAAGCGGTATTCCATAGAGATGCTGCGTAAAACAACCAAAATATTTCGATGAATTACGTTAAATCCGGTATCTATTTGCCGCGTTTTCGCATATGGTTTCACCGTCGCGTATCAAATTTTGATACGAAGATACGCGACAGAACCGACCGTTCATTTGTCGATTTTTTCTCGTCACGTCAAAGAAACGATGAAGCAGTTTGGACGAAGAGCGTTTCATTGTTCCGTTGCTCGTTTATTTTCGCCGTGAGGAAATCAAGATCGCATTTGTCGCGTCTCGTTAAGTCGCATTCTCCGTTTTCATACGAATCCATAGCGATAAAACGAGTAGAAATCGCACGTGATACGTACGCAACAAATAGATGCTGGATTTCAGATACCGCTGAGCAAACGATTCGCTGCGGACGTCATGCGGATTGAATTGATCACGCTCCATGCAAATCGGTCTCCTTAAGAACGGGTCGAACTCGTACGATGAAAATACAGATCAGCGGGAAAACGATTTGCTTGTGCGAGAGACGATGAAAGCTAGTTGTCGGCCACTTTTCTACACGGGGTACAAAGCGACGAGCCAATACGTTCAGACACGTTTCACACGTTTATTCTTTGTTCGGCGGTTAGTTTCGTGGCAACGCGAACGAGGAATAATTTAAATGCGTTAACGATTGGTTCAAGACTTGAAATAGTTGCTTACTACGTACGTATAAAATTTAATCGTAAATTAATAAATATCGAAGAATTAAAAAGGAATACAATGGACGAAGACCAGGCCAGGATTGCTAAGAAATAGAATCGCAGTTAGAATATAGTCGCCGGTGTAAATATGCAAAGTATATACGAACAGAGACACTGATATCTCGCAGATCGAATTCGCGATAGGCAGAGAATGATACCGGAAGAGAGGACGGCGCGACGCGACGAGACGATAAATCAGTCGAAAAGCAGGGTACAAGTTCCCGGAGATAAGAAAAGGGAAGGCGGAGGAGAAACGGAGCGGATCGTTGGGACGATTTGCCACGCGACGAGGTTTCGGAACGCAACAGAACGAAGTAAATCGAACTCGATCGAGATTTCGCTGGTCGTGCAGCGAGCGAGGTCGGCTCGGGGCCGAGATCGTAGCGCGCGGGGCCGCCGGAGCAGGCCATCGAGGAGGATCTAATTACAGGGCTCCGCTTCCTGCCGTAATTAATCGCTACGACTCGGAAGATTTATGTTCCGCTCGCGAACGATCGTCTTCCTTCGTTTCCCCGGTCGCCGACCACTGTTTGTCTTTCGATCGGCTTAAAAATCCATGCTCCATCGTTCGCGACAACGTTCGATTTCACCCTCGGAATAACATCGTTTTACCATTGAACGCGCGATCACTCGAATTACCCGCAATTACCCGCAGCGATGTTAATTAAGGACGATTTTCCCCGTTCCGCCAGCTGGATCCATTCGAACGTAACCCGTATAATAATCGACGATCTGAGCTCGTTCTACGATAAATTTAGGTAGATACTAGACCTTTTTATCGATGAGCGAGACGCGAAAGTCGGTCGAACGTTTCTGGAGTATCTCGCAAAGCGATAGAAAGCGAGTGTATTCCGCACGAACGATCGAAATAGAGTCGGAAGGAGGAAAGTTGGAGCAGCGATGGAAGATTCTTCGAGCTTGCGCAGACTGCTGCGCTCGAACCGGCTGGTAACAAGGCGTTAATATTAGCGGCGCTGGAATCCCGGCGAAGAGGGTGATCGCTCCAACTGCCAGAAGAACAATGAATTTCCGGTTAGCTTTGTACGTCCGAGTAGCGACAATGTCCTCATTGTCCCGCGTGGCCTGCATAAAGATGCGCTCCTTGGCCACGGTTCTCTTTACCTTTGCTTTCGAGTCACTTCGTCCTGGGATTTCGCCCGAACCGTGAAACGTGAATTCATCGGGAACAAGCGACCGAACCGTCGGAACGATGGATGTTTTGCGAAACTATCCCGCAGCGCACGGCGTGTGACGCGATCCGTCCGACGGATCAAAAATGATCCGGATTTCGGTGGCGCTCTGTTTGGCCGCCGTCGAGTACGCGTTCGTCGGGCGAAAAGGAAAAATGGCCAGAGCATTCGCTAATGGAAACGTTCCTGCGTCTATTCTTGCATCGATTGTTTCACAATCGTCTTCGCGTTACGATAGCGTTGAGTTATTGCTTGCGCGGCCTATCGCGCGTGCACTGGACCACTTCTTCGCCGATTGGTAAATCTCGATTCCCAATTAGGGATCTCTAGATCGTTAATCTTCGTGATCTTGTTACGAATTGAAAAGCAACTCGTATCGCGAAACTGAAAGGTGCTGCACGCGATAACGACGAACGCGACTTGTGTGAAACGCGACTGTCGTTAAACGCGTAAAGCCATCAGCCGCATAAACTATTCGCGAACTCTCGAGGCAGTAGCTCGTTCGATAGGGCCTTTGTGCGATTATTTATATCCCAAATAACATCAGACGGCAATAGTCCAACTTGTCTCGGTCTTGGAAAGAGTAACGAGCAAGCGTTTCGTAATGCGCGATTATGAAAATGTAAGAGGTTATTAGTATCACTAGAATAATGGATTGATATCCGTTGGACAAGGGAATCGGGAAGAAAATAGATTAGTTTTTCATTTTGGGCAAAATAGATCGGTTTCGTGCAGAAGGCAATTGGTATCGCATCGGGGTAGTCTCGATGGCGACTCGGCCCTCCGGCAATTCGTGTTCACTTTCTGGACATTCGAAGGTTACTTAGAAACTCGGCTGCGAGGTAGTTACCCATCCTAATGTACTATTTTCCGACGTCGGATCTTTGCACTCGGCGTCCCACCGCGCGAGGAACTTTAACGTCGCCTCAAGCTGACTCACAGAATATCTTCGGACCTCGACGAATACATTTGGAAGCACCAGCGAAATCGAGGAAAGCAGTTTCGGCGCGGATTTCGCTGCTGCATATATTCTCGTCACGATAATCGCTTCGAGCGTCGATTACCTACCCAGTGAATCGGCTCTTTCTCTTTACAACTTTTCTTTCCTCGTAATGGACCGCGTGAGATCGCTCTGTAGCGTAATTTCGCACTCTGTGGTCCGATAGTCGAAGAAAAATGTCATTTTACGGAATTGCCACCCGTAACTTTATCCCTCGATTCGTTCTCGTTATTCGTATGAACTGAGCGGTAAGTGTTTTCGTGTCGCAAACGTATTTTCGTGCCACGAAAACACCGTAACAAGATGACAAGGTCAGCCTCTTAAATGGAATGTCGTGTCTTTTTATCAGTCGCTGATAACAACTTGCTATGCGGGTTCAACAAGCTGCGTTACCAGGTGCCTCGAAATTTCCTCTGAATTTTCAAAAACGTACACGAATCGCGTTCGCTCTGTATTTTATGTTACGTTAAATCCAATCTTGCAGTGCGGTGATAGCTTTCAGAATTTATCGTCTCGGATCGCTATCGTACATTTCAACGAATGATTCTGCACTCTCGTATTCCCGCGTTTATCGTAACCCACGCAACGATCTTCTGTCTTTCTCTATCGACGAATCGTTCGACCGGTCCGTCTAGAATACGAGGAAACCCCTAGCCACGCGGAAAATCGCTTTTAAGGGGCGCGTGCTTGTAATTTCCGCGTTTAGAAGGTCGTTCCGATTAAGTTCGCGTTCTACCGGTAAATAGATCGAATCGAAGATACCTCTCGATTGGAATCGATATGTTTTGAGACCTCCGCTTCTAATACGTGAAATACGAACGTCAGCGTTGGCCACCGTCAGAAACGTCTCGAGCGCAGGGTTCACGGCCATCGTGCGACGATGATAAATCGTGCGTGAGAACCGGACGCTTACCTGCTCTTCTCGGGCCATCTTCTTGTTCGCTCAGCCCAGTCCCCCTTCGTCGAGCGATCAGTTCGCGCAACTCGGCGGCAAGTCGCTTAACGAACAGAGCAGGTGAGCGCGAGAGTTAAGTGGCATAAGTGAAAACATATGAATGACGCGGGAAACGAGGCGCAGGGGAAAGGCTCTAATGGGAATCCTCGATAAGCCGGCGCGAAGAAAATGGCATTCTCTTTTCGCGATCGTGTTCGTTCACCGCGAAAGATTCGAGCAGTCTTCCCCGCATCGAGATACGTACGGGGATAAGGAAGAGTTTAAGGCGACGCAACTGCGAATCACCAGCCGGTTTACACGTGTCGCGCGATGGAAAGGATAAGCGGCATTCTAAATTCCGTGGGACGCGACGAAATTCAGCCTCTCCAGGGAGGAACGCCGTTCATTTGCGGGACATAAAGGTGGCCGGCCTTGACGGAGCGTAACTGAGCAGCCACGGAGAAGGAGGATGAGAAAGAAGAGAGGAGAAGGAAAGAGAAGAGAAGAGAAGAGAAGAAAAACGCCGGTCTCGAGTCGATATGGGCTCGGCTTGGAAGGGAGATTATACGAAAGGGACCAAAAGGGGCGTCGGTGCGCGTTTCTTCCCGTACGCACGTGTCCTGTGGCGTCATTATCGCCCACGCGTGCTAACTGTACGCGCAATTGAATCTCCCTTGGTTCTCCGCGCCTTCCGCGCGCGCGCTATCCTCTCGACGACAGGGATCACGTTCGCCCACGACCTCTTCCCTTCGCGTCCTTTCTAGCCGATCTCTCTTTGCGGACGTTCAGAAGAAAAGGATAGTCGAGCGACCGTGAGTTGTAATTAAAACGCAATTAGCCTCGCAGACGTAACGAAAGCTTTTATAAACGATTCGCTCGCATCCACGGCACATCGAACGCTGCGGGCAATCACCGTTTACCGTACTGTACGTGGTTCGGAGTTTGAAAATTCCTGTGACAAACCGTAGCTATTTTCTCTCGGTCGTTAATTTCCAACAGAGGATGCGCGACCGATGCTGACGAGATCGCAATCTCTGCGCTAATCCATTGATCGAGTATCGTTGATCTAGCCGTGACGTATCGGAACGCAACTAGGGAAAACTATACGTAGTCGGAATTTAAGATATCGATCGACGAGGAACTGAGATAAACCTCGACCGTCTTTCGCGACGAATGACTCTTTTAAAAATGCACACTTTCCAAATACATTCCTTTAGATCGATGCATGGATCGCGTCAATTTCACCGTGCGTCGCATCTTCCGGCTGCATTCTTGTCGGTGTAGATTGAAAAATTATTGACAGAGTTGGAGGCTGATCACGGAGCCGGCAAGATGATATGAATCGCGGCTCGCGGCGGGGGTCGCGACAGGCATGTCGCGGCTTGGTTATCTCGATATTTATACGATTGAGAAAACGTTTCTCTTCGGCTGACGCGTATCGATCGGAAACAAAGCGCGATCCGTCCGGTGGAAAAACGCGTACGAGGCCAGACATACGTCCACACATATACACACGTGCGTTTCCCAGCTCTTGCAGGGGATCGTGGGTGTGGAGAAAAGGCGTGGGTGCCTCTGCCATTATGTACCTGACATCGTGACGAGCTCGCGTGAGTCTTGAGGAATCGGTAGTTGCTTGGAAACCAACGGCGAAGAGTTGAGCCGGCATTTAGAATAAAAGCAACCTGCCGTTCACGAGTCCGCCTCCGTTGCAGCATATTTTCCGAGACGTCGTTGAAGAAAGTTTGCTTTTGAAAACGCACGGTGCGTGATCGCGCAATCGCCTACCGGGCTTTCAAAACTCGGATACGTCGAATATCGAGCAGGTACATATAACTTCGACGTCCTACGCTAGGGACGCAACCTCGTTATCTTTCGTGCTTCCGGACAGCCATTGTCGTCTCGTGTAGACTCACGGCCATAATTCTCGTCTTTCTCCACGATGGACTTTGCGTTTCCCAACGGTATCGTAGCGACGAGATTCACGAACGATTTACACGAAGGGCAACAATGATCGGTTGAAGTTTTATTAATCCACGCGAAGATTTATCAAAATTCTCTTGCTTCTTCTTCCCACGTGTTCGAGTTCACGCTCTCCAACACGATCTATCCGATCGACAATTTCCTAGTCTCGTATTCATCGATCGAGTTTCGTCAAGTTCGTTCGATCAAAGGCTATTCATCCTCGCTGTCCGCTATACCCGTGGCGCCAAGGAAGACCTTCCATCACAATGGTCCTTGTTTCAATCGGAAACTCGAAGATCGATTTCGATGGAAGTAGATTCCTGTAGCCGTAACCATTCTACAAATTACCCGATGAATGGCTCTCATTTTCGCGCCTCTTTGTCCTGCTCGACGTTCGCCGACAGCTCGTTCTCGGTACCATGGCGCTTAACGCATCGACCCATTGTCGTTGTTCGGCACAGTCATTCCGTCAAATTGTTCTCGTCCTTGTGGATCTTGCTGCCGATTCCAGCGCTACTCCGCATCCAGATAAGGCGCCCGGCATCTCGAACTGTGGTCATCGCCGCTTTTACCCAGTTCCTCGTGGTTGTTTAACGCGCTCCGTAAATTAACGAAGTTACGCCGATTATTTGCCTTCTCTCAAGATAATCTTAATTACATCGAGGCGTACGTTTCCTTATCGCTTCCCCTCTAACAACGAGATCTCGCGCGATGGTTAACTGCTATCGTAGGCGTTGGAACGGGGCTTTTTCTTCTTGAAACTGAATCGACTCAACCATAGACTGGAATACCGAATCGTTGCCACACCGTGTAACAAATCTGTCTCGACCTCTGAGTCGAGTTTAATCGAAAACATCATTTGTCGTGACGTAAGACGTCTGACGAGGCGAGACTCTCTCGATGGCTTCCAAACTGTCCGCTGAAAAAGAGTCACGAATCGGAGTCGTGTTTTTCGTAGAGAATTCCGGTGAGATCGGTGCGAGGACGCGAGAATCGTTCCACGATTCTCCACGGGGCCGGTAGTCGATTTATAATCGTCGCCACAGCTCGTGCATCTCTTTTCTTTTTTTCCCTTTTTCTCTCATGCTCGTCGATGGTTCTTCGTGACCGTTGTGAATGATTGTCGGAGAAAGCACCGTCAACTCATGGCAACCGAGAATCTCGATGGTTGCGTTCTTGAGGTCTGCGGAATTTTAATGCCTCCGAGTTTATGTAACGCGAACATTCCGCATCGATTAGTCCGTTATTCGCCGGCTCGGTTAATTTTTCACAAAGGTATATCGCTCAATGGAAGTCACAGGAAGATGCGTGAGCATACCTTGACCCACTCTGTCCCATAAAAAAGTACATCGAGCGAGATATATCCCTGTTAACCGTTTTAATTTATCGATCGAAGGCAGGTCGAATTGCAGAAACAGCGCATGCATTATGCATCGAAACGGGACGGTATTGTAGCGAATCAATTAAAGAGATCATTTAGTTCACGCGTTCGACTTTGCCCTCGACGCAAAGAAATCCTCCCCGCTACCTGGGTGCTCGAGTCCTTGCAAACCAACCCTAATGCATAATGCAACGCGAACACTCACAGAACGGAATAAACCGGAACGACGAGACGGTGCGACCGACCCGACGACGAACATTGTAAGAGCACGTTTTCGATGGACGAGCGATCGTAATCCGCGACCTAACGTATTTCGGATGTAACCTGTGTCGTAGGAAAGGAACGTTGCAAAGGGTCGTGGGGCAACCGGAAAGCAATTTACGACTTAGAAACAGGTGGTCGCGTCCAGTCTCGTTGGAAACGACAAGAACGTGATTCGAACTCGTTTCGAAAGAATTACGTCGTTCGATAAACTTCCAGTGGGGATCGTAAACGGACGCAAAGATTGAAAAGACGCTGGTGGAGAAAAAGCTAGAAGGCTGAGGGTTAGGTTGGGGTTAGGGTGTATTCACAGGCGTGGACTTTGATACGGATGCAAATGTTATATCACAGTCGTAAACGAATAATCTTTACAGTGAAGCTTGCTATAAATTAGTCGACATTCTGCCACGGCTCGTCTAAATCACGTCGTGTTCCGCGTTACGAAAGTGGCTACCGTAGCGTACGTAGGTTTGGTGGAAGATTTTGTGCACTTTGTCGCGGTCTCTGGACGATTTACTCCTTTTGCCAACTCGGATAATTGAGTTGGCTCGTCCAAGCGCCCTTCCTGGCAAAGACTATCGAGATTTTCGTTCGGTAGCAACGCTCCGAAGCGAAACACTAATTGCCAGCCAATGTTATGGCGGAAGTTTAACCCTTTAATACTTTAATAAGAATGGTAATAATACTGTGCTGAACTCGTAAATTTACGGATCCTGCGTACAGTGTAAATCAATTAATCGAAAAGTTTATTCAGCACCGAGCTTGTCCAGGAACATGGTATTCAGCAGTGAAAGGGTCAGTGATAAGGGCCAAGGGAATGATCGGATACTGCGGATAAGTAAGGAACGAAAATGTTATAGAAATTCACGAGGTTGTGTCGAAGAGGTAAATTAATACCATAAACGGGATAAAACGATAAATGAGATTTTTAATTGGACGGTGTCGAAAGACAAGGGAAAAAAGAAGGTTAAAAGGCAGAAGGAAGCACGAGACATGGGTCGAAACGGAATCGATGGAGGGGAGAAAGGAGGAAAAGAGATTGCGGACGCGTGCAGTCGGTTCGGGCGAACACACGCACGGCATTAACTTCCATACCTGAATTGCACCTTGTCTGAGTTTCGCTGTGCTAACTCTTTTACGAAAAAGAACTTCCGCGAGTTTGTTAACGACCGGATCAGGTCCGATTAAGAAAGGTCCCAGTGCGAAACAAGGTTCGTTTCCGCGAGGCAATTAGGCGAAACGAGATATTCTAGTCGTGGAACCGATAGGTGCACCGAACAACCGTCCAATTAGTTGAACGCGAGCAAATATTAGCCGGCACCGGGTATGGTGAAATTAGAATTCCCTGGCGGCGTATCTCGTTGCCCACCCTGTCCGTTCAATTGAATAATTATGACAGGCTGTCGGATGCCTTGGTCAGGGAGTAATTGCCTATCCGGGATCTAGTTTCTCGGACGTTGGCATCGCGCAACACGTTCGTGATTATACCAAGCTGTTTAGCGACGGGAAAACGCAGAAATCGTGGCTCGAGATTCTCGAACCGGAGAAACGTCGACGAAAAGGTTGAGGAAGGCGAAATGAAATCATCACGAACGGACTAGTCTCCCGTAGAAAAGGCGTTAAATCGAAACGACCGCTTTCTTCTCGTTCAGGGCCATGTGCAATTCCAGCAGTTGTGTACAGAAGCTGGCTGATCCTGCCTTAAGACTGTCGTGCACGCGATGTTACGCGAATCGTTGCAACGAAAGTCGCACGTTTTGCGGTTTTCGTCTGTGGTTTCTCGTGTGGCCGAGCTTGTTGGCATTGCAATGCTCGCGCTTCCCGTTAGTCCAAAGTCGGTGCTCGTTACCGATCCGGTAGAAACGGGGGTTAATCGACATTATCGAACCCTTTCTTGTTCATGAACTGCTCGTCCCGCATGCTAGATCTCTCTTCTTAATTCAAACGAAAGGCGTCGCTCTCGGTTCTGGTTCGAAGATCGTTGATCAATGGCAGAGCGCAAAGATCGACGAAAACCGCGTCGAGTCGTTGGAAACTCGTTAAATCGTTTCGTGACGCGTTCCGTGATTGGTAACGGCGAGAATTATCATTCTAATAGGCGGTTAAAGACAAGGGGGGTCGTGTCGCGCACGTACGAGTGGAAAAGCTTGCAGGTTCAGACCACGAAGCGCTGCCCGCTCGTACACGTCCGACACAACACGAGCCTGCGCTGCTGCGTTGCTGTGTCAGGTTGAATATTGTGCGGCTATATTGTGCAGGTATATGTACAACGAGAGGAAGACTCGCGGAACGCGCGTATAATGCAGTCACCCATGGTAACTTAACTCGAGGAATAATCAAGCCTTAACGAACGTTCACTGTCCGTGGTACGCGTAACAAGGGGTTAGCCAAGGTTACTCCTCGATCGATCGACTGTTAGATGCCACGTGGAAACGCGCGTTAAGTTCGACGTTTGTGCAGCTTTCGTCGATTTCGTCGACGCTCGTAAACTGGAATTTGCGAATCTTTAACTCTGTTTCTGCAGCCTGTTGAACGTAGCTATAGAACGAAGAAATTTGGTTTACGATCTGGTCGTAATCGCTCCCAGCAAGTACAATCATGCTAGGCGCAAAATTTATTCGAACGTTTCGCAATATCGATTTCACGGGTTCTCTCCTTCTCGAAAATAAAGCGAAAAGACTGCAACGACGAAAATTCCGCGAGGTACCGAGCTTCGCAAACGATTCCTCCGAATATAACCGAAATGAAGCTGGCAGCCGTGCCTTTTTCTGTTTGGAACACGTCGAACAGCTAGGGAGAAGAATAAACGATGACGAACGACGTTGGGGATTGCTTTAAAACGTAGGAAAATTTATCGTCTTGTGCCGCTCTTATATTATTACTCTCGCGTCTTCTGGCTCCACGAAGACAGCGCGCAGCTCGGCCAAAGCTTCCTTCTCTCGCTTTCTCATTGTATGCAGATACATTCGGGTCTAGGAACTCTATCTTCCAAGTCCTGGCGCACCTACTCCGTTTCTCTATTTCGTACAACGCGAATATTTTAGTTTTTGGGTCGAGCAAACGTAATGCCTATTTCTCAACCAGTTCAACGTGGCCCAGAGTATCGAGTCGTAACCGCAAAGCAAAATCCTGCACGAGGAATGACTGTCCGGCCTCCTCGCGAAATACATTCCTTCTATCCTCTAATGATGATCTTCCTCCGAGACTTATGACTGTCCATCGACGCACGGTAAGTCATGGAATTCAACCGAGGAACAGGGTTAAGAAGGAATAGTCGTTTCGTGCATGTATTTCATGTTTCTCGTCCCGTCTGCTGGTCACAGAAACGCATTCATTATGGTTTATTCATAAAACGTTGCTCGCGTACAAAGTCGTTCCGGTGGTAACGTAACCTCGATAAATTTGCACACGTTCCCTACAAGAATTTCTACTCGAACGCAGTTGATCCACGATTGTCGTTGTTCGCGATTCAACTATTTGCCCTATTGCGCGACTCGTGGCTCTGTTCGTCCGCGAAAGAGCAGGACTACGCAGGATTAATATGGTTTCCGCGAGTTCCCATTTGGGAGCGAACGATATTGAGAACCACTGCGTGGCAAGGATGTGACGGTATAAATTACGAGCTACACGAGTACCTACAGTGGATGTTCAATCTGTGCAGGTGGTCGAGCTAGCAGTCGGATGTCCAAGACGGGATGTACGCGGAAAGATTACAAGAGACAATCAGCCGGTTTTTCTCAAGGTTTGATAACGAGACACCTAGCTGATGCAGATGCCACGACGTCGGTAAGTGCAACGTAAAAGTTGAAGGTGCCTACCGAGGCGGTTTTTTGAACTTTGACGATAAGCTATCGCGACTCGCCGAGATAGGAGTTTCTTCTTTCGTTTCACTAGAGAGATTAATCGAGATCGCGTCGTCGTTTTTCTGTCCAATGACGAAGCGTCTTTACGATCGTCCGTTTTATCGGCGTTTGCGTTAATCGACATTAGCTCGGAGGAGAATGTACTGGAATCGTTCGCTAGTCTCTTTGTGCTTAGGCGGTATTAAAATTTTCTCTCTGCGAGTACTTTACATCCCGCGATACGAGTATCTAATTACTTTTTGCATCGGATTCACAGGAGGATCTCGTAGGAGATAAACGTCAGACAGAAGCACGCTTTCGCTCGCCGTGAGATATTACTCGTAAAGTTTCCTAACGGAAACTGCAGGAAAACTGTCTTTCAATCCTCTGGAACGTCCGGCAAAAATTCATTCTATTTCCGAGCGAAGAAGAGATCGATCGACAGGTAAAGAAAGAAACGCGTAAGATAGCGGATTTTGCGATTCTTTATTCGAGAAACGGCGATTGGCCGACGATGTAGCGGACGTGGCACTAGCTGCAAATAAATTGCATCGCCCAGCGGTCTTATGCTAATTTGCTTGGCACGAGTGTCTATTACGAAAGGTAGCGCGAAGAAAAAAAGGGAAAGACGGCGCAGGATGGTGTGCGCGCGCGCGACTTGAACGTAGAAAACAACCGGCAACTCCTGCTGACCGGTTGTCGCTTGAAGTTTCACGCGATCGCTACCAAACGCTTATTAACTCGATGGCTGTAATAGCGTGTAATATTATATAACTTCCAACGAACGAAGAACAGACGAATCTGCCCGCAGGAGATTTATTTCTAAACTATGCCCTGTAAATCACGTTTCTCGAACAGTTCAAAAGATGTAATCTTATCCGGTCGTGTGACTTACCGAGCAGCATCCTGTTACCGCCTTTTCTGCAACTAGTAGCCTTCTCTCGATAATACGCACCCGCGATCGACCCGCGCCGTTCCCAACGACTATTATACGTATACACGGTGTCGAATTCGACCGTCGTTAATTATCAACTTCTCCAGCCTTCCGAGCGACAACACTCTGACGAGATCGTCTGAGGCTCTCCAGCAGAAGCGGTAAGCGTAACTAGACTCGTATGTTACCTGGGACTATCATCGAACATGTCGCGCCATTTTCCACGCGTCGAGACAATGGATTACAAAACAGTCGAGACACCGTTTTACGTTACCCGATCATCGGGAATTATTTATCGGTTTAACTGGGATATTCGTTTCGAGCAACGTCGAACGTTTTCGCTTGCCGGTCGATTATCGAATTAACGCACCGAGTATCATTGATTGAAAGTTGTCAAAGGTAGATCGTAAACGGGAAATTTCATTGACTGGCGTAAAAGGAGCGTATCTGATTGGAGCGAAGCCATCGGACTCGTTTGTGAAATGTGGGATCGACGATGATGCGGTAAACGTTCTCCGCGAGAATGTACGTGGTCGTGAACGAGCACGCACCGAACACCGGGACTACGATGCATCGCACTCGTATCTACCGACATTCGAACAAAAATAGAAATAACACGGTGCTTAGCATGTGAGGGTATGTCTGGTGTGTACGAGGCGGGACTATCGATAGCTGACAGCTGACCCCATGGGGTCAGCGCGAGTAGGCGAGTCTCCACGGACCAGCGGAAAAGGAAGTCGTGACTGCGATCCTCCCTTTTGTCAGCTTGGCCCTACGATTGATTTTTAACGAGTATTTTACTGTTCGTAGCATCTTCCATCTGTTTTCTTTTTCGTGGCAAATGCAACCGATGCTATACGAATTCGGTTGCTATTGAATCTTGGTTTAAATCTTCCGAGTTAAAGTATCGACGATAACGAGCGATTCTTCTAGTCTCTTTCTTTCCTGTTGTACAAACACGGAAATTATCGGACAGTCGGTGTGGACCGAACGAAACACCGATTGCCCGCACGACATGCGTCGAGACGTCGTTTATTTCCCGTGGTTTAAACGGTTTAACCCAGGACACTCGCGTAAGAGGCTTAAGGAGGCGATAAGGAGGTCCGATGGGACGGCATTTCTTCGCTGCCACCTGTCAGGAACTCGGTTCCGTCAGGTCAGGTGTAATTCCGAAATAAGAGCCACGTCGGCGTCCCATTAAAATGACGGGCATGTCTGTGGCGATGCGAGTCTCCATTCACGACGTCGGACAGGCATCGTTAATCTTGCGTGGGGTCCCCTTTTACCCAGAAACAACGAGGTGGCCGTTGATTCTGGTAGCGAGCAGCCTGGCAACTCCGGGGAACCATTAAAAATGATAACTAGTCTCAGCCCTTCCGATTGGCATCTCCTACGCATTTCGTTGAATCTTGGTCTTCTCTCGTCTCGGAAACAAGTTCTCCGAGGGTTAATAGCTGTATATCCTTTCTCGTATCTTGCTCAGGGAGACGAAAGTCCATTTTACTGAGTTGCGCCTTCACGCAGATTTCCATGGAAAGAAATTCGTTTTCGTTTTAACGCTCGCAGCGTTTCCATCTCGCTCATCGCACTCGTCCAGCTTTTATTCGCCTCCACGTGCATTTCCGACGGCTGACCAAACGCCAAGAGCGAAAGCAGGTTTGCCATCGTTGTTTCGAGATTGACTAAAACAATATCCAGCAAGGTAATTCGTTTTCGTGGAGGGCATCCATTGGCCGTTATAGTAGCCGGCTTCGAGCCCAGCGACACAGCTACTCAAATTTCGCTTTGTCAAATTTTCTTCGATCGTTCGCTACTTTGCCCAACCGAAATGGTTAACTGCGATTCCGTTTCGCGGTTAACGATTTCGCCGAGCGTGCAATTATCGCGACGTCGTTGCGTCTTTCGTTCACGCCCGTTCCTATGTATTGCGAGGCAAAAATTTGTCGAAACGTTTTATGGCCGATTACGCGACGGTGAATATCGCCACTTTAGTATCTTAAGGGAGAAAGGCCTGTGCCACAGCCGCCGCCCCGAATTACGACCCGAGACTATGGCAGCGGCTTTAAAGCTTTCGCGATAACTAATGGCACTAGAACATAAATAGTGACCCGATAGAAACGATTCTGGTCACCCTAGACACTTTGAAGAACCTCGTAACTGCTCGTACCTGTATGGTTTTACTTTGAATTATCGGGGGACTTTGTTAACGCATTCCATGTCCTGTGCACCATCGATGATAGCACGTGGAGATAGTACGAGCAGGTTTCTAGTCGCACGGTTTTAGAGAATTCTACAAGTTTCGTGTAAACTCGAACATAACTAAACAAATGGAAAAGCAATTATACGAAAACGTAAGGTAAACAATTTAAGCGGTAGTACAAATAAACCAACTGAAAATATGAGGGAAAGAGACTAAAGCGAAGTCAAATAAATCGCAAAGAGTTAACGACGTTTTCCAACTTTCCTTCAATGTCGTTTCTATATTTGTCGACTATACACAGCTTACACTTGTATTGGATAAGAAGTAACGAATTATGTTGAACTTCTCATCGAAACAACGCCATAGATCTTTCCTTCGATTTCGTCGCGGTTTCGAATGATTTTCTCGTGCAAACTGATGCAAGGCATTAGTCATCGCAGAATCGAATAAACAAGAGACACGCGATATTTTCTCTCGGGATTGCGATGTGATTCGCGGAGAAATCGAATTAGAAAATCGACGACCTTCCCTCACCAGCTACGACGATTCCGTCATACATCAACCGAGACAAACACCGGTGCGTTATCCTCGCTTCGAGTCGCCAGTTTCTGCGTAAAAATCGCAATCGCCGTTGATGCAAATGCAAGGGAACGAGGTGACTGAGCCGTATCGAAAAGTGGTACGGTAATGCATATCCGGTCGTGTTGGAAATAATCGTCGCGTTGGAAATACACGATACGGTTGCGCGATGCATCGCCCGTAGCGTTTACCCGATCAAACGATCGCGTTTAATCGGTAGGATCGTAAATCGTCGCAGGCTACCGACGAAGATGGGTGATAGTATGGCGCTGGATCTGCTATAACAGTACCTGGCAAGCGAGAAAACTTGGCATAAAGTGAAATTCGAAACGTTTCGGAGAAACATCGACGATAGGATGCCGTTGGTACCTACGGGTTCGTGATGTTCGCGTCTCTTGTTTCATCTAGGATTTGATGGTAATTCGTGGAACACCGTGGGCTGTAATATACTGCATCTTTCGAATGGGCACCGTACGCACGGCGTTTTTAGAAGGTCTTAACGATCGACAGACGTTAACCCAGTTACTTTTCCGGGGGCACGAGCCGGGACCTAGGGTGAGATTATAAATCAGCGTATTTCGGTATCACGGAAGCCACGCTGGCTGACTATTAATAAACCCTAAGGTTCGTGTCGCACTTAGTTGCGGATCTGCATACATCATGAACGATGTAGAATCTCGGCAGCAACAAGGAACTTGCACATCCGCGTCCGAAGCAAATTTGATACTTAGCCAATTTCGGTCTGGCTGTGAAAGTGACTCATTCGCGGGAGGACAAGCTCAGTGATAAAGTCGTGACCCGTAGGTTCGACGGACGGATGGAGTAAACGCGTCTTCCTCGGCAGGTGTCAACGCAAGGGGTTGCTCGTGATAATTATAGATGTTAACTGGAGCACGCCGTCTCGTCGGGCACTCGCTGCAAAGAGCTGTCAGCTTGGCAAAGGTTTTTTACTTCGCGAACTCTCTCGCATATTTTTTCGCTGACCGTAACACCGCTCATTCGTAGCCGAAGCAGCTTTCGTCGATCCCGATCGATCTTTGTCGCGTCTCGTTGCGTTTTTCTTTCTCGTCTACGACTGCCGCGTTCGCTCCGTAATTGATATAACGGTTTAGCAGCATTGTGCGAGCAATGTTACGACCGAGGGTAGGATTGCTCGCATTCTACAGCACAGTATCGAGCCATGACACAACGAAAAAAAACCCAATGTATCTCATTAAATTTATGGGCTTCTCTCCCAGCGGAGATCCCTAGTGGCCCTGGCCCTGTACATTTATCACAATCGGTTGTTGCCGCTGATTGGCCATACTTTCCGCGTGGGTGTACAACCAAACGATATATCGAATGATCTCTGCCGAGATAAAGTACGCTTTAGAAAGTATACAGCAGTTCTTCGACGTGCAATTAACGTTTCCGCGTTTTATGAAATACCTCTCGCGATCCAACGAACACGCGATCGATCGTTCCAATCCTATTTAGCGGTTCGACGTCTAATCGAGAGATTTTTTGTTTCCTCCTTGTCTCGATGAGCGCTTCTCTGTTCTTTCCCGTGCAGACTCTCGCCTTGAGGAGTTAAACGGTCGACGATCCCCGTAGTCGTGTGAGAGTGGTCGGTCGCGATTCGCGCGAACCACTCCAAGATTATGACTTATGAAACGTCCTTTATGACGTGGCTGAGTTCAAGTCTTCGCAAGACATCTGTTCCGTCTTTGCGGACAGAAATATGCAGTTCGTGCGATCGTAAAGCACGAAATTCGAGCGCGACGATATCACGAGCGAGACTATTCGAACCACCCCGGAGCATCGAGCGTTAATTCGTGAGGATCCGACAATACGATGTCGCGTATTTACACGGCCCGCTATCGATTCCGACAATAGTCGACGAGAACTTATGCTAATGTTGCTTGGCGAAGCTCGAATGGTAATCGCTGCGAAATGCAAATTATACCCGCGGTGTTATTGCACCTTTGCATTGGCAATTACATGGCCCGCTTATTGCAATTTATATCGAGATGATTTTTATTTTCAACGCCATGCAGTCTCGAGAACGTCATACGGCAGGTTTTAACAATCTGCGCGCACATACCGTTCTTCGTTCGAATCTTCCGGTCTCATCGCAGAATATAGGAAAAAATATATTAAAAATGTAGTAAAGATAAAAAACGTGATTCCTGAACGTTGAATTGGTACGGAAAGTAACTCGACAGAGAAACGATACGAATAACTTGGTTGAAAGATGTTTCGCTGGGTCGCCTAGGAATGTAGTTCAATCTAATCCACGACGCGTGGATTGCAGTCCAGTAGGGATGCGATAGATCTATCACGATTAATTGATTCATTAAGATCGCTAGTGAAGTTTAATGACTTGCCGAGCCCTCGTCACTGAAAATCTATAGCTACGCTGTTTCGCGTCTAGGGAACGCTCCCGTTTTCGAGCATCGTTCGTATTCGTTTAAACCAAACGAAACACTCAGCTTGCAAACTTTCGGTAATAACGACTCGAAAGTCTTCTATTCTTATATATAAACGTTTTCTATTTTCTATATTCCACGAAACTTTACTTCGGAATGACTCACGAAATAACGCTATTAATTTAGGATTTTGCACTTTGATAGACTGAGAACGACTTAGAAAAGAGTCGAACCACACTTTCTACCGAGCGCAAAAACCCTAGCGATTGCTTTTCAAACGCGTTACGCTCGATTTGTTGTCTTTAATAACCGTTTGTCTGTTACATTTTTGCGGCTCGTTCAAATATTTGCAGTTAACCTCCATGCGTATTTCTTTGTTCAAGCTTTGCGTAATTTATTGCAAACATCAGCGAGACGTCCTCGGTTGCGATATTATCGGCGACAAACCGCGTTCGATGAGACATTGTTAGCACCTAATTGACCCAGTCGCTAGATTATTCCTCGTCGACGGAACTGAGTCATCTCTGTTTTCCAACCATCTACGGTAAATACGCATACAATTTTTAAGTTACGTGTTCATTACTTCGACATAATGCAACGGTCACACGTAGAAGCACAGCATGTTGGTCTAAAATTTCAAAATTTCAACACGAGGCGCGATCTATCAGTCGTATATGCGGAATTTGATTATATCAAGCTGGATTGAAAACGAGGAAGAGAAAGGGGCGTATCGATCAAGCTGTCTGTAATGGCGGGATAAAACAGTGCTACAAAAGTATCGGGTTGCACGAAGTGCACCTTTAAACCTAACCTGCATCCGCGATCAATTGCACAATCCTGACTACCGGTTCGCAAAATGAAGTTTTATGGATGGAAAACGATTGTTTTGTCGGCGAACCTTTTCCTTTGCAATTTCGAATTTCCAGCAATTTCGAATCCGGTAGATCGATTCGGTCAGAAGGTCGAAACGAGTTTCGCGTTTGTGTGAACAAGCGCGCGCAATTGCGAGCAGACCTTAAGCCCGCGCATCGACGACAATCCAGCGTAATATACAGGTAGGAGAACCGATAATTTAGTCGGGGATCAAATTTCGTGCATAAATATAGTGTTGCATGATTAGCACGACACGATGCATCGCGATGGACCACCGTGAGAGGAGACGCGTGTCGTCCGTTCAATTACGGCCATACTGATTTTAAAAGGGTGCGTCGATCCTCATAAGCGGTTCGTAGTATCGATTGGAGAACGCATCGCGTGCTTGGTGGATTGAATCAGGCATCGACCCGGAAGACCTGCTTTTAGCATCGATTAGCGATGCTCGTCGAAATACAAATTGACGAATAGTTGCAATAGAATTGTTGGCGTTTGCGGTTGCAAGGAACGCTAGCGTAACGAACACCTCGATAAATTCTGACGCTCGATCGTACGCGGTCGCGTAGCTAACCGGAGATAAGGAAAAATAATTCCACCGACATTCCAACGAACGCACGGACTATGTATACCCGTTTTCCGTGACACTAATGGGCAGGCATGAAAGCCGAGAAATTTACGTGACCAATTTTTTTTCTAGTTCATACTAGATAAGCATGTTTTGTCTAGTCATCGAATTCGCGGTTCACCGATAACGTCGCTGTTCATTAACCGTCGTGTACGCAATGAGCCAGAAAACTCTCGCGCGCCTCCGTCGGGCAAAGTTTCAAATCGTTGGCGATTTGCGTTTTGATATCGGCGATAGCGTGCCCTATAAATTACGTCGGAATACCGCGACTCTTTGACTTCTTGCTAATAAATTCTCCGTAATACACTTTACACGATTAATGGTACTTTCTCCTCGGTGATAAAGTCTTCCTTGTTGCTTCGTGGCATCCATCGTTCTGCGCCGTGCAATGTATCTACTTACATCTGCCTTTCTCTGTCTTTCTCTCTATCCGTTTCTCCCTCTCTCACGCTCGATTTATCTATCGTGTAACGAGCCTACGGTCGCGGGTTAGTTTGTCGTTCGATCGAGAAGCATGTTCTACTCGACTGCAGCGTGAATTTGCATGACGCGTCGTCGTGGCAAATGGTCGCGCGGGATTCGTATCGGGACAAAAGGAAGATTTACTTACATAGAAGGAGAGCTCGACGCGGTGCGAGAGCTTAGGCACGCAGGTGAGCGCTTCCGATCTGCAACATCCGGTGTCGTCTGAGCACCTGTGCAAGATGGCGCAGTGTGGAATGTAGGTGGTCGACGGGCTTGGGTAAACGTCACGAACCGGAATCACCCTCGGTCGTGGCCATCGGCAGCTGCCCTCTCGCGATACCTTCATCGCGTGTTGAAGAGCCTCTCGGATTTCCGCCGCTGAAACACAGTTCGTCAATTCGCTATACCGACCTTGCTTGCCAAGACAAATCGAGGAAAGCTTAGCCTTGAAAAAGAAATTGCCTTCTATTCTCTTGGTAGACGCGCTAGACGCGCGAGATGTCGCGTGACAGCTCGCCTCGGCATTTCAAAACGAATCTGTAAGGCAGGTGACATAAGTCATGCGAGCTTTCTATTGATTCAGCGCGCAGATACCTAATCGCTTTCTACGCGTTTCACGGAGCGTCGATAATTATGCCGCAGCTATCGCTCGCTGCAATTTGTATGGACGACTACGGGAGAAACTACATTGTACCTAGAAATCAATAAATCCTAGTTCAAACAGCCGCGACTCGAGGTGCCAGGAAGAATCCGCGGAGGTTAAGGCGCGTTCCTACGATCGTGCCTCGATATTAAGATATAAACGCGCGCTAATCGCCGCATAAATAAAGACAGTGTTGCTGCAACGCCTGCACTGACGGCTATGCACTCGGTGTCGCGGTTACGTATCCGTGGGGCACGAGATTCATGAGTCTGGTCACGACAAAGCGGAGTATTTTTAGCAAAACGTCGTAACAAAGTTTTCTCGACGGCGTCTCGACGATTGTAAATTGGAGGTTTATGGTCTGCCCGGGAGCCAGACTCGCCGGATCTCGTCGATGGGGTTAATCGGGCCAAGTTCGGAGCAACTCGATTCCAGCGAGACATCGCGGAACCGTTGTGTATAATCGAAAACTATTGCGGCTGATCGGTGAACCCGGAGATGATCGGGAATTCCACTCGACGTTCGTTAAACTATCGTTTGTCAACGATCGTATCCACGAATGACGTACAAACGTCGGTCTTTGGATGACTGTGACTAAGAACGATGCCTCTGAGCCACGCGCGGATATAAAACCAGGGTTATGCGGTTCGCGAAATTACGAGCACTCCAAGCCGCGCTTCGAAGAAGCAGCTCTCGATCTCTTAACGAGAGAGCGCCGTTCGTTTATTCGAGGAACCGCGTCCTCCAGTTGCCTGGTTTGTTTCGGCCGATGAAATCGTGTTGTCGCGGTGTGAGAACCGCGAAAGAAAAGAGGCTGATTCAAGACAACGAGGGAACGATGACGAAACGATTACGGTAGTCCTTTGAGATGTCGTGAGGTCTTGAGTTACGCCATCAGACAGTAACATCGATAGACATCAAGGACATTGCGCATCTTTCTCGTCATTTCGCTGTATCTTTACTGCCAGCTATACTTATTCAACATTCTTTCTTCGTGTTAGACAGACCGAGGAATGCAACATCTGTAACGATTAGTACCGATTATTAAACGCGATGATTATTTCTTGAAATTGATAATAACTGCTGTGTCATATCTACGTATGTATCGTATCAAAAAGTAGTAAACCGAGGATTAAAATTACGAAGAACCACCCGACCGATAATAACGGGTGTTCTTCGAGGTTAAACATCGCTCATCGGAGTTCACGAAAAAAGATAGGTTGCTGTCGGTATATTTCACGAAAGGTCCTACTTAATTTCTGCCGCACGACTTCCTACGATAGCCGAGGGATCTCGTCTGCGCCCTGTCCCATCTTGACCGAGCATGTATCGCGGATGGTATCCATCTTGCGGTCAGTGTCGTCTAATGACCGCTTTCTCCAAAATTGTTGCTACCATAGCTTTGTGGAAATTACTTGCGGGGAATCTTAGCTGTAAAGAGCAAGCTAAGGATATCGGAAGAGAAATTGCGAACAGCGACAAAGGCAGCGAGGGAAAACGAAAATGGCAATTTGACTGGAGAGGAAAGAGCAGGAAAATTGCAACTAGTAATACAAACATAATGATATTCGTCGCGAGCGATATACATACGTACGAGCGGAATGACGACGCGTGGCGCGGAAGTGTAAATAAAACGACTCGAGGGAGAAGTTTCGGAAATGTCTCCTGGCGGAGATTATTTTCTTTGGTTTAATCTTCGTCGGCGATCTGGCTTTATGCTAATTTCGAACGTAGGCGTTATTCTCGCCACGGCTGCACTGACACGAGATTATATCGGCGCGTTTACAATAGAGGCACGACCGTCAGGGAAGCTAAAGTATGCTCGCTCGTCGAACATCCTGTATTCAAACGTATTCTGGAATGTATTATAAGAGAAAGGGATTAGATCTGATTGTCCTTGATTTTTCCGCCAGCCAGATTGATTCTCTTTCGCGCGACCGCTCCGTTTCAAACGAGGTTGTCTTAGTCCGAATTATCGTGGCCTTGATTTGTCGCGGCGAATACGATCGTTGCAAAAAGTTACATTTAATTCGCAATGCGATGCTGCCCTGCAACAGAACTTACCGAGAACGAGCAACAATGAGGATCGAGCAAGCATTGGTAGACGGCGTGTCTGAAGCGCGGTAAATTGATTCGAGCGGCTCGATATGAATTAACAGGTAATAGCAGAGGGGTCAGGGGGGGAGTATACAACCCGTGTAATACGCCAGAGAACCCGAACGAAGGGCGGTTGAAGTTGCTGCAATCACGGTGGTTACGGCGCAGTCGTCATCATTAATTTGCATATTGATAGGTTGCCGTTACGATCGAGCGTTGCTTCGCGTGATAGAAACCGTCGATCGAGAAGGAAGGGCCACTTGCAAAAGATTGCTCGAGAAGCTAAACCGTCTTTAAGAGAACAAACGAAAACGTAAAGTTTCTAATAAGCGCGCGGAAGGTAAATACGCGATGCAAAAAGATTAGTCTTGTCGTCTCGGTTTATTCGACGATGACGATATTTACGTACGTTTCCTGTACATCGCACTGTATTTATTAATTTTTAGTCGTCGGCCGTAATTAACGAGAAAGTCATTCGCTTTTTGTCTGATATTTATGTTGGAGAAATAATTGGTAGCGAGGTTGAAGTATCGTGTTGACGAGATATATAGCTACGAGACCACCATCGTCGATTTAATAACGATTAATAACGATACAGCTATAAGAGAAAGAGAGCAGACAGGTGCAGTTTGGAGGGCGCCCTGCAAATATTTGCATAAATCGACAGGATGGAATTTCGATTACGGCACGGCTATCGAGACAAGGTTTTTCTCTACGCGATCAGAATTCTCTGTATGTCTTTTTTTTTCCATTCAGCCATCGAAGCATGTACGTCGCATAGATCGAAGCCAACTTACTCTTCCCATTCTTATTGTATTGCTGCATGTTGCTTCTGGTTTCTTTGACGCTCTCTCGAGTACCCAGAGACTGCCACTTGTGAACGCTGTGCGCCGACATCGACGGGTAGTCACTTTTCGATTGGTAGCCGTTGTACTGCGCCCCTGTCCCACCCTCATACGTTCTCGGATCCCGGTAATCGTAATTCTGGGTAACCACAGGCTTTGGTGTAGTGGTAGTGGTAGTCGTGGTGGTCGTGGTGGTGGTGGTCGTCGTTGACGAGGTGGTCGTGGCCGGAGTTTCGTCTTCGTCCTCGTCCTCGGCGTAGTCCTGAACGAAGAAAGAAATCTTGATGAATTTTTAGCTGAAATATTCGTGATGAAATACTATCTAAGATTCGCTGGCGCGATAGCTCGTGCTAGCGGTGAAGAAATCCAAAAAAATTAATCGCAGTTTCGTGATCGTTTTCTGAATCGTGGGTGGGCCAACACTCCCCTGCAGCTGGTCCGCGAGATTTTTGCCCGGCGATAAGGTTAATAAGCGAATTTGCATCTCATCGCGACGCGCCATTCGCCGCACGAACGAAAACTGTCCGGAAGGAGAACAGAGGTCTACTTAATCGCAGTTTGCAACATCTGGATGCTTTGATCTCGAGCCGCTTAATAGAAACAATCCCTGCGATCGCGCGCGTGTGCACGTACAATCCGGGCAGAATTTCTCCGTGGATGCTTGGTTTACCGTCGACACTTCGCGTGGCTGCCAGCTGCGAGCTGCGAGCCTCTCGTCGATGAACACTCGAAACTCGTGGTAGTCTGCCGTTTCTTTTTCGCGTGCCTTTCGTTTTATGCCACACTCGAGATCCCATTCAAACGCGCTTTTTTAGGGCCGTGCCGCCAGCTCCGGCACCGATTACGCTGCAACAAAAACACGCATCCCGTCGATATACCAGATCTTCGCGAGACTTTTTTCCACGATTAAACCCGAGTTACGCGAAATTTCACGCCCGAATCTCGAACCCGTCCTACGTTGTTATCTTATTATCGTTCCTACCGTATCGGACATTGTCCTTTAAATCTCTACTACGTGTAGAGGTAACGGGTAATTGAATAGAAACGGTCCCGAGGCAAAGAAACGACCGTCTGTTTTCACTTATCCCTTGGCGAGCGGGTTCGATCTGATAGCGGTGGCTGGAGGTCGCGGGACTAAAAATCGAAATAATTTATCAGTAACCGGACAAAAGGCGGCTGGAATTAACTTGTCCGACACCCAACGTGCTCACAATGTGTCCAATTACTCGAAAACCGATGTATCGTTCGTTATGCAACAATGGTTATCGTCGCGTTCCTTTGATCGTGTGTATCTGCTAGTAGTGCGGATACACGCGTAATTCACTTTAAAGAATGTTTTACGAACGATGAGAAAAGATTGATTTCCTCGGGCAGCTCGTTTCGAAACGGTGAATAATGACGTTGTTATCGCAATTACAAACGCGACTCCTGTCTGTTCGCGTCGCGACATTTATTCGCGTACGATCTCTCTTGGTTGTGCGTTTCTCATCGTCGAACGTTACTTTATGAAAGAAATCCATTTACGTTGGGAAAAAACCTTGGCCGCTTCGATCGGTATAACGATATTTTGTTCGCAAGCATCTCAAAGCTCCCTTGCCGTATGAACAAGATTAAATATACGAGTCTTCCCTTCTCTTTGATCTCGTATCGCAAGAAGCGGATTAGGTCGCTAATAAATTCGGTCGATGCACTATCGTTAACGATTTCAAAGGATTCAGGGTCGGAAAGAGGTCGGCTTTGGGCCAAATTTAAAGTCCATCGACATCGCGCTTTCTGAATTTCGCTTTTCTATCTCTCGCCCACCGGTTCCCGCGAAACCTTTCAAGATCTATAAATCGAAAAGTTTTTCGTGTTCGACGGTGTCCGCGGTTTTCTCTTCTCGTCGAACTTTGTTATGTACACAGATGAGTAAATGCGAGTACTATCGCGTGCGCCTGCGATTAGATATCAGTCGGTGTCGGAGAATAATAATTAAATTCAATGGTGAGCGGTAGCGATAAACGACGGTAAAAAGGAGAATCAATTTCGGAGAATTGAACGTCCGCGTTTTACGATGGCGCGTCGTGGCCGAGTGTCAAGGGTCACCGAATGCGCAAGCGGGTCCTGATCTTCGCACGACCATCGTTGCGAGTCACAGATCGTGAAAATTCACGATAAAAATTCCGAGGCTGTCGATACGCTGTTTATTCCGTATTAACCGGTTAGCTGCGCTACAGGATTTCGCCACTCATCGTCGAAACAGTTGGCAACGCGTTGCCAACGCCGATAACACCGTCCCGTTTTACCATTATAAACTAGACCATACGCGTTTTTCTTTCAAACGAATGCCATTTCTCAAGGGGCCCGCCGATGATTAATCGATTACGAGTTACGGAACCGACGATCTACGCGCGTATCGCGTGTACGTTTTCGACGATTTATCGTTAGTCGGCTTCTAAAATTCCGACGATTGATTTACGCGGGCGAACATCGCGATCGAAACGTTCACGACGGGCAAACGACCGATTTAATGGAAAATTCTTTCGGGCCGATGGAAACGGTGCAGAGATCACGAAGAGAGATCAAGTTGGTTTATATGCACGCCAGCTGGCTACAGGAACGAGCACAGTCGTTAAGTGCATTATCGTGCATTGTCTTCGCGCCGCTATAAAATATTAGTCGCGTGTATCCCTTATAAAAAGATCACGGTGTGTTGGCACGACTTTCAGAAAAACAGCGCAGACGATTACATCGCGCGAGTACAAGATTCGATCTCCGGTGTCCACGAGAGCTGTTCGATTTGTTCGCGTTTCGTGGGTGAAGCGGAGGGCACGTAAAACGAATCGACCGGTGTCGTATGGTTATTAGTATCGGCGCTACCCGTTACTTGTTCGAAGGAGAGTTGTGCAACGGCCACCGGAAACACGCGTAAGTGTCTACTGAAAAATTTACAATGCCATAGAGCGTATTTATCCTGCGAAGATCGTACAACCGACTATGTTGGCAGTAAAGAGCTCGGTTTCGAACAACGGAACAACGCAATTTGTATTGCTTGCCGAACAGTAAATGCGGTTACAAATTGGCTCGGAGCAAAAGGTCTTCGAGGTGTAAACGAGAGAGAAAAGAAATATTTTAAACGCCCTTAAACGTAGCTTACGCGGCACGGCAAACGTTAAGAACCATTGCTGCGGTACGGCTGCACCTCCTGTTATTAAATATCGGGTCCAGGCATCGTACCACCGCTGGACCACCCAATAATCCTAGTCTGGTGGGTCCGCTTAGAGCTGCCGTAATTAATGGAAGAAGCCAGTCATTTACATTATGGAAATCTCGGTTACATATTTTTGTGGTAAGAGCGTCGTTCACGAGGGCCGGTGTTCTTGCAAAAACGAACAGGAAGTCTGCCTTTATCCATCAACGGCCATTCTAATTTTGCTTGATATTCGCTTTTGCCAAGATGTCGTCTTTTACCGACCGTTTACGCCCGATATCGAATCACTCTTGGCAAAGATGTCTCGATTTATATCCGAGGTTGACGTCAATGGTTAATCGAAATTGGAACCTGGGGCGAACCAAGGACGGCCAGCAGACCAGTCGTTAATAAAGTTTTTTAACGCATCCGCCACGCCGCGCCGGTGGAAATAATATTCGCAGATCGATTTTCGTAGTAACGAGCGTAAAGCCGAGCGAACCTTCCCGTCAGTCTTTCCGGCGGTATTTTTAACTACGAAGAGACGGATAGAGAGAAATGGAGAAAGAAAGAGAGAAAAATAGCAGGAAAAAATGTAGAAAGGTACCAAAGCGGTGGATGCGAAGGCACGGGCAACTCGGTGTGTGATCCTCATACAAATCGCAGGTTCATCGTTCCAAGAAAGGGATCGCCTGGCTGCCAGGCTGTCTGCCACCGCGAGTCGTTGGCATTGAACATGGGAGACCATAAACCGACTACGATCGTCATTGATAATGCGTTGCCGTAACTTCTAGGAATGGATTCGCGCCCATTGCAACTAATCGATATGAATGACAATTGCTCGAGACACCAATGGGCACCTTAATTGTCGGATGATACTCGCAGCAGTTGGATTCGTCCGTGCGAACGCGTTATCGAACCACCAAATGGGCGTAAACCGTCTATTGAACTAGAGAATCAATGTTTTAAGATTTTCTCAGTTTCCTCGCACGACGAAGCGTTCACAATTATTTCCGAATATGTTACCAGATCTTATTAATCGTCGATATTATCGTTGCTTGTTAACGATAATCGATTTGTAATAGGCAACGAAAGATCAAACGACTGATTGTTCCTCATTCCGCGCGTCATATGTCTAATAGCCCGTCATAGTGGAATCATTAGTGGAACATTTTTGTCGGCGAGTCGACGAGCGTCGTTATCACGACTAGATCGGTATTCATCGCAGCCTCTACAAGCTGTCTTATCGTACTCGGGACAAGTGATTTATCGATGTTCTGGGTATCCGTAACGAACGGTCGTTTCCATACCATCGAAATACTGTTTGGTTGTGACGTGTTTTTTAACTGCTTTCAAATCCCCCGACAAATATTTGGACGTTCTTTCTTGGTAATTTTATTTCGCGCGCATTAATTATGATAACAGCCGACAGATCGGAACGGAAACGTTCAACTGTGTTCGAAAACTCCTTGAATATTTTTACCGAGCGCGTCAACAAAAATCCGAGTTCTTACTAAAGCAAAATTTTGGCTTGGTTCCAAACACGTGAAAGCGCTCGCGATGCGGCTGGTGGTCTTGCAAAAAGATGCGTCTTGAGATCAAACTTTGAACAGTCGTTTCTTCACGGTTTTACTTGGCAAAAGCGACCAGCGATATCTTCGACGATCGATCGACGGAAATACCACTCTTTTGGCACGAACAATTTTCGGCAGTGATCGCAACACAAACATTTGGTTATGATTTAGTTGACAAGCGACGCACGTGCTCCAGAATGGGAAGATTATACGAGCGACGTCTGGTTGCGTTCCAATTAGCGCGGGGAGAAGATGGTCGCGCGTTAGCTTATCTCTCGATGTTGAAGCATGACCCTGAAGATGAAAATTAGGCACGATCAACGACGAGGAAAAAAATTCATGACGTAACGCGGTGACTCGGCGCGTTACCGACAATTGTTCCACCATTTAGAATTTGATATTCAAATGGCGATATTCGAACGGAAACACGTCCCCCGAACGCAACCTTCTTGCCACGACCTATTTGAATATCTCCGTGAAAACAATATTTTCGAAGTCGATCGATTGCTTCGCTCGCTTCGGTTTGGGCGTCTCGATTCGTTCGAGCGACGATCGACACGATTATGAAATTTATCAGGCACTGGCCTGGTGCGGCATTTTGCACAGCTGTCCGAGCGATGCGTTCCGCGCGACAACTGTGAAATTAGTAGGACGCGTCGAATGTATAATGGCGATGCATCGGTTTCGTCGCGTGAAACTCGATTCTTCGTGTACGTGCCTCTCGCCGGATGTGCTTGTCAAACGGCTTTTTTCCATCAGCCGCTTCCTAGCAGCCAGGACATATTTTTTCTTTCATTCTGCGTGCCACGAGGCGACGGTACGCGGAATTTTAATTGCAAAAGATGAATCAGAAAGGATGGTTTGCAGCTCTCCACGGCAATCGGTCGATTCGAGCGTTAGTCACAGGCTCGCAACCGCGCGATTCATAGATAATTTATGATCGATGTCTACCCGTTCTCCATTTCTCTTTCTCTCCTTTTCGCTCTTTCTTCTCCTTTACGGGCGATTCGTGTGACCAACCCGCGAACCAACTAGCGAGTGCACGTAACCGATCAACCCGAACCACTTTCGATCGTTCGTTCCGTGATTTTCGTCTTTCACGTTCGACTGTCTCCTGCAAATGTTTCGCATCGATTAATCGTTGAAACGAGATTAGCATCGTACCTAATATTCATTTACATTGCATGTAAACGTCGTATAAACGATTGTCACTGGCAGTTTAGTCGGCGATCTACAGTTCCCAGGTCCGGATTCCAAAATAAACTCCACCCTTTGACTGGAAATGTTTTGCGTTATTAGGGAACTTGTTGCTCTTGGAAATATTTCGAGAGACCTTTCTTGACAAAGACGTATTCGGTGTACCACGAAGGGTTCGGTCAACGTCCCAGAGCTGACGAAATACGCTCATAGATCTCGGAGACGGAACCGGGATGCCAAATTCCACGGGGTCTCCGACCGCGGCTTCTCCTTCGGTCTATCTCTTTCGTGCTTCTGCGATCGCTCTCGCGATTAACGCGGATAATAGGAACAATGAAAATGGAAAACCGCCGAGGCTGAAAGTTCAAGCATCCTCGGCGGGGAACAGATCGAACGAATGAATCAAGTAGCGTGCCCTTTGACATCGTTCATTTGCGCTAACCAATGAGATCATCTGGAAGTTCTCCGACGCACAGTTGCTGACCGTTAATAGGGAGAAGG
Organism: Bombus bifarius; assembly: GCF_011952205.1. NCBI lineage: Eukaryota > Metazoa > Arthropoda > Insecta > Hymenoptera > Apidae > Bombus > Bombus bifarius. The sequence goes on along the minus strand of NW_022884571.1, from coordinate 517,278 downwards.
TGCAACGCCTGTATGACATCATCTCGTATTCACGCCTTACAGAACGCGGTATCCAGCCGTCGACACTCCTTAGAAAGTCTTCAAGATAAATAAATGCTTGGAAATTTATTTTTCCGTGCTCCTCTGACAGCCATTACGATAAATCTATTGCAGGACCGTCATGTGTATCGGGGAATAGATCTTTCCGAGGACAATGGTCGTGTCGGACGCTGCAAATTACCAGATCGAAGAACGCCACGCGATTGCTTTCGTGTCTGCGATCATCCATAAGTATTTGCATATCAATGATAATCGTTTCGAAAATCCGATCCTTAGATAGAAACGACGTGACGGGTCGAACAGATCTAACGATCTAAGCCCTAAGTAAACGATCGAGCCGTGAGCTGATCCAGCTAATCTAGATCGCCATCGTGCCAATGGCGGCTACTGAACCGTGCAGTATTTCAATGACGCGTCAACACACGCCACGTAACGCACGGGTGCAAGTGGCGATACCGAGGACCATCGACAATTCGCCTTGTCCATGTTTAATTAACTGAACGCGTTCGCATTCCGGGGCGTGGAGCTCCGAGCCATTTTGTCTCGCGCAAAGCTTTATTCAGCCAGGAAGCATTTTGTCTTTCACGTTCGTTCGAAACGGTTACAACTTCGCGCCTTGATCTTTTCAAAATGCTTCGTTAAACTATGCTCTTAGCAGCCAATGCGGCTTGCATAATATTGATACGAGGAACTAAAGGAACGTCATCGCTTGTGAGAAACATGTTTTTGTCAAGTTCGAGGGCGTACTCGAGAGAGTTTTGTCCCTGCTGTCTCTATTGCTTCTTGCGAGGTTGAATATTATTAAATCTTCTGAATTGCTTGAAAGGATCGTTTGCTACTGAACAGCACGATGTATTTCCGAGGTCACGAAGAAAAAACGTATCCCGATATACAGGTACGAGAGAGCTGAATGAACGCCAGGGAATAGCGTAGTATTTTTGTTGCTGGCTCGCATTGAGTTTCTCGTACCGGACGAAGAGACAAGTCGCGAGAGACGAGGGTCAGAGGAGAGGTGGATCCGTTCATACAAGGTGGTTTTCATTGAAAGAACTCGTTCCTCGGGCCAAATAGGGTCAGTCCATTCATCCTGTCGCGGAACGATCGGACGCGGAACACCTATTAGCGGTAACGGGAAATCATCGCGGTAAAATTCACGTTAATAACGAGATTAGAGAAGAGTCTGTGACTGCGATTTCTAACGAGTTGCGAGTTTACGATTTCATTAGTGCGCTGTAAAAATCAACACGCGCTCGATCGTCTTAACGAACGGACCAGCGATCGGAGCGTGTTTGTTTGACACAGAAGACACTAGGAGAGAAAGTCAGAGCAAAAATACGTCTCGCGTAATCTCGTTTGCCACTTCGCATCGCTTTGCCGCTCTAAGGATCATTTCGTTAAAGCGAATACACTCATGATCTTGATCGCGATAAATTACGATTTGTTCCACAATTGTATTTTAAGTGATGACGATCGAGCGCGTCGATGCAACCTGCCATAATAAGTCTCACGCGTACAAAACAAACTTGCAATTTCGAGAAAACGTAGTTACAATATGTAAGAGAAGTCGATGATAATATCGTCGTTACTGTTTCTGATTAACAATGTATCGTATATGCAAAGAGAGCCGGTGCGTTTTGAACGTTCCGCGTCTCCCGATTAATATTCATTTCGAGTTGACGCGGCTCACGCTCGACACAGATGCAACGTGTAGGCTGCGTTCCGAGACTGCTTCGACGAATTCGACGATCGCGAGGAGGACGCATAACTGATCGTTCGATGAGCGCGCGCTTTCGAGTCGATAGCGTGCATTTTCAAGCGGGTCAACTATTTTTATCCCACTGCTCCACGACATCATCTCTCGGCCGTTATCCATTGCACGCAGGCCAGTGCGATTCACAACGGATATTCGCCGCCTTTCCTCGCGTAATTTCGCGTATAAACCGCGGGCGCGGGACGCGGGACGTGCGAGCGGAGACGGGTGCAGCCGCGACGATGCGCCATAAGCGTCGTTAATGCATTCGAAAAACTTCCATCGTTGATCTCGATCGTCGTCGTGCCAGTGGTGTAAATTATTCATCGATCGCGTAACGGGAAGAAACTCGCACGACCGTGGTGTCCTTTTCTTCAAGGTGGTGCAGCCGTGTCCGTCAGAAAACCGGGCGAACTCGCGCGGTGCACGCGACGCGCGTATGATTTATCGAGCGAGGATCGTTACTTCGTTTCCTCCTTCGCGGCCACATAGTCTCGGAACAATTGATGAAGGAAGCAATACGACGCGCCTTAAATCAGCGGAGCCGTTAATCCTAATCGTCAGCTCGAGCACGACCATTTAGAGAAACTGTTGCAATTAGTACCACGATCGGGTCTTTATCGAATGCTTCGCGGTTATCTATCGATTCCGCCGGGAATTACAGTTGCCTGGCTAGCAATTTTCCGCGCCCCTCGCGCCACCGGAACGAGCAATTAGCGAGATGTAATCGCGATCTGTTCCATCGATGCCACGCTTGTATTCGATCGTCCAAGTCGCCAAAGCTCCGACTTGACCCGTGATTCCTCTTCCTTTTCGAGAATTTTTATCGGCTACCTTGTACTTGCGCCGATTAATAGAGCCGACGATCCTCGATAAGAAAATAAGGTCGGGACGCGATCGCCGAGTGGCGTGTAGCATGTGAGACTTTCGCTCCTCCGCTCAGCAACGATCTCATTGCCGTGGTGTGCTATTGTTCGGGAAAAAAGGTACAAGATCTCCCCTAGACGCGTGCAATTGTAAAACAATGCCGCGCGATGCATAACTAATACCGAGGACCCGTTATTCGCGTGAACTTCTGCTGGATTCCCCGCGGAGAAACTCGCGCTTGGTAGACCAGTTTCAAGCGGTCGTATCGGTGCGTGTACGCGGCATCTCTGGTAGATGCGCGGACAACGCGGCAACGCATTAAACAGCGGAACACGTTTGCTCCGACATGATCTTGAACGATGTTAACGTGGCAGCACGTGTGCCGGCAGCGGTACGCGGATATAGCTGCACGCACTACGATGCGAGTGATCTATCGAAATTTAATGGATAGGGCGATAGTTCGTTCTTGTTTAACCGAAACAATGCAACGATGACGTTTGTCGATCGATAGGAATGTCGATCAAACGATCCAATTGACCGGTCATACGAACGTAATTTATACGATGGCTATGAGATAAATATCGGCAGACAGTGGTATAATAACACTGGCTGCCTCTCGATCTTTATCTATGACGGTAAACGCAAAATCGTTGATCCACGCACTGGCTGAACGCATTGTCGCAACACGGGGATATCAGCGAGCAGGTGTCCAACTCCACAATTTATACCGCAGGGGCGTGAGAAGATAATTAAGATAATCGAAGCCGAAGGCGCATTGTTCCGCGATCCCGGCTCTTCGAAGCTGAGTTACACGCTGCGTTTCGTTCCACGCACCTTTCCCCACGCGTATTTTATGGCGGCCGTAATTGCCGGTTTCTTCTCGATCTCCTGACGACACTTACATGGCTATGGGCGACGATTAACGTCGTCGGACCTTCTCGACCTCTCCTCCAAATGTCACTGGCATCGGGTTGCGTCTAATTACGCACAAAGATCGCTTTGTCCCTTCGAATCGGCACTTGCTTCCTTGTGTATTTGTAAGTCGAAAAAACTCTTTTTACGACCCAACGGGCCATCGTTCGATTCTGGAAAGTCTTCGACTTTCGACGACCCGTTTCTTCCGCATTTCTTTCGTCGGTTACGAAAGAACTTGCAATTGGCGATTGATCGTGCTAGAACTGAGTCGAACTGCGTGCATTATCGGATTTGAATTTTATCGGTTTTCTCGTCAAATCGTTCGGTCACCGTTTATTTATAGATAGGTCAACGGCGATTTTAATCGAAGTCTGAATACAACCAGCGATCCTTCCAGTCTAACAGCTCAATGAGTACCGGCCTAAACCCGATCCGGCGGATAAAAGCTACTCCTTTTCAGCGGTTCGGAAATATCCCGTGACTAATCGCGCGCGCGCGAAGCCATGACGCAACAAAAGGTGGCTTCAGAACGTAAGTAGACACGAAAAATTTCTGCCCGCCAAGAAGGCTCTTTTATCAAGGATTCGCTGCCGCGCGTACCAATTGGCTCGGGCGCGGGCTTTCAATGCCTCGGAACGTTCCTCCACGACGCAGCTCCGTAAAAGCAACTTCTACGAGTTTAAGTATCTTCGGAATACATTCAACGATGCGACGTGCATAAGTTATGCACTTGCCTCGATAAGAACCGAGATTCTTCCCGGAGAACGCGATGTGCGTGACAAAATCGGAGTACGAAGATCCGAAGGTGGAGAGCGGGGATTTCCTGTGGAAGAGTAGCGGAGAATAGCGCGGTCGCTCGTGATAGGGTGCGTATAGTAGCCGAAATAGCAACAGCGGCTGAAGATAGACGACTGTCGTGGTATCTAGTTGGCAAATGTTAGTAAACTGAGTTGGAGAGCCCGTGACACAGGAGGGTCGTTGCACTTCCCCAATGGTTTCAGCTCATTCGCAGCACATCGTTTCGCGTTCCGCTATGATAATCGTCGATGCGGGAACACGGGATTATTCTCCGATGCAATTATCTTCGTTGCGTGCACGATTATTGCACTGTGAAGGCAGAAACCTCTGACACTTTGCTGTATTTGTTTGTTTGCGAGACGCGCTTCGGAATAAAGAAGAAACGAGAGAAAGCATCCGTTTGCAGTACGTTCAAAGCGTATAGAGAAAAGAAGTTGTGCATTATCATGGTGCGAGCTACGAAGCGAATTCTCCGTTAATGCAGAGAAGAAAAGCCTAGGATAAGGATGAAGCTTAACCGCGTAATACAATGAAGCAATTAAGTTGGCCATCGGTGTTGGAACAGCGGTACGGGAACGAGGCTGTCAGCTTCTAAGGCTTCCATGGCATGCAAATCGAGGCAAAACAACGTGACACGGCAACGCGCGGGACGTCGGATCGAATTAGAGAGTCTATGGGTGAAATTGATGAAACGCTCCGCCGTCCGTTTTTGCGACAAGCACCGCCGATGCGATATTTGCCTGACGTTTATTCTCGACGTATCTCGTGATGCATCGGAGAACGGCCAGACGTTTGCCATTGCGTTACTGAAATTCCTCGTGCGTTCGCCTCGCTTGTGAATCAGTCGGAACGATGACATCAATGGGAATCAACGAATTCGCGTCATTAATATTCGTGCGAGCATACGCGCTTCGAAGAAACGAGCGCGAAAGCGGTACGAAACTGTTGCTTCGAGCGAATACCAACATTCAACGGCTGGAGGAGGGCTCACGCGGAAATGAATGTTGCATTATGTTCTCCGGTGTCGCTACATTCGCAATGAAATCATCGAAGAAACCTGTTCGAACATCCAGCTACCTGTATCCTCGCCCTAACGCCTTCTCGAGAAACCTCGGGGATACTACACTGACATAGGATCACAAAGGAACTAATTACCGCGCAAGAGACGCTGTCCCGGTATATCGGGCACTGTTTAAAGAGGAAGCTCGACGTTCCGCGTGAAAAAGACACGTGCAACGCGAGAGAAAGAACAAACGGAATGAAACGTTATTACCACGCCTGTATCGTGTCTCGCCACTTTGAGGTCGACGCATAATAACGAACCGACGCGTCGCAGTTGCCATAATAATTCTCACAAACGCTTCACTCAGGTTATAAATTGGCCTGTGTCGTTTCCGCCTTAACGCGGACGTGACTAAATCGCCGAATCTACGAGAAAGTTAGTTTTGTGGCAAAGAACTGTCCATTGCATTGATCGTTCGCGTCGATAATAATAGAGTGAAAACCTCGTTCCCAGAAGTACGTGACGTTTGAGGGAGATCGTGAGGGCATTAACGAGCGCGAATGCACGCGCGTGCGATAAATTCGACCGCGATCAGCATCCGCGGAACAAACATTCGCTAGGGATAAAGTTCGTTGACTTTTCCGGTGAAAATCTCGCCATGCCGACCAGCCACCCACTTCCTGCCAACATCGCTAGGAAGCGGCTGCATTATTTGAAACTCGCCGTTTCCTTCGCTGAGTGAAAATAAACCGGATTCCATCGGAAATCACGCAAAGACCCGATGCCGGCTGGTTGCGACAGGAACGCGACAGGATCGCGATAGAGAATTGTCTATTCAAGGATCGTTATTAGCATAACTGTTAATTCGTTGATGACGTTGCCGCGTTACGCAACATCGTTTCTCAGCCAGTTCGTTTCTCTGGCGTCGAATAGTCGATCAACGTTTATTTGTCCTCGATTCTCTTCTTTTCGATCTATGGCTTGCCACGCGTCCGCCAAACATCGAAGATGGCTCGCAATTAACGCAGCTGGTGCGTGTCGAATGGACAAAAGGATGCACGATTGGCAATCGCATAATTTAATCATCGATCGTCACGTGCTTTCTCTCGAATTCGATGTTAATTAACTCGTTAATTAGTCTTCGCGTACATACAAATTGCGCATGCCGATTCGGTCGTGATATCCAATTAGCCACGTGCCTCGGTCTCCGACGGGGTTCGCTAGACGACTATTTATAATTGCAAACGTCCCTTAGGACTCGTGAGAGTGAAATTATCTCGACAATTTGTATTTCCATAAATTACCAAAAAAGGATTGAGAGACAACACGACACGCGTATCGTATTTTCCTAATATCTTGCCATTTTCGTTGTACAATCGATCGAACTTTTTGATCGAACGTTTCAAGACGAGAATCACGTTTCTTTATGGCTAATTTTCGCGTGTCGACTTCGCCGAGTTGTCAGTCGATCGTGCGATATTCTTATTTCTCCAAACGGTTAATCGATGCGACCGCCTGTGGATAGAGCGTAATTTGTAATGGGAACGTGAAGATGGAACTGTCTAGGTGGTTCCATGTCAAATGTCAAAGGTAAAATTCCATCGACCGACTCGGACTGCCAATCTAGCGAACACCACACACGACCGAGTATTAATTTTAGCGCGGCGCTCGCACATTGACTATTCGCGAGTCTCTCGGTTGCATATTTATGGAGGCTAGAGGCGCGTAGGAAGAACGAGATATTCGCGAGAATGGAGTACGGCTGATTGTCGCGTAACGAGCGAATTTAAATCTTTCGGGGTGCGAGGTGTATCGGGTTTCATACGCTATTCTGTAGTTGCATTTAATTGAGTGTAATAATGCTCGGAGACGGTGCGATTGTCGCATGTAGTTCCAGCTAATTTATTCGCGCGAATGATTCATCGAGTCGCCGCTTACCTTTCGATCATCGCGTTGCGATTACAAAAAAGTACGCTTATTAAAATTTCCTTTGATTCGCCAAAGAACTTTCTTCTTTCGTTTATTTCTGTCACAAGTTTCAGGTGTCGTTATTCGTGACCAAGGTAAAATTAACTGGCGAAACGACCCGTTGATTTATGGACCGAAGTTGCGAACGTTTACGATCCCCTTAGCGAATTAACGCGAATGGTTGGGACTTAAGTAGAGGTACACATGGGTGCTGCGACAGATCTCGATCGGGAATTTTTTTTCGATCCAAAACTTTTACGGATGATTCAAGTAACCAATGGTAAACGTACCGGCTACGATCACCTCGATTAACATTAGTTTTGCAACGTTTACCGTTAGCTAATATCCCTGACGCTTGTATTTTTCCTTCCCGACGACTTTAGACGTTTATGCCGCCACGCGAGAAGTCAATCTTTCGTTACGAAACTGTTTTATTACCCGCGTTTGTACTCGCACGGGATAGCCACCGATGAATGATGCATCGGTAGGTTTTTCACGGATACCAGAATCGTTAAATCTCTGAGAAGCGACTGAATTGTCGATTGCGATTTGTGTCAGGGGACGCGCAACTAATTAGACGCTTTGACTATCGACTATGCAATTAAATAAGCCATTACATCAACGATAGATACGCGATAGCTCGTCGCTCTTCAACTGGCGCTTGTATATGAAATATAAATGAATTATTATGAATTATTTATGAGATGGGCATCGCATTTGCGACCTTTAATTGTAATCGATAAGAAAAAAACGGGAATTGGCTGCCTGTCGCTAATAGATAAAATCGAGTTAGTCGCAATGCAGAATGATTACGATTGAGGATCGAGTCGGCGGTGTTTCATTAGTCGCGACGAATGATTATCTCGAGCGATCGAGTGTCCGTATAACAGACGAGTGGAAAAAATGGAGACAATCATGAGTGAAGCAGCCTTCTCTAAACGCAATCGCATTTGTGCCCATTGACGCAAAGCTCCTCTTGAAATTATCGGATCATGCGTAGCGGCGCGAGATAAAGCCGCATCTTAAGCTTAAGTCATCGAGCCGTTGCATAAATATTGGGCGTGAGTGCCAACACATAAGTACAAGTATCGTAAAGTAGCGTCAAGGTATACGATGAGCAAACAGACGGCAGAACATCTATGTAAACATGTCGGGCCACTGGGTAAAAGAAGCACGTGTTTTCTGGAAGCCGCATTCTGGCGTACTCGGTCGCCTCGCTGGCTCTCGAACGCTCGCCGAGAAAACATAGAAAGGGTAAACTTTATACTCTTGGCGCGAGTTAACATCGGCACGTCATTGCGTCATCAATTGCACCACGATGACACGCATGGTGATTGCCCAAATAACTCGTTCGACTTCGTACTTTGAGCCTCGGCTTTCGGTGCTTGTCGCTTCTTCACTGATTTTCTCGAAACGAGGCGAAGGGAATGGCTCACCATGGCCGATCCTCGAACGTAAAATTCGGTCCCGTTCGATTCGCCAGCGACTCTCGTAAATATCAACCGATATCAATGATCCTTGTAACAATTGATTAAAATAACAAACAACTCTTGAAGAAGTTGATCGTGCACGATTTGTTTATCAGTGGAGACGCCAATGAGAAAATTCCATGGGAATCGATGCGTGCAGGAGCAACTATCGTTGTTTACGTGCATTTTAACCATTATGAAAATTGTTTTACCTCCGATTGCTATTACACGTGTATCGTTTAACATCGTTTGCATAATTTTCCTTGATTAATACTTCGAGTACATGTTTCCATCGGTAACTGCCTCGCGTTTTCTAGCAGTACTTCCTTTTGCCGATGGCGCCGCGTCCGGCTCGTTTACGCAAATCCAGCGGTAACGTTTAATTATATCCTGCAAGCGGAAATCAAACGCGTCGGATTCTTATTTATCCAGCATAATCGGAGCGTTGAAATACTAATTCGCGCTAACGCATACCGCTTATTACAATTGATTTTTTGTCAACCTATTTCACTGTTTTTATAAAGTCAACGTTCTTGTTCGCAACATTGTGCGTTCGACGACGCGGCTGTTGCGTTCGCTCAAACGGTTATGTCTCGCAATTACAGAAAGGTCGCTATTGCCGCGATATCTGGTAATCTCGGGCGTGCAGGTTCCCTCTGTGACGTTACGCGATTTTCCGCGATATCTGTCTGCCGCCAATCGCTCGTAGGAACGTTCACCTATCGATATCTGGCCGTTGTACGATATCATAATTATCGAATGTACGCATTTATATATCGTAATTAGCGACAGGCGCAGTTAATCAGGCCGCGCAAATTGCGCGAATTACATCGAGTCGCGACCACTTCACGAGTCGCGCGATATAAATTGGCTTATATATCGCGCTGTACAGGATAATTACCGCCGAGACGATCGGTCAATCGAATAAATCACACTTACGTTGGCGGCAAAGCGGACCCCGTCTGTCTCGCTTTTCGCGTGCCCCAGATTCCTCCGTGCTATCGTAACTTCCTTCGAAAAGCTGGCCAATTTCTTAGATCATGCGTTGCTTTCCTCTTGACTCGTTTACTTCCTGAATCGATGGTAATGCGCTAAAAGGGTAAAAAACCCAGCCAACCAAGCGGACGCTATTAACGCTTGTTAAGCAGCGTTGACAATTTAGGAGCGCTAAATCTCACTGTCACTGTTCTTTGAATCGATGGCGACAGTGAAGCTATGCCGCGGTAACGAGGGCCAATGAAAATGGCCCTTCCGTCGTAAATTCGGAGGGCACCCACGTCGCGGTGTTACAGCGGCCAAGACGCCATGGTAGGTCGTCTCGGGAATGCCGCTTCATCAGAAAAATCGAAAAGTAAAATGTCTCTTTGAACGAGCGCGGTTGAATTCCACGCCGAATATCGCAAGTTACACAGTCTGCATAAAAATATCGATGTGACGTTGGTCGTCGAACGATGGGCGTAGGTAGCATCTCGAAGAATTTCGAACGGCAACCAGAACGAAACGGAGGAATGTGTGTACAGGCGAGCGAATTAGGAAGGCGAATCGAACGATTAATTTTACGGGAACAACCGAACCAGACGTTTCTCGCGGTTCTGCCTCGAGCATAAAGCTCCTTTATGGCAAACACACGAGGGGGGGCGACCACCCAAGATTATACGAGATCGTTCACGGCCAGAGAGTCAGCGCGCTGCACGCATCGCCACTTTCATTCTCCGAATTTCATGAATACACTACAGTGGCATGCGAGAGTTTTCTTCCGAGGATTAGATGAATCTAGAATACGATCGTGGAAACATGTACGCGTTGCATAAATTATACGCACGTAATATACGCACCGAAAGTTTGTCACGGGCTCGTGATTTAGCAACTTGACTGCATATTACGAAGAGACCGCGATTAGGCCGCCGTACTCTACGATCCTCACGGGATTTCGGAGTATTGTCATTCCACGGGTATTTTGTCTCGTAAACAGGCATTTTCAGAGTTAATTCTTCGACCGAGGAGCCGGTGGCTACTTCGGTGCTTCGTGAATGGAACGTGATCGCCATAGAAATTCCCGAACAGCGCAGAAACGAGCCGGTTTAACGTTCGTTTAACGTTCTTCTTCGAAAAGATTCTTAATTCCAACGGATTCTCTTAATCCGTCTGGAGAATAGGACGTCACGTGAAATCGAGCGTCATAATCTGCCCCTCGACCGAAAAACGGCTGCATGTTTTTCACGAACCCTCGATTTTCTTGGAAGGACGCGGCTTTGCAAGATCGCTGCATAAGATCTGACGGAAAATTATGCTCGAACGATACCGAGAAAGTGCAGACTACGTGGCGCCCAGGCTTGTGCGTACGGGAACCTTAATGGTTCGGCGAGCGATGATAACAGCAACCCCATTAAGGTTCCGTTAAGGTAAACAAGCGTTCTTTCTTTCTTATAACCACTTTAGATGGTCGATCCGTGACTCGAGCTAGGGCTTTTTATAATGACTTCATCCCTGTATAGGCGGAAATCTCGAAGGTGGTAACGTATTATTTAACCGATCGTGTTCCTTTCGCGTGTATCTCGTGCCAAACGAAATTACTTCGAAGCTGTTTCCACTGGAGATTTAATGGAAATCTCCGACAAGCCGATCGCCTCCAGCCTTCGGAATGGATCGATAGTGTAAACAATATTAACGTCCACGGATGGACCATCCTAATTATTATCGAGACCGGGGACTAGGAATATAAGTTACAAGACATCCAGTGAAATTGAATTTCTACGTAGCAAGAGATTGTTAACCGATTGCGTTTAGGCTGAGCCACCTGTATGCTCGTTTTTGTATAGAATTAGATATAGGCGCGGATACTACGAGTTTGGCTCGCGAGGACAGCAGCGGCATATTCTTGGATTTTATCGGCGCATCAGCACTAGAATACGCGATGTTGGAAATACTCCAAGTGGACACGAGAATGACCTGAATTCGATAATAGTACTCGACAGCTGTATGACCCGGTCGTGGTTAATTTCAGATCGATGTTATCAGACCCCATGGAACCAACGACCGATTCATTGCAGAAGATGCGGTACACAATATCCATGGCTAATAATGTAATCGAAGTCCGTCTGACCTGGAACGCTGCCCAATTCTTCGATGATACATTCGCGGTTTGACGCACCTCGAAATTTGAATATCGCCCGCTCGTCGCGTTTACCAAATGGCATATCAATTCTGGCGAATTAATCGAGCCCCTCGAGGTAGAATATTGATGCGTAAATTAGTTTTGCATGACAAAAGTAGCAGAGGTTTAGTCACCTCGCATTGTATTACGAATGAGATGTTAAATAACTGGAGGCTTACGTGCACTCGATTTTGGAAACTATCCAATCCTCGATATACAAATCCTTACATATTCGGCGGTACATACAGCATCTGCTCTGAGACAATTCTCGTTGCAGACGAGCTTCCAGGAATCAATTAGCCTATGCATGTTCGAGTCGGTCGAGAGGCTAGTATTCTGTAATTCAAACCGAACTTGCTGGCGAAATTCGTGAGTCACCGATTTAGCGAGGTCCGGCAGTTTCACGCAACACGCGAAACCCAGATTCCGCGATGTATTTATTTTATGACACAGCGTCATTTGACGAGGCAATATAATTTGACAACCGCTGGAAGTTGACGCATCGCATCGTTTTTAATTCCACTCTCGTCAAATACGACGATTGCTATTTGTCATATTTTCGCGGATTTCCTCGTTTTGAACGACGATTCGAAGCCAAGCCAGCCGGTAATAAGATCGATGATACGAAAGATGCGATAAAATCGATCATTCCAGAATAGGCCCTTTGGATTCGAACCTGATATTCGTCACTCGCTTTCACGTAGACTGGACTCGCGCTATCGTGCACGATCGCGATCGATGCCATTCTGGCTGAAGAGTATTCCATAAAAAATTCCTCTGAAAGCGATCTCATCTTCTTCTGCTGAATCCTCATGGATTTCCACGTTAAGTTAAACTTAAATAATATTATTAAGGCTGATCGCGAGTCAGTGGAACCTCGAGAAACTCGTGCAAAGATTGGGTCGATCGAGGTTGGCCTACAATTCGTCGGAATTGGGTCCATTTTCGTTGATTCATTAAGTGGATGCATGCGGCTTCTTTCTGTGGTTAGGCAGCGATGTATATGAATCATCGTTCTTCCCAAGCAAGAATCGCACTGCATCCTTCATGGCCAGTGAAATTACATAAATAGACTCATTACTAATGTTAATCTTTGCCGCGAAAAAGTCAACTCTTTCTCTACTTCCTATACTTTCAGGCGTAGTTTTCTTTCTATTCTCTCGAGACAACTAATTTTCCTCTTGCAGTAATCAGTGTATACGTATATAGATTACAGGACTTTCAGCCCGTAGACACAAATATGATAATAATCGCCTGGCAGATTAATGATTCGCGAAATCGTTTTGTGCATCATCGACGTTTGTTACACTTCTTGACGCGTGGCCTCCCTTATCAGTCTGACTGACTGCGATGACTTCATTACCATTTAAAACTCGCCCGAGATACATAGAGTGAGTGAGTGAGTGAGAGAGAGAGAGAGAGAGGCGAAATTGTTTCTTCAAGATCGAAGAACGGAATCATTTGCGCGCCGCGTTCCGAGATATCGACGTCGTTTCTTTGCAGGGTCATTCCCTTTCCCGGTCGACGAACACGGTTGGTTTACGAAGGGTTGTAACTTCGGATGGTGGCACTTTCTCCTGTAAGAATTTCGCGACAGTAAGCTACGAAATTTATGCACGGCCTAACGAGCTTCCGTGGTAACTCTTTACGGTCGACTTATGGATGTTGCCTACCTGGTCAGGTGGCAAAGTCATTTCTTAATGCACCACCATGAGGCTGCGTTTCGGCGAAGTGCCGAGGAATCTGTCTGCCAGCAAACAGCCAGCCAGCCAGTCATCTGCGGACAACGAAAGCGGGAAAAAAAAGAGTCGCTTTCTCGGAGTGCAATCTGCATTTTACGTAAACATCGTTTCTACGAAGTCTATCGGATGTTTACCGATACGCCGGTCATCACCAATTATACCCTTTTTAGCTTCGCAAAAATCATGAACGACGCAACGCGAGTTACTCTCGTATCACAAATCGTACGATATATTGTATAATAAATCGCCTCGCATCGACACACGGAATGCGTTTCTCGAAACTATGACAAGTGAAAACGAACTAACTCGGAAGCAAGCGAGCTAGATCGCCGTTTCTCGCTTTATCCGCTCTCGACACCTTCGCTCGTCCAACGTTACCAAGTTTAGCGTGTACGAGCGATCTCACGCGGGTGTTGGAGCATGTTTCTTCTAACCAGTTACCAACGACCTACGATTATCATAAAACTTTATGCACGACCATATAGCTCATAGGGAACGGTATAAATCGTCGTAGAGACGATTGTTTATAGCAAGGATGTTACAACTACCGTTAACCGTTCGAAAATTGCACAAATCAGCGTACTGTCGCGTAACGATGATTTCATTAGCCGAGAATATTTTCCTCGTCGAAAGGTAGGTCGTGTCGGGTCAAATGCCGACACGAGCATCGTGATCTGAAAATATAACAGCTGAGAAACTAACAGCTATGTATATTGAGAGTTGTGATTATAGAATCAACGATTAATTCATTATAGTCGCACGCTCGCTGATTCCTCGCCGTTTTCTTTGTTCGAGAACTGCCGTTCCTGAACTCGTTTACCCTTGACTCGTAACATAATAAAATTGCCCGCCATTTCACGTCATAGCGTCATGATTCTCAGTGAGAAACGCACGGAAAAGTTTCGATTTTTCGCACAGAGTCACGGTTATTCACGCTACGACTAATCGCTTATTCGTTCGGTTTATTTCGGTTACGGTGAAAATTTCGCATCGTGCAATGGTCTCCCTTTAATAACGCACGATCGAAGGAGAGATTCGCGGCAGAAACCACGAGAAGTAAGTGCACGTAGAATTGCTCAATTACCCGACGCAGTAATTCCACTTCGACCAGCATGTAGAAGTAAATCGCCGATGGAACGTGGCGGGTTTACCTTTGTAAATTGGCACAAAAAGACCGAACCACGCGATCGCGGCGACAGCCGACTCGATTTCTTTTTCTCCTTCGTTTTCTTTACAGCGCAAGAGATCGACTACCGTAGAATTAAGGTGTCCTCCCGCGGTGAATCAGTGGTTCGACTCGAAGCGTACTTTCGACCGGAGTCCTATTTTTCTTTTAAACGAATCCCTCTAATTGGAACTACCAACGGTTCTTCCAAATTCTTTCTCTCTTTCGCCTCTATCGTTATCTGTTTCGCAGACATACCGACGAATTCACCTCCCTACACCGTCTTTTCGATGTTATCTTTCTGCTTCGTAGATACCGCTGTCACATTTTCATTAATCGCGCGCCTATTCGAACGAATTACAAGAGCAAACAAAAAAGCTTTACACTTTGTATTAACACGTGGCGATCTCGTAGAATCATAGTCGAGAACTTCACGATGTATAACAGCTGTGTGTCCTCGATTAATGCATTTGGCGATCCCTGCGAAGATTTGGCCATCTAGATTCGCGGTTCCCGCGAACCAGACAGAGTAGCCTTTTTGTTCGAAGCTGGTTGTTTTTCAGCTGACTGACATTCTCACTGACTTCGCTCATCTCCAAAATTTACGCTCGTTAATCAACGCTCTGAACGGAATTTTAATCTTTCACGCTCGTCCCCTTCGCGGAACTATTTTCGATCAATTTTCTCCTTGTACTCTCTGTATCTCGTACTGTAGCCGACGTGCTTTTATCTGACGCATAGACGATGTAACTTTCGTCAGACGTAAGGTTTTTTTATTCTTCGACGATTACTTGCGAAGGATGTTAAGGAAAAATGTTGTATTCGAGCGTTCGCAAACGGCTGACCCACTTCGCGTTAGCTAACCATGGAACTATCGCTCTCGTCAAGATAACTGTCTTCAAGGATCGCAGGTTCAAGCAAAATTCATTATTATATACGGATATTCTTATCAGCGTTTCGTGGTTTTCTAGAAAATCTCGAGCTGCGAAAGATACAGAAAGAAACGAGACGATTTATTAGTGTTTGACATATCCTTTTAGCGATTTTTTGTTAGAGCGATGCCGGCGAAAGAATCCTCTCCGTTGATTAACACCCAGCGCGTGGAGCAGGTCGGTGACTCAGGTTCGACAAAAAGGGAACTGCGGTATCGTTGACCGAACTCGCGGTATCGATTTCGCACAAGACTCCGGCAATAAAGAGTGGCGCCCAGCAGCCGTGGTATCTCCGAGGTCATACCTGCGGACGCCAGGTCGAGAATTTTGACGCGGATAAAAGTGGTTTGCGGTCGGTTACCGCCCGTACTGCCAAGGTCGATCTAATCTTGGCTCTCATAGGTCAGAGGAACTGCATTTCATCTCGGCACGTCTCTTAATAACGAGTCAGCCAGCGAGGAAAGTGCAACGAATTCAAAATAGTTCTGGGAAGCGGACTGTACGTCGGAGGACTCGAACGAAAACCACTCGAGCTCCGAGTAGTAAGGGTGGAAAGCGTCATCGATGAGAGGCCGAACCGAAATAGAGGTATCTGGCACCTATTCGAGCTGCCTCGTGAGCTTTATTGCCAAGGACGAGTCGCGAAAGGATATTTCAAGGCGAATCATCGTAATCTTCTGCACCGATGCGCTTTGTGAAAGTCGATCGACGAGTCACTGGCGTGGAACGGAGACCGTTAAACGATCTGCCATGTTTCGGTGCCTAGAGGGGAAAAGAAGAGGACGCGCCTTCCACCTTGTCTGCTTTCCTCCTTCCTTTCGATTTTCGAGACGTTTGTAAAAGAAAATAAAACCGAGCGTGACGCTCACTGGAAGCCGGTGGCGCGAACAGAGGCTGCGATCCGAGAGGCAGAGCATCGATAAGGATTCTCTCGCGTGCAACGGTGAGCGCGCGCGATCGTGCTCCGTAAAATCGAGCCACGATCTTAATCTTCGTCGACAAGGTCGATACCGAGGAACCCGAGGAGACTTTACGACTTCCAGTTCCGTCGGCATGGAAAGATCTTGCGAACTCGCTTCAGGAATTTCTCGAAGGTTGATGCAAACTGAACGCGAATCGTACTGCTTTGAATCATCGATTCGCGAATTTCACCGTTCCCCCTTCTCCGTTTGCTAAAGATTCACAGCCACGCGCGATGGTAATCAAGGTCGAGCACGAGGTAAACTTGATCCGACGATCGGGAAATATTTTATCCCATATAATCAGATGGACGAGACAACGTTCGTAAATTTTTCTATCCGACAACAGTAATTCCCCGTCCACATAGCATTTAGTGTATCATCGATGTCGATTACTCGCTAATCCCGACACGGCTCGCCTACCGATTCGCGTTCTCTTCGTTCAATTCGACGTTCGTACTAAACGTTAGATTCTTGCGAATCCAATTGCTTTCGCGTCTATCGCAGACCAAACGAGATCATCCTCTCGTTCGTTTTTAAAACACAGAAAAGGAGAGATTTACGAAAGCTTCTCGGGACTAACCGTATTAGTAACGTCTGCCTGCATGTCCGTGTCTTCCTCGACTCCAACCTTGATGAGATCCTCCTCCTTCTCGTTGTCCGAAGTATTCAGATACTCGTCGTAATCCTGCTCGAGACTCTTGGTCTTCGGCTGAGTATCGTCGATCTTCGAGCCGGCTTTGTTCGCTGGCTGATCGAAGCTCTTCGTCACGAGGCTGCTGGCGTTCTTCGACGATTTACGCTCGACCAACGAACTCGACAGTTTGCCGGGTAAATTCTCGTCGAACTTCCTCGGAGACCGATGACCAGAGGCGGAGTTAACGTAGGGAAGGCCGGCGATCTTTCCACGATCGCGATCCAGCGGCCTGGTGAGATTTTTCGGCTCGTGTCTGAAATTCCCGAAGCCGTCGCTTTTCGCGTATCTGTCCATCTCGATGTTTCTGTAGTCTCTCTTGACCGTGAGTCTGGGAGTCGTCGGATCATCGGACGTCAACCTTCTGATGATGTCGTCGTAAGTTTTCAGCGGCGGTTTCTTCTCGCTTCTATAGAAATCGTTGTCCAGCTCGTCTTCGTCCAGATCCTCATCCTCCATCTCCTTCGAGGCGTCGTCTTCGTCGTTCTCCGCGTCGTCGAATTCGTCCACGGGATATTCGTAATCCTCGAAGCTGTCGATCCTCCTCCTGTCGGTCTTGGAGTGGGGGGGCTTGGACTCGCTGAAGTTCGATCTCCTCCAATCGTCCAATCTCCTCGATGGTTCCGAGTCATCGGAGCGATGTCTCTTCCTACCGTCGAGGCGCCAGTCGTGTCTAAAGATACCGACCCTGTGTTTCCTCCCGTTTTTCCACCAAGGACGATGCCCGTCGGGGCTGTTTTCATTGTACGCCCGCGGTTTCTCGTAATCGAACCCGTCGTCAGCCGAATCGTAGTCCCAGGCGCGATTCCTCGGATAATCGAGCCTGTGGTGGGTCCTCTCGGATCTCATTCTGTAGCTTCGACCGGCGTATCGAGGAGAACCTCTGCGTTTCTGTTCGTCCTCCTCGTACCAGCCGATTCCGCGATAACCGCCTCGATGATACCTAGTCGGGTAACGCGGTTCGAACATCCGGCTGTGAACGGCAATCCTCGAGGTCCGGGGATAGGATCTCTCGTAATAGGGGCGAACATCGTAATCATCGTCCTCCTCGTCCTCTTGATCCTCTCGGTCGACCAACGAACCATCCTCGTAGTCGAGTTCCTGCGACCAAGGCGATGATCGTCTGTCGGCCAGGTCATGACGATTTCTCCTCCCATTGAATGACTCGTGTCTGTGCCTGTGTCTGTGCTTGTCGTCGTTAGCAGTGTTTTCGTGGGGACGATGCCTAGCCTCGATCGCGAACAGACCGTATGCCATCAGAAGGATCACGAGTAACAGCCTCCTGTCGCGCGTCATTTCGTCTTCGGAACCGTATTCCTCGGAGCACCTTACATTATCCTAGCGACACGCGATCCTCGCGATTCTCACGATCGCGATTCCGAGCTTGGTCTGTTCGTCGCTGGAAAACCACACGGTTCGTTTGATTCAACGATGCATCGCGATCAAAGCGCAGTGGCACTTCGTCTCACTGAGATCCGCGACCGACCGGTGTCCCGATCGAGACATTAATGATCGGCCGTGTTTCGCTGGCAATGGCAGCGCGGATAGATCGCCAAAGGCGGTTATTAGTGTCCGAGCTTCGAGAATCAACGTAACGGTGATGGGATCACAGTCGAACCACGTGGTACAAATCGCGCGTGACCCGATGAAACAGGGAATATCGAAACGTCTCGTACGACGCTTGCTTTTGGCCACGTTCCAGTTCGTTCGATTCCCCAACAATGTCTTGCTAATGGAAAACCTTCTACGATTCTCGACGCAACGATCCTGCTCACGTCTCACGCCTTCTTGCTTCGAATATCGTCTCCGCGTCCATCGCGCGTTTGCTATCTTTCCTGTCACTCGTTCGCAACAATTCGATCCGGCTACTCGACCCTCTAAACGCCCGATTCGATTTCGATGTACGATCGAATCGACGTGACTACCGTTTTCCTCACTTTCCTCGAAAACGATCGAAACGCGCGCGCGTCCTCGCCGCCGATACCGGCACACTGCTCGCTCGAGTCCAGCTACACGGAGATTACACTGAATCGTATCGCGGACCGAATGTCGCGGGCGACTGAGGCCAGCCTCTCTGGTCGACGGCTTGAGAGATCGCGGAACGCAGTGCGCATGCGTGCGGGCGATATTCGTCTCCCTCTCCCGCCCCCTCCGTCACCCTCGGCCGCCGACTTTTCTGCGTCCCCTTCGTCCCTTACCTGTGTGCTCTTGTGTGCCACCGCAACAACCGTGCACACGTTGTTTCACGGACTGCCAGTGGACGCGGTATACCTTGGATCTGGTACGTTCGATCGATGACTACGCTCCGAAAATTTCACACCGAACCGACACCACTGAAAACTTTCGCTTTTCTTCGTCAAGTTTCGCGTCGTTCTCGTTTGCGCATTATTGCTGCCGTTTCAGTTTCTCTTCCACCACGTGGACGCACCATCTCCACTTGGCCACGTCTTACACGATCAACGCGGCGACGGGATTTACCCTAAAGCGATACCCTCTATATCGATTATTAGTTATTTATCTATGCGGCGTAGGCTATGCCAGCGTGCATCCATATCGTCGAGAATTAAAGACCGATGAATCGTCCTTGCGTATCCTCGGACGAACGGGACGTTGCGTCGACTCGCGAAATCGGAACTCGATCCAACCCTACCGCGTCAGTATACGCGTTTACATCTACGCGTATCGTCGCACGTGTCTTCCTTTATCTGGCCGCATGGAGCCATGGCAATCGATACACGTGTTTCTGTCACTGTTCCCAACCGATTCGTGTAGCGTCCCGATTTTACGATCGTCCGGAGAGATCGACACCAACGACTGGCCACCCTTTTCGTTTCCCATTCACTTTCGCGTCGCCATTCAGAGATTCCAAGAGGATTCGGAGTCCGGCGGTGCCTCGAAATCCGGTCGAAAGGCTGGGGCGAGAACGAGAAGTCGATAGAATCGCGATGCCTGGCTTACTACAACCGGTACAACGAGGACTGGTTTTTCGTCGCGTACGGAGGTCGTCTGACGTTTTTTATCGCGCCTTTTAAGCCGGCCGCTATACGCACCACAATAAATAAACACGGTAGCCCTTTTGGACGGCTTCCGCTCCGATTCGATCCTCGATAATGTTCCAGTACGCGACCTATCGCCGAGATGCATCGTTCCTGTGCGTCATCGGTCCTTTCCCATACGAGCCAGAAAATGAAAAAAGGAAGCTACGCATCCTCTCGAACGATGCCAGTCGGGTCGTATCCAATGGCATTCTTCTCGTTAAAGTATCATATCCGTCAGTTATCGACACGTCGCGCCGCGTCTTCAACTTCCAATTCGACCTTTCCCTCACGATGTCTTTTTGTCGCGTGTCCGTGCTCCGTCGTTCGAAGCGTTTTATCTCTCCTCGAGCTCGTTGCCTCGTTCACAGACGAGATATATCGTATGTATAAGAGGTACAGTCAGACTGCACGACATTGGAGCAAATTGTATGTGAAAATGCAGGAGCCGCTTAATCGTTTCACTTTTGCGGCATCGCGTTACCGATATTAATTCGTTGCCATTTGTCAGAATCACGCATACGGTGGAGCGGTGTTGCGTCGCTGCAAAAACGACGATTAAATTTCATCCTAGTCGGAGATTTCGAGCGGTGGCCGTACGGAACGCGTGCAATCAGCCTGCCAGATAAATGATCCGAGGTCCCAGGTGAGAGGGGCGAGTAGACGAATAAATGACGCTCCGACTTCGACTCTGTAAGACACGCCCGTGGAATGCAGTCGTTTGGACGCGGCGTACCGAGAAAATTTAAGAGCCGCGACTCGACGCTTGTGTCGCTAACAAATTCCCCTGAACTCGGTATGCATTTTTCGCGCCGGTATTAGCGATTACTTGAAGTGGCAAGCCGTCAACGGCAGACGTCACAGAACCGCTTCGAGCTCGCGCAATCAAATCTGATCCTGCTGTCTTTCTATTTCTGAACTCAACCAGGTCGGAACGGCCGCGACAAAAGACGCAAGCCGCTTTAGAGAACGTTCGCTTCCGCGGAATACCATCAAAATTTTCGTGGGCACGAAGCGAAATTAGTCACGCGGATTTAACCACGGCTCTCGTGCCAACAGGCCGCTCTGAATGCATCGATTTGTTCTACAATGGAGAGCGCGTATCGTACACGAAACTTGTTCGACGTCCGACGTTGCTCCTCCGGTGGAAAAACTCGCTGATTTAGAATCGAAGTAATATTTGTCGGAATTGTCGTCCACGGGTCTTTGGTCTTACGCGATCATCGTTCGTTTATTGCGTCTTTAACGATAATTGAGAACAGGAAACGACTTAGATTACACAAACCTACGAGAAAACCGAGCAGAGATCGGCGTGTAGCGCAGCCGGGACACGCCGCTTTCGATCTAAAAAGTTTTGCCCAGGTTCAGGAGGTTATCTCGGCAGATTATGCTTGTAGGTCACATTGTTACTCTCTGGAATGGTAGTTCGCAACGCTAGTTCTCTGTGTCAAACGCGTCTGACTGTTTTTCTCTTTGAATTCGTTACGAGTTATGTAACGTTTCACGCTTTGGGAAATTACGCTGGCGAATGATCGGCCTGGAAGTCTAAACCAGGGGGCAGCTCGCGAAGCGTGCAAATCGCATTTTCGTTGGCGATTCACGAACGCATCCGTGGTGAATCTCGTTTCGTACGGACTGTGTGTACCTGCAGATCGTGAACGCGAAGAACAGTCAAAGAACGGGACGAGAAGGAGAACGTGTGGCAGACTCTGATCGCGATAAATGGAATTCCTTACCTCCATTTCCGAAGACCCCTCTCGATGGGGTGACCCTTGACATCTCGCAACCCAACTACGCCTCCTACGCCACTCCTCTCCTTCTCGTTTTCTTTCACCACGTTACCTTGGCACCGAACGTTGCCACGAAAAAATCCCGCTCGGAATTCGAATGCGTCGATATCATAGACGTTCGCGCCACGTCCATAGACAATGAAATTCCTCCGTTATTATTTATCGTTGTGCCGACACGCGATCTGATGTTAACGAACGATCGGCTAAACGAAGCTGCGGTTCGATCGCCAACTCACTTACGAGAACGAATCGGAAATAATCGAAAGGTAAACAGAGGAGATTAAACGAGGGACTAGACTCTACGACTTGCATCGTTCGTGTCAAATGGTAGGGTAAACAGAAGTCCGAGGAATGTTCGGTCGGTAACGGGCTCTCCGTCTGTTTGACCAGTGATACTTTCAATTTAATATATAATTAAGCGCTTGACGCAACAACTAATTTCATGGATCTCGAGACGTAAAAAGTCGTTCGTAATATCTCTCGACTCGATTTTAAACGATTTCTACTAGTCGCATGAATCTGTTCCACCAAAAAACATTCCGCAGCTGCATAATTTCGATTTCTATGGGTTGATTCCTATCGCATCGATGGAGAATAAGCCGAACATAGTGGGTTGTAAATGTAGCGCCGTATTCCATGACACGCGTCGCGTGAGCAATCATCGATTTACGGGATTACGAACGGACCACACGCTTTGGAAACTGGCTCCTAGTTTCCGTCGCCTCTCGGCAGATGGACACAAAGAGCGCTTAGCGTTCGAAATTATCTAGCAAGATTCGGAAAAGATGCAGGAGTTTATAAGAAAATTCGATGGAAAAAGTCGATAAATTTTGCAGATGATTTTATTGTTTCGTTATCAAACGCGGTGCACCGACACCGTATTACGCATTCACAATCCTTTGGTTTACAGATGTACACGTTACAGCTTACGTAAACTCTAATACCGTATTTGTTTTATATTTTGTTCTGCATCCTTGATCTGCACCTATGTCTGAGATATGTTAAAGGCAGGTACAGGAGATACGTCGGTGAACACTAAAGAGGTACGATATAACACACTACGAGTAAGTTTCGCGCATTTGACGCGGTATTTTAGAAAAGAAAAGCGTGTCTCCAAGGTGTAAATGGTGCAAATATGCTGTGATAAGTGCGCCAGGTGATAGAACTTGTTACTTATCACGGCACTTCGTTCGCATCGAAATCAACAGGATGAATCCGAAAGATCTTCGTTAAATCTTTTACTAGATCAATTTCATTTAAGTTACATACTAACAAAGTCGAGCGTAAAATTCAACTATCGAAACGTCTTTCTGGTATGTTATATCTTACTCTATCTTACAGGTTTACTTGAAGAATCGAAATACGTCGCATTCTATCATAGAATCTACAAAAAACGTGCCAATATGACAAAAAGAAATAGCCATGTTTGAAAAACGAATAAAGAAAAGAGCACGATGCCCAAGTATTGTAAAGCGAGGGTATTTCGTCACGGCCAACAGGAATATCGTATTCCTAAGAAAGCTCCCTTAAAATACTTAGAAAAAACGTTTGCGAATAAGCTTACGCGCTAAAAAGTACAAGTTCACGACCGAGACTCTAACGAGAACATTCGACCGTTACATATCGAAACTGCTTTTTGATTTAAATTCTGACGATCTTCGATCGCAATTCGATTTCGTTCCGTCAGTCTCGCGCTTCTTTCCTTCGTCAAAGAGAATTCCATGGCGATGGAAGAAGACGCGAGACTCTTCCATCACTGAATCCCCTCGAGTGCATGCGAAACGCGACGAGAATTATTCAAACTGCTCACAATATCGACGATAGAAGACCAGTCAGAAGACTAACCGCGAGCGTGACCGAAGCGACCATAACGCTCGATGCTCCTGACAAATGAAGCTTATTCATCAAGTCTTGCGGTACGTCGACGTACACCTTTTTCACACCGATATCTCGTATTAGCGTTGACAACGTCTCCGCATCGACCTTGTCACCCTCGCTCGACCAAACGGTTAGGGTTACGTTACTCGCGAAGGAGCTATTCTCCATCAGCGACTTGATCACTTTCGTACTGTTCGCGGCTAGACCAGCTCTTACAGGATAAGTTATCGGCTGAGTAACCTTCTGTTCTTTCAAGATGTTGATCATATCTTGGATTTGTTGCTCCGTGTATTGACCTTCGGTGACGTTGTCATTGACGCCGTACCTGAAACACGAATCGATGAAGTTTCGAAATATTACGAACTTTTATATTCGTAGACGGTGACTATCGTTCTTACCTGGTGGTCCAGCCGACCGACAGCGTGTACTCTGGAAACGCCATGGCTTGACTTACGAAGGCTTTTGCGGTGACCGGTGTGGTGCTTGCGTTCACTGGTCCAGGGAGTATATCCGCGTTAAGAAATACGGGGAATTTAGTCTGAAAACAAAGAAAAGCTGAGCGATTAAGACGAAAGCAGAGCAGATATTGGTAACGGAAGGCTAGACGCTTAGGATTCTCGATCGTGAGGAACGCGTGGCCATCGGTAATCGAGGCAAAAATAACCCTCCAGTTCTGGAATGTATCGTTTGACAGAAGCGATCGGTGAAACGAAGCACGAAGGACTTTGTAAAGATGCACGAGTCGATCTATAAATACGCAAACGGGATACGTACGTTATTGCGGACTTTCTCCAAGATAGGTATGCTCGCGTTGAAGGCATTGATGCTCTTGAAGTCCAGCTTGATGCCCTTGGTAACGTTCTTCTTGATCACGGTGTTGAGGAAATCGTCTAACGACAAGTTGCTCTTAGTCGCCGGCGGATGTGCCATTATCGGTATCAGTTGTGTGCTATTATCGCTCGTACCGTTCAGTGTGCCCAACGTAACGTCGGCCTCCAGCATCTTGACGTTGGCTTTAAACAGGAGAGCCAAGTTTATAAAAGTACATATGTACATCGGTACGAGTGAAAAAGAGAAAGAGAACGAGGAAGGGCAAAGAGGGAGCAAGGAGGGAGGCAGCAGTGGTACATCTGGGAAGCGCGAACAGCAATTGCGCCGCGAAACGAGAAAGAGAAGGAGGGTGAGAGGGAGATACCGCGGTAGTGAGAAAGAGATGAAAAATCGGCTGGTTTCAGTACTCGCAGACACGTGCAACGAATATCGATCGATGCCCAAAGAGGCTGCGAACCAACAGATTTCAAATTCCTACGCCAGTGCTAAGTACGGCTTTTTAGATTCTTCGCGCTCGTGGAGGCTCTGAAAAAGCACTTGGGATCTTCGCACCTTCCTCCCATTCGCCTATTCGATCACGTACGAGTGTTTCGTTCGTAGAAACGCGCGACCGACTTCCGGTTGATTCTAGAAGGAGATGCACGCAGCCACCTTGACACATATTTCTGCAGGCCCGGTCGCGATCGTATATGTCACGGGTTCCTTCATACTTTTCCTGGATATCGTTTCATTGATCGAGACATGATTGCGACGACAGCGACGCACCTAGCGAAGCATCGCGGAGAAATCGCCGAACGATGTAAAACGACAAAGAGGAACAGGTTCGGCTTTCGTTCGTTCCGCTTTTGTCGCGGACGACGCGATCAATTACGGAATGGGAGGATCAAGGTCGTACGTATCCGGAGACTGACCTTCCTCTACTCTACGACCATTCGAACGTCGTTGCTGACGTCCGAGTCTCATTGAGATTCAACGAGGGTGACTGGTTTGTTTCTCGAAAATCTTTCGCCGACGTGACCACGAAGGTGATACCATCTTCCTGAATATTAATTAATACGAATTTTAAAACATCCGGTATCACGCCGGAGCGTGTTTGAAATATTTGGTTAAACGACCTTCGACCTCGTATGTTGAAACCGCCCGAAGCGTTTAATCCCGATAATTGGTATTAAGCTCGCGCGATTTGACCGGTGCAAACATATCTCACGTGGCTGATGGGGTTACAAGCGTGTCCACCGTACGATATCACGATATGGAAAATGTGTCGATGCCATATTTCGAAAAGATTCGTTAACTAATAAGGCGTAACAGGCGATCGCGAATCTTCCGGGAAATGAATTTCTAATCAAGCTCTCATTATTACCGCGTTCTTTGAAATCTGACTCGTCGTATACATGCGATGCGATTAATTTCTCACGGGGCACCTCGTTTAAAGAAAATGATTATTATCGGCGGAACATTGGAAATTCAAACCTGAACGTTAAACGCGGTTTAAGTTTCTCGGTTTCTTGTTAACCACGCGCGATGCAAGTATCGTCCGGCGCGATATTCGCGTGGCATTAAAGACGACGGACTGTGATAGTTTGGAGTGCCGTGTTTCGATATCGCGGATCTGGAATATTTTCGCAAAGCTCGTCGACGCAAAAGGGATCGAACAAATTCTATTTCGATCATTAACGTGGTCTCAACTATTTCGCCAACGAGATCTCGAAGAGATTGCCAAGCAGACCACTTCAATTACGCGATCGACGTACCTGATACAAGTGCGTTGTCGAGTTTCTCCTTGCTGTTGACGGCATGCTCCCAGACGATCTTGGTGAGATTACCCTCGATGTCTGGAAAGAAAGTGGCTACGTCTACAGAGACGTTGCTGGCGGACATGGCAGCCTCTGAAACAAGCAAACGTCGCGTCTAGTTAAAGAGGTGAACGGGTCTCGACCTTCCGCATTAATATTCTCCAGGCCTCTCGACCTTTGACCCAATATTCGGTGGGGTCGTTTCATAATTGAGCGGACTGCGAATTCCTCGTGAACCAGCAGAGGGTAGGAAGATCCGGAGAGTTTTCGGGGGAGGGGCTGGATGACGGAGAATTTCGCCCTACTTTGCACATTGTGTCCCGAGAGATCGATAATCTTATTCATTCGTTACCGTCGTTACCTTCTCCGCTATTGTAGAAGATCGTTTGCGCAACTACCAGCAAAAACAAAAAGAAGAAGCACGCAGCATCGTTGAATTTTCCTGTCCGATCTTTCCTGTCACCGGTCTTTTCTTTCACTCCTTTTCCATAATTGTTTGTTCGTTTCGCTTTCCTAGAAACATCGTGCAAAGGGAGCAACAAAGATTCGAAAGAAGCATCGTTCGTGAAAATACGGGGATACTTGGCAAATTTTGCTCGAACAAATCGATACGCGACGAACTCCCGATACAACAGTTCCAACTGACCCGTTTCCGGTTCAGCAGATCTGTGCAGGGATGGTTGTACGCGTTGGTCGATCGACTACCCAGCCGCAAGGGAGAACCGTGCTCTTTTTAACACGTATGAAACGGGGAGTAGAGATCGGAGCTACTGAAAATGGCCAGGTTATTCGATGATATTGCGAAACGCATATAGGGAAAGAAAGGTAAGCGTAATATTTATTTTAAGAAAAATTTATCGACTTTGCCGAGAATTTCTTCGTAGCGCTATTTTCAGAGATCGAGCTAGGTCTATATTCGTGCGTTGCGCTTTGCGCGTGAAAAGTATCACCGTAACAGTGTGGCATTCGTGTGTAAGAAATAACCAGCGGAGAAAAGAAGAATATCCGATCGATCGGTCTTTTATTCAAGTTATAAATAATGCAGAGAGCCCACGGTCGCGCAATTATGCGAATATACGTTGAAAGAAGAAGGACAATCGTAACGAGTAATACATATACAGTTTAAATTCGCCTATCTCGTCTTCTGCATCCACGAGTCTGTTTGCACGGAATCGCCCTGGAACGTATTCTCGCCGCGACGTTTCCGACTTCCGGCTAAATTCACATTCAGTTTCCGACTCACCGATTCCGTACAGAGAAGGATATGTCTGGGAATCGGTGGTCGAACAGCTTTACCAAGAAGAACGCAACACCGGCCCATTCTTTTCCCTCTAGAATGGCCGGCTGTTCTTTGAACCGGCAGTTAGCACACGCCTAGAGTTCGAAGCGAGATTGACCTCGAATGAGCACGAGTTACACCAACGACGCACTAATTGGCTGAACAATCGATCGTTTGTCTTCTAGAAGTACGATGGTTCCTGATAATGCTTCATCCTGACGCATTCGTTTCCGATCATCGTATCTTCCTCCTTAAATAAAGGGAATTCATATCTTTCTGATTCGATCGTTCTGTACTTTGAATTACGGTTACATAAACCTCTCATAAGTTTCGACACGTTTAAAGTGGTATATCTCACCTTGTGTATATTAATCCTTAGCAAATAAAGGACGGGGCTTTTATCGCGGATGAGTTATCGACCAACCGTTATCGCGATTTGCGAATATATTTTTCAGTTTCAACAGACACGAACGATTACGCTCTTCTTTCGCCTAAGACTCGGGAAAGTTTTCGTTTCGTTTAGCGAGAGGCATAGATGTACCAGCCGTTCTTGCTTGGTCCCCTTAAGTGAAAGCTGTTTTTACGCGGTAGACTCGGACCGGATAGTTGGCACAGCCCTCGGCTACTTTCCACAAGCTTAGAGTGGAGTTTTGCAGGCGCACGGATTTCCGGCGGAATTTACCGCGATACAGGCTGGTATCGAATTTAGTCCGCTGAGCCGGTCGAACGACTCTGTGACTTATAGGTGAATCGTAATCGAGCTAGCTGGAATCCGACTTTCATTCGCAGTTAAACTGTCGGAAATTCCAATTTCCACGTTAAGCGCCGATCGGATTTCAGCGAAAATCAAGGCCTCGATCGTTTGCCATAGCTAGTCTCCACACGTTTCCCTCGTTTCCGTATGGTTATAGGGGATATCGCTCATATCACGGATGTGTTTGCCATGTAGGGTCGCATACTGTAGATAGTATAGGTAAACATATAAGCTACTTTAAATATCGACTGTGCCTAAACGTGACGCGCGGATTATTCGATAGACGTGCGATGAAACGTCATCGATGCAGGGTTAAACTTTCAAACTAATCTGTAGAATTTTCCAAGCAGTCATAATGTCGATCCGATGAAAAATCTTCGTAGGAAGTTACGCCGACATTGACGCGTCGTAAAACCCGAACCAAGCTTTAAAGAGACGTCTGTTACCCTGCCGATGACAAAGTAGTCTTGATACGATAATAACGCGATAGATTATACCGTGATCTATTTTCTACGATGCGATACCATACAAGATTGTTGGTATCGCGTGATACGCGATCGGACAGGGAAAATTAGAAATGTCACGCCCTGTCCATTTCAAGCCCGATTCTATCACGAATTCGTGACGCAATCGAGAATTTCTGTCTCTTGATAAGACGCGCGATGTTTAATTCGATTCCTCCTGCGCGTACGCTTCTATAAGCCGATAACAACAAGTCGGTTCAACGTTGTATCAGCCGTATTCCGAAACTTGGCCGAGTTTCCAGGATTCTCCATCGAATAATCCTTGTCCATGTAATCGATACGCACGTACGTCATACGAGCTGTTCGAGCGATACGAGAATATAAGCATCAAAAGGTAAATCGTTTGCGCGAAATATCCACTCGCCAATGCCATATACGAAATCTTCGTCCAATATTTTTCACCGATTGAACCAGGGCTTTCGTTCGACTGCGACAGATTCGAGAGATTTCCTTCTATGCCCAAACGACGTTCTTTTTTCGCACAATAAAATCTTTGCCGAATAATCCATACGTCGTGTACCAACGAGGATCGAAAGGTCGGTTGAAAATTCATTGCACGATCAAACTCAGGTCGAACACGTCTGGCGATCGCGTAACATAACGAGATTAAGCACGGTATCTTTTCGTGAGCAAATATCTTGCGTATACGCTCGTTTCTTTTCATATACCTAAGTATCTACGTTTGATATTCGTTGAAGAATTACGATCGACACGGTACAAGGTTCAAGAGAACTCGTTCGTACGAAACGTTCGAAATCATTTTGTTCACGTTCCATTGCGAAACTGTTCTCGATGTGATCAAGATTTCGTTGTAATCTCCGAATCTACAAAGGATGACGTTATATCACATATTTTTTTCACGTTCTTATCTACCTATCGGCATTTATCCGAAAATGACTAAACCTATGTTCGAAACGACACGGCGGATCTAATCGCTTGATATCTCGTTACTGGCTCTAATCACGCGATGACAGTTTCATTATGATCAAACAATTTTACACCTTATTTTATTTATTGTGCCGAAATTAGAACACGGCTCTCAAGACTGATAATACCATCGAGAAATAGACGGTATGAGTCACCTTCCTCGACTTGTACGTAGATAAGAATGCACTTACCAAGCGCCTCCAGCTACCTCGGTAAACACGTTATACGCCTTACGTAAACGAATTCGGGTTCCGACGTATCGCGACACGATGTCGCTGTTTGCGATTCCCATTACAATTAACAGCTTGGAAATAAAAGGCTACGAAGAAACTCGAATCGATCTGATCGATTTTTTCCTCTTCATTTACCTTGCACCATCTTTCATTGCCTGTGTCTTTCGTCGTTCTATTCGTTATTTCTAGTACGTTACCTGGCTATCGTCCAGTTCGCGTAGACAACTTTCTCCCAGTGTGTACCTAGTTTTTGCAAATTTCTGCTCTAAGATGGAAACAGATACGATGGAATACGATGTTTTCGTGATAGAGAGAGAAAAGATCGTTTGACATGGTGACATTCAATTTTCAAGAACCTAACCCCATGTTTCCCGCAAGGAACGCACTATGTCACGCGGCTTCTTCCTCTGTATTTCTCCCGTAGAAGTCTCTAATAACATTTACGGCAAACGATACGCGGTCAAGCCGACGCGCTCTGTAACATGTTTATAAATGACAGTCGCTCGTTAATTAGTCCGCTAACGGGTGCTCCTTGTTTATCGTTGTTAAATAGAAAATCTCGCGTATTGATTGTCGGCCGAGTCGATTAGCCTAATTAGGACTATTAATACGTTGCTAATGGGGCACGGTCATGCGAAGATTAATTTTTCTCCGCTAATTGTTTGCGTGTCTCTTTCGGTCGCTTCTACGCCCCTATGTTTAATTATCCTGGGAATTCCGTAGACGCGCCCCTTTGTGTTCGCGTGAATGTGTTCCAACGTCATTTCAATTTCTTAATATACTCGAGAATTATAACGATGCATTTAATGAAATCGCCGAGTTACGAGCTACGAAAATTTGACGCGTGGCACGTAACATTTTGCAAAAAAGAAGGCCTGTTCTTTCGTGCGTTCAAGAGCTGCGGTCGTCGACCAGAGATATGGTCGAAACGATCACAGAAATCTTTCTCCGATAATTTCCTTTCTTCCTTTTTCCTCGACTAAGCCGCAAACGATACCGATTGTTACTACAAGAACGATAACTGGTTAACGTACAATGCGCGCCATAATTTCAAGGAAAGCAAATGCTTACAGCGTTTCATCTTGTGAGCCTCAAGATCTCGAATTCACGAGAAGGAATCAATCGACTCGAAACGGCTATTTTCTGACAGCGCGTGCACAACGATGGGCAAAAAGAGCTCTAAAAACAGCTTATTTACGTACTATTTTTGCGCGGCACGTTGGTTCGCATATTCAACGGAGCAACGGTAATCTATTTTTAAGAGTGCTCCGCGATACAAAGAACTCCGGTGCACGGTTAAAATGCGCTGGAAAATGCCAACACATCGGAGGAAAGCGAAGCAGAAACGAACGAAGATCAAAAGCATGAGGAAAGTAGCTGAAGAAGAAGGTTTACGAGTATCAGAGAGAAATAGAGAGAGAGGGGGAGGGAGGGAGAAGGAAGAGAGAGAAAACCGGGTTACGCCCAGCGTATATGTTTGCATTTCGAAATTAATCGCGTTTCTCCTCCGGCCTGTATGCCACGATAGAGTGAGATATAAACGCTGAGCTTTAAGAATCAATTGATCAATCTCGTTGTTCACCGACCGTGCGAAATCGGCTGCTATTCTCACGCGACCGTTGCCAATAATTGATCGGCTCTGGTTCTCCTTTTGAAACACTAAGAATCGTCGGGATTTAAAGGGTTGCTTTCGGATAAAATCGATAGCGAGCAAAGACGAATTTCTACTCTCATCCGACAATCCCAATCCGCGAAACAAACGGAAGTACGTGCCCTTTAATTTCTCTGCGTCATTGTTTCGAGTTACGATCAGCTTACTGTGAACCGCCGAATGAACCAAGTGCTGGATTAATTGCACCAATTTGCGACACACTTGGAAAACCCTCGAACTCCAATATATTTTTCTTCGATTCTCGTGACGAGTTTGATCGCGATCGAGGTTACGGTTTATGACAGCGTTTCTATGACACCGTAGGAGCTTCGAGAACAATTTCGCGCGCGATTAATCGCGACTTATCGTCAAGCCAGAGAGAAAGGTGTAGGACTTACGGATCAATGCCAGGAACAGGAGACTGGTCGCCGTGGTCGTGATACTCTTCATGGTCCCTCACGGTGAACACTGTACACGTTTTGAGAAAAAGAGAAGCGAGATGATAGACGCGCGAACAGCGTGCGCTCGAACGACGAACAGGCGGGCTACTTCGGAAAAGAAAGAGGGAGAGGGCAGAACCGGCGTGGCTCTGGTTGCTCAACGACACCCGGTCAACTCGGCAGCCTCGAAACGACTGACTGTCGTCCCGTTGCGTCGATCGATTCTCGAAATCCAACCGTACACAATACGGAGCCGCGTGCACGGAGCTGCCGTCGCGCCGCACCGCGTCACTACGCTCCACTCCGCTCCGTTCCGCTTCGCGCCGGCTCTCCTGGCCATATTTCGCGATGTACAGGACAGAACCCCATAGCACACACACGTGTCCGGCATCTCACGGTCCCAGACAGTCGGTGAAACGTGGGGTGAATAACAGACCGTGGCAAGGGGCAGCAGGTACAAGGGGAAAGGGTTGCACTCCTCGTTCTTTCTCCTTTTCGATGCGTGAAAAGGGACAGGAGCGTGGATCGAATTAGAAGCCGCTTCACAGAAAGAAAGGATTCGCAACGCGGTCGTTGTTTAGCGCATCGCGCGTTTGTTGCTCCTTTCCGGTATGAGATACGGATCTCCAATAAATTAAATTTTCGGATTTCCGTGCCTGAGAAAATTTTCACGGCTTTCGTTTCGGTTCGTCGACGTCGCATCGTATCGTAGATAATGAATTTCGTTAATCGTTTATAGTTGCAAATATAACATCCGATAATAGTGTTTAGCGTAGATGCATGAGTTTAGCAATATATTGTGAGCTCGTTTTTTTTTCAGTGTGTAGGTCTTCACGTCGTTAAAAATGGGAGATTCGTGACGCTGTTAGCTTTACAACCCGTTCGTTAACGACAATAGTTTTCGAGGTAAAATTCAAACGGTCCCATTAATTCTACTCTTGTTTTCGACTGTTCGTAGCGCGAGGTACCAACGCAGAAGAAAAACGGAGCAAAAAGGAGGGCAGACATTCATCGAGAGATAAGGTAAAGCTTACGAAACCAGGTGGCACGTTATCAGAAAATTGTTCGAATAAAGCATATAATTGATAACCGGATCGATAGCCGTCGGCTTCACCACGTTAGGTAACCGAAGCATCTGTACAAACGATGTATATTTTTGCGAATCGCAGCGCAGGCTTCGGCTTGTAACGCGGAAGCGAAATTTTATTTGACCGCGACGCGATACATCTACTTCGGAATAATGCTACTCTTGCCGCGTTCCAGATTCGAATAATCGATAATCCCCGATTAATTGTTCGTCCTGTCGGAAGGTTCGTTTTTCGGCTTGGACGATCACGTTCACCTCGAAACTTCGATGCACCGGGTCAAAGCGAAGCGGTTGCAAAGACGCGCGCATCTCGTTGGTGAAACGGTATCGCTTAGGTTCTTATCGCAAAAGTTTGCTTCGGGATATCGAGTGTTTTCGTCGTATTCCGATCGCGATTTCAGCGAAGAGAAACTGCGATGCCAACTGTTTTTTATTTGTTTCATTCGCACGTAGTATGTAAATTGGACACATTTGTTTCTAAAGCGATTGCTCAATCTCGCGTATTGTTGATCGCCGGTGCACGAAAGGATCCGAGCCTGTCATTAGCATTTTAAAACGCAGCCGTCCAGAAATTGTAGCTTGACGAAAAATTTGTTACTCCACGCGACATGTGTTCGGCACACGAGCCCTAAACGAAGCATAAACCCGACGACAGGGGTCGTTTCTCAGATCGGTCGAGGGTCGGAGGCTCGAAACATCTGTCGAGGGTTCGCGATTCCAGGGTAACCGTACTAGCGTCAATTTCGCAGAACGTTTCGCCTCGATTTCGCCACAATCCTTGCGCAGCTTAGAGGAAATTTACGAAACGACGAGTCATTGATACGGTTGGCGATTCTTCATTACCGTAGAGACAGGCGCGTTAACAAATTTACACGCCAGTCGAGTTGTGACGCTATCCACGGAAAATAACCGACTCTTATCTTGCTAGTTGGGTGATGAACGCGAGTTGAAAGACCGAACGTTCGATGGGTTCGATCGTATGTTCCGTGAGCATTTTCGATACACCGATCATGCGTCGTGAAAGATCAATCGTCCGAAAATACGGCAATAGTCGCGTATAAATATTCCATGAAGTTTTGAATAGATAGATTTTTCACGACACGACGAACACCTCAGGCGACACCGATGCCAATTTGTCGAAATACCATGATCGATCAGTTCCCTGTCTGCCAATATTTGTAAGGGATAGTCGCTTAACGGTTACAGAAAGAAGAACGGAAGCAAGAAAAAGAAAGGAAACATGAAAATATCGAGAAAAAGAGCGTAATTATCCGTGGTGAAGAGGTCAATCTCGTTAATAGGTTAATTCCTTGTGCGACCGTCACGCGATTTTTGCGAGAAGGACGCGACATTTATTTAATCGTGGTAATGGCGATCTGTTTGACACTTCCGAAAGTTCCGCGGCACGAAAGGAGTGGAACTGCGAGCGTGGCTGGACGAAATAACCGACTAAAACTCTTGGGAAATTTCTTCTCCCTTGTTGCTTCTCCCCATTTGCCAGAGGAATGATACGCGTTATCCCGTAAAATCTACAGTGTCATCAAGGAAAGCAAGAAGGAGGGGAGAAAGAGGGAGAAGGACGAAACCATGACCCGGTAAAGAGATCATGAATGTTTAATTTCATAAGTTCCCATGTGTCGTAATATGCGGGAAGCTTTTCGAACGATATTTTTCCAGGACAGGAGACGCTATCACGAGCCTCGCAAACACTAGGTATGAACAGGCTCGTGGTGACGTCTACGAATCGGCCATAACTCCCAGACTTGTCCTTGACTCGTTCCACGAGCGGGGAGATGCGGATCGCGCGAGCGAGGAAATGGAAATGCATCGGCGCATTCCAAATTTTCCAGGTCGACGCTGCTCGTTCATGGGCGCGCGTGTGTACGTGTGTGGATGCGCCAACACTCGCGCGCACCCTATACTCAGGGCCGATGCTTCAGATACAATAGAAAAATGGGAGTTTCCCCGAGACAATGTGGAATACTCTGCTTTGTAGCGCGAATCGAAGGTTCCCCTCGGTTCTCTCTTCTCTCTCCCATCCCTCGCTAAGCCATTCGTCTCTCTCTTTCTGCGTCTGTCTCGAATACTCATAAATATCCTCTTTAAAGTCCTCCACGGAATTGAAACGGACCGGCAGACGTGACAATTAGCCGTTCCGGTGTCTGCATATGTATTCGTCGGTTCTTTCCACCAAGGAGGAACATTCCACCGCTATGCCATAACAAGGAAATCAAAGACAGACAGAGACGGCGCAGGAGTTCGCGACTCGAGCACAGGAGCGCCCCTAATTGTGGATCGAAGTAGAGTCGTCTCGCGAGCGAAGATTCCAGCGAAAGAAGCGTTTGGATGAAAAGACGGGTGAACGATGCTTCGTCGGCTATTGATTTTCAGCCGCTACCGCAAACGCGAGGAAAACAGTGTCGCAAGAACTGCCCGATGTAATTAATTTCTTAATGGCAGTGGCACTTTATTTTCATTCGATTAATCCGTAGTCGTTGCGTCTTACGTGACTCGCGTGGTTTGCTATTCGGGATTAACGATCATGTGGTTATTCACTTTTAATTTGCACGTTTGTGTTTCATTGGCGCGCGCTGAATCATTTATTTTGTCATTTTATCGAATCGTATGATTATTCTCTGGCTGCGCGATACTACGCTGCGCGATACTACGCTGCGCGTCGTAAAACGCAATGTCGTCCCTTCTATCGCGTGTATCGTGTATCTATGAATCGCCTACCGTGTTGCGTTCCTATCCTCGCTGGCTCTCGTACGCTGCTGAACCATCCACTCGATAAGCCTGGTTCGATGGGATTTCGAAAACTCCTTGACGACGGTTCGAAATCGACATTGATCGCATGATCGAGCTACTGAAAGGCCAGATGTTACATATCGCTGTTGTCAACGAAGAACGTTATATAATGGTCGAAATCGATATGGAACGATGCACCTTTTACCAGCAGCTGGAAAGCAAGGCTGGTGAAAGAGAATCGCCAGCCTCTCGGTCTTTGGAGCAGCTCGAGAAATATTTCTCGCTATCAACATAATGACTTTTCTGTAGTAAGCAATGGATCTTTTCAAATTTATCACGATGAATAATAAACGTGCGCGAACATGGCTCGTAGCTATCGCGTTATCTTTTATCTAATCGCAGGCAAACATGGCAGTTTCAATACATACATAGAAGGGAATAAAAAATTCAGTTATTGCCTTTATACATTTAGAAGAGGACATGAGCGTGTTGTTCGCTGTTATCAACGAACGATGAGTCTGCGCGCTTGATTACTCATCGATGATAAAGAAGTTAGCACGACGTGTGTCGCAGATGCTCTTGTTTCCTTCCAAAAAGAGCAAAAGGTTTTGTACATGATCTTTGGGAAAATGAACGCAACGTTCAGATAATTACATATGGTAGTAAAAGTATCGAGTTTTTATTAAAATACAATACAAAATCTGAAACGGCCAGGAGCTTTGTCGTGTGTGTCATAATTACAGGATAGAATTACAACTAGACGATAATTGCACTTGATCGAAACGCGTTAATTTATGCTTCGTAAAATGTATCATACTTGTTCGGCATAAATCATTGGCGCCCGTGGCAATCTTAAAAACAAGTAATAAACAAATAGAAAACTTAACGCCTTTCTCCACGAGTTTGGCACAAGAATAGCATTCGGAACAACAGGAACATCGGTATTGGCGATAAAATTATTATTTATCGTACGCTAATCAACGTATGTTAGGTTGACCTCAGACTACACTAATATACCTATATATATATATATATTGTCAATATTTCACGGTTCTCAACTAAAAGGATGAAATATATTGTCCGTACAATATTGTTAATTCACGAACACCTCTTTCGTTGAAAATCCTGAAATATCGACGATATTATCGATTGTCTGAGAGCACCTTTAAACGACGGCCGCAAAAGTTGGCACCTATTACCCTATTAACGTGACTCGCCGTCCCTATTCGTTTACTTATATTCATAAGCATGAACGATGCTTGTAATTCGGTAATTGCTTGGTTCTGTCGACGTATCGAACCATTCGTGTTACGAAGACCGAACTAATCGTATCTATTGTTATTTCATTCGAGTTCCATTAATAAAGGTTAATTAAAACATCGTTCATGACCTCTCCGCTTTTATCAGTCTTACGTTTGATGTTTGTTGAATAACATAAAGGTATGGAATGTATCGTTGGATTGATCTAGCTGTCCTTTTTTTTAACCATTAAACTGAGGTACAAACGTGCAACCTTTTGGTCTAAATAATAGAAAATCAGAAGGTTCCTTAGCTGAGAGTGATATGTACGAAAATATTTCGAAGACTCGTGGACTCGAAACGTAACTCATACTACGCCATAGAAGATCTCTATTTCCTATAACGCATAAACCATTCCATAGGAACTCGATCCATTTTGTCTAAAATCCTAAATGTTTGAATGCAGTTGAAACGTAAATTCGCGCGATTGACACGGCGTTGCGTTCAAATACTTTGACACTTTGTCGTAGCAGGAGAATCCTCCGATCGTTAGTCGCATCGACGCCACCCGTCGAACACATTTAATCCTAGTCGATCGACTAGATCCATTGCTAAACGTTTTCTTTCCTCTCCTTTATTTTTGGTTCTGAAGCTTCGGCTGTAGATCCGTGTTGAAGCATTCGATCGAATTAAAGTATAATTTACGATCGTTTCTGACGTGTACGTCGTCACCACCGTTGCTCTTATCCAAATAAATCAGTTCTGATTTGTCCGCTGAGGCCGATGCTGTCTCTAGTTTGGAATTCTGTAAACATCATCACGATTCTTACTGCTTTAAAAGTCGCGAACGATTTGAATTCGATGTTTAATAGTAGGTTACCTTGTCGCCAGCCACCGAGTTTGCGCGTTGCTTGTTCAAGAGGTATAATATCGTGATCGTGAAGACTATAAGGGATCCCACGAGCACCATAATCGCGCCAGCGTATATGAATATATTTGGCAGAGATAGGAGCTTTTTTAGCTCGTCGACGAACTTGTCAGTGGCCTCGACTTCCAACGCGAACCACATCACTGGGAAATAAATGGTCGGTACGGATCTGAAAAGCCTAAATAGAAGTCTATCATGAACGTCTGTCGTCTTGTTAGATCCATTTTTGTTGTTTATTTCGCTCGTTCTTCGGCCTAAACGTTAGCGGCATGAGAATCGAATATTCGCTCTGATTGTTTAATTATTGGAAACGTACTTACGATACAGAATATAACGGTTCTAGCAGCACGTTGATCTGCAACTTAGCAGATACTTTCAAAGGAATGCCGGTTTTCTGAAAAAATCCATTTGATTATTTGCAATTGATTCGCGCAGATTGGAGACGTGTTATTCCATTATTTCGAATCTTTCGATACGCGATTGCCGTGACAGTTCCGATCTAATGATAAAGAGCAATCGATTGTAAATAGGTGATCTAATAACAATAACGATGATTGCTACGTCGTGGACGATAAACGACGATAATGACGAAGTATGTCCGATATCGACGTGTCGCGTGGCATCGCATGTAAGGAACTCGTATCGAGGTCGTTGCAGATGTTGCAATGCTCTCTCCGAGGTCGAGTACGTGAACAGAATTTAGTCGATGGGAACATGCAAGGAAATAAAGTAGGAAATAGTACGGTAGTGGGGAAATTCTAAAAACTCGAAGATGGTTGAGCTCGTTGAACGTATTTACCGGCTCGAGCGTGATGAAGAAGTCATGTTCCTCATCGGGATTAAGTCCGGTGACTTGTTCTTTGAGACTAGGATCGGCTCTGTTGAAATGAGGTAAGCTGGCAAACACAGGAGCGCCATAACGACAGGCGCTTACGTTCAGTAGACCAGCGGGAGTGCATTTTCCGTTGCAAAAACAGTTTCCTATGTTTACTACGTCTGGGTCTTCTTCCGGGGCATTTGTGGCCTCTGCCGAGTGTTCGGCCTCGAAAAAGTCCTCGGTCGTGGTAGTTTGCTCGAAATATTTGGCCTGGTCGTGAGGATAGCGTCGTCTCGTATTGTTTCCCAACGTCTTCTCGCTGAGATCGTATCGGTAGCCCTCCAGACCCATGTGATCGGTTGTCTGCGAGTACTCGAACGTCAACGGCCTGCGAAGAACGGAAAAGGAATCGATCGTGATCCGATTCGGAGTCGTAAGGGATGCGACTATCGTCACGTTTGCTCGGAAGCGAACAACGGCGAACCTATTGACTCCACCTACGAAGAAGCTGTCGCGTAAACGGCATTACCGGATGATCCAATTTACGTGTCTCGAAGGTTAACGAGGGAACTTGTGAATGAAAATTGTCTAAGGTTCAGCGACGCTTAATTTGCCGCGAACAGACGAGAGTAATTAGCGAGCAGGAGCGCGCGCCACGCGATTCTTTTCTTTGACGGGCGCCGCAACTGACCTGCATAGGTCACCGCTGAACATGACAATCTCATCTTTCTGTCGATACGGCGACCAGAATTCTCCAGCGCTTCCTTCCACCACGTTGCACGGGCTTTTAAAGAATCTAGTCGTGTCTTTGTAGTTCCATTTCCTCAGGATTCCAAAGTCGTTGATGTTTTGGGCCCCTGTGTCCATATTGAAGTGGCCATCGAACATCGTGGAGCCGTTTCTCTGAAAGCGTAACGTGATGGATATTATTAGATATTCGTACCGATATCTTGAAAGATCGAAATCTGTCGTCGTTAATCGAAACACAGGTGGCGTTTGATAACGCAACGATAGATAATTCTAAATTGTTTTCTATGATCAAGTAGCCATACAAACGAAAATTCGTCGCGACGATTTTATTGCTGAACGGCCTTTATCGAGTGGCGTGCACTCTTCAGGATTTACGACGCAGGGAAAAAGGGAGGAAGAAAAGTCGCTTTGGCGCGTAGGTGGGATTAGTTCGCCGTAAATGTTGCATGCGTGACGTAACAAATTAATACATAATACGCCTCCCATTGCTTTTCATTCGTCATTTAGCGACCTACACGTGACCTGTTCTATTCAGTACCAATTTAAGTCGCGCTGCGAATAATTTATCGTCGGCTGCAATGCCGTTGCTACAACAGCGCAAATCGCATCTTCGACCTTCTGCGCGTCCTCGACACGATTAAATAAACAATTTTAGCTATAATTTCTACTTTGAGATGGTTGGTTTTCCTCCAATTATTTACTCTCCAACGTACCATGTAGAACCATCCGAACTTGTCAAAGGGTGGAACATCCTCTCCCATTCCGGCTGCCATTTTTCCAAGCTCAATGAGCGTGTCGTCGTAACCTTTGAATAGCAGCTGATCCACTGTCTTCGTAGTATGCACGTCCAACGACGACAACATCAGCGACAGGGTGGCTTGCAGCGCTCCATCCCAGTATCGTACTTTGTGTTTCGCTGACTGAAAGAGAAGCATGAACGATGGATGTTTACGGTATCTAACGTAGTTTTTTACCAAAAAGGTTTACTCACGATCGCGACGGTGTTCAGTTGTGTGATGCGGTCGGTCAAGGAACCATTGGTAAGCTCCGGTACGAAGTACCACCATCGTCGGTTGAAGTAGCTGACAGTGTGGTTCTCAGGGTGAAACACCACGTTTGCTTTTTGCCTGATCTCCCTGAAATTTCGATGTTCCAGTATGAATCACGGGAACGGGAATTATTTTCGCAAAGGAAGCAATACGCACGTGAAATCGTAACGAATCACGCGCCTATTACTTCTTATCTGTGATGGGTATAATTTTCTCTGCTGCTTTTTATAATCGAGTTACATCACGACAGTTAGTTGCAAATTGTCGAGCAAGTTTCAATAAAAAGTGTTCGTTCTTCCGAGAGCGCTCAATTTGGAATCGTTTGAACGCGTTACAAGTTTCCATAACGCTATTTGCTTATCGTCCGAAGCGGAAATAAATAATAACAAAGCAGGATAAATAATAACGTGTTGCCCTAGCATTATCCGGTGCACGGAAATCAGGCGGGTAAATGGCAATAGTTAGGCGCGTGTTGCTCCAAGTGGTGGTGGCTGCCAAGCGATCTTCAATTAAGCGATACGTTCGTGATTAGAGAGCCGTGATTTGGTGCTTTAGCCTACATATGCTTGCACATTTCGTTGATTAGATTTGACGCGACAATTGCTGCCCGCTAAGTGTATGAACTCGCGGATGCACCTTGCAGCGGGTCTAATCTTCGCTTATTGCTAGCAGCGCAATCTTTGTTATGTAATCGTCTCGAGATTAGGGCGAAATCAACGACAAGCAAGGAGAAGCTCACGCGTCGACCTTTTCGATGACTTCGTTGCAATCAAATCGGCCAATTACTTCCGTCTCGCGATCGACCAACTAAAATGCCAATCTGCGCCAGAATCAAATCGCTTCCACATCTTGTTGCATGTTTCTAAATATAGTTTTGACTGAGTTATACTTGCGCTTGCATTCCACAGGCCGAGATCTGGCACTTTAACGCATACTCCGACTCATTTCATTTGCTACTCATTTTTATTCGATGAGAATTTCCGAATTGATGAAAACCCGATTGCCAAAGGTTGCACGAACCACGTATCGTCACGCCCTGGTTCGCGTTCGTTCACGTACCATCGGGAAAAAGCAATTAAACGAGCAATTGTTTTGTGTAACATTTAGATCTTCCTACGCTAGCTTGGTGACCCGTCGACCGGTCGAGTTTTCACCGTTCATTAAGATGTCAATACCGCGAGGTTAAATAGTATGCTCGTTTTTTATCTTGATTAGGTCGCCGATTAAGAGTGCCCTCGTGGAAGGTGACTTCGAGCCTCCTTCTCGCGTTCGACGTATCGACGTGGGATTTCTATTCGATATGAGCGCAAATTCAGCCAATTTGCGTCATCGATACATCTAGATGAACTTGTAATTTTCGTGATTATAAGTACTGTGTTTAGTATCAGTTTGTATTGAGTGGCAATTCAATGTTACGCAACAGTTTCCGCTTTGATCACACCGTCGTTTTTTTTTTTTCTAACGATTCTTCGATTTCCGTGACAGCACGAAACAAGCCTGATATTTAATTGATGCTGAAAAGAGAATACCGTGTCCCGTTGACGACGTCATGTTCCTGTTATTACTGCATCGAGGTTTTCGTTATTATCAGTACAAATGCTGCGTTAACTCGAAATTTGTCGTTTCCTCGACGCCTCCGCGAAGATCGTTAAATCGAAAGCTTTATGTATTCGACGAATCATACCGAAATACGTAAGGACCAACTTCTTCGAGGTTCGGCTTCTTTCCAGGTGTCTTCAATTCCTCTGGATTAGTCCAATTGAAAAACCGAATTTTGAAATACATGGGCGGCAAGCTACTCGTGTCGTTCCATACTTCGAACGCTTTGGAACTTGGCGTCAGCGGCATTTCCTGGTAACAGAATTAACTTTTATCGTAGCAGTATCATTACGTATAGTATCAAAGCTCATTACATCCACTCAGCTATGAAATCGGTTAAATCGCT
This sequence comes from Bombus bifarius, assembly GCF_011952205.1. Taxonomy (NCBI): domain Eukaryota; kingdom Metazoa; phylum Arthropoda; class Insecta; order Hymenoptera; family Apidae; genus Bombus; species Bombus bifarius. The sequence continues at coordinate 474,122 of NW_022884571.1, read as the reverse complement.
ATGAAATCAGTCATTTGCTCGTAAACGAAGCATGCGTCCCACAAAAGTGTAATATGATCGTAAATAGGTCTGCAACCGAATCGTACACTATGCACGTTCCTTCGCAACGAAAAATTATACGTCTAGTGTAACTCTAAAGAGATATGTCAATTCAGTGAACAATCAACCACTTTTCCAATCGTGTTGGGAACAACGACGAGACACAAGTGAGACTATCGACTAGCCTGTTTCATCCCGACCGCGGTCGTCGAGAAAATCTCGGCTATTAGACAACTTTGTTCGTTCCGTTTTGTGCAGATTGTCTATGACGAAAGCTTTCGACAAACAGAGAGCCTCTGTGCCGACAATCAGGCATATAAACGATATAGAAATAAAATCGCGTCAGTTAAACGAATCGCGAGATAACCCAGAATCGCGAGGCTATCCGACCAATTCTCGCGCAGGAAGAATAAAGCGTTCCGACTATATTTTACGTTAGTCTCTGATGAAAATAAACAGTTTCCCAAACTATCTCGGCAATAACGACGGAGAAACGTATAGTCACGTTGTTGTAGCGTGTGGTAATCATAAAAGCACCAAGACGCACTTCATTTGTTTAAACGATTCAGATCGATATACTTTATCGCGAAAAACGAACGAAATTGCGTCACTGTCTGCACGATTATGCAAATTAGATGCGAAACGTGTATGTAAATTAAAATGCTCGGTTCGACGAGCAATGATCCATTGATACCCACCTTTTGCAGAATGTAATGAAAAATTGCTGACGAGGAGGAATAGAGGACCGTGCCAGAAACGATCAGCAGGACGCCGAAAAGACCAAGGCCAAGAGATTTGCTAGTCCAAGGCCTCATGATGACGGAAGCTTGTGTACGCGGAAAATCGTTTCTTGACTTCTCAGCATGTGTGCCTCCAACGGCCGCGGTCAATGTGTTCGCCGATTAGACCTACACCCGGTCACTCTTCCGGCTGTTATGTGTTTTTCTACGTCGCGAAGCCTGAAACAAGATAAAACCTATCTAATCAGGCAGTCACCGAACCACTTTTTCCACGCTCTCTTTCGTCTTGTTGTCTAACCATACATACATCACGTATATACGTTTGCCATCTACGTCCTACGTGACATGTTTCTCATTTGGGCCATAGAAACGATGACTTTGCCACTTTGTAAATTGCGAGAGAACGTGATTGTCTGGGTCGTAAAGCCAGTAAGAGTAATGTAAACGGTTGCTCGAACGTTTAGCTCTCGGGTTTTGGTTAGGTTTGGGTTCTGGTATCTAAATTATAGTATGGAAGAAGGTCATAAGATGCATTACCCTACCGTAATTTGTCTTTTTCGACGATCCGAATGGCAAAGTTTATCGGTGAATAACGCTCGAAAACGTTTTAGTTCGTGCTCCTCCTTTTTTCTGTTAAGAAAATGAAAGAAGCAACTCGCCAATAATATTGTGTCGTATAAATTGCAGAGTTTCGTGGAACGATTTGGGTAGACCTCTTGTTTTACATCATCACGTGTCGTTCGTTTTTTATTCCCTTTTGGCTCATCTTTGACCTACTTTGCTTTATTAATTTGTTGGGCGCTCGAACTTGTCCACACGATGATTTCATCGTAACAAACGTAACATATAATCCGCCTTTGACTGTTCTGATATTAAACAGTATGATGTAATCCAGGTTTAATGAATTTATGTAACTCAGAAAAAAATACGGAACGAATGATCGATCGCGCTAATCGCGAAGAAAACGCATCGGAGATTTTGTTTGAAGAGTCGCGTATTCCCGTTCACGTGTTTACATACTTGATCTATGCAAATGATTATTCAGATATTGTCGATAGTAAAATAAAAACATCGGCTTTTTCGAAAACGAAGAGGTGGAAAATATATATGTCACGACAACGTTTGAATAGTCGACGAGATTCTGAAACGTGATCCTAAAAGTTGTAACTCGTACCACGATACATACACAGCGATTCGGCGTGAAAACATGCAATTGACAGCTTCGCTGATACTGCGTTTTCTCCAGATAATTTTATTATCCGAATGCATGCGTCTTTTGTGAAATAAAATGTTACGAGACAATCGCAATAATAAATCGTTCCCGAGCGTTGCAATTAACTTCAAGTATCTTTTTTTGTCGATAATCTTTGTACAGAATTCGTGAAAAATCAAGCGAGTAAAAATTACGTGCCAGGTTTCAATATATTACAGATTTTTATGATATGCTTGGCCATGACCCACGTGATCCCATGAATTTTGTGTCATACAGCTACGTTTACTCTTAGATTAGCCGGATGCTTTTACATTGCCGTTTTTAATTGTGTCAACGTTATCACCTTAGCGTTACTTGTAAAAAATTGGGAAAAAGGGGTCACATTTGCATTCATATAAGAAACGAATTTGTAGCAAATGCACGTATATTTTTCGTCATGAGATGATTTATTTACGGTCGCATGACAGCGCGTACTCGAAATCATATCCGCGAGCGGTTTCGCGAGGCTGGAAAATTTTATAAAATCTCGAACTTAAACACGAGGATTGGGCGTAACAAATAGAGGGACGATAGCGGAGGTTTAGTCGCACGTTTTGTCGCGTATCCGCTCGTATCCGTCCATATCGTATTGATGTAGGAGCACGAGTAATGGGAGGTTATTTATCGGTTCACCGTCCCGTGGTGTCCACCGCGTTGTTCCGACAAAAGACGCGAACGAGTGTGTTCTTATCGTTGGAAGCGCCAATGGACTGCCACCGTCTCCTCTTCGTTCATCGATATCTCCTGACCTTTAATTCCTTCCCGACCGAATTTCTTTTTCGCGCATCGACGTCCATCAACGTGCAGTATCGCGCGCATTGCTTTATAGATCAAAAATAACATAGAAGTAGCAATGGGATCATTGATTTTTCTGCCTCTTTTCGAGCAAGGGTCTCGCGGATTATGAATGAAGCGGCCTCGACAACTATCACGGTTACGACGATCGTTGCAATCGCGGATTTTCATTGTACGTGTTCGACGTTCCACGTATGTTTGTTGTTCGTCAACCAGTAGGTAATGTTTCCTTTAGAGATAAATATTTATATTAGACGGATATCACGGTACACGTGTAAACCGATTAAATTTAAACCAACTATTCTCTATCCTCTCAAAAAACGATTCACATTATTTTAGCTAGGACGATCGTTCACGGACGCGAATGAACGAAAAATAAGCCTAACGCGACGCAAAGCCTAATCGGAACATCTTGTGAGAATGTTAATATGGAACTGTGCTTTGCCACGCAACATTGCTCTTTGAGACTCCGAAAGATGAGTAATCTTCCCACAAACACCGACTACTATATCTCCAAACGTGAATAAAACGTGGCGATGATATGCGATTGACTTACTTGTTTCACGTAGTCCACAGTGTACGTTCGATTACTTTCACTGTCCACGATCTAGACGAAGACTTCTTCAGTCAAGAAATGACGATAACTTTAACGAGATTATAGACCAAGCTCAATCACCTCGACTCTAACGTGTGATACTGTATACAGCACGGTTGTTACTGCCGCGTCCGATGAATCAACAGGCTGCATATAATGTGACTATTGGCCGCATCCCCTCCACTTAGGGAGACTTCCCTCCTTTGCTCACCAATTCGGACCCTCGTCATCCCGCCTTACTCCTTCGAAACCTCTTGAAGAATTTTCTCCCTCTTAAAAGCGACGTCGAATCGCTCGCTCGTATATACTAGGGACAAGGTCTATTATCCTATGATCGAGCAGTAGTTTGGCTTCTCTCCAAACCGCGTCGCAGGCCCACGAAACCAATCCAATGGTGGTTTCGTCGTCAACTAATTATAACACGTGCTTGCGCTATCATTACACGTATCACGTGTTGCGAATGAAGCGCGTTTGCGATAAAAGGAAGTAATTCGTAAAAGTCGCGGATATGGAGTACGAGTGCTCGCCGGTAATTGCCCTCTCCGTTTTTCGCTGCTCAAAACGGATTAACGTACAAAATCGATTTTCGAAACGAACGCCATTCTTTCCACACGAACGTTTCAATTTTCGATGCAGACGCAATTCAATCAATTAGTCGGACTCGTTTGTCCTGGACAGTTGAATAATATGAAGGCAACTTACTTTTGCAGGAAAGTTCAGATGCTCAATGCGTCGAAGCTGATTTGGGCTAACAGGATGATCTTGACCTCACGTGATTGACCAATGCCTTACGTGGCTGTTATGCAATGGTCCTTTTATTGAATATTTTATCGAAATACGTTTTGTCAACCATACGCAACATTTTCCTCGTTGTCACGCAGATTGATAACGCGTGAGCAACTCGAATTGATATGCCGAAGCATATTTGAGAAACACGGTGCATGAAAAACGTGGTGAAGATTTATTTACCATGGGCGTTGAAGCATAGTCGACGCTGCTGATATCTTATCTTCCGATGCAGTTGTGTGAAAAGGGAAACAATCTTCGAACAAGACACACGACTTATTTTACATCGTTAAATCTTAACGACCGACACCAATCGAATTCTCGCCGTGGTACATGTTCGAAAGAAAAACGAACGAATCGCGATCTACCATGATACCGAGATCAACTCGGTTGACTATACGTAAGTACGTAAGTGTTTCGAACGACACTCGACCTAAAACTGGAGCCGAGCGTGTCAAAGGAGGCAAGGGGCTACGTTCGCGACAGGTAGTAAGCCACAGAAGTGCCTGATCGCCCCGTCTAACCCCTCCGCCTGTCTGATCCGGTTCAAAGCAGCTGATCTCTTCATTGCCAAGCGGATCCGTCTGCATCGTTTGCGAAGAGTAGCCATAAGAACGCGGCTTCTGTCTGTTAATTAACCCGGCAATTTCGTTGCGATTAATTCCGACCATGCCTCGAGCGTTCACCCGTTCCTTTGCCTGTGGAACACACTGTTCGTCTGAAACCTTCGTTTAATCATTACCGTGTACGCCCACGAATCGCCCGAACTAGCGCAGTACGCGCACTAAAACAGACATTCACTGAGGCTCGACTGCGTCGAAATCGATCACAGTGTACCTGTTTTAGCGATCAAATAAAATTGGATATCTATTAGATGGTCGGTCGTCGTTCATTACGATAAACGATTATGGATCGTTATCGAATGAGTGGACGTAATGACACGTATTGATCTTTCGGGATTAGAGATCTCGAGTGTATTCACGTGTGTCTACAACTTTTACAGATAGAAACTTTTAATTTTACTTTCGACTTCCAATCTCAAGCGCTAGACTTGTTTGGAGTAGATAAGTATAGGAATTTTTCAACTGTTCAAATTCACCCGATATCTCGAGAACTACAGAGTAAAAAGAGGCGGGCAAAAGTGTTCTTTTTGGATACATAATTCATAGGGATAAGAACGGTCGAGGTTCCCAGAGACTTGTGTTTGTACATCCGTTCTCGAATAATCTCTACGGTTCCATTTCGTGACGGGTTAAAACGACTTTTAAAACTTCCTTTTTCGAGATCATCATCCGTATACCGTTACGCAACGAAATCTTATCTAAGGATTATTTGTATCGTAACGGAACTTCAATTTGTAGTAGATATTTTATCAAGTCATTCGGATTAGACGTAATGCAGATCGCAATCAGATAATCTCGACACTTTTTCACCAATACAGCCGCATTTACACGGAATCTAAACAGAGTATCACGACATTAGGGTTCCAGTATCGCTTCTCACTGAAACACTATCTTCCACTGGATCATCGACTATCGTTCAGCTGCTTACGAAACCCGCCAAGATCCTGCAGTCTCAAGAACAACCTCCGCATTTCGTGTCCCTGACCGTGTGAAGACAAAAATATGCAGTTAGCGTAAGCCGATTGTCAGCCATGTCCAAACAATTTCGAACAGTGCTTGTCCTGTATCATGGATTATACAAACAGTGTGATAGTCGCGAAGGAATATGTCAGAGGCATGGTGCATAGTAATCGACACAATTTATTTACAATACAAAAACGTTTCGGATGTATACATACGTAAATATAGTCCTAGCCGAATCATTTAACCCGGTAGACTGGGACACGTTGGATGCTTTTGACGGGTTAAGAACCCATACGTTCCTCGAGGCCTGGTGGCCAAATAACGGCCAAATGCCGTATCTAATCCTTAATAAACGTGCACTTATCTAATAAAGCTTTTAAACGATACATAATGTAACACGATGCAATGCAAGAACACTCGTAGTAGTAACTTATACGTAAACGCAGTAAATCAAACCGTCCCACATACGAAACTCTTCAACATCGAATGATTGCCGCCTCGATCTTACACCTCCCTTACATCTACGCGATCGATAATATATTACATAGAAACGATTACAATTTCGCGAGTCGACGAGCGATTCACTTGGAAAAACGAAATTCATCGTACTGTATCAACTATCGATATCGCTACGTTAGGGAAGTTCGTTTCTGCGCCCGCGCGTTGACTTTCGATCCTCTGCCGAAAGCTTTCCACTTGAAACGCGCTTAAGGTCATTCCACAATGGGCATCCCTTACTTCTCGTTCGATGACTGACAGAAACGTTTCTTTGCCCACCATATGGCAGCCAGGGCTGCTGCCAAAAATCCGATGCCCGCCACTATTCCCATGGAAATCGCCCTGTTCCTACGGTATGCTGGAACTTCGAGACTGACGCGCTCGCTTGTGGCCACGTCGTCCGACATCGACATTGCGGCCACCTCGAACGTATAATAGCTCTCCTCTTCTAAGGTTTTAACTGCAACGATTGTCCGAAATATTAAATATAACGCGACAAATTGAAAGTGCTGTTTAACAAACGAAGGTCAACAATTACCTAGGTAGTAAGTGTCGGTCGTTTCTGCTCTTCCGTATAGTTGCTCGGACGGGCCTCGGAACCACCTAACAGCGTATAGTCTCACTTGCTCTTTCCCGTAGGCAGGGGGTTCCCAGGTGACTAAATAACCCTGCACTGTGGCCTGTACTCTGACGTTGATCGGCGGACCCATTCGGTCGTCTTTTAAATAAAGAATGTTTCGATAAGATCGCAAAGTGTAGAAAGGTAAAAAGCGTAGACTTAAGTATGCCTACCTGGTGGACTACGATATTCCGATGCCGAATTCTCGTCTATCGAACCTGAAATTTATTTGTCCGATATCAATCTGTACGTCTCGCGTACAATAGTATCGCATTGTATGGAATGGTACGTACTTGGCTGTGTGAAAATACGCAACGTTTTACTAAACATCCCGTCTCCGTGTTTGTCCTGGCTAAGCACCATGAATTCATACTCGCGTCCGGGATTTAGATTGTTGACGGTGGCCTCGGTGATTTTCCTAGACACGATCTTCATCGTTCTCCATTCCGTGGTATCTGTTGGTCTATACCTGTTAGCGAGAATAAGTAGTTGTGTAACGTTGTAAACGATATCACACCGATACTTTGAAAGTTTTGCTTACCAAACTGAATACTCCATCTTGGGCCTCACGTACCCTGGCACCCAAGTCAGCGTGACCGCGTTATTGCTGCTGTTGGCACTTAGATTGTACGGTGCTCTCGGAGGAACGTTCAATACCATCAATTCCGTGTCCGCAACAACGGTTGCAGCTTCGTTGCTAGCCGCGCATTGATACAGTCCTCTATCCTGTTCTTGAATCCTATCGATCGTCAAATTGCCACCGATCACGATGGTTCTGTTTCCTGGTGGTACTGGCGAACCATCCTGTTGCAGAAATCGAGATTAGTTGAGAAGGAAAATGGAAGGTCATCGATGAAACGTACCTTGTACCAAACGATCGACGGTCGATGGGATTGATCTCCATCCCTAGCGTCGCAGGGTATCTCCAAACTCTCTCCCAATTTCCTTATGTACAAGTGTTGTGGGGTCACTGTAAACACCGGCGGCCTTTGCACCACCTATCAAACGACATTTCCGAATTAGGAGCGAGAATTATCAAGGGCGAGCCGTTTGAGCCGGCAATTGTGTCCCTCTAAAAGTTGACAATTGGAAAATAAAGGAACGATTAACACTGGTCTGCCAACGATCAATGGTCTCAATGATGACATTGCCTTGTTCTCTTTTCTTCTATGCTACTTTCGGGGTCAACGATTTTCAGACCGGCTTCGTGAAAAGCTTTGCGTTTCATTCAATTGCAATTATGTTACAATTGTACATATGTAATGAAAAAAAAAAAAGGGGAAATACTCGCCACGGTGATCGAGGGGCTCGGCCCGTCGGTGCCCAGTTCGTTGTACGGTGTACAAGTGTAACTTCCGGAATGAGTTTCGTCCACTTTGCTGAAGTACAGAGAACCGTTTCTCCTGTAGAAGACGCCTTGAACGTTGTAAGGATCGAAAAGAAATCCATCCTTCTCCCAACGCAGGTTCGTTAGGTGTGGATTTGCCCTAAAATGACAGTCCAGGAGGGCTGGTTTTCCATACGGGAGATAGACTTCCCGGGGAGCGTATATAACCTTCGCCTTGTCTGAAACGTCAAACTATACTTCGTTAACGGAGCACAGGTCAGAGTCACGGGTCCCATAATAAAGCAGGGAATGTCGAACAAAATTCTGGTGCGAGCCACGCTCGTTACACTTTCGCCCGCAGAGATCTTGATTACCGCGCAGTTATCGTCGGTTGTTCTCGTCGGTAATTCCCATTATTCCGCTCATGTTATTATTTCATTTCCTGGGCGAAAGTGTGCGATCATGGCCTCGTGCGGTATTCCACCCTCTGATATCGCTACGTGTGCAATTGCAGGCGCATTTGTGTCGCTCGATTCTATAGATCTCGAGGTCTAATTCGTTGGCACAGAAGGGATCGTCTGAGAATACTTGCATTGTACGTTGAGGAAGGCCGAGGCGCTCTGCTGGTCTCCAGTTTCACCGGTCACCATGCAGGTGTACTCCCCAAGGTCACCCATGGCAGGCGCGTTGATGGTCAGCGTTCCATTCTCGGCGATGGACGCTCTCCTTCTAAGATCCTGTTATAAATCGGTCGAAAATCAACTGCGGACACCCTGTGTTACACCACGATCGACAAAAAATGTTACCTCGATTGCTGTAATTTCCACGCCCTCGCGGAACCAGTTTACGACCGACTTCTCTCCTTTGGCGACGCAATCGAAACTAACGGACTCACCCTCCATTACCGTCTTGTTGACAGGCGGGACCGCCAGCAAAGTCTCGCCTGGAACAGACGTCGGAAACGGCGACGCACCTGGGTTGAACGATTTAACGAGTCTGCCCAGTTTCAGGTTAGTAAGCATCAGCGGGATTACATCGTTTCGTTTGGTTTTAGTCTGCCAGCAATAGGCGGGATTAATCCTTCGAATCGGTTAATTCGCTTTAATCGCAGTGATTGCAACGTGTTAATCGATCTAGTGCACATTCGTAATGGTTAATCGACGCGCTTGCCACCGTGAATCGTGTGCACAATAACGTAAGTGTTATTTCGATTCGGTGCGTGACAGAGGCATTATGTTCTTTCAGTGGCGAACCGCGGAAACGCTTTCTCGCTACGCCACCGTTTTCCGTTCCTTTATTTTCTGTTTCTTTTTCTGTTTTTTTTTTTTTTTTTCTAGGAAAGGGCGCGCCACTGCGTGCAAAACCACGTATCCGCGTATGGTCTATCGAGGGCCACTTAATTTCGCGATTGGTTCTACTGCGATCAACTGCGCTGCGAATGCGCACGATGACTCAATTCCTTATTAACGTTCAACAGAACTCTAGCGGTAAAAAGCAGAATTCCGTCTGAGTTAACGAGTGAATCATCTTGCGCTACGAAGCGGGATGAGTTGAAACGAAACTTCGTATATTCCGTCTCCCGATACTTGGACTGAAATAATTTTTTTGGAATCCGAACGAGGCTTAAAAAACTAGAATGACGTATGAAAAATGAAATTAGGTGTAAACGTTTACTTCCTCGTTGCCGGAAATCCAGGACGGTTTCACGGTCACGAGCCTCTGCTTCGTCCAGCGCGGCATTAGCGTTGGTTGTCCAGCGTGACCCAATTTAGTGCTCAGGGTTAGTCAGTCGGCGTTTAACTGCGTTAATTCCCTTCACCACTTGGTGTTATCGAATTAGCCGATTAACGGATGCAAGAAAGTGCGCGACCTTACCATCTATGGCGAGGTGGAACCACGTTCCATTGTTCCTGGAGTTAGGCGTTCTGTTCGGGAAGATCACCCGACACTCGTACCATCCTTGATCGCTCTCACGAATATTCGTGAGATTAATGCTGCCCTGTCCATATCCGCGGTTCACGGCATCTTCTAAAAGATGAACGCGACCCTCGTAGCCCAGTCCCACAGACGGATATCCGTTGTACCATGAAAAGATCGTTCGACCCTGGAACGATCACAGATTGCTCGGTATTAAAATTCTCTTCCGGTATCAGAGGATGATTCGTGTCGACGATGCGTCCCTAACAGCTTCCTCTCCCATCGCCATGTACGCGACCAATAGTCACGGTTCTCCGTACGATTGTTCATCGTCGGTGTGAACAATTTCTCTTCCTGCGTGTAATCGCTAACGGACGAAACGTAACAACGCTGCAGACGTGACTTAAACCTAATTTATCGATCTATTTTGACTTCCGACGTGCGATTACGTTCGCGAGGCCAGCCAGTAGACAATCAATTTCATAACCGTGGCTCGATCGCGTTAACGTTAGAAGGACTGGAAAAGAAGTGCAACACGAGACGACGGAAGTCGCGTTACGAAGTCAGAGATTTACGTGATCCTTGAAAGAAGAAACGGTCGGCGGCTCGTAAAAATGAAAAACGCTGGAACTTAGGGAACGCTGGCGGTCAAAACGAGGCTGGTGAAAAGGCCGCTAATCGTCCCTAATCGTCTGACAATGCGTTAGCAGTGACCCACTGGTTGGACCCCTCGTGTCGCGGACTCGCCGTGACTAAATATAATGCAACCTTACGTCCCGTACTCCAATTACTACGTTCGACAGACAGAGAGGGACCGAACACCTGTTTTGCATACGCATCGACGCAGGGACCAATCAGGTTAAGTTCCACTTGATTTCATGCGGTAGCCATGTGCGACGCTCAATCTGTTTCCGGCGTGCGGCTGCACGCGTTTCCAATGGAACATCCGCGAAAGAACGACGCCTCTTCGCCGTTAACAGGAAATCAACACGATCAATCGATGTCGCTTTAAGGATTTCGTTTAGCTCGCTTCGTTCGTATTTTACATTAGGTAACAGTCAACCGACACGATTTCTCGTGAAGTTTTGGAAATTTCCTATTTAGATCCATGACGACGAGAGTTAACGAAAAGATCGGACATGTATAAACAAAAAAACAAACGCCTATGACTCTGGCATTCTTGCTACAGAATGGAAGTTAAGAAAGTTTGTCGATCGAGAGGATTTACACACGATGGAAAGATTGCAACACAAAATTGTACAACTGCAACCGCATTAACATCGTATCCGCGGAATATTGCGCGATGCCTCGAAATCGAGACTCGGAGTCACGAAAAACTATATCGGGCTTCCCACACAGATCGAATGCATTTCTTGAAGAAACCGAATCACCTACTCGACCTCGAGCCAACACTTTTCTACGTGGTTGAACGTAAGCGCAGACTGTTCTCTGGTAGACGTAATCTCGATTGGACGGATTAATCGATGTAGATCTCGTTTTTTCTACCTTGCATCGAGTTAGAATCATCGGATCAGGCCTCAATGACGAAACATAAATTAACCTCCATGTTTCTATTATTTTGATTAAATTACACGAAGACCAGGAGTCATTATAACGGGAGTATAAGTTATCTCCTTGAGATGAGCTATCAATTTCCTTGAAGGATCAAGAACGATACCGAGCGATACCGGTATCGATGCGTTTGGACGAGTCCAAGTTTCATCTTCCCCTGGTAACCACAAACCACGTAACCGATAAACAAGTCGAGATTTTCGCATCTTGAGAGGAATAATATTGTTTATCGAAGTTGAGCAATATCGTTTCTGTCCTTGTTGTTCGTATCTCATACGGCGAGATGAAACCTACTAGATGAAATCGACGATACTTTGAAATCAATGTTGTCGCACTTACGTCACGATTCCATTGAAGAATGTAGGGAATCGGAGTCTCGTGTGGAAAGTCCAAATCGCAATTAAACACCTCGTACTCTCCAACTCCTGCGTTCAGATAATTCGGCTCGTTCTCTTCCTCCAGTATCAAGCCGAATGCTGAAAATAATAGAGACGCGAATCAGCAAATGATAAGCGAGTGAACAGTCGGCGCGGTTGGCGAGAACATCGCGTGATAAATAACAATATAGGATCGAGTCAATTTTCGCAAATTGGTTAATTTTCTGGTGTATTACGCGCGACCGTCAAGCGAGTCCCAATTAAATCGACGCAAAGTTCGATATCAACGAGCCTCGAATGTTGAGAAGAAAAAGATTCCCGTTGGGACGTGCGACTCACCTTGGTAGCAGAGGAAGATGGCCAGCAGCTGGTGAATGCCAATCGCTCTGGACATTTTCTTCGGTTATCCAAGATCGCTGTTACGATGAATTCTCACCGTTTTCGTAGCTGCCTTCCGGCGATAGTACGCGGACGCAATGTCAGAAGCAAGTTACACCTCGCGCCCGACGATGACGTCGTTCGAAACACGGCAGCAAAATACATCTGTCATCACTGACACTCATTAAACATCGACCACCACCTGCGACGGTTAAATGACACGCGACACTTTCGCGATCGAACTTCTGGCTCGATCAACGTCAACACATCCACCGCCTCCCTTCTACTTCTCTCTTCCTACTCTTTGCCTTGTCCTTGAGATGTTCAGCACTGTGTTTTTCTACCAAACATCCGTACTTCTCGATCCGTCGATCGAGTCACTCGAAATCGAGCCTCTAGCGTTTTTATCCCGACGCGTTCTCCGTACGATCTGGTTGCAGCGGTTTTAACGTTGACGTCTTTTATTGAAAGCCACGAGATCGAGTGGTACCGAGAGATCGATGCGGCCTGCCGAGCTGGTCCACCGTGGAACGTTCGCTCACCGAATGCTTCGGTGGTTGTGGTGATAACCAAGTAATCGCTCCGCCTCGCTCAATCCAAGCGGATACGACGCCGAACAGAAGCGGTAACGAGCTGTGCAATTGGGAAGGGGTAATGCTACTAGCGTCCAGAGAAGGGAGATCCGCGGGGTACCAGACGATTCTACGTTCGCGGTTTCTAGTTGTACGGGCTTCTCTAGCGCCGCGCCGTTCCTATTAACCGGCACACCCACCACGCGAACGGGGGGCGCGCCAGAAAAATGATTAATCCGTTCCGTGGGAGAAGCCGAGAGTCAGGTGCAATCGGTGGATGATTTTATGGGAACAAGGGATGGCCTCGTATCATCGTCTCTCATCTACGCACATTATCTATCTATCGTTTGTTATCTAGGATCCTTCAAATTTTGCACCCAGTTAATTCTCTCTTATCGTACTCTGTAGTCTGTACTCGCGAAGTACGCCCTGTTCTTTCATCGCCTGGCGGGAGAGTTTGTCCATTCAATCTGGCACGAATCCCGTTCTTTCAGTGTCACACTTTCTTATCTGAAGCTGGATCGAGTGTAGTTAAGAGGCCCAAACGGAGATTAAAGGTTCGTCAAACCTGATCTTGCATAGAAATGAACGACCATTTATAGAGACATCCGATTCAGCCTGCGAATGGTTCTAAATTTAGGAACGCTTTGACGTTTCGTAGGAACGTAGTTGCGTTAAGAGAACGTAAGTAGCAGAAGGTTAGCGCGATAGGTGTAGCTGGTTGTCGCAGAGATCTCTTTTATTTATCCGCCTACACAGCGTAATTACGTCTCGCGGTGCTCTCGTAACGAAGACGCCGACTTCCGGCAACGGATATTTACTATCGCGTCACGTTCGTCGAGTTCACGGGTCCGTTTTTCGGTGTAAAATTCACCATCTCCGACAGTAATTCTCTCGCTCGATTAAAGCCATTGGCTTGGTAATCGGTGCGTCTCTGGTTTCCACCGATTATGGGACCTTTGTCTTTGCTTTATTGTTTTCCGCTGCGGATTAGATTTACCGATTAAATTCGCTACAAGGGCGGATCGAGCGATAATTTCGCAAAGAGAGACGACGCGATCGAAGGAATGGGAAAGCAAAGAAAGCTAATAATTGAAACGAGGATGTTCCTGTGAGAGATGGGTCGAATCGAATCTCGATCGAGTCATTGCAGCGATACGACGACGACAACGACGACGAAGCTGCACACCGGTACAGTCGCGCGCCATTTGCGTGGGTGACCTCAGATTACGTCACATCCGTCCCTTGCCGCATTAGTAGACTGCCCACAGCCTTGTCACGCTGTTGAGATAATGGATCCATTCGCATGGATCACGATCCAGGATTGGACGTGCCCGGGACACTGGAAATAAATGCGTCCATAATGATACGGACCGAATTATTTCATCGACGAGCCATAGAAGGGAGCAACTTGTTCCTGGTCCACCTGCCATGCGACCAATGAATCTTCGGAAATCGAAAATGGGAGTTGCACATCGACCGTCTCGCGTTTAGGTCACTTCGCAGCTAAACCGTCTCCGCCGCAGCTGTCTCGCGGCATAATCATGCGGTATTTAATTCTTTTTCTTCGAATAGACCATCGAAAAGCCTCGTGAACGCATTTAGCCGATGTAGACGCGTCGAGTTGGAATGTTAGCGCGACGAAGCGCTCCAGTTTTTCGCCCGCTACGTTATCGAGGGAAATCATGGAAATTACAGTAATTCCCGGTAATCAGTACCGTAGACGCGTTGCGCAAATGTTCCTTCTGCGCGCGTTTAATGGCCGGTCATACGCGCGGTCTTCATAAATTACAGACAAAGACCGAGATTTCGCGTTTCTTCGCTCAGCCTACAAAAATACGTACCTACAGCATTCTCGGTTGAACGATTGGACGTTGCCCTCGTTACGCCGAATTGGCAATGATCTTATTGCCTTGGCCAGTGGTTCCGTTTCATCAGTTTCCTGGAAATCCTCCGATCGTCCAAGAAAACGGAGCGACGCGGTAATTTGGTCGACGACGATTCAATTGCGTTTTGAGACGAGCGATGGCGATCGTTCGACGTGATCGATTTGACGGACCTCTCGAAGTATTTCGCGACGACACGCGGCCGCCGCGATGGTCGTTGCGCTCTTTTAGCAATGAAAGTATCACGAGAGGCAGATTTCTAAAATAACGTTTGTATTTATTAAATTTGAACGTTATAAACTATGGTATATTGCATATATTATATTATATACGATACTAACGTAATATATTATATTAATACACGATAATATAATATATTATACACTATCGATATAGGTATAGTATTCCGTTTTAAAAAGCCGGGCAACGTGTTAGTACGTGTGTGACGGAATGGGAACTAGTATCCCCGTTCCGTTTCGGTTCCTACAAACGTATCAATAAATCGAACTTTACTCGATAGACCTCGTGCAGACGAGTGCATCGTATAGTTTCTATATGCATTTATTTGTGTACGCGTTTAGAGTTGCAATCGGATCGGTGCGCTCATACGTATCGCGCATACTTCTAGAAGGGATTGGAGTGAACGTAGAGATATCCCACAACACAGACTCTCTTCTTTTTTCCTTTCAAATGTCGCTTTATTTTTCACTTTTATTTGATAATAAATTGTCTACAATTTGTCCTAGGTTAGTACGTCTTGGAGTTTTCGTGGGGGGAGGTTCGCGAGAAAGCATAGGTCAATCAATAAAACGGTGGAAAATGGAGGTGAAAGCGAGCACTCGCGAAGGTGACTAACGAAAACGCGCCTCTCGTTCGTTTCTATTCGTTCTCATTTCTCTCCTTTTCTTTTATTTACTTCTTTCATTTTGTTGCTCGGTTGGAAGTCGCGCGTGCAACAAGAAAACGGACGATATATATAAGCGAACGTAGCGAAGACAGACGATACAGAAGAACGTTACGATAAGAAGATTATATTCGATGCACGCGCGCGGATGCATATCCGGCGATTGAAGAACGCTGCCACGAACGGAAATCAAAGGGTGACTTTTTGTAAAACGAAAAAAAAAAAAAAACAACGGGTATGGTTGAACGAACGGTTGGACGTTGCCCTAGAAATCGTCGGTGTGCTCGATGCCGATAGACTTTGAACACTCGAAAACTCTCGTCGTACCTGGAACTGCGACGATCGTTTATTTTGAAAAACGGATCGCTTGCTATCGGCGCAGCGTCGCTAGGACGCCGTCCCTTCTACGTTCGTCTCTTTCTTTCTCTCTCTTGATCATTAAATTTTGTTCACGATTCGTTGCGGTTTTTATCGATCGAAGGAAAACTCGCGTCGATTATTCGAAAGAATGCGGAATACCGTGATGGAAATGAGAAGATCGTAATACCGGTGAAAAATAGTACCCGAGAGCCATTGTATAATAGTAGCGCGACGCTGACGCTGTAAACTCTAAACGTACGCGATCGTAGAGACCTCGAGTCTCTTTGGCCATTTTGCTAGCCTGCCGTCTACGCGCGCGATTCGACGGCTCGACTTTCCGAAATATTTTACGATTTTACGTTATCGCAACGCAGAGAAACATAGTACGTAGTATGAAAGTAAATACACGCGATCGTTTTGAACGTAGTTGCTAACCGATCGATCCAATCTCGCGCGATCTCTAGCTCGACCGCGACGAATACCTTTCTGTTAGCTGCTGCACGTGGTGGATTCGCAAACGTTCTGCTCCGAGGGATGAAAATTTCACTCGCGACTCTGAAAAATATGCTATGCCAGATGGCTTTCAGGTACGTAAAGAGCGAATACCTAAATTAATTTCATTCACATCCGGCGGTAAGTTCATACTCGCTCGAACTCTAAATAAATAACGCGACTAAGATAAATCGCAAACGAAAAGAAAGCCATGACGATGACTCGAGGTAGACGGAGAGCAAGAAATGGAAATACGTAGATATGAGAAGTAGAAAAGTGAAAGGAGATAGGGAAGTAGAAAGATGAATACGATGAAGATGCAGAAGAGGAAGAAGATGAGGACAGCGGTTCTTTTTTTCAGGAACAAAAAGAACAAACGCAAAACGAAGCTATCGATAATGAATGTTGATGACGAACGTTACACGAACGAATTCACGATTCAACCATATTATTCATTTAACACGCGATCGCGCCAAACCATTAATCCTTTCTCCCGTTCTATGTCGTATCCTTTGTCTCGTTCTCTATATACATGCACACGTACATATATATTCCTTGCTAAATCTCAGACTCTTTTAGACGATATTCGTGGCATTGCCACCTATTGTTGCCGCACGATTACACTGAAATTTTAGCGGCGGCACCTCCGTTCGTCGAAGGCACCCCGTCTCGTTCTCTCGTCTTTTCGATTTATCGCGATCGTCGACACTCTGCGCGTATTCTTGAGATCGTTGTATCTAACTATGATATATCTACACGTTACTTATATGTCTATATCGATTGGTTGGTTTTTCTCTTCTTTCGCTCGCCGTATTTTCTCTTTGCTCGACCGTTTAAACAGGCAAAGGGCCACACGGGTAAAGGAAGATCGGTTAAAACGTCGACCCACGGTCCGATCCTCTCCCTGTGCCTAGACATTTGCTCTTTCGGCTTTCTACGCGGTACCGCGTCATCTCGCCGAGTTCGACTCTTCGATCTGCGAAAGGAACAACGGATGATTTAAATCGATCATGGCCATTCGACGTACAAAAAGATTACCGATTGATTGCTCGGTTCCTTTCGTTCGGCTGAGAGTGCGTCCTCGTTATCGATCACCGGTACCGCGTGCACAGTGCGCCACTCTTTGCTACCAGGGAACCATACGGCTTGATCGGGACACGCCTCTAACATCCGATTTTATTATGATACAACAGCAACGATAGTTCAAAAATCGCGGCGTGGCCCGATCATGCATGCTCCTCGAGCTTCTCCTCGCTGTCGCTTCGATCCCGAGTAATAGTAATTAATTTAACGAATTAATCGTCGCTGCGTTCGTCGTTCTCGTTGATTAATACGCTACACGCTACGTCGTTTACGATGTACAATATCAATTAATTATCAAATTATTAATTCAATCATTAGAATTACTTTAGAATATTGGTACTCTTTAGCGTCACCTCCGTTCTTTCTTTGTTTCCATCTTATACGCTTCTCTTGTTCGTTTATTCCGCACTCTTTCTTTCCTTCTCTTTCTCACGCACGCTCATACACTCAAACAGATACACTCTTCTCTTCTATCCCGCACTCTATCGCATAATGTAGCACTCATCTCACGCCGCACTCATTCAGTTACATCTTAACGGAGATTATACAGAGCGTCCTGCCTCGACAGCGTCCGCGTCGTCGTTTGCACTTGTCGGCTATATGGCTTTTCGTCGAAGTATAGTTGAATCGTGAGTAGAGCCCTTGCTATTATATTTATATAATATAAGTATTTATAACACGCACGTATAAATAAATGTTTTGTACTATAAAAAAAAGTAAAATGCTGAGACGTCGAGGGGAAATCGCGCGGCGCCGCGGCCCGAGAGTATTCGATTGCTCCGCAGTCGCAGCTGTTGCTTTGCTCTGTGTTCGCACGTAGTGTGCAGTTGAACGGAAAGTAATCAAGAAAATTTAACAAGAGGGGAGGTAGAAACCAAAGAAGAGGAAACAGAAGTTAGAAGCGGCTTTCGATTAAATCGAAGTAACACGTTATAATTATCGTGTAAAGTATCGCGGGTGAATACGTTAACATCTTTCTCATTCGTTTAGGTCGCGTTCTACTCGATCGAAGTTAGCCCGTATTTGCATCCTCGAACACTCTGTGGGCCGTCCACGAGCTTCGTCCTCGACTCGAGATGATTTAATACAATGCGTTTGGTGAGAATTAGGTAGGTCTCGAAGAACGCTTTTCGTGTGTGCACGTGTGCCGCGTGTCTGGTATCATTCGTACAACACTCGCTCGTTCGTCATTCGCTCGTCCTCTCTCTCTTCGTGTACGCGCACGCGTGTGTGTGTGTGTGTGTGTATGTGTATTTGCACGTGCACGCGTGTATGTGCGAATGTGTCGCCAGTGTGTCTTGTACTGTCGATAAGAGTGTGTACGCGTGTGTAATTCTTTTGTCTCTAATGCACGGATCACGGCATCCAACGGCGATGCTTCCACGCGAGTGCACGATTCGCGATCTCCTTTCGTATGTATATTGGTTTGTCAGTCACAGGAGCTCTTGCCGCGAACGCATTCCCGTTGGAAGGAACGGACAGAGGGGAAATAGTCGTCGGTCCCATTGTCGTCGTTCGCTGGCAGTTCGTGAAGGAATAGCCTTCGCATGGCAAAAGTTCATGCCGAAAGTCTCGACCCGAGCAAAATGGGCTCGCGACGAGGGTGGGCGAGAGAAAAAGGCGGCGAGCAGTTCTCGATGTTTCGGAATGCGTGCACGCGCGTGTTCGCAAACTCCGTGGCCGTCAAGACCGTGGCTAGATTCAAAGAACGTTACTTATTCTCGTTTACTTTACTTAAGAAAAATTATTGTGCCGATAATATGTTGGGTCGCTAGCGAAACCCTAAACAGGCAGTGCAGTACGAGTGAGTCCTTAAGCAATTTCCAGGCAAGCTTCGGCCTAATATCACTTTTCGAGTCCATTGCTCATCGATATAATTAACTTTTTAATTTATTTTTTTTTCTTAGATTCTCGTGTGTATGTGTGTGTTTGTATGTGTGTTTGTGTGTGTGTGTATGTATGTATGTATGTATGTATGTATGTATGTAATACGTGTGTGGTAATTCTTCGATTATCTTACTTGTGTGTTTTCTTATCTTCTTTTTTTAGTTGCATCGCATTCGCTTTCATTTTTTTTGCTTCATTTTTTTTTTGTTTTTCTTTAATTATTACTTACAGTGTACGATTAAAGTTACTCTTACGTGTCGTTTTAAAAGATATACGGAGCACGGTGTAGTTTCTTTGGAGTATCATGCCGTCTCTCGTCTTATCGGTATTTCTCTTCCCCTGAAATCCGATTTCACGTTCCGTGCCAATCGTTTCGCTTAATTCCTCGGGCGGGAACATTTAGTTATCGGTTCGAACGGAATCGGTTCTCTACCGAGTTGTTCTCGGCCTAACGTCCTCCGGCTTCTTGCTCGCACTTCCATTCGCTAAGAAACTCATCCGCCTGATTTTCTCTTTACTCGATAATATTAGTAACGCTAAAAATCGCGGTCGTCCGAATTGGACGTAGGCGTCGTTAGTACACGCGGGATATGACCAATAACGATCGTCGAACTCGAATCGTCCCCGCCTGCTCGAACCGTCTTTCGTCTTCCGTCGCTGGATCCTCTGGAACGTCGTCGATCCTCCTTGTGACATTCCTTGACTGTCGGACGAGAGAAGGGGGTACGAGAACTCGTCTCGTACGTCGCGTTTTTCCTTAAATCAGCAACGATCGGACTCGGACGATGTGTAACTTCTTAACGTACAGTTCTACTACGTTAGTTGTTCGCATTGGTGAAATTTATGTATCCTGAGCTGACGTTTGTAACAGCCTTTTTTTTTGTAGAGATGGTTGCCCAGCTGGTAGAATTGACTTGAAGTTGCCTACATTTGAATCGCGTACGATGATCCTCGTTGTGCTTTAACAGTTGGTCTCCGATGATAATCACGGCGACGTCCGCTTGGAATCGCGTTTGCATAACTTTCGTCACAGCCGGGATTTGCTGGGATTCGTCCGCTTCATCGCTCGCCCGCGGCCTTCGAGATTGTTCTTCCGTTCTTTTCTCTTCCGATGTTCTCGAGATGTCTTGATTTGCGAATTTGCTTCGTTCGCAGAGCGTTCCGTCTCTCGTTACGCGTTCTTCTCGTTTCCGATTGACCACAAAAGAGAC
Organism: Bombus bifarius; assembly: GCF_011952205.1. Classification (NCBI taxonomy): domain Eukaryota; kingdom Metazoa; phylum Arthropoda; class Insecta; order Hymenoptera; family Apidae; genus Bombus; species Bombus bifarius. The sequence continues at coordinate 453,246 of NW_022884571.1, read as the reverse complement.
GAAGAAGCAACGAATCGGAGCAGATATCCGATGATGGAACTATATGGAAATCCAAGGAATGCAGCTTAGTTACTAGTGAACAGTGCCGTCAACAGGCGCTTTCGAGATGCGCGCTCTGTCTTCTCCTCGCTTGCCGCTGTCGAAACTGATGGAACTCGGCCTTCATCGCTTGCACTCTAGCCTCGATGTTGTCCCTGCTGTACCTCGGCGTCTGATGATGAATCGTATGCACCTGGTGAATGTGTGGCACGTGAATAGTGTGAATCTGATGCACCGGTGGCCTCTCTTCCCTGGTCGGGGTGGAGGCGGATGTAGGGGTCGGCGTACACGAGACAGGATCGAACTCGTAATGTCCATCGACGCTGCCAGCGTCCACGGCATTTTGGATGTGCGTGTGCTCCACTTTCGCTTGATCCTGAAGCTCCAACCATCGGCCAACCAGGGGTGGCGGCGGTGGTCTGTAAGGCGGTGGTCTCCACTCAGCCACTGTACTACCGCTCCTCGAGCTCTGATTCTGTTGCGAGGTGTTTTTACTGCCGAAGCCCGAGCTGCTAGACCTACTCTCCGGCGATGTCTCCAAGTCTGGGGACGCTGCCAGCTCCGGGGCAGACCTCGCGTGTCTCGCGTGTCGAGGAGGCAGCCTCGCTCTCGATCTACCAGCAGATTGAGGCGGCGAAGAGGTCGCCAACGGTTGAACGGGTACGAACCTCCTAGACTCGGCGTGGATCGCCTTCAACGAGGGAAGCTCCTGGCTGTATCGCTGGTGCACGCTACGAAGCTGAAGATAATCGGGCGGCGTCGGAAAGGAACGTTCTCCGGACGATGGTTGCCTGACAGAACTGAGATCGCTGAAGTATAAAGGCGTCCAGGGGACTTGCGGCCCGCTCGGTGAACTGGCCAAGAATCTGGGTGACGAGATCGTGCAGATTGCTGGCGCTATTCTAGCCAACGAGTTCACCGTTCCGTGATGATGAATAGACGGCGGTAACCCTCCGATGGAGACGCCGCTACCATCGGACCTGAGGCTGAGTTGACTGGTGCCGACGAGCGGTCGCCGCCAGGACGATTTGAGTCGCTGCTTCGGCAGGAATCCACCGTCGTCGCTGCTCGAAGCGTCCAGGATGCTGTTGTTCGCCGAGCTGAGGACCGAGTCTGCTACCACGAAGCGGCCGTCGGCCGCGCGTGAGATTTTACCCAGCGGTCGGCCGCGGCACGAGTCCGGTGTATCCGGGTTCAGAATCTCCCGCAGGAGATTTAGACCTGGTACTCGGCTTTTTCTAGGTCTACGGGTAGGACAGAACGAGCGTTAGAGAGTTCGCAATGGTGGCCGTTAACTATGGCGACGCGATCAACCCCGTCGAAGGAATTCCGAAGCGCTATGTGCTCATCGAGACGAAATTTCGATCGTTAGAAAACAAGGAACGCTCTTTTAGTCTGGACAAGCTCGACTCGGTTCTATCCCTGACAAATAAGAAGCATGGCGGGCGCAAGAGTATTCTCTGTCGAATATTGAAACAGTTTGAATATCGATCGACTTCCTTCGACGATGTTAAACGATCGTCATACACAGCGATAAACGTGCAACAACGACGTAAAAAATACGCAACGTTAACACGAACAAAAAGGAAAGAAGGAGCTAGGAAAACAAAACAACGTAAAGGCAGACGTACAAGTTAAACGTACAAGATAATTATTGAGAATTAATTACGTATACGTATAATAACGAATAATGGATGCAGGCGGGAAAGGCATGCGCATGCGCATTCCGGTGCACGAGTGGTCGGGCGTGATGTGGATCGTGGGCAGGTGGGCGTTGCCAGTGAGTGGATTTTTCTTTTTTTTCTTTTCTTTTTCAATATTTTTTTTTTTTAGATTTCATTGCCCAATTTTTTTTTTTTTTTAGTGATAGCAATCGTGGATTTAGGTGCTCCGAAACTCGTCACCTTTTCTCCTCCTTCGGGTCCGGCAGCAAGGAAAGATGGGGGAGAGAGAATGTTGTAACACAACGATTACATTCACAAAAAACAATATCATGGCGATAATGATAAGAAATATAACTCTAAATAATCGAACGTTACTTCTAGGCGGTGATATTAGGGAGCAAATAGATAACGCGTTTTCCTGTCGGGATCGCGTCTCACGTTCTTCCAAAACTCGTTGCGTTTCGTCGTGCGTTCACAACGGAATAGACACAAAGAAGGCGAAACAAAATCGTAAATCACACACGATAAATAGGTGTCGGATGACTGCGTCCGCGAAAAGAAGAGAACGGAAAATAGAAGGAATACTCGGGGTAACACGGAAAATTACCAAGTAAAGAGAATGTACAACAGATCATTGCGCAACGATACAAATATATAAAACGGATCGATGGTAGAGGAAGAGGGGATTTAAGCATAATCAGACAAAAATGTTCATCGATCGTAGGGGAAAGAGCAAAGTTTCGTACAATGACGAATAATCGTGTAAAAACGACCAACAATGAATAATACAATGAAAAATCGTGTCTAAATGCAGTTGAGGGTAGAGCCGCAGTGAAAGCGGCTTACCTATGTTTCTTTGCTTATGTCCGTGTGTGATCGAGTGTGATCGCGTCTTTTTACGGCTCGTCTAAAATCGATAGACTGGAAACAACAAAAGAATACAAGAAGTTTCGGTTAAAATTTCGATCGATGGGAAGCACCCTGATTACTATCGCAACGGTTCCATTGCATTTCTTTTGTCTTTGTTACTTTTGCATCTCTTTTTATCGTCATGCTCGGTGAAGCGTGACATGCTACGTGAGTGGAAAGAGTTGAAAAAGCAAACGGGCGGACCCCGCGAAGCCTCCCGTTTGCTCAAGTTATTTCGTGTAATCGAGATCGTAACGTGAAGAGGAGAAAGAGAGAGAGAGAGAGAGAGAGAGAGAAGGGGTTAAAGGTGAGAGTGAATGCCGCGAACCGAATCCGGCGAATAGAGGGAGGTCGTCGTTGCGTTTCGTTCGCCGCACCGAAACCGTACCCGAAATGTCCGGGTGTTAACCGGGGTCGGTCCGCGACACTTTTAAAAAATGAAGCAAGCTATCGATCGAATCTTTAATAAGAATTATCTCAGTTCGGTGCATCTACGAATACAGAAATGTTGCGCGAAATCCATGACGTTTCAATATATACGAGCAAAAAAGTAGTCACAGCGATCTCGATGGTTTCGGGGTCCGTTTCGATACGAATTGTTACGTCGTGATTACATACAATCGTCATTTAACCGGTTAATCTTGCTAAACCATCGACTCGCTCGTATCTTAATTATCGTCTATCGATTGAGCGAGTGGCACAATGAGAGACGACAGACAAAAATCAAGTGAACAAGTCGGGTGAACGTGAGTGATCGTGAGTCAAGTGAGCAAAGTAGATGACAGAAAGGAGTGAATAAACGTATCAGTGAGAAAGAAGGACAGCGACAGTTATGAGTGAAGTATCATTGCGACTGGCAGTTAAGAAAAAAAAAATGAAAGGTGAACGAACAAGTTGATCTATGATGTACGGTGATCACTGTAGAGGCGAGATCGAGAATGAACATCGACAAATGCAAAAGTCGACGTACATGATATATTGAAAGAGTTTCAATCTACGTAAAATGACAAGGACTAGCTTCGTTTGCCAACCTCAATCAATTGCGAAAAAGAAGCTATGTGTCTTGATTAAGTAGCACGTTATGTTTAAGCGATTATTCATCGTTTTCAGCTACTAGAATCTACCGTCTTTCTCGTCTCGTATCTATGTACTCCCTAAGTCCGCCCAACGAAGGTATTTAGGGTACTGACTGGATGTTACTAGTGTGACTCCTAGCTGTATTGCCTGTATTGCTGATCTCATCTACAGTCATGACAATCATCCTAAGTAGTAGATAGTAGTAGATGGTAGTAGTGGTAGATTAGTAGGTCCTAGCAGGTAACATTGCAGAGCTGTAGTCTCGCATAGTAGGTAGTAGTAGTAGTAGCAGTAGTAGTAGCGGTAATAGTACAGTAGGTAGGTTGTAATAGTAGTAGTAGTAGTAGTGATAGTACTGGTAACGGACAAGTCCCAGCGGCAAGTGGCGTTTGCTCGCTCGATCGATCAACGACGAACCACGAGTATCGATCGAATCGTTTGACCGATCGACATATCGTTTGGCAATTAGGTGTTTCAGATACACACAAACACATACATGTATGTCGTCGGCGAGTTCTTATTTTCGTGGTCTCGGGAGCAACCGTTGTCTCGGGTACGTAGTAGTAGTAGTTGAGCGATGGTAGTAGCCGTACTATAGTAGTAGCAGTAGTAGTAGCAGTAGTAGTAGCAGTAGTAGTAGCAGTAGTAGTAGTAGCAGTAGTAGTAGTAGTAGAAGTAGTAGTAACAGTAGCAGTAGTAGTAGTAGTAGTAGTAGTAGTAGTAGTAGTAGTAGTAGCAGCAGCAGCAGTAGTAGTAGTACTAGTAGAAGTAGTAGTAGTACAATAGTAACAGTAGCGGTAGCAGTTGCAGTAGTAGTACTAGTAGAAGTAGTAGTAACAGTAGCAGTAGCAGTAGTAGTAGTAGTAGTAGTAATGGTAGTAGTAGTTGTAGTAGTGATAGTAGTAATAGTAATAGTAGTAGTAGTAGTAGTAGCAGTACTAGTAGTAGTAGTAGTAATAGTAGTAGTAGTAGTAGTAGCAGTATTAGTAGTAGCAGTGGTAGTACTTGGTTTATTTTCAGTGTGGCTAGCGGAGGTTAGGCTTACTGTTCCGCCTCTCTATGATAAACACGCTCTCGTAATCTCGATTATCGAGGTGGAGTGCGTGATGGTCACGATCACGGTTCGGGGGGGCCTGCTCGTGGACCGGCTCCGAGGTGGCAGTGGCGGGGGTGGTTACTTGCGTAGGAAGTGGTGGTTGATGAAGAGGTTGTGGTGGTGGTGGTGGTAGTTGCGGATTCAACGGGCTGCAACGGGTCAGCGTCGAGACTGACTCGCCGCACGCGTTTAGATTTGTCGACCTATGGAAAACACAGAGAGAGAGGAGGACAAGAGACGCCCACGTTTTCATTTATAGCTCTTCTTCATATTCTTTTCCTTTCTTTCTTTCTTTCTTTCATTTACTCTCTTTTCTCTTTCATCGTTTGCCTTTCTAGCCGCGTTTCCTCGTCATACATCTTTCGTACTATCGCGATTGCCGTTCGTACGAGAAACGAGAGAAAGAGGGAAAGAAAGCGATTAATTCCAAACCCGCTGGAGATGTCTTTGTGCCGAAGTTACACTCGTTCTAGTTTTTTCTCTCACATCCGTCGCAGCACATGACGCGACGCAGCTACGACTATCGACAGATTTTATCAAAGACTACTCCGAGCTCTTTCTCTCCGTAACCCTCTCGATCTCCGGCAAAATTTCTCTAGCTCGCGTGTTGGCTCTCTTCTGATCCTTGCTCTGATCGTGATCCTCGAACGTCGATCGTCGAGGTTCTATCAGCTCCGTATTCGTACCTCGTATGCGTGCTTTCTCCATCGATTTCGATAATCTACCGCCCGCAACTACTTTTATCTCCGAGTGTACACGTTAACACAACCAACGATATTCGAAAGGTATACACATCTACGGCTACGAATACGGAGCTGGAAACGATAATCTTGGCAGTGGCTGAACCGTCCAGCCCGTTCTGGATATACGTGTAGGTATAATCGTGCATTATTTGCTCGCTTCGTGAAAACCCCCGGGAGACGCGCGGTAGATACGTTCGTGTTTGCACGAGGGAGACTCAGTCGCGCCCGTGTAAATCGAGAAAAGGGCTTATCACGAGACCGACCAGCGAACAGACTAAAAGCTGTCCGAGAAGTATTCGTCGATTCCATTTTTCGTTACGATGAAGTCTCCATCGGTCGATTCGATTACCGTGACGTACAGTAGAAGCACGTAGATAATGCCAATGAATTAGCATTGCCGCGAGCAGAGTAATCGCGGATACTTTCGTGATATTTTATCACGTCAGATTACATCGACTATTCGAATCAATGTTAATGCCGCGACTGATCGCGTACATGAATTTAAGATTACTCGCGTAAACATCGAAAAGGCATTAATTAGATGAATACTTTGCGTAATCGCGAGCACGCTACGTTTTTACGATCGTTGGAAAAGATGCTCTCGCGATAAGCCCACAAGTAATTCGAATGGAACGATTGGTCGTGCCAGCGATTCAGAAAAAAGAGTCGTAAAATAAGCCATGAACGAGGAAAAGGCGAGGGAAAGATCGACGTGAATGAAAATGAAGGAAACGCAGGTGAATGATTTATCCGCAAAAATTTCTAAGAGTCAACGGAAGTGAACGAACGAAAAATAGAGGGGGAGGGGTTGGGAGTTGGAGTTGGGTCTGGTGGTGAATCGTGGGGAAGGAAGAAAAAAAAAAAGAAAACGGACGTCGAACGACAAACGAAATGGCTCGTCGCGGGAAACAAAGGCGACATACGATCCAGAATAGGCATCACTGCAGTCGTATTGTGGACTTTTGGATGCCACGATGGAAATCATAATAGTCGGCTGAGTACCCGTTACTACACGTGCAGTCCGCTTGGCGTGATTTCAAAGCTGAACACCTTATCATTGGTTATCGAGGCCGATTTTCATACGTACGTACGGTTAGTCGGGAAATGCGATGACGTCGGCGAACGTGCTCTTTCGCGATCGTACGTTTCCGTGCGATCATTTTCTCTCTCGAGAACTATTCTCTCTGGTGTCGTTCATTGAACGACCCGCTCTCTGTTTTGCTTTTGTGCTTGTTACGTGGCAACAGAAGCTGCACGCTGACGCGACGGAAGGCGAGCGCGAGGCTCGAGCGAACAGCGTCCGATCCGATCCCGGATCGACTCCTCTCTTTCCTTTTCTTTTTCTTTTATCGGCACGTGTTCCGAGATACCACATCGAGGGAGAAGAAAAAAGATTGGCCAGTCTTTCGGCTGGCGAAAAGTTGGATCGACCGAGGTGCGTATCGATCGCGGTCAGAAAAGGGAAAATTCGGATAGGATCTTTATTCTCGTGTCTCGCGTTTCGGTCGCGTGCCGTGCCCTAACTTCTCCCCCCTATTCGAGGATGAAATTATAAAATAAGGAGGGAAGAATTTGGACCATGTCCGTATTACCCAACACGAGTCGAATATGTAACTTGACGAAATCGAGTTATTTCGGTGGAAAACCGAGATCGAAACAATTCGGATCCAGGGACCAGGTCGAATGCAAAAGTATCGCTCGATTGTTCGCTCGTGCCCAAAGACCGCAATGCACACGCAAAGGCGGACGCCAATATACATATGTAGGTGCGTTGATCGTTTCTCCAACCTCGTCCAAAATACCTCTGCTGCTGCGGTTTAGTCTGCCGGTTTTTCATCGCCATGCGATGCATCTAACAAAAGTACGCGGCTCGCGTTCTATTATGTATTGCGCAAGATCAAAAGAGGGTTTTCATTTATTCTATCCTCGACTTTACTTTCCTTTGTATTATATTCTCGTGTATTTTACGTTTGTTTGTCCCATTATTTCTTTATTTTGCAACGACAAGTGGATGTGACTGCTGTTTTCGTAAAAGTGGATCGAGACGGCGAAAGGAGAGAACGAGTAGATTCTCTCCTACGTCTCTCTCCCGACTTACAAGTTACTCAGAGATATGTTATTAAAGAGAGTCTCGTTCGTGCAATAATGCTTACTTGCCTTTCACACGTCACTCGTGTATCATAAAAGATGGTCATCGAAACTCTATCGTTTGAATTTTAAACGCAAACAAGATTGTCACACGAACGACACGTCTATCATGTAAATATATATATATATATATTTTTTTTTTGATATATATATATATATGTTTGTGTGTATATATGTATATATATACATGGAAATATATATACATATATATACACATATATGTTTATCCGTGATAATAAAAATGTATATGCATAATATCAGGTATATATAGCTCGAATATTTTGTTTGCTATTAATTACTCGTGAGAGGTTTCTTAAATGCTTGCGGTGCTTCGGTCGCCTAATGCTCGTAAGAAGGGGTGGAGTGGACTTAATTGCTAGCTCTGGCTAAACCTAAGTGATGGATGTATATATCTCTTCAAGGTCGTAGCTGCACCGGCTTCACGGTCCTCCCTTTGTTCGGGCAGGGCGTACCTTTCGTTTTCACAATTATCCAAGCGTTCTGTTGATCGCGGAACGACGCTGAAACGAACCGTACACTCGAGTGCAGATACGATCTCTTCAGTCTACGTCCTCGATTCGTAATTAATCTTCGGGGGATCCCCCATCGGGGGATCGAAAATTTAGATAAAGTCGGAACCTGTGGGGAAGACAGAACTTTCGGAGACAGACACTCACTTTTTCAAAGGCACTGTTCCCTGGGGCCCTTGCCCTGCGCCGTTCCTGGCGTCGGTAACCCGGCAGGCCACCATACTATACGCTGAAAGCAGTTCTACAATGTTACAAGATTATGTTAAATGAGTAAGTGTTCAGGGTTCACAGGTGCTTGCCCAGCCCTGCGTTACCAGGCCGTTCTCGTCTCCTTTTCGAGTTAAAGGGAAAACCACGAATCCCAAGCGAATGTCAAGGAATAAATTGCTAGAAAGGAGACGAGACGACCTCGAGCCCAGGTGCAGGTAAGACTCGAAGGAATAAGTCAAATGACCGATTAACTCGCTCTGCGCGACCCAGCCCTACCTTTCTCCTGTTTTCGTCTTTTCCGTTTATTGCAAATCTTCACCGCGCATATGCTGAGGATGATCGCAACGATGAAGAAAAGTATACCGCCAACGACGCCCGCGGTGATCGCCTTGTGCTTCACTCGAGCCGGCACCGGGAATTTCACCTGCTCGCTGGCGCCGTAATTGGTCGCCGAGTTGGCGAACACTTGGAAATAATAGGTTCTACCACCGACCAGATTCTTCACTGTACTCGCAGTCAGAATCGTCGTGATACAAGAAAACATAAAAAAAAAACTTCGTTTAACCATCGTTGTTGTTTATTTGAGACAAAGTGAAAGAAGAACGTACCCAAATAGCTGGTTTCTTCGGGTCGTATCTGTCCCTTGTTGAGCGTTTTCCAGGGTCCGTCCGTCTTATACTTGATGGTGTAGTATTGAATGAGATGATTACGTTCCACAGGGGCTTCCCAGGATATCAGGAAACCGTTACTGACCTCCGTCACCGTGAGATTTTTGGGAGGACCTGGCTTTGGTCCTGACGATTTATATGGAATTAGTAGGGACGACAAAGAAACATTTTACATAAAGAATAAAGTGGGATATGTCCGGTGTTATACTCGACGACCATACTGTATGCGTAATTCCCTTCTCAAGGATTTCCATCGGGCGTTTATTCGCATTCCAGCGCGTAACTCTATGGTTACAGGGGAAACAGCGACGGAATTGGGATTACAGCCGCTAATAAGGCTAACGAATGAATGCCGGAAGTAATTAGGTCGTAACATTATATACATATGTAAGTAGTGACGAAAGCAGATGAGCTCACGCGTCTCCGATTCCTTCGAGACGTTTCATCAACATCGTCTATCCCGCGGCATCGTAATGCATTAACGTTACCGTTTGTCAAGATTTATTTGTCGTCGTCTCGGTGTTTAGTCGAGAGGAATTTAAAAAAAGACAAGCAAAAAAACAAGTAAACTTGATAAAAGGAGAGACTAATAAAAAAAACACGCGCGCGTACGTAGTTCTGCGTTGCCGATGAAATTCCCTGGCAATATTCGTAATTATTTGCATCCGTTAAACAGTATCACGGCACAATGCGATAAATTTTCACGATGGAAAAATATACGTGACTGAAGCGGCCGATATTTCTGCGATCGTTTCTGCGGTATTTACAATGTACCTATTTGTTAACTTCATTTCCGCGGTCGTGCACGCTGCGCCGAATAAATTGTCGACCACACAGCCGGCAACGTGTGCATTAGGAAATGTGCAAACGGAAAACAGACGCACACAAGGACACGTGCCCGCACCTCCCACACCTTGCTTCACCCCCTTTAACCGTGCAGGCACAAAAATATAAATGGGTTCTCGATGAAGGCGCCGCGCTGTGGCGTCCGGGAATACCGTGAATAACTGGAACGCGGTTATTGTATTCGCGAAAAGCTTTTTACCAATGTAACGGCCACGAGTGGCTGCAATTAATTCGCGCCGGTCGAATGAAAATTTCTCCCCGCAAAGGCGACCCTTGCGTTTTTGTTCGACCGTACTCGTTTCGATCGTCGCGCCGTGCGCGCTCGATGCGACCGAGTTCCACTCGAAACCAAACTCTCCGCTTCTCGATACCAGCCGCCAACCCTTCACCCCTCCTTTCCCTTTACTTTAGTACGTCCGTTTCTATTGAATTCGAGCACATTATCTCGTCGAATAATTTGGGGGAAAAAGTTCGTTTGTCGGATAGCGAGCGAAGCACGCGAAACAACGACGAGAATCGAGTCTCCGTCGACTGAAAGACGAAAAAATTCAGTGGGCCGAAACAGGTCCGTGTTTCGCTCCGAAAATAAACGTAATTCCGGCCGCGAGACGAAATCAGGCCGGACGACGAAAACGACCCAACAAAAAGCTAACAAACAGGCAGAACAATCGAAACGAGAACCAACTTGGTGGTCGACCGCGTGTCCCCTGTTAACGAGATTACGCGTTTCTCGACGCTTTCGGCTTTTATTGACATTTTACGTTGCTCGCGCGCTGTCGACAAAATTTACGCCAAGCCTGTACAGCATCGTGAATGACAATTGATTTCGATGCAAAGGCTCCGCTTTCCCTTCTTCTCGTGTTTATTGTCCCCTTCTGATCACGTTACGGTATTTAGACGTTTGGATACGGGGCAAGGATAAACGAGGAGAGATAGTCGATAGAAAACACAACTGGGAAAAGGCTAAAATAAATTTCATATTGAGCGCGACTGAAAGTGTTTATAAATCAATTACAACACGAAGAAAACTGTACGAATACACGCGGTAGAGTAAATAAATTAAAGAAAAGAAATTGATACCTTTCGGGCGCATGATTGGCGGGAACACTGGGTTGCCGGTAGAATCGGTCGGTAATATGAGAGTATTATGATCTAAGATGTCTGAAACGAGAGCAAAGAAAACGGCAATCGTGAGAAATCAGGTGGGAGTCGAAAGACAAGTGGATCCGGTGGTCCGGGGTGACTGGTCGTGCCTTAATAATAGGTCGCAGAGAACAGGATCGGTGCGGAGGAGATCCTCGCGAATCCGATCCACCGGAATTCTCGTTAAGCTGGCTGTAATCGTGTTACTCGAGGCGGGCTAACGAGTTTCGAGACCGTTGATGCGTAGACAGCGACGAATGGGGAATGGAAAGGGGCAAAAATTGAAGCGCGGGGAAAGAAAGATGCGGGTGAAGGGAAAGGGAAAGAGAAAGGAAAAGAGAAAGGGAAAGGGACAGAGAAAGGGAAAGGGAAAGGGAAAGGTACGTTGGACGTACCTGGGGTTCTCGTGGCACCACTGTACGAGAGAAAATTCGGATGGTTGTTCGTGGCTCGTTCCCGGTTATTAGCGGAAATTTCTGATTCCGACACGTTATTAATATGGTAATGCAGGAAAAATGGACGAATCGGGTCACGTTTTACGATCTCACGGGATTACGAATTGCATACGGATGTATGAAACAAAAATTTACTAGATATAGAAGTTAATGAATGTGAATGCGTATATGTGTGTGTATGGTAGAAGCGAATGCACGAAACGAAGCAAGTTGAAGATCGGCGGCGTCGCCCTTGTCTTTGCAACGACAACCGGATAAAAATCTGCACAAGCTCGTGTAGGAAAAATCAAGGTACAGTATGTACAAATGGGAGGCAATGACCCGACAGATTCGAGGGAAGGAAATAAAAGAGGAAACAGAATGAACGGCTCGATGGGTTTTCCGATACGATAAGTCGCGACGGAAGTCTTCGTTCCCTTCCTCTTTGCCTCTTCTTTTAGGTGAGGTGAGTTTTAACGTTAACTTTGAAATTCTCGCGCAGAATCGTTATTTCCAGCAACGAAGCTTCATAAACATCGGTCACGGAGAAGAGAGGGAAGCTTTCTTCCGCGCAAGGCATCTTTACGAAATCGTTCAACCGAGATTCTTTGTTAGCTCGTTTCGAAGCTCGTCCGTTTTCAGAGAGAACGAGCGAGCGAGCGAGTGAGCGAGAAGGAGCAGGAGAAAGCCCAGAATCGGACGGTTTTATGGTCGATCGCGTTCAAATACAAAATCGTCCCTTTGATTTCGGGGCTACAGCTTTCGCGATAGCGTCGAGTTGTTTCGGTGCTTGCCGCAGCCTCTACTCACGGAAACGACTTTTCCAACACCGATTACTAGTTGTACGAACAGCTACGATTGAAACGACGATCTTACCGCTTTCGTCCGTGGGTGGAGCATGACCGGCGCTCGATGATGGAGTCGCTGAGTGCGTCAGTGCCACGTCTTCGAGAGTGAAGCGATTGAAAAAAGAAGGAAAAGAAGAATTGCATAGGATGCGATTTGTTAGTCGTGTTAACATGAACAAAGACCGTTAATTGCAGCGATAGCGATATTCGTTCGAAAGTCGACTGTCGCGAAACAGAGAGTTCCGGATTGTAACGAACGATTATCGCGAGAGATCATACGGCACCTTGTATCACCGATCCGATTATACCAAAAGTTCAAAGATCGTTACCAAGTGTCCTGATGGTAATGAGTTTGCTCAGCATCCCATCGCCCAGAGCGTTCTTCCCAATCACTTGGAATTCGTACAGCGTACCTGGCGTTAGGCTGTTGATCGTTACCGTCGTGCTTCCAGACGGAGTTACTGGAATTGTTTTCCATTCCGACGTACCAGATTCTCTGTACCTGCGTTAAACGGAAACCAAAGCTTCCTATAAACTCAGTCCAAAACGTACATACTTAGTTCGACATTCGAAACAACGTACTCGTTTACGAGTTTGCTCTCGGAATGCCATTCTAACCGATATTACCGGCGCCACGTACCATGGTCACATTACGTTCCAGGTGAACATACTCGGAAATACTATTCCAAAACCGTTTGTACTTAGAAGCTACTTGAAACGCTATCAACAGTTTCCGGTCGACACGAGAATTCGAGTAAACAGCCGGAGTATCAAACTCACCAGATAGTATAATCCTGTTTGTAATCAGGTCCTCCAGAGTATCCCGGCAGCCAAGTCAACGAGACCGCGAACTCGGTCGCAGTCCCGGATACGTTGTACGGTGCGTGGGGTTGCGTGCCTTCAACGATCAACTGCGTGGAGGCTGATATGGTTGCCACCTCGTTCGACGCGACGCATTGGTAGAAGCCAAAGTCCGCGCGTCGAAGGCTCTCGATTGTTAAATTGCCACCGACGATTTTGGCCCTGTTGCGTTGAATAGACGCGCCATCCCTCTGCGCAATGAAAATCACGATGCAACTCGAGCCGAGCGTTAAACGACCAACGAGTTGGAGATGCCGCGAAATTGAAACGTGGTATCGATATCTCGACAACTCGTTGACCGATCAGACTTTTATTCCGCCGCGCGAGCGGGGTACTACATCAATGACAAACCAAAACGCTGCCGAAAAGTCTAGGATATACAAGGATTCCCAGTATCCGGTTAATATTCGCCGATTATGTTTCCGCTCGAGCGAATGGAACCTACGCGACTTTATTCTACAATACGTCGAGTACTCTTTTCGTATGCGATGCATACCCTGTGCCACTGTATCGTGGGCTTCTGCGTGCCCTCGGCTTCCTGAGCGTCGCAGTGCATTTCCACCGTTTCGCCAACCTTCTTCTGATAGATGGGTTCTGGTTCGAGAGTGAAGACGGGTGGATTTCGCACGAGGACCTCCATCGGCCCAGAACTTCCCTGTGTGCCCTGCGCATTGTAAGGCGTACAGGTGTATCGACCTTGATGATTCTCATTGACTCGTGTAAAGAGCAGGGAGCCATTGTTCATCACGACGATATCCTTCGTTTGATAAGGCTCGAGCAATCGTTTGTCCTTTGTCCACGTGACGTACTGAAGGGTAGGATTGGCTTTTATGTAACATTGGACCACACCAGCCAGTCGAAACGGCAGGTATTGCACCGTGGGAGTGAACGTGACCTTCGCTGGATCTGAAACGCCGTGTATTTAGCTGTAAAAGTCTTTCGATAGCAATTTTCGTTCGCGAAACATCGCCGATAACTCACATTCTACGTTGAGGTAAGCGCTGGCGCTTTGCGGGTCGCCGATGCCGTTTGTCACCTCGCACAGATACTGACCAGAGTCGTCGGCGCTAACGGGATTGATCACGAGACTGCCGTCCGGTTTGATCGATACTCTGGTGTCCAACGCCGAGAGTTCCGTTACCGGAGCTCCCTCGCGGAACCAACGTACAGTAACGTTGCCGGGCAGAGCTTTCGCCTCGCAGGAAAACTGAACTTTTTCGCCCTCCAGCTTGGTCTGGTTCGTTGGTGGCACGGTGATCACCGCTCCGCCTGCAAATCGCAAAGAATAACGTTAGAATGAATTCGCAATCGACGCAAATCGATGTGAAACGAGGCTTAGTCTACGCGATCGAAAAAAAGCCAGCGGATTGATAGCGCTCGTCAGAGACGATACCGATTTCTGGCACGCTAGCAGCTTGTCAACGTCAGTCTGTCTGACTGATGCCGGAAATGCGGCGGCCAACCAATATCCTGACCGAAACGACGAGCCCGTCGCAGGAGCTTTTAACTTGGCCTGGCGCGGAAGCGTATCACGAAACGAGATTTCATCGTTCGGCTGCTCGTGTCAATTGAGACCGCGCGAAAACCAGTTCACTAGACGACGTCGATAAGTAAACAAATGGAAAGAGCGATAGATATTCTCCATTTAGCGAGCCCGATGAATAGACGGCTCTATAATGGACGGGATTGTTATTTTAGAAACGTCGTTTCGCGCCAGAGGAAGAACTACGCCCCGAAACTGCGGATCGATTCGAACGAGAGACTCGTTCCGACCGGTGAAACGATCAACAAAGTTTTCGTTCCGCGGAATTCTCTTGCGTATTTAGAGCGGACGAGCTCGAATCGGTGACGAGTTCCGAACGGAAGTTACGCGGAGAAAAAGAAAAACAGAAAGAAAAGGGGCCCGCGTTTGAGCCAATACGCCGCGCCGCTTCAAAACTGACTGCCTTCTCTTTGGACGACTTTTCGCTTTGAGTGTTGGCAAAAAGACTGAACGGGACGCATTATATTTTCCTTGATATCCAAAAGATCGTCTCCTACGAGCATGCACGTAGAATTTTAAAACTTGCGAGACTTTCGAGACAGAGGAACGCATTCTCGGTCGCGCGGCTGAATATTTCCACGCATAATGGGAAGAAATCGATCCTGCGTGACAAAAGTCCTTCCAACTTTTCTTGGTATTCACTGGTACTTTCTGGAATCCGATCTATCTTCACTGGGCGGGAATTAAGCTGGCTGCCATTCTGGCTGCCATTCGTTCGTAGGAACAACCACTTTCTCAAAGGAAGGAGTCGCGCGCTACGAGTTCCCGAATAGATTTCCGCTGTTTCCGTTTCCACCTTCTGCACCGGCGAAACGCGCCAAGTTCATTGACGAAAATTAATCGTTATTCGATCGGAATCCGCTAATCGCGGGGTTCGTCGACCGCTGTGCCCCGAAACAATGAAACGGTCGAATCAACGCGGGATACGTAGGAAACCGCAAGCGCGAGCATAAAACGGTAGCGGAGCATGCCGCGGATTCCGCTATGTTGAAAACACACCAAGTTAACTTGGCGGACAAAGCGACGGAGGATCCTTACAAACGGGACGATGAAATTCAACGATGGAGTTCAGACGCGTGCGCCTCGCGGATGACAACGCGATGAATTTAGAAGCAGCCGCTCGATAAATATTCACAAGTCGGATTTAAAACTTTTCGCCCGCGAGAGCAATGAATCTGAGAATAGAGCGCATCACCGACGCTCGCTCGGAAACTTGAAAGCAATCGATACGTCGGTTTAAGACGAACAAAGCCTCCCAATCTTCGCTTTTATTACGAGCCGAGATTACAAAAGGCAGATGTCGCGACAGCGTTCGTGTTTTCGGCGATTCCAAGGGGGAAAAGAGTCGCTCGTCCGAGGGACACGATCCACGACCGAGAAGAAACGTCTCCGCGATAGAGATGAATTTCGGAGTAGGAAGCTCGGTAAATATTCAAAGAGCAGATTCAAAAGTTTCACGCTACCGCGGCACCGGGCGGAGCAAGTTGGGTTGAGCTCGGCAGCTCGAGGATCCTCCGCATTAATGGCGCAGTCTATTGGCGGTGTTTTATACGAGGAAGATGAGAGTCGTCTACTTTGCACTCACGGCTCGCGGCCGCTCGTTCGTGACCGCGCGCCCAGATTCCAGCGAGATTTATTAATGTGAAACTTTTGGTGGGCTTTTGCCGAGTCCTCCGAGTCTGCGTTCGCGACTGACACGGGTTTTTTACATATCCGTGTCGAATTAAGAGAGACTATCGAAAAATTTCGTCGAATGCATAAAAGTTGGCATTCGTCGAAATGATGACGCGAATTCGGTATGGCAAACCGATTACCTTCCTCTAAAATAGAGCGGAGAAGGGTAGTACCGACATGGCGCGTCGATCATGAAAATCGTCGGTCCATGTATTAAATCGGCCGGTCGTTAACTGGAGGAAAACCACGGAGGGGAAAGACGTCGGCGCGATGATGAAGACGAATGTTCACGCGGCCTCGTAACGAAGCTTACAAATCTGCGGCACCGGTGGCAAACGAGGCCAGGGGCTGAGGGGAGAAAAAGAGACGGTACGCGGAGTGCTCGAGACAAATCGCCTTTTAACTCGGGCCGCTGCGAAGAACATCCTAATTGGCTTTGACTACCACAACCGCACCGTCCGGGACCGACCTCCTAACGCGAATTTTATCGCGCGCACTCAGCGATCGATATCGCATCGACGCATCGGTTTACGATCTGCCTGGAAACGTAATGGATGCACCGGTCTGTCAGATATTTCCAATGCTGCTGGCTGTGGAATGTCCGCACCGACCAATCGTTATTATCCTTCCCGTGGGTTCCATCGAAAGCGCCTTTCAAACTCGCGAGAGATAAGAGCAGTGCGTTTCTTTTCTCCTCGTTGCAATAATACTTAGGCGATACCTAGAATTCCAGTTAATTAAAATATCCGTGCCGAAGGGAGCGTAGAAAGTT
The DNA here is from genome assembly GCF_011952205.1 of Bombus bifarius. Taxonomy (NCBI): domain Eukaryota; kingdom Metazoa; phylum Arthropoda; class Insecta; order Hymenoptera; family Apidae; genus Bombus; species Bombus bifarius. The sequence goes on along the minus strand of NW_022884571.1, from coordinate 436,041 downwards.
GAAACGGCTCGTTCGGTCAATTTTACGAGCATTCCGAAGAGATTCGGGAATTAAAAACGACGTAAAAGTTACGTCGTTACCCAGAACGGCCAACCGATCCCATCGGGGACGATTCCCCCGAACGAGACTTTAAGAACTTCCATAAAATCGCGAAAAAAAAACGCGACCGATATCCGCCGGAACTTGGTCTTACGAGTCCGAACGGTACGGATGGATCTTTCCATCGATCAACAGACATCGATCGCGCGCCTCCTCCGCGCGAATCCAGCGACAAAAACCGAACTGGTTGCATCGAGGCATTTTCTGACGACGCGGTTATCGGAATTTCATTATCGGTGCTCGATCGATTACCGTCTACCGAAAATACCCCGATAACTTCTAATAACAAGCCGCTCCGATAATTATCGTACCGATCCGACGTATATTAATTATTGGCACGTGCTAAATTCTTCCCCGCCCCTCATACCAGGGTTATAAAGTTCGCTGAATTTACCGTAAAACCGCAAGACAATTCGTTGCCTGCGGATGGCAAGAAGAGGAAATCTTGATAGGATCGCTAATGAATAACGAAGGATTCCGTTTTTGGGAAGTTTGACGAATGACCAAACTTTGCGACGCCGCGAAGATCAGAGCGTACTCGCAAAGGAAAATGGTGCACGCGGTTATTGCTGGGAAGTAGCGCGTTTAGATTAACAAGTTTCTAAAACTTAGCGTCGATTTACGAGAATTTTTATGGCAATGGCGCGTCACACCTTGTAGAAACGACGCCGAACGGAAGGCGTCGACCTTTGCTGCTGTGTCTGATGATATCGGAGTGTCTGACGAGGAAGTAACCGCTGACGTAGGAATATACACGTGTTCCGCTACACACACTCGTACTAGATCTGTTGTTTTACTCACCAGCGATTATAACGCGGGCTGTGTGACTGATTTGACCCTCCCCATTTCGCGCGATGCACGTGTAATCCCCGATGTCCTCGTTCTTGATCGTCGAGATTCTGAGCTCAGTGCCGTCGTTGAATATTCCGATGGTGGTCGACGGCTCGACTGGGTTCGCGTCCTTGTACCAGAGAATCTCCGGTGTCGGCGTACCCTCCGCTTGGCAGTTCAATATTATCGCGTCGCCCACGTTCACGTAGATCATCTCCTCTGGCGTGATGCTAAATTTTGGTGGCGCTACGAAAACGAACCAATCGTTTTTATCCTCCCGTGATACTCTTGGAACTGTAAGCAGATCGCGAGCGGAAAAGGTCGAACGTGACTGTTCGCGGTATCGAAAGTAGATCGGACCAGAATATGGTCAGACTAGCGGGCCGGCTGATTGCGATTCGTTTTTATCGATCGTCGAGTCGAAAGATGGAAACGCTAAAATAGAGTAACACCGATGGGGTCGTCGAACGTGTTAGAATTGTTGGGAAGAAATCGCGACAACTACCACGCGATGGTGCATTACTCGAAGGAAACGGCATTAAGGGAACAATCAAACCCTCGAATCGCGCGGACGTTTAGAAAACGCTTCCGCGCCGCACTTCCAACGTTTTTATCTTCGATGAGTTTCCATCCAGGGGGAATCATGACGGCCCTTCAACAACTTCGACGACCGCCGTAGCACAAAGGAACGTCCATTTTCGCCGCGTAAAGCGCGCTCTTCCTCGTGTATTTGATAGAACGGAAACGGTCGGGGCTGGACAAGGACGAAAGAGGAAAGAGAGCAAGCAATCGGTTACCGAGAGAATTCGTCAAGATAGATGACAGGAACATTTATTGGAATATAGTCGAAGCGTCAAACAACTCTCCCCCCCTCTCTCTCTCTTTTTCTCATTCTTCTTGATCGTTTTAATAAGTTTGATCGTACTTTGTCGTAAATTGCGATCCTATCGTCTTCGGTACGATCGTCTCCGTTCTATTGTTTGTTCTCGGCATCGTTAAATGAGCGATACCTGGCCATAGAATCGTACGCACGTTGATCGTATTCGGAAAGATATATCGCGACAAATACCATAAGCAGAAAAACGGAAATGGAAGATATGAACAAGGCCGAAAGCGAGAACGCTGGGAGGAAGAAAGGAGAAACAGTTTACGAGTGTGACGCGAGTAAACGACCGGCCAGAGACAATTTCAAAAGTACAAAGAGAGATTCTGAGCGCTTTCGCTGGCCGAGTGGTTCTCCTCTTTTTGATGCCGCTGGCAAATCCTTAGTTGTCGCAATCGCTGACGTTGTCGACATCTTCCTCGCAGTTGTCGTTGCTGTTGTTGACGACGACGATGACGCGGTCGAGTGTGGCCGTGGGCTCGACGTATATGCAGAAACCGAGAGGCGAAACAGCGAAGAAAAGCTCGTTGGAGGAAACGGCGCAGCAGCGATGAGAACATAGACGCGGAGGTGTGACGATACAGATAGAGAAAAGAAAGAGAGTAGTACGTATCGTTTCTTAAAACATCTAAATACTTTCCTTCCTCGCGGCCGTTCGTCATAGTTTATGGGCAAACAAAACGCGGCAATAGATTTTTCTTTCTCTTGGCTAGCATTTTTCCTCTTTTTTCGTTCCTATCGCCTGGTTCGATGACTCCATCGCGACGTCGTCGTCGACACACTGACGTAACGCGTAAAACTTTATCGCGTCGCTCGACGAAAGAATTGAATTGAATTCCCAAGAAACGACGATGCTCTCTCTCCCTTTTTTCTCCATCCTTCTTATTCCCCCTGTTTCGTTTCTCTTATCAACGACTCTCTCTCTCTCTCTCTTTCTCTCTCTCTCCCGCATGCGCATCTTCGTTTTATTCGCGACAGGGGGAGATCAGAATCGACAGCGTTCGTCATTCGAAGATATAAAAGTTCGCGGATCGTTGGAAACCGGGCCAGGAATAAGATTCGTCCCTGGACTCGTTCAACTTTTCCTTCGTTAGACACTTTCTCTGACAAAAACACGGTACTCATCGCGGTCATAAAATCTTGTTAAGCACGAGATAATATTAATGAGACTGCTTCGAGGTAAAATCGATGCAAAACTTGGCCAACTCGGATCCGACGCGAATGTAATTTTCGACTTAAATTGCATTCGCGACAGCTCGTTCGAGACACGAACTTCTATTATCGCAGTTAAGTCCTTTTTAATCGATATTGTAACGTCGCGTAATCGCGTTTTTTGACCCAGTAACTTTTCTTAAGTAGAATTTCCTGGCCGATCAACTACGGTCAAGCGTAAAACGTGAACGCCAGCTTTTGAGATACAGTAGACCGCCCAGATACTCCGACGTCAGCTGACAGATGGGGAATCGCGCGATTAGGTTGATCGTTCGCGTGGAATCTTCGGAATCGATACATCGAACAGCGATGCTGAGTTCGCCGATATCCAAGCACGTTATCGAATAGTAGGTGTAATGTACCGGCTTTCGACGAGACGATCGGTTAACGAAGAAAAGCGATAGCGTAACATGATCGTTCTCAAATGAAAAGTACTCACCGTGGACATCCAGGTGGAACCAGGTACCGTTCTTGTGACTGTTAGGCGACCTGTTGAGGAAGACGACCTTGCACTCGTACCATCCTTGATCGCTCTCGCGGATGTCAGTCAAGTTGAGGCTCGCCACGCCATACGGTGAATTCGGCGAAACTCTCGAGACTCGACCTTCGTAACCTTCGCCACTGTGGGTCGGATACGACTCGTACCATATGTATATTGGTATCTCCTGCCCCTTGCACCAACACCAACACGCAACATAAACGAAGGATCGCCATGAACACGTACATACTGGTGCGAGACTCGCTTCGGTATATGCTGGACGCTTCGTTTTCGATTTCGCGAAGCTCGTCGTCCCTGCCATTTCGTGTTGGGTATCGACGTTCTTCGGTTCATCGACAGTTCCACGAACATGATTGGCGAATAAATCAGTAGAAAGCATAGTAGAAAATGGAACCCGCGAGACGCATAAGCGACGCGTTATTATTAAAAAAAGGCGAAAAATTCGAATCTGCTCGCACCAGCTGCCGGCTAATGAAATGACAAATGACGAAAGACAGAGGATGCAGCGTGTGTGAAGAGCGGAAACGATCTACGGCCGCGATTGGTCGCCGAGTCGCCGAGTCGGCGAGCTCTCTCCGCGCGAACGACTGAACGTAACGAGCATGGCCTCTTCCTTCCCTCTAATTCAACGCACCGGAAGATCCTCTTAAATTTTCATGCTCGTTACGTTCGCCCGGCCGAGGACGGCACGACAACTGTCATTTTCCATGCAAGCCTCTATGGCAAACAAAGGAATTCGTTGTGCGCCAATGAAAAAGTAATCCACAAGGCATAGACTGTGCGTGGATAGAGAGAAGGCGCTGCTGGAAAATGACTGGTGACACGAAACTTTTATGGGATCCGTGGGATACGTGCCATGCAAAGTCGAGATACCCGTCGATCCTAGATTATTCCTCGAGGATCGCATGTTTTTAAAACGATAGATCGCGAGCCAGCTGTCGTTTTCGATGGGTCACCGAATGACTTCGCTATCGAGGATCGGCGGTTTGTCTCGATCTATAGTAAAGTACAGTCTGACACACAAAAAGGGAGGCATGCGACTAAACGGATCTATATATCGGTGAAGAACCGGTAAAGAACGATCGGTCTCGATCAATTCCGTGTTTCTCGTGGAAACGAGAAAAATATAATCGGCTGATATTTCAACCGGTCAGTTACGTGGCCATTCATTAAAATTGCGGTCTGCGAAGCCAGATGATGCCAAAGAATCGTGGTGAAGCGCGTGTATTAAAACGAGCAGCGGCATTGTGCGTACTAACGTGTTAACTGCTACCTGTGCAACGACTTACGCACCGTTTCGTTGCTAATAATTAAATTACACGTTGTAGAACGTATTTGCATTTTCGAAGCACGATCAAAGGCCGACGCGGCGGACCACTGAATCAGCGGCACTCGGTAAACGCTTCCTCGTTCGATCGTTCTCGTTTCGAAAGACTGCCGCGTGCTGTTACTGCTCGTCTATTGGTTGCTCGATCGAGCCGATATCGATACTTATCGGAATCGAGCGACGAGGAAGGAGTCGAGAGACAGAAATCGGTCGCTGAAACGGTGGACTACTCGTGTCTGGCACGGAACTAGGCTATTCTACTGCCGCGCGTTTAGCACTGCGCGATTCTCGGAAAAAAAGGGAACAGAGAAAATAAGGTGGAAGAGAGGAAACGAAGAAGAAAAAGAGGAAGACGAAGACGAAGAATAAAAAACGTGACAAATGTGGAGTGACGATCGTATGTTGGCCATTGACTGCCCCAGTTGATGGTTTCTATTTCGAGCTGGCCTACTTGCGACGGCGAACGACGTCGCGTCGTAGTCGTCGTGCTTGGAAGCTCAAACCACAGTGATTTCAATATTATTCTACTTCGAGCCACGGAACTCGTTCGATATTGCGATTTCGTGGTAAGTTGTCGCGTTTGCTTCGCCGTTCTATACGTATAGTCTTGAACAAACGATGAACAAATGCGTTGCCGTGTCCCAAAATTTCGAACGAGAAAAACAATTGGTTCTTTTTCCAGGCTAAAAACTCTCTTGTTCCGATTCGCTTCGCCCCGTGTCCCGAACGCGAAACAAATTTAACGCCATCGAGTTCCTCGTATATCTGCTCATGTGCATGCTGTTCGTGCACCTAGTCGCAAGCAACGATTTCATTTTCTTTGTGAATCGGATAGACCGATGAATAAACGTAGAGATAGACCTAGATTTGGATTTAACCGAAAAACTGAAAGAGGGCAGAAAAGATGCCAAGAGAAGTGCGCGTAACCGAAATAAATTACGGATCTAAATGGCATACAGAGGAGTGGGCCAAACTACCTACTTTTTCGACGTTTTCTAACGGCGCTTGTTTGTTTTTTTTTTTTTTTTCTTTATTTACGAGGCATAAGAAAAAGGCCGAGAAAGAAGCATTCGCGAGGAAAAGCACGTTCCCTAGATGGAAGGTACGATTTCGTCAGTAGTTACGAGACGGAGCGGAATAAGTCGTGGCGTTTTGCACGAACACTCCGCGATTACAGCTACGCGCTCCGCTCATGTAGGTCAGGTGTCTTTCTTTTATTTTCCCAGTTTGGCTTCTCTCATCTCGTATCGTTCTAGACGCCTATCAGCGGTCGCGAATATCTGCGAGATTAATCTCGGTGCTGTTCGCTATTTCGTTACAAGTGCATCGTATATTTTCGAAGTAAGCGGTCTAAAGTTTGGTTCCTCTTGCCCCAACAATCCACGAACCATTTACCTACAAACTACTTTAGAAATTTCAGAAATCATCCTCTTTTCGGAAAGTCACCGAGGAACGATCTAATTTCTAACTGATTTCTTCTTAAAATATGAATCACGATAATCACTGCTTGTCTTTTAAGGAAAAATCTTCGAGTTTTTGCACCCATTATTATTCTCTCCACCAGAGATAGAGAGCGAGCCGAACATCTGCATTTGCACGCGGTGCGTATTCCGGTGATTTTGATAACTCATTGTCAGACGTACCACAACTATTTCCTCTCACCATGACTGTGTCTGTTTCGCGAATTCTGATATTTATGAAGCTTGTCGGTTTCTCCGGAGATTGAGCTAAATCCCTCGCCAACCGAACTAGTGAAATGTTAACGAGGCGTGTGGGAGTTCCAGAACGGAATCCTTCCGTTCAACGTTTGTTCGCGGACCTGCCAACGAACTTGGCGCAAATTTAAACGTAAATTGTTCACGCGGGGATGGACCGGTTCGTTAATATCGGGCGGCCAATTTGCAAAAGCAACTTCGTCACCGCGAAAGAACGGTTTGGCACGTCCGCAATTCACGGTGTTCCCAACTTTCGACCGGCTCGCAATTTGCTTCAACGCTTTGTTTCGACGCTCTGGCGTTCGGAACTTTCTTCTTAAACGTTGGAACGTCTTACGCTCGAAATGGAAATGCGATAACACGGCGTGTGATAGCGTGAATTCTTTGAGAAAACCTCGGTCGTGATCGTTATAGTTTTTGCGCGAGAAAATGAGAAGAAAGGATAACTAAACGCTTTCGTCGTTGCATCGCGAAACTCTTCTTTGACAGGATGCACCCAGTGCTTCGTGATATTGATATAATTTTGATCTTGATTACTCTCGATGATCTTTCAGCGATCTTGACCGTCAATGACACAACCCCAATGACTCCTCGCCATTTCCAAAGCTGTCTACGCTTCTATGCTATGACCTCGATGATTCGTCTTTCATAGAATGTGCACTAGAAACACAAATGCTTTTTCCTCGCTGAAGAAATAGACAAAGTAATTGGCAGGTAACCTTGGAACACTTTTCTTTTACTCATTTGAACACATTTTCGTGGCTAAGTCGACGACCGGCTCGAAAGTTTTGTCAAAGAATAACTTTCTCCTATCGGGAATCTTTGTGTTTTAAAACGTCTGCGCCAAGTTCCGTTTAATGAAAAGCTCGTGGCTATAATTCGAAAAGTTCGCGAGGCTACCTTTGTCTCGTTGGTTCAGGAGAAAACATCGACGCTGGTGGTCATGAAAAGTTCCATTTTCTGTCCGGTATCGTTTATGAATCCTGGTATCGTTCCTGGGACTCGTTTTAGTTCGCGAGAAGTGCTCTACGATCCAATGAAACGCAGGAATTTCAAATTTCCAAACTTGTTAGGTTCGCCCGCAAACTTGGTCGATGCTCCTCCACGGAAAACTTATTGCGGAGATATCGTGTTCACAGAGGACAATTCACTCCAACACTCCGGCTGAACTAATACGACGAGAGAAGTATCTCGAATGCGGTACAAGTCGAATCGGTGTAATCAAACGACGACGCCCCTGTAGTCGAGTTTCCTCCTCGATTTCATTACTGCTTGTGTTCGACACGGCTTTCCTAATCGCGAACCAAATTCAAACTCCGATGCATTCTATCGGTACTATGTTCTCCGTTCGAGAATGATCTCGCGCGGTTAGCTTGCGTCGAAGTCGAAGAAATTACTGATACGACGCGAAAATAAATAGCGACGCTTTCGTCAGCGTATTGATTAATTCTACGGCCTCTACAAACGTAGTCATCTTTGACAAATCTTGATATGTATTTTATATATTATTACATATATATATATATATATTTATTTATTTATTTAAAGAGAGAAAGGAGAATCTGCCCGATTTGGCTAACTTCTTCCCATGACAAGAAGTCGCAGTTTAGAAGGATAAACTATTCATTACATATTTGAGTCGAAACACGACCCACGGCATTTCCGTGTCCGCCTCGGAAGCGAGAAAATTATCTTGACAGAATGAACTGTGTGAACGCGTTTGGCGAGTATTTGCGTTCAGCCGACGGATTCCTTTCTGGCATTTATGTTAAGCGAGAATACTGCTATGAACGCGAGCACCCGTCGAGAGCGCTCTCGCATTCCGGCTGTGTATCCAGAAATGCGACCTCGCGCGATTCCGTTCCCGCTGCCTTTTTAGAGCGATAATAAGGTTTCGTTGGATGCCGCGTACGCCGTCCTGGATTGTTTAATTCGACGTCGAAAGCCGTAGCGCGAGCGAGCTTCGTTTACGAGCAAGTGGCTCTTGGGTCGGCTGCGTTTCTAGAAAATAAATTAAGAGGAATATACCACGAGTAGGTACTGATTTCTTCGAGTATGTTGCTTTGTTTGTCGCATATTCGTTCCGCCATAGCTGTTGAAAATCGACTTTTCAGGCGTGTCGGTATCTTGCTGTTCCATGACGAAGGAGAAAAGTTTACCCCCGATCGCCATATACATCGAACAAGTTACGTCAAAGTCACTTCTGGACTAGGTTTCGCTAATTATCTCGTTAGGCGGTTCATGTCGACGGTGGCATTAATAACAACAATGCCAGAAAAAGGAAGACGAAGCCACCAATTAGCGAAAATAACGAGGCGCTGAGCCCCGAACATGTGACGAATGAGGAAGACAGAAATATACGACAGGTAGAAGGATAGCGCAGCCTGGAATTTGCACGTGGAATCGAGCGTCCAAGAGGGGGGTAACCCTGACACAGTTAAGTAGTTCAACCTGGCCTCCGTGCGCTCTGCATTATGCATACAGACCTCCTAACCTCGTAGGGTAACACACCACTGCACTGCTTGGGACAACGATTTCGGGTCAGGTGAGCACCCTATACGACGCCGTTTCGTTTCGTTCTCGTATACATGAGCGGGCTTCTCCGGCAGGAAGAAAATGACCCTAAGAACACGGAAATCGTTCGAGGATCGGTCGTATAAAAACGATAACGATCGAACGCTGTTGGCCGGAAATAAGGGGACGCGGCATACGGCACGATGATATCGAGTTGCACGGATATCCGGGTAGAAAGGTAGTTGCACGAATGGAGAAGAGGACCACATCGTCCTGCAATCCTACACGCGTGGAAGATAGGAAAGAGATGAGGAATGACTCGGGATAGCAGTGTCGGGCGTCAAGCGCAACCCCCGCTCAACGCAAGAACCGGCCGTGGGTTGGTTTATGTAATGTAAAGCTGGCCACGCGGGGGTGGTTTATGTAATGTAAAGCTGGCCACGCGGAGGTGGTCTACGCTGTCCTATTTTTAAACCAACTACGGGTTAACCGGCTAACGTTCAATCGATAACGCGGGAGCAGCGTTTCTCAAACCGCCGCATCGACCACTGTAAACTTCCCAGAAGCTCCGTAGAGGACACGCGGCAAAAATTTATCTTTCACCCATGCTGATCGATTTTTACTCGAACGGCGGCGGCTATCGCGAGTTACACGCTTTCGTCGTTGGTCGTTAAACGGCAAAATTACGAACTCGTAATTTGCTACACCGTGTCGATAGCGCTGCGAGCGACGAACATTTCCTCGCGAATTCGTCGGATTACGAAGAAAATTTAAATCGCACAGTGACGAACTATACGCGAGCCACTCTCCCAGGCGTTAGACTACTTTCGACAACTTTCCGACAAAGCCTTTACGGTATCGTCTTATCGCGGACTCATCGTTCTTTCATCGAATGAAAATTAATTCCACCTTAAACTCCCATAACAAGATTTTCACCTTATATCAGCCAAAAGACTCGTTCGGGCTTCGACCAAATTTACATTTCGTGTAAGCGGACCGTTCATACCAGAGCTAATTTGCATACTAACGAGCACACCCTTCTTTTCCCAGATCGGAAGTTGCGGTTTGAAAAGGCGTTCCGAAACGCGTTTCCTTGCCCGAAATTTTCTTCGTTAATTGCAAATTATCCGAGACTCGTGACGGCCGCATAGCGCTGCGGTATATTCGGAGCGTAAAATTGCTTCTTCACCGTACAAATTGTAATCGCGAGGCCAATACACCGCGGCTTTCTCTTGTTTCCTTTTCCGTTCTCTGGTAATATGGTTTTTAAATGCAACGGTGGGTCTCGCAGAATATCGCGTGGCCTCGCGAAATAAAACTGGCTCCTTCTGCCGCCACTCACGACGGGCATCTTCCAAGAAAACCTAATTACTAACTCGCGCTCGAAACAACGAGTCCTACTCGCCTAGAAATAGTCGGAGCCAGCAGTGGGATTTGAATTTTCTTCTTGTTTACGCTGCCGGGCAGATAATTAACCTGGCAGTATAGTGGAAGGGAGAGGGGGGGATGGATGTGACGAAGTCGGAGGTCCCGAGTTTTTATTTCGTCGCGAACAGGCAGGACCAGGAACGTTGTCGAGCGGGAGGAGAAAAATATTCGGTCGGACCTTGGTTGGGAAACCTGCCAGGTTGTGGGCAAGTTTCGCAAACTTCGGAGTGGGTGTTCCTCGAGAGACCGTCGGAGAAGCAAGGGCCAGGAGTCAGGTTTCCTGTGGGAGTGAATGTCTTCCCGAGTGGAAATGTCGGAGAAATTGAATTGCAAGGAGACTCTATTCCTCTTTTTCTTGCCGGGACGCATACACGTACACGTTCCCCTTACCCGCGTTACCCTGGTTTCCCGTTTTTCTTTTCAGACCTCTTTCCCTTCTTTTTCCCCTCCTTCCTTTCTTTGCCCATTCGCGTAGTTCACTCCTGCCTCCATTTGTTTCATTAGATTACGCTACACCCCACGTCGCGTCGAGTCGCGGCTGAAACGTCCACCCTCCTCTCTACCGTCCGTCAACTGGCCTGCACGTCTCTGGTCACCCTCCGATTCGCTCTCCGTCTCGTCTCTAGACCTCTGTTGGGAATAGAGAAGTGCCGCAAACAGCAAGAGAAAGCTCGCCTGGTTACCATCGCTCCGCTGCACCCGTCCCTTTAGCATTAACACGTTTCTTCGCAAGCGTTTATTTTTTAGCAACTGCCGTGACGCGCGCCAAAAGTCTCCCTTCTACTTTTCCGACAGTTCCTCCTCGAGTCTCACGTTTTTTCCATAATTGGTGTACCGTCGTGCGTTCGATGATATGTTATAATACAACATGTTAACGCGATTTCGTAGCTTGAAGGGCATCCGAAGCGAGCGTAAAGACTATTTCACGGCACTCGAGTATTTCGTTCGATTGACGTTTTACAAGAGCGCTCGAAATGAAAGCCAGATCTTCGACTTGACGCGTCCGAGAGGTCTTGGAAGACTATCTAGAAACAGTCTCGATGGGAGGCCGAGTGTCTGCCTGCTCGTTGTATTCTATTAGACGGAATGAGAATATCGTTTAGATAAACGCGATGCAATTGAACGGCACATTGCCACGGCTTCTCGTTACTTGGCATCGATCCAGGATATTCGATAATTGTTCCCGTGTCTGGACTTACGCTCGCCCACACCATCTTGCCTCACCAGACGCTTAGAAACAGGGGGAAAAAAGGGAAATGCACGTAGAGGAACACGGCGCTCTCGTATAAAAGCCTGATGCGGGTTTCCTCTTCTATCCGCTTACGCAGAACCCGGCAAAGCCGACAAAGTGCAAATAAAACGCGCTTCCATGTTCCGTCTCTGCTGGTACATGCATGGTTCGTGGTTGCAAACAAAGAAAGAATAAACCGGAATACTGAAACGAGCCGCATCAGGGCTGCATCCGAGTTTCGAAGCTCAAAATCATTTTTCCGTGGATACGATTCGCGGATGCCGGTCCAAACGATCGACTCTCCAATTATCTCGGTGTATCTCCTTTTTGTTTCGAAATAAGCATCCCTGTCAACGATAGGATCCAACGTTCTGGCTCTGACAAAGTTCAATGCGCTTCCGTGCGCGTGTCGTTCGTTTTCCGCGGCGATTGGAAAAGCGCACGCATCGAATGACAAGAGACGAGGCTAGACGTATGAGTGGGGCGGAAAGTGTGGAGGAAGCGCGTGAAAAGCGATCGCTGAGGCCGCCGCACGGGCGGGAAAAAAGTCGGACGGGAAGAGAAATTAGTTGTCAGTCGCAGTGGCACTAGGTGAATCGAGGGGCAAGGCAGAAGCGGATACGGTAAAGTCCCCGCCACCCCGTCACCCTCCGCGTGATTTATGCACGCATAAAAAAGAAAACGGGCTGCTCCTCTTCCACCTCTTCCCACTGGGGTAGTAGAATCGCCTGGAAATGGAAATGGAAATAGCCATGGTGCATCGTTCCGACGCTCGACATCTCCAGCTCGCTTTCAAATCCGTTTTGCGGCAAAAAAATCCTCGCCAAGACTCGACTCTACCACCTTGATTCTCGTTTATTCTGACCTACACCTGCCTCGTAATTAAGTCAGCGACTTGACTGCGAATCGGCCAACTCCTCGGGACTCTTCGTCCGTCGCCTATCTTTCGTTCAAATCGAATATGACGTATTTATATCATCCTGCTCGTTAAATCGATGAACGAAGGGCGGATTGTCGCCGGCAAACGTCTCTATCGAGTAAAGGGTAGTTTATTAGGAGGGTCACGGAGGAAAACAGGCAGTTCGATGATAAGCAGAGAACGACGTCATTGTGACTAGGATCAACTTATATCGATTCAATCCCAGAGCGGAACTGCGACCACATGGCAAGTCCGTATGCGCTTAGTTGCCGATAGTCGATTGTCGGAAGAAAAGGCCGCCGCGGCGCGAAATAGCGCCACATAGCACGATACAGTGGGGCGCGACGCGCGGAAACGGATGCGATTGTCATTGCGGCAATCATCGTATTGTCACGCGGAATCGATCGTTCGATTAATTAATTGCACGACGATGGACACGCAGGTTTGTCGAGTCAATATTGAATTCACGATTAATGCGTTTCAGTTGACCAGTGGAGCCGGTAATCGTCCCGAAATCCGGTGTCACTCGGCGGTGAACGCGCGACTCACTCGCTTCGCGTTTTGTTTACCGACAAAAACTTTCCACCAGTCGATTACCGCGTCTCCGGGTAATCCTAGACCCAGCTTTTGTTTCGTCTAAACGTTGACGCGAGCGAACGCGATCACAGGGGAACAAAGTCTGTTGGGTTTTTAAGTCGGGAAATTATCCAGGTTCGTTTGTTTCCCGTATTTCATGGCCGTGGGAGAGGATTAAAGAGCAACGACACAAAGGAAGGCAACGCGACATACGTCCGCACGTGACTCTGGGATTAGTCCCGCGGAAACTACGGCATGCAGGGTGCGACTGGTTCGTAAAGACGAGATAATGCATCGCAGGCACAGCTACAATCTTTTAATGCTACACCGACGATACAAGGCCATTCGTCTTGTGGCATGTTAAATACGAGGTCATGCTCGCGTACGGGCCTCGGCCTGCCCGACAGAAATCGCCGGCTTTCCCGAGGGAACGGAGACTCTCCCTTCACTTTTCCCTCGCTTTTCACACCGATTAGAAAAAATCGACGTGTCCAACGAGCGCCAGCGAATCCCTGCGAGCCGATCGAGCGCGTTCCCCGTTCATGCAAAAGCACCAGATGTTAGAGAGACAGAGACGTGATTTTCTGATTTCCCGCCTCCGACAGGAAGTGAAAGCGCATTACCCCGTATTATTGTCTGCCGATTGACAAGCTCGACGGGGCTCGTAAAAGATTCGACGTCCTCGTAAAACATTCAACGTCATTTCAATGTTACATACCAGAGATCGCTGTTGCACAGTTTCCAAAAGCGTGATTCGAAGGACGTCGAGCGAACCAAACGGAAGGAAACGAGCAATGAATACGATGCAAGTTTCAAGCTCGTCAATCGAGGGGACCGTAATGCGGAAACGCTGTTTCGAGCTAGACTTTGATAGACAGTCAGAAACGTGACTCACAGATTGGACAGATTATCGTAGCAGCCCAAAGAGGAAGGCAAAAGATTCATAGATGGCTTATGATCGAGCCGTTGGACAGGTGGTAGGATCACAAGATATCGGGGATAGGGCGAACGCGAGACGAGGAACGAGACTTTCTCTTTCCCTCTCAAAACGGTGCAACGAACTCTCCATGATAAAAGGGGAGTCGCGCAACGGCGTGGCGCGGCGCCGCGGCGGCTCGGCCGCGAAAACGGGCGACGCTACGTCGATCGTTGTGATGACGCGCGACTTAATAAAAAATTAATTGGTCGCCGCTCGTCTGGTCGACGAGTCGGTGTTCACATTGGAAACTAGCGCCAACTATATCGATCGACGGCGGCAGATCGGGAGGGAAAACCGTCAATTTAGAATCCGCGATAATTAACCGACCACGATGCTGCGGATGAAACCAACTCGCTGTTCGACGGTGGTGACATGCAAACAAAGGACACGCAAAGTGTCGCGCGTTCTTTTCAGGACCGCTACGCGACGCGATGCCGCGACGCCAAGCGAACGTCATGGTCGCGTTACGATGATTCGCGTGAGATGCGTGTGAATGAAAGAGAGACGGTTGTAGAGATTTGCGCGAATGATTCCAACTATAGTCGGCTACTGGGTCGTTGCCTGAGAGAACGTGTGATCGGATGACTGTGTTGTTGATCGACGTAGAAAACGTGCTCTGCCCTCTCCAGTCCGGATCAGATACATACGTATATACCAAGTAATACAGTATCGTGGCAACAAAATATACAATAACGATATATCGATAATACGTAACGTTAGTTTAAACTACACGAACGGAAAGCCAATGGCGTATTCCGCTCCAGCTGGGAACGAGAGGCGTGTCCCGTTCGCCGCCGATTCCAACCAAAACGAAAAAACGTAAGCACGTAAGCCAACAAATCATCGAATAAACAATTCAAAGTATCGTCGACAATCATCGCAATATGCTTTAAGAAACGTAATGTGTGCTCACGGGGCCCCGCTTCCTGTTACCGATCCTGTCTCTGGTATCGCTGCATTTTTCACCGAGCTTTCCGCAATAAACTGCTGCGATGCCGCCCACGCGAACGCATAAAACCCCCAAAGTAACGGGTCGCTTTAACGATCGAATATCGCCTAGCATGGTCGTTTCGATCCTCTACCGACCTCCATAAATTGCTCGTGCGGATTTCAGAATCGAACGATGCGGGTCGCGCGCACCTGGATACCTTCGTTGCTTATCGCGTCCGAGGGAAAGCTGCGCTTTCCAAATGGTACACAAAACGGTATCGTAGCGAACGGTATTGGCTCGTGCCGCGTCTACGATACGATACGACCGTGTTTATTTCCGCTGCGCACCGATACCAACGTGTCGCACTCGTCCATTTGGATTTGTGGGCACAAAAACAAACGCGAAAAACCCGCGAATCGGTTTCCAACGTGAAAAAGAATCGGAAGGTACGTTGCTTGGTACCCAGTTCAGGTGTCGAAAAAATTGAAATGGTTCGCGGAGAGGTGATCATGAAGAGATATACAACGATATACGGAACGGCCGGTGACCGCATCTGTCGCTTGCAAAGAAAGCGATAAAAAAAGATTCGGTCGCGTAGCTTGCTCGAGAGCGCTATTCATCCGTGCATCCGTGTATCATGCTCCAATTCCTAATTACACAACGTTCGACCAGCGAATTAAGAAGAAATCCGTGATTCGGTGATCCAATCGAACCGCGACGATTTTATCGAATTTTCAGCCCGGTACGCGATCAGAAAGTTTGTCGAAAGACGGCGCAGTGATACGATCGCCGATACCAGAACGCAGGTTGCTGGTAAGGTGTCGAGCGGGGCCCACGTACTTAACTCACGGATATAGAGAGCAGAGGTTGTCGTCCGATATCGTACCGTATCGCCTACCTTCTTCTCCCATTGGAGAACGTAGGGCACTGGGTGCTCACCGGGGAACTCTACGTGACAGTTGAAGACAACGCTCTCCCCCAGGATTGCCGTAATGTGCACCGCGTCCTGGTGGCAGAGACCTGAAACACAACATTTCAAACATCTTTACTCGCCGCTCCCTCGAATCGCCGCCAACTTTCTCCACAAAGAAACTCGTCCGAGCGCCGTCGCGTACTCGTCACATTCCGCCGTGGTATTTCTGCGAAAACTTGCCAACTCCGTCGCGTCTCTACGACGACCGATAGATGTTTCGCAAGTCTGCCGGCTGACTTTCTCGCCCCCTTAACTTTTCCGCCGAGTTACAGGTCGCGCAGTCGACCAACTTCGTGATTTACCGAGGCAACTTCCGCGTTCGTATTTTCGCGACCCTTCCTTCCTTTTAAGTCCCCTTGCTATTATGCGAGCAAAAGCGTAACCATACGTTCCAAAGAAACAATTGAACGAACGAGCAAGCGCGTCGCGGTTTCCGCTCAGCAGAAATGGATTCTCGCAACGACGACGTCACGCGAGAGTCAGCTAACTTTAAGGACCCTTCGGAAATTTGCGTGAAAGAGTTCAGAGATGGTTACGAAAAATTGGTATCGAACAGTCACGACAGTGACACAGTTCCATTTGAACAACGGATCCGACTTTACTACGAATTCTGTTTGAATCATACCGCGTACGAATGCGATCCGTATGTCGCATCTGCAGATATGCGTGACAAGGCTCTCTGCAATATTTTTTCCGCGGTTACTAAGTAAACGAACGCTCGAGAAGTTTCGTGTAGTAGTGCTGTGCGATCCACGTACGAATCACTGTAATTATTTCTCTCGTACCTCGTTAACGAAGCGTCTAAGAATCCTACATCAGCCAGACGTTGATACATTTTTACTGAAATCTGCTGATATTCCAATCGGGAAGAACAAAGACAGATGCTACCAGCACCCTTCTCCCTCTTTTCTCCTGGAACCTATAACCCTCCCGTTCTCTCTCGTTTTTCCTTCGAAATACACAAATTCCTAGCGCTCTGAGAAATATAAGCGACTTGGCGTACGTGTCTCGGACCGTAAAAAAAATCGAGCTTGGAGTTTACTCGAAGCTCGAAAGAGTGCTGACCGCGATAAGCAGAAACGGCGATGCCATTAGCATAGCTAATAACGGCTTGTCAAAGTTATTGATATCGTACGAAACAAGCGAAACGTTCACCTCGTATCTGGCTCGGGACAATCCTCTTATATCAAGTCCCGTACTCATTGCGCATAATAATACGAACCGAGGAACGCCCAACAAACATTTGTGTCCCATTACTGTGATTACCAAGTTCCAGCTGGGAGTGGCCCGCTCTCCGAAGCAACTGTTTTTATTGTCGGCAATCGTTCAATTTTCCACCGTACACATACGTAGTACACCTCTTTTGCAAAAACAGTTTGACTTGTCCCGCGGTGTAGACGCGATGCTAACGCCTTTCCGCGGCTCACAACGAAATGGAAACGAAGCTGTATCGATCAAAACGGAATAAAATCTAAATCTTTATGCGGGGAAATAGGATGGAGAAAGACAAAGAAGGTAAAACGAAGACCGTGTTAGACTAGGGTGTAGCCGCTTTTTGCCCGATCCTTTTTTCACCGGCAAGCCACCGTTCATCCGGGGAAAAAGCGGAAAAATCCGAAGAACCGCGTACGTGGCGTAGATAACAGCGCCGAGGGCGTTCGAAGCGGGAGTCCGCCCAAAAAACTAAATGAGAATTTCCGAAGAGAGGCCGCAGCAGTGTGAAAGCGATGTGAAAATTGTCTTCGTTCGCGGAACAATGGCTTACGAGCCTGTAGAACCTCTCTTGGACGCGTGCGTCTTCGTGTCGGGGGATGAGAAATTACTACGAGGAAGAAAGGAACTCGCCGAGCAGGACCGGTCTGATCCTTCCCGATTTCCCAGCCATGGTAAACCGCGTATTACTCCATCTTTTTCCGTAAACGGTTAAAGATCTGTCCACCTACAGTATTCTCTCTTTATCCTTATAGAATGTTTGACCAACGATAGGAAGTAAAAGTTGGAAAAGGGAACGCGAGGAAAAACGGCGGATAAACGGAGCAAACAAAGCGCAAAAAGAGAACAGAGTCGAAGATTAGTTTCCAAAGCGGTGGATGGAGCGCCCTCGTCTTCGACGCCGTCGAGTGCGCGACTTTGATCGCCACTCGAGCTTTCTTTCCATCCTCGTTCTGTCTATTGTCCAGATTACTGGCACGTTGGCGTTGTTCGTGGATACATCACAGACGCGTTACAGCGGTATACATACGCGTAGGTACGTATAGGACACGGGAGAACATCGTTTCTTTGACAAAGTCCCTTCGTCTTCGTGTTCTTTCTCTCACGCGCTGTCTGTTTGTCCGTCCGCTTGTACTGTTCTACTGCTTGCCCTACAAAGGACCCCACACGCTCGGTCTTTCTACGAGCGAAAACGTCGATCGTTGATGAACCGCGAGAAAGAGAGAAGTCTGAAGCGAAAATGTTCGTGGCAACCTCGGCCAAATGGCATCGCCTATTTTCATGATCCTTTTTTTCTCCTACTTTCGACAGCGTTTTACGGTTTGCCAGCTTTAGGTCCATCGAATATCACGGAACCACTCCTTCCATGCTCTTGGATGACACACGATTGAATACGCAAAGGCACGCGTAACGAGATACGGTACTGGTTTTATCGCTCTACGGCAACTCCAAGGAGAAATCGAAGATGCGAGGAAGCTTGTAAGGAGCTTCTCATCTTCGTCTTCAAATTTTCAGTTAGCGACGAACCGTGAAATTAAGGAAGCACTCGATCGGCGTATCGTGTGCAAGGTGCAAATGGTTAAGCTTAAGCTCCATTCACACACGAGAACGCGACAGCCTTCGCGGCCGGGATGACACGGACGAAACAATTAACCAAGGGCTAACGAGCATTCTCCCGTCTCTGCCAACTTTCGCCTCGAATATAGGTTTTAATTATTTAGCGTAATTGGATGCCCCTTGGTTAAATATATATTCAGTAACTGAGTGAACGA
Organism: Bombus bifarius; assembly: GCF_011952205.1. Lineage (NCBI taxonomy): Eukaryota > Metazoa > Arthropoda > Insecta > Hymenoptera > Apidae > Bombus > Bombus bifarius. The sequence continues at coordinate 416,940 of NW_022884571.1, read as the reverse complement.
CCTCGGGTTCGAGCTCCGTGTGGTTTATCAGCCGGCAAGTCGACGCGAGATCGTCGAGCGGAGCGGAGTGGCCGAAGAGCGCTACGAAAATGCGTTCGACTCGGTGCTATGTCGCAAACACCAGACAAGTTTTTTCACTCGGCTCGACCGATCGACCAGTTCGCGTAGCTTCGCTACGTGTCGTTTGCCGTGTGGAACGGGCTTTAGCAAAGGGCAACGTACCCTCGAAGAAGGGACAACGTCATTTACAACTCGTTTCATCGCTTGCCATCTGGGCTGCTTTGAAGACAGCTACGAGGAAGAAACCGTAATCGTTGGCCGTCAACATGCGCGGATGCCTCAAGTACGCGTAATTTATGGTTACTATGTGCCGTTCTTCGAACTCCATCAGTTTCAGTAATCTTGGAGAGCAACTTAATCGTACCCGAATGCGTCCGCGGATGATACTTACTCCACTTTGTTCGAAATCAACGACAATGATCCGGAAGAAATAATCGGAAGATGCTAGGCAAGGGCGGTGACTGGCACCACGAACTCCCTTTGATCGCGGGAACCTATCGGCGGAACTAAGCTCGTTTGCGTACGTAGGGAGTCTTCTTAAACGGCGAGGATGGCCTTTTCAAGCAAATTACATGCCCCAGTGAGCCCATTCGTCCGGCGGAATCAATTTAAAAACTGGCTGGGAGCGGCGGAGAAGTTGAAGGGGCACTTTGCGAGCGGCTAAGTTGCGAGACGAAGGTCGAAATGTCCGGCGGAAAATAATTGGGGAATAAATAAATGACGGACATTAACTCGGAAAGTTGCTAGGCGAAACGAAAACGATGGCCGTCTCCGAAGCCGTGCAAGTGGCGATCACAATGGGCGTCTTTGTTCGTCCTCCACGACTTACCCAACTTTCTGTATTAAACAACTTTTCCGCTAATTTTCCTCACGATTCCCTTTTCCCCGTCTCTCCCTGATGCCGTTCTTTCTTTTCATCTTGCTCATTCGCTGCCAATTTTCGTGATAGCTTTCCTTCTCGTACGAACGAGAATCTTGCTAAACCTCGGTTCTGTAGCGACGTGGAGATATCGGCCCCCTCCGGAGAAAAAACGCTTTTTCGATTCATCGAGAAGAGGCAGTAATAAAGAGAGTTTTAATCGCATCGATTCACGATGTTTTTCAGTTCCGTATACGCGTCATTAGCAGGATACATCGTGCTCGCGTTGAACAAGCTTTCCAGAAGGAGAGACGGAGTTTTAATGAAATTGTTTTCGCCGATGAAACTAACGAGCGTGGAAAGCAAATTAAAAAAAGGGAAAACATCCTTTGGAACGAGCAGGCATTGACGTCACTTTATTCATCCCGTTGTGGTAAATCAGTTAAATACGCCGCGGCTTTTCATGCTTCCACGTAACAGTCGTAAATAAACGCGGTTACGCGAAAAATAGGCTTTCGCTCAATCGTTTTCTCTCGTTCCGCCCGTTTCGTGGAATGCTCTTTCCAATCGTTAAGCAACATCGTCGCGAATTTTTGTCACATTTGTCCGATCGATCTACGAACCGTTCGTTCGCGTTAACAAAAGGATTTTTCGTAAAATATTTAGTCGCCGCGAATGATTATTCCATCAGCAAGGAAAAACGATTCCTCTCTCCTCGTGACGTTCGAGAACATTTATTTCATCCGCGAAGACAGCTTCTTTGAAATTGCAATGGTCGCGATGTACGTCGCTCGCGGTGACAAACAACCCTGGGTTTGACGGGAAAATATAGAACGACGACATGACAGTTCGGAGAAACGTCGAAGACAATTGCACCAGTAGAAAGAATAAAAAGAGGGAAAAAGATCGGCTCTTCGGCAAAAACAGCCGAATATAACGTTCGTGTCTACGAACAATCCGAGAAATCAATCGGTTCGGCGTTCGACAGAATCTCTAGACTCGATAGCGAAACGCATGAGCGAACAACCGAATGCACGCGTAATTGTACGCTATGGCGCAGATATGTATTACCAATTACGAGAGGTATCTCGACGGAAACTCTCTGCTCGATCTCAATCGACGTCATTACGGGTCTGGCCCATGCGCATCCAACCACGCCACGCTGAATTCAAGATCGATCGGTCGATCGTACTTGAGAGTCGATGGAAAGCTATTACCGTGACCCTGTAGGCTTGTTCTGATTACCGAGCTTCGCTAATTAATGTACAACTCGAGAAACCGGTAAACGGTAATGAAACAAACGCGTCCTCGACAGTTCGAGCGGCAACCACGAACGATTGTGCCGTCTCCGATCCCCTCGCGCGACGATTTATCCGACAATCGCGATTTTCTCTTCACAGAAAAAAAAAAAAAAAGAAAGAGAGGAAAGAAATGAAATCTTCGCGAAACGTACCTGGCGTGACGAAAAGCACGATACCGAGGAGCAGGGTCCTCGTTGCCACATCCGCGATCCATCGGATATCCCTGCGACACCATCGAAACCGATGCCTTTTCCCATTGACTCCTTCCTCCTTTTCAGCTGTGTTGATAGGTCTTGCGACGGAGAGCCGTAGCTTTCCGATTACGCCCGATCCGCCGTTCGAGCACCTCGAACCTTTCTCTTGTTCATTCCCCTCGTTCGCCTGTCGTCTGCACGGCCGGGAACCCGTACACGTGGGTTGACCGGAAGCGAGAGCCGCTTGCAAGTCAACTCTACCGGAAAAACGAATTTATCCCGCGTTAGAACGATTTCGCTGCTCGCTATATGTTCTCGAGATCGATTCGAGCGAACTCGACCGCTCCAGAACGGAATTAGAAATTCTTCCGGTCGAATGTTCCTTTACGAATGATCTGATACTTCGCCCTGCCTGGTTATCGCTTTTGCGCGTTAGAAGTATCGCAGAAAAATAAATAGAAAATTAGGCTGGCAAAGAAAATTGGCAGGCTTTACCTTTCTTCCTGGTCACGGGTGCTCCCCTCGGATGCTTGGGAGCCATCGTGTCTTAAGGAACGAGGTCTTTGGGGACAAGCGCTTCCTGAAAACCGGGACTCGAGCCTTCGCCGGAGGTCCGTGGCTTGTAGCCCTCCTCCGCCCCCCATACCCCCGCTCCCATAGTATCTGTAAATTATAAACGAACGTGTAAGCAAGGTTAGGTAGCGTGAGATTCGACAGGAGAGCTACCGTAAATAATTAAGGAAATAGGCCAATGCATCGAGCGCAATGAGAAATTATTCAGCTTTACGCGCCTTTTTCCGGAATCTACTCGCGTTACGACCTCTCCGAGTATCTCGGCGTTGCTTCTGTTGCTGTGCTCTACGCTCCGTACAAACGCGTGATTTCACCGATGCGCGAGTTAATAGGTCGCTGAAAGCGCTGTTTTATCGAGCCGAGTATCTACAATGCTTATGCGGCGTGCCTAAAATTTCCCGCAACCTTATCCTCTGGAGACATCGTAACGATAGGAGATCGAATCGGACTGTACGCACAAGCACCGATAATTAATGATAGCAAGAAGTAAAACGATATCACGGCGTTTGCGTTTCAATTAAATCCAACGATAAATTATGCCGACGATCTAATCGCGTATTCGAATATAATTATACGTTTGCCACATCTGGTAATCAATGCGGCCAATAAATAGCAAAGGGCGTTTCTCTTGTTATCGAATCGCGATATTTTCAATTTGCACCGAACGAGCTACTTAATTCCGGAACGCGTAACACGAACCGCGATAACCGCATGTCTCGGTCAGCTTTTTTTTTTACCTCATTTATCGAGCGATGTAGTCACGAAAACGGCATAATGCCGTGAAATAATGCCTTAATCGATTCGCCAGTCGTTTGATCCACGATTCCTATCGCGCAACTCGATTATTCTGCCGAGAACCAACTCGAGCCAGCCGATAAGGGTTCGATTACTCGACTCAACCGCGAAGTGATTTCTTTCTTCACGTCGATTCTTTCGTTCGTTCGCGTTTGCTCGTGATCGCGATGATCGGCCTCCGCGCTGTTTAACCTCCACGAGGAAACGAGGCGTGCTGCGCCTCTGAGTCAAAGCAAATTCGTTGCCGCGCACCAAACCAGAGATATCGGACGTTCGACGAGGTTTTCGATGCGATCCGGCCGTTCGCACCACGATTTTCACGATCATTTGTTTCCTATCGCGAACAGAGAAACGGGACTAATTCTAAAAGCAATGTAATCCAACTATTCCACGGCTACGACCGATCGTTGTTCGACCGATATTTGAAAAGAATCGATGAAGCGAGGCACTTACCCCTGCCGTTCCGCCACCACTACCGCTGCCCGGATTGACCGCTCCCGGCGCCAATTTTCACCAACCTCGCCACTTCTTCAGCCGCCGCGACAGCCACCTTAGCCCCCACAGCGTGCCGCTATCATCACCTGTAAACCAGCGGCTCGTTAACATTCGGCTAAAGTACACGCGTCACGTATTCGAAAAGGGTGTCTGTCGCTCATGTTCGTTCCCTCGGCTTACGCATACGTCGTTACTATCGTGTACGAACATATTCTTCCGAAGGCTAGTTGGAATTCCGAGCAGAATCGAATCGATTAGCGAAATACGTGCTTGTATGTGAAGACCGATCTGATCGATTTATGCTCGCTTCCTGGGAGAGAATCGATCCGGGGCTTCGAACAGAAACTTTGGACAGAGGGATAATAATTATGTCGCTTTGAGCAGCCGCGTGGACTGCGATGATCAAACGACCAGCATCGTGTTTCGGCAAACGACAAATATTTTCCCAAGAGGTCGATCATTTGATAGTAATCGCGTTCGGTGCTTAATTACGATTTCTTGGCTTGGACGATCTTAGGAATCACGATCTACTCGTGATTAAGAGTGATCGGATACGATTCGGAAGAGAAATTAGAACGTGCTCGGATTAATAATCGAATTCTCGGGATATCGCCGTATTCGTATGGCTGTTCCGTGATTTCACCGCGAAACGGTCTTGTTGCTCGAGATTCCGGAGCTACCGGGTCGCAATAAAAACCGATTCTCGGATTCGGAGAGATCAGCCTTTTGTACGCGCGTCATTCGCGTGCGTTCGTAAAAGAGAGTACGGCTCGCCACCGTTTACGATTATTGGCCTTTAACGCCGATATTATTCCACATTGAGTCTTGCGTTTTACTGCCGCAAGGTGAACTACATTTGACGTACGACGATCTGTTCACGACGCTTCCGTGGCGATCGGCAATGAAGCGCGCCATAACGTGAATTCAGTATGTTACGCGAAAGAGCCGACTGGTTGGAAAACCGTCAGCACCTTCGACCAGGATTACACGCTGCTAATGGAAGACGCACGGGGAGTAAAGGGACGCGTAGGGTGAAACGAGGCAGGGGGAAGAGAGTAGAAGAAGAGAAGGAGGAGGGTTAGTCGAACAATGGTACATGTCGTCCGTGCAATTCCCTCCTACCGAACGACCCACGACACCACCTGTCATAACTCGTCTTCGTGTTCCACGGTTATTAGCGCTGAGCCGGTGGGATTGACCAATATCTGCTACCCCTGTAATCCCTTGTTCCTTTCCATTCCCGACCTATCGCCGACGCACGCACCCGGATGAACCGAACGGGGAGAATGGTAACCACGACCAAATGAAATCTCCCGGATTTATCGAACATGCTATTTTTGCCGCGATTTTTTCCGGATTGTTACGTCGCGTAACACTCTACCTAGCCCAGGCCACACACCGCGAGCAAGATGGCAACCAGATGTCTTCGGATACTCACTGCGTACCCTCAATAGTCTCAAGTATCTTCCATAAATCTCAGGAATTTCCTAGTCGAGGTCCTTCAAACCAAACAAACGTCTGTTTCCGAAGCATTTCTAAAGACCTTTGTCTACTACGGCTTGACAAGGGAAAGTTAGTTTTTCTCACGTATGATGCAACTTTCCTCCCACTAACCACTTTCTCTCGAGGGCGGTTAAGACCCTTCGTTTAACCAATTAACAACGAAGATTACTTCCCTCACTCTCTTAGCCAAAATCGTCACCAACAAATCCGATGGTCCCGTGCGCTAGACACACCCATCCTTAGCTTTCCTCCGCCACAGCATCGTCTCCGAACATCACTGATTTTACATCCTTCGAACAGTCAACATCCTTCGACCGGGTTTACACCCGAAGATCAGTCAGTCTCAATCAAGCATCTCGTCAAGCAGTCAACAATTCGAATACAGTGAGTCGACAAATCCATCAGTATACGCAATAATCCGTCTAGAGACTCAGGTCGCACTCATTCGTAGTCATCTCATAGCAAATATTCATTTTGTGTTACACCGAAGTTGTTGATTTGTGAAAATATATAATAACCTGTTAGCAGCAGCGTTATCTTTCATTTAATCTTATTATCCCATATAATTCTTATTATCCCAAAAGAAATAAGGGATCGAACGATTCGCGGCGTTGATTAGCAAATCGTAACGGGAATTTACGACTCCCGTTGGCGCGCTTCTTCGAGATCGTGTCTCCCCGCGAACGTGCGAAAACACGGATTTCCGCGATATCCTTCATGCCTGGACGTCTTTAACCTTCCCTTGTATAACAAAGACTTTGCCACGATGGATAGAAAATCTTTCCTTTCTCCGAATTAAGTTTCTAGCGATCTACGCGATGCGCGAATCGTACGATTCACTCCCTTCGCGTCGAGTATTTTTGCGTGACACTCGACTACGCCCGACCTACCTATTCGTCGTCTAATTGGCTCTTGTTGCTGATTCCTACACGACGTAATTTTTCGATTTTGACCACGTTCGGTGAGGTAATTACGATGAATTACCGATGGAACCGACAGCCGACCATATCCCAAAGAGAAGACGACATGCGGCTATGGAAGGATTATTTCGCCAGCAAATTTCTCGACGATCTTTTTTCCGTTTATTAGTGACAACGGCGGCAATCAAGTGCGCGCTATTTATTGCGAACAATTGCCGACGTTCGAGTTTCCCTTGACGGCGGGATCGCTTTACGAGCTTTCCAATCAATTACGGAGGAAAGTAAGTTTATTACTTGTCCGCTTCGCCGAAATTGCCGAAAGTTCGTGGTCAATTTCACCTCTGTGATCCGACAGTCTCTGGCCCTCCGAGCTCGTACCGCGATAAACTTTATCCACTGGCCGTCTGATACACGAGAAAATTAATTAGCGTGTCGGTACAAGCGTCGAGCCCGATGCAAATCTCGAGTTGCTACAGAGAGGAGTCCACCGCAATTTCGGAGCAACCGAAGCAAGACAATTCGAATTAGGCATCACGGACGATGAATGTATCTTCTATTCCGTTCGCATTCTTGTTATTATTAACGCGAGGATTCGAGAGCGAGGTAAACCGTTTCGTCAGTTACGCGGCAAAGGGAAAAACTAATATGCAAATATTTTCAACGCACCGAAACATCGAATCGAAGTAAAAAAAAAAGGTCAAATCGGTAAGCGTTCACGGGTAATTTGACAATGCGGCAACAAACGCGGTTACCCGATTCGATTGCAACTGGCAGCTACAGCTGATTCGATCAATTGTGAAAATTCGGCTGTGCTTTTTGTATTCTCGTATCACGTAACTAGTGGCGATTGCTATTCAAAATAGAAATTGCAGGGCCACCGGTGTATAAAGTTGTCTCCGTCATATCGATCCAATTACGGTCGCTCGTTCGCGTTCGCTTGGCTTCCACATAAAATTTCCGCCGCGTCGAAATTCCCCGGCGATACGACTCACGCCCTTTCCCCTTCTTAATCTGCCCGTCTCGATTCTATCGCGTACTCTACCAAACGAACCCTATCGCTGTTTAGCTTCGCCTTCCAAAAATTGAAATATTCGCGGAGACTTTATCGATCGTAACTTTCGACTAGGCGCACTCATCTCGTGCCAACCATTTTACTTCGGCCGAAATAATTTTTCATAAGAAGATCGAGTAAACGCATTTAGCAGCTTTCGAACGTGTAGATTCGAGCAGAGTAGACTGATCATTCGCAGTCGACGCTGTTTGAAAGGTGTAGCAACGATGAAAGATGGTTGCACGGTTCCTCGACGCTGTCGCGTTACTTTCAAAATATCACGTCCGCGTGTCACTTAACCGTGTCATTTGGCATCCGGTCTTGCCCGTGCAGCTTCCTGCGCGCATTGTCAGCGCGGATCTCGTCGCAAATGCATGTTCGCGTCAACGCTGACCCCGAAGCCCTTTCAGCGACGTACACAAGAGCACCGCGCGTCTATTCGTCACGAAATCCGTTCGCGTGTCCTTGCGGCACGATGATGAACACGTTAATTATTACCGTCAAGGTTCCCTCGCCAAACTGCAGTGGCGGCCGATGGCAATAGAATTCCAGGCTAAAAGGGAACGAACCCGAGGTCAGTCGATGACGTTTCACCAACAAAATTGAAACAGGCCTGTGAAAAGGATCGTCGAATGGCCCTCGCGAACGCTTCGCAATCGCAATGTTTGCTCTTTCTCGTCGAGAAGCCTCTGCCCGTGCTCTGTTCCCTGGCGACCGCCCGCCAATCTTTTTTTCCCTCAATCACCAGCTTTCAAAACGAAATAGAAGTTGCGAGCGCTCGTCAAAAGGGCTGAACTAATCGAAAATGATCGCGGACAAGTATGGAATACTTCGCGGATAGGAATATCACGATATTGCATATGGCTTTCTTCGCTAAATCGGGAAGAACTCGGTTAGAACGAGCCAACAAAGAAGAAACTTAGAATTCGTAATCACTCTGTACCAAACGAGCATCGAACAATGAAAATAATGTCCAAGGGCTTAATTATGCAATGTCGATTAAATCTGCTGTTTCGTCCAATTGATCCAATTATATCGTCGGTCATACCGGATGAAATTCTCGTAACAATGCATTAAAACGAGCCCTTCTCCGGCGAACATTTTTAGCTCCTCGTGGCTTTTATCGGCTGAATCCTCGACGGAATATCGTAGCCGTCAGATTTCAAGGAAAGTTAAGAGTCCACGATGATCTTCTTTATAGGCAGAATTATCCGGAAGCGATAAAATGGACTTCCGTCGTCTCGAATACGTCTTTTAACCGTCTCGAAAAAAAAGCGGAATCTGTGAAATGAAATCGATTAAAACAGTCAATGGACAAACCAGGACAGCTACGAGGTTGCACGGTTTCACAAGTTCGCCTCGCGATACCTCGGCCGTTCATTAATCGTTTTCGCCGGAACTACCTCGACGTCGTCATTCAGGCTGGTTCTCTCTTGCCATCCCTCGTTCCACGGTTCGTTTTACAGGCCAACTTCCGTGTAGCCTACAGGAGAATCATAGGTTGTATCTTCGACGCGGTTACAACCCGTCAAAGTTACCGGCCACGAGATTTTCACCCTTGTAAGTTTGCGAGGGACGTTGCGGGGAACGAGTGCTTGCAGCGAGTATGCAACTCTTACCAGGATTCCCCGTGTCGGCGAGCACCCAACCTAACCCGGCGATTCGGCGGTGATTACATCCGGGATAAGAACCGAGATGTACGGACGAGAAAAGATAAAGGGATAGAGGAGCGTGGATGTGACTTCGTCGAGGGAAATGAAGAAAAGGGGTGAAGTGCCGAAGGGATGAAGACCACGCGAGGGAGAATGAGAAAAGAGAGAGAAAAGGGGAGGAGGCACGAGAGACGAGCGTAAAAGAGGATTCGATCATGAACAATATGTGATACGATAGAAATGGGTTTTAAAGTGGAGAGTGTTTAAGTTGCGCCCTTCTCAGGGGAAATCTCGGAATATCGACTGCGCTGCAATGTTAAACATGCTAGACCCTCGGAGACACCTTCGTGCGACGCGAAGGACCAATTGCCGATCAAAGGTTTCAGCGATTTTCCTCTGGTTTCGCCCATGCTTTGAGTGGTAGTTGAAAGAGAACGAGAAAAATGGTGTTTCGATTGGAAAAGAGGAAAAAATATATCCACTTTACGCAAACCAAAGTCCAAACTGTCTTTGAAGAGACTCGACAGAACTCGAGAAGTCGAACGAAATTAGGAATTCATGTAGGTACTCCGAACGGATGTTGATAAATTTGTTCTCGTTTGTTTCTACAGGACAAAGGATCGATTCGGCGAGAACCGGTAATTTGTCGGAAACTACTCGAGGATTAATCCACGTTGACAGTTTGACTTACCGAATCAACAAAACAGTGAATTCTATGCAAATTCTACTCTCTTAGTCGAAAGAGACATCGACGGTAGCGGCGAGTGAAATCGGTATTAATTCCATCGTAGTCGATGGACGAGTTTATTTAGTCCTCGCCTTCGTAGTCTGCGGCGGAATTTCCGAGGAATCCGTCAGGGCGTTCGTTCAACGACGAAACGAATAAACTCTTCCTCGAAGCGCTATTGTCACCGCGAGCTGACCTACATACATCCACATTCTTTCACGTTCGTTCCGTCCAGAATCTTCGCGTATCGTTTACTTTCGAAACGAGCAAAAACTATGGAAAACTACGACGTTATAATAATCGCCTCGATTCATAAACTCAAAGTTATCGTTGCATTGCAATCACTGTAATGACGTTAAATGTATAACGTCAAATACGTATTCTCCGATTATCACTCGTACGCGGCCTAAAGCCTAAGATTTCACGTCCCGACACGCTAGAGGACAATTTCTCTTTACTTATGTCGATCGTTCGTCGAATCAAAGAAGGAGAGTGGCTGATTTAGCGGTCCTTTGAAATTATGTGCGCTGATTTGTGACGAAATTAGCACGATACACGCGATCACGTCGCTTGGGGCTTGTTGGCTCTACGATTCCTAACCGATAGCATCGCGAAACGAGGTACTTCAGACGAATAAACCTACCACCGGCCAAACCGGCACCCTATCGGAAAAACGACTCGTTTCGAGCTCGCGTGATTTCTTGCCGCACCAGACGACTCCGCGACAGTGCGCGTCGTGAAATTTCAACTAGCAAAACCAGAGGGAAGATCCGACGAATAATTCTTGGATGCTTTCGACCCCAGTGGATCGTGCAGAAGATCGTGACCGATTCTCGCCGTTCGTACAATTACATGATAAACGGGAAAATATTATTCGGACTAGCAACAATTCGTAGTGGTGCAAATTCGCAATGAAAATTTACTTTTCCAACAACGAAGTTGCGGTACATAATGGAAAGCAGCACAGCAGACCGTCTACGTTCCCGTAATGGCGATTTATGTGAACAAAAAGAAAAGCGGGCAGTGACGATTTTAGCGTGGCCCGACGAGGAATAAAATCGCGAGAACGCGAGTACTAACGTTTTTTCTTCTAACACCGAGCGGAACGACGAGTTTAATTACAGTGGAGCGAAGTGTTTGCGCGACGTACAGTCGTTATTCTCAGTACAGCTCGCGACTGGTCGCGATACATTTATGGAAAGGTTCCGACGATATTTGCGGTACACCATAGCGGCGTAAAGCTCAAAGCATTTAGCGTGCTAGCGGCGATTCGTAGCACTGCGCAACAACCGCGAGCCCCGCAAAACGCGTCGCCAGCACCAGCTGCGACAGCATCGTCACCTAGTCGACCGCAAAACTGCCAGCGGAATACCAAAATGCGACTGGCGAGTACGCTCACCAGGCATCCGTGAAATGATACCCGGCACGAGCTCGAACACGCCGAAATAACTGAAACTTTTGCGGCGGTGCCGGCGTGGCGATGGATTCCAAGGATTCTACCGCGTTTAGGGTTCGGCTACCTTCTTCGAGCGCCGATACGAAAGCTCGCGCACGCCTCGTATACCGCCCTTCCGCGATTTCCTGCCCGGTATTCCCTGCGATTCCTTCCTCGGCCTGCAGTTCCTCTGGTTCGTTCAATTCGTCGGTTCCCGGCCGATCGGAACGACGCGTCGAATGTTTGCCGGCTAAGCGAGAGAGAAAATCCTCTCCACAGAGATATCCTTGCGAGCTTCGCGGTTTTGGCTCCGAGTTTCCTGTATATTCGATTCTCGATGTAATAACGTTAAAGCTCTCGGTATATGCACTCACTCGACATACGAAAGGAGTTCGACCGCCTCTTCCACCGTTATGAAAGATCGTAAAACTTTCCATACGATGAAACGGGAGAAACAAACAAGAAGCACGGCGCATTTCCTCCCGCTCTTTTAATTCCTTCTCCCGGGGGCGGAGCAACAGCCGGCCGTTCACCCGGGAAAGAAAAATTTCAATTACCCGCACCCCCGAGTTTCTTACTTCTAGTTTCCGTGTGCCGGATGGTACCTATAGGTTTCGTCGTAAAACGGTCGCAGCCCGGCCAGCCGTCCGCCGAGAATGTAGAACAAATCCAAAGTTGTCTCATCAACTTTTCACTGGCCGCATACCGTTCCTGGAAGCTCGTTCAGTTATTCATTCGTGCGCTGGCAAAACGACTTGGCCACCAGGTCGTAAGGTCGGCGATCGATGCGTCCAACATGCGCTTTGTTTTCCGCATGCTACGAGCAACCGGAACGCGTTTCTTTTGTCGATATCCAACTCGATTATCGAAATTCGCCGATCGTTTAGATGGTCCATGCGAAATTACGGTGCCGCAATGCGAATCACGTTGGCGAGCATTTATGGAAGTTGTCGGGGCCGGTGACGTAATCCAAAAAGAGTTAATTATCCTCCGCTATTAACACGCTCTAACAATACGCTTAAATCGTGGGGCAAATAAAGTACTGTACACGGGCTGCTCGTAATTTCGCGCTTAATTAACGTTCTTCCCTCTGGCACGTATCTACACCGACCTCCTTCTTGTCGATCCATCTTTCCCGAGGTGCGAACCTCGGGCCAATGATTTCGAGGTTAACGCGGCAACGGGGATGCGTTAAGCGAGTCGCAATTTGGACGGACCATTCGAAAGCGTCGAATGAGCGAGACGAAGAAAAGAGGAAACAGGGGTTCAGAGGTGGAGGAGCTGGCTGATCTTTCTTCTTTTCTTTTGGACGCGTTAAGCAGTGAAGGAAGGCAGTGGGGCCACGAAGAAAAAAGCGAGACATTCGGCTCGTTCGGGGACATTCGACCGGGGAAATACCTGGAAGGAAGAAGACGTCGCACGAAGTCGAATCTTTATCGACTCGGTCAGCTACCCGCAGCTGCAATTGAATCAAATGTACCATAGGGAAGTGCACTTAACCGTCCCTCTTGTCTCTTTTCTTCTCATCTCTCTTTCGACCGTGCTGCCACCGGCAGTCACTGACGCCGAACCGGCTTCTCGGAGGCGGCGCGCCAATAAGCTCATTCCCGGACCAACAGCGCCGAAAGGGAAATTGCTGTCACGAGAATTTACTCTGTCCACCGTATTTTTCCCCGAGAGAAACCAATATCGCCACGGTTCGACTTCCACTGGGTCAGCCGATCATTCCCTCTGCCATACCATCGGGCTTTCAAATCGAACGCATTTTCGGTTCGTGATCCGAGAGTACTTTGATTTACTGGATCTATGAAATTTTCCTCGTTCGCGATGTTCCCTGTGGGTCGTACTTCGTACATCAAACGTCAAAGGTTTGCAAAGTTTGAGTCCCAAGCAGCGTGATCGCGGTGTTTAGATTTTGTGTCGAAAAGTCTCAGTACATCTGAACGCTACGGACGACTGACGGTATTTTGTATTTCATTGTTATTTTGTCAATAATTTTTATTGAACAAAACTTGAAATATTTATAAACTAATAGTACGCATATATAACAATATAAACGTATTTCATAAAATAACAAATATGACGGGCGCTATTGCGCCGTTTGTTTCTCTTTGCAATCGATTAGGACAAGCGCTATCGCGAAGTTCTGGATTTCTCGACCCTATTTTTTCAAAGACCTCTGAGACTCAAACGGTTAACAATAACATCGCGTGATTCTATTAACTTCGATAGAAATGGTCGAATTGAAATTTCGTGCAAGGTACGGAGTAACTTGATGGTTTCTTCGCCGGTCCAGTGCGAAACAACGTAAGCACTACGAAGATATCTGACGCGTAGGTTCGCCACGATTCCTCGTGAATTATTGCCCCGTCTCGGCGGTATGCGGATTATCAAGTAGAAAAGTTCTCGCGAACATCGTAAATTCCGGTAGCACCGTAGGGCGTATTTTATCAGACGTTTGCCGGGGCATTGCACTGACTCGAATCCGATTTACCTAACCAAGTTTTAACATCACGTCAACGAATAAATAACGGATGATAAGACAGTTCTCCCACATTATGATATCTAGACGTTGAGCGCGTTCGCTACATCCGCTCTCAACCTCGTGGATTTGGGGACCGCTGACGTATCGAAAGTCTCCTTTAGCGATAACTCACGACGACGCGACGCTGCGCGTACAAACTCAAACACAGGCACACGCCCGCATACACGTAGCCCTGTAACAAGCGTAAGCCACGGAAACAAGGATGGTCGTGCTTAAGCGGCGTCTACGAGCTGCCTAAAGCACGTGGTGCAAACTTAACCGAACACGAAGTTTCAAACAAGTCCGCTTGTACAATACGGAAGCTGGTCGTTCTAACCAGACGGAGACACGGCTAGGCGTCGCAAAGAAAGAGAAAGGAAACTGCTGATGATGGCGGCGATGCCATCGAGAAAGCCTGCTCCACCGTTATCGGGTTAAAGAAAGGCGCGATACAAGGTAACGTAATCGTCGGAGGCTAAGAAGCTCCGAGCGGTGAAGAAGAGTCGACGACAAGGGTGTGTCTCAGCTACGATGGATATGCGAACGCGTTTAAATTCCGCTTAAAAGTCCATTAAGACCGAATTAGGCGGCCTGCGTCTACCACTTCCGAGATCATCTCGTGATCCAGCCTGTACGAAATCGCCGCCGTAACTTTTGTATAATGCTACCAAGGGAGATTTGTCGCTCGCGTCGCGTACAGCTATGTGAGGTAGAGAACATCGAGGTCAGTTTAGCCGTGACAAAAAAAAAAAAAATTCAGCGCAGAATATACCGGGGCCCGGGAAAAAATCAATACAAACTATATTCATTTGGGTATTAAAATGTTTGTAGAACCGGACAAAAGAAAAATTGACTGGACAAGGTTGACGTCGGCGGTGATAAACAGCTACTGCACTGGCATTCGAGTGCTCGCGTCCATTGCATGATACCGTCATTGTGCTTAGTTCATTTACGAGGATAAATCAATCGCGAGGATGTTTCTGCTTGGAAATCAACGCGATCCATGTTCGTGTTTGAATGTTTGGTTCTCGCATCGAAAAGTTCGCTGGAAGGTGCTATCGAGGAAACATCACAGCACGAAGTCCCCTTAATTTTCAAAGCGCAGATGATACAAAGAGGCTGGATAGTTGGATCGATGCATCCTTTGAAAAGTTGGTTGGAGGAATCCGTCGCGAGAACGCGACTGCAGACCGCTCGAGTTTAATTGCGTTTCACACAGAAACACGGTTAACTGGATGACCGGGTTTAATTACATCGTTCGCGGCTCCAAAGTGTAAATGCAATAGATGCCGGCACGCGCGCGGTTACAACGCGCAATTGAAGGTTTTATGAAAATCGATTTTCCATAAAGCGACGCGTTCACGTGCTACGTTAATCCGGATAAATTTGCGCACCATGGGCCAATAACGTTGCACGCGTACGACGCGTTCCAAGGCTCGTCCCGAGTTCTTTGGTTCTTGAGTGGTTTTCGCATGTTCGACAGGGTTTATGAGCGAAGAGTTACAAACAACCGCGGCGGTTAACAAAAATGGAACAATCAACGAGATGGTATCGTGGAAAACGTGGAGGACACAGGGTTTTCGATTTCTTTGTTCGATTCATAATTACAGCGGATGTTCCTTTAACTGAGACCCAATAGCATAAATTAAATCTTACTCGGCGCGAACGTAATCTAGTTACCACCCGTGTACTTCTCTTTTTTTGTTATAATTAAAACAATAAACTAACGTATAACTTATACCGTTTCTAGAATACGCGATGCGTAACGTCATCAATTCGTCCACGCCTGTCGTCCGCCACTTGCCGTTCTCGACATATTCATACCGACATCAGCCCCGATGTTCGTCTCTGCGGAGAATCCACGTTCGTCGATAACGTTCGATTATCAACGTTTCGTTAGAATAACAACTTGTTTTAAGAGGGTCGAATTTTATCTCGTACGCCTTTATTTTACTGTTAGCTTGATCGAATAAGCCACGGGAATACCGGATTTCCGAATATATCTGTGTTTCCACTCCTTCCATTTGGATGTTTCCGTTCGATCGATCTATTCGAATCCAGGTAGCTGCACGTTGGCGTGCACGTAGCTGGATGGAGGCCGAGGTGGCACGTTACCTGCTCGTGGTCCGAAAAAAGACCTTCAACTTTCGACCTACGGAACCAAGAGGAAAAGGCATCGCGTGCTCGAGGAATCAGCACGATCTCGGGCCAGAATTTCGATCGGGTCTTGCGTCGCCACTCGAAGGACAGATATTGTCTTGGCCCTTGTCAGTGTGTCAGATTGGGTAGAAAAAATCGCGAAGGAACCGCTGAATAAATTAACCGTTACGTGACGAGCGGATCGTGTCCGAGACCGGTATTTAATTTTTAAGCAATCTCCTCAAAGATGAGGTCATGGACGTTTTATAGATTTCGTTCGACTGGAAAAAGGAGTTTTCTTCCTTCTACTCGAAACAAAGAAATCAAACGACCGTTCGTGCTCGTACTACGAGTGCGAGATCAAGGAATTAATAATAGGAGCAGCAGAAACTGTCTAGGAACGGTGGAACGACGAAATCGGAAAAATACGAAAGTAGGGAGTACGGCGTGGTGGATTTGCATGATTGGTCAATCAATACCCTTCTGCTGTTGATAGCCGTGCTACTAGATAAAAACCATTCGACAACAATGACGATGCATTTATTCAAGAGTAACGATTAAATTTCATTCCCGCGGTCCTGAGTTGAGCGCAAACGTTCGTCGATACGACGAATCGATTCCTGAAGGAAGCTGGACGAAAACACGATGATACTCGCTCCACTTTCCCGTTTAGCCGTTCGATCAACTCGCGTAATAAGTTTCACCGGTTGTATAGGCAGGGGTGGACGCAGGATTCGAAACGAAACACAATTCCGCAGCGACAGCAGTTTTTAGTCGATTCGAGGCGCCAGGGAATTCCGGCCAGGCGTATCGGGTCAAGAGAGATTAAACGAGAATTTGGTCGGCAGAAACGCGCGAGATACACGGCCCTCTGTTGTAAGCGCTACACCGCGAACGACGATGCCGTTTCCCGTTCGAAAAACCCCATCCCCTCAACTCCGTTAACGTTGCAATTGCAGCGGCCGTGTACAGCACACGAGTACCCCCTTGAAAAACGACCATGCCAGTGTCGTTCCCGGGAAATAGTTTGCGTTTTATACGACCGAGCGAAAAAGTTACGCTGTCGCGCACCGGTTTTCCGTTAAGGCGGCGTTTTTCTCCGAATGTCGACGTGCAATTTCGCTCCACGGGAAAATAGCCGGCCACGAGAAGGGTAACGATTTCGATTCGCGGTCAAAATTAACCGAAGCCTGCTGGCTGATATTCGAACCGCGCGGTGCCATCGCAGCGAATAGTTGCGTCGACTCCAGCAGTTTCAGCAATTTTATTCGCTTCACCTGGCTAGCTCGCTAACAAAATGCAATTTAATTCTCCTTGATTGTATCGCCAGTCATACCAAGAATCCTCGTATGCGTGCCTGTGCCAATTTACTATCGGCGCGGCGTGTCAGCGAGAAAAATTGAAGTGCACGTTTAAGTCGCGCTTTATCGTAACGTCGCGTTCCGTCGTTATCGTACTTAACCAAACCGTGCTTCGACGCTGAGTTTATATCTAGTATACCGAATTATTGTTTCGAGTAACGAGCGCAACGAATTGCGGGGAATGTTCGGTACGTTGAATTAACCAGGAAAATTTAGTTACTCGAAATATTAGCGAGCAAACGGTTAGAGTGGCTACTACATAAAACCGGGCAGCAAGCCTGATTGCGTTGAATTCATCTCTCGTATATAATGAAATCCGAAAGGTTAATTACGTTGATATAAGTTACAAAACGAGGAAATAATTAATTCGTCGGGTTACCGATAACCCGAAAATAATTCTCGCGACTACGCTTATAAATTTAACCGTGTTAAAAGGAGATATTAAATCAAAACACGTTAAAAGGAGATGCTAATTCGAAAACGAATAGCCGTGGCTGAGTACTACTCACGCAGACCGACCCTATTAGCAAATGCAATTCGACCGATTGCCGGTACCACGCGTACTCTATTAAAACGGGAACCAACCTCGCATTAATCCCGCCGATGTTTCTCTATTTTTCACCGTTCACGAGGATCGTGGCAACGATACGGTGATCGATCGACACCTTGCGGCTATGGAAATGACGATTCGACGCGGTGAATCGATTCGGGCACAGGTGCATAAGCGACGTAGAGACGTTTCGACGTGTAACGCGACACAAGGCTCGATAATTCTCGAACCAAGAGCCGTAGGCCATGTGTAACAACCTCATAAGTTAGTCGCGGGAGGAAAAATCGCCGGTACGCACAAATTACCGCAAATTGATAGTTAGCGAGGTTGTAAGTTATATTCGATCAGCTCGAAGAGAGAGGTTTGCCAGTGGTTGGCTGCATCCAACGGACCGTAAACGTGCTCTTCGTGCATTTCCTGGCTCGGATACATCAAAGGAGTAATGAAATCAAGCATGCCGCCAGGTATTCTAGAAGATCGATTTCTGACTCGATCGATCGAATTTCGTTCCGACGTTCCGAGATACATTCGCGATTCACAGAGAATATTATCTTCTTTCATCGCGTTCTGCCCTTTTTCCACGGTCCGACAAAACTTCTAATTGCGAATTTATTAACGACTATCGATGGCTGATGGAAAAAGCGACCTCCATCGCAACGTGCGTTTCGTCAATTACGAAAAACTCTTCCTCGGTATTACTTTGCGACAACTTTTTCGTTCGAAAAAAACAACTCGACTTTTTCAATCGAAAATAGATACTGCGATATTTTACGCCGTAAACGACGAAGCAATCGATAATCGATGTGCCGATCAATCGCAGGCAAGCGTTTAGCGGTAAACAGGCTGACAATGTTCGTGCAATCAAGGAATAAAGAAGATTGGTCGGAATCAAACATGAGTCAGAGTCGCACAATTTCTCAAACGCTAGATCGTCGTAGTCGTGAGTCTGAGCGCGATATCTGAAGGACGATTAATTCTGCTGAAAGCGAGATCGGTGCGGTACCGTTTTCGTGGAGATGGCAGCTGGATGGGGTCATGTTGCTCGGAAAACCGCGAGATCCACTAGCGGTTCGATGTAATCGCGTTTAAAATAATTGCGCGCCTAGAATTCGATCGATCGGGACGGGCAGGGGGTGGATCCAGGTGTGAGGCGTAGTTCCAAGTTCGTGGCACGAAAACGCCAGCCCGCGGCATATCCTTGCACTGCCCTTAACCCGCCCTTCGCGCCGCGGCCTCAGCAAACCTAACCTGCGCAGCCGCGTTGCAACTTGCATCCAGCATGGAGCGAGGCCATGTGCGCTATTAAATCCATCGAGAAGAAGAAACGATGGGTCGACGGCGGACGTTGTGGCAGCGAAAACGACGAGGCGATACACCACAGCAGGAAATAGGGTTGACGGCGAAACGGACCAACAACCTTGAAACAACCATTCACATCGATGCCGGGAGAATTAACGTTTTCGATCCGAGAGCTTTCTCTCGATCACGCGGTTAGCTTTTATGCACCCATCGGATCCTCGCGACAAAATCCCAATGCTAAGAGACAAAAGGAAAAAAGAAAAAGGATACGAGGGAAGGAGGAAAAGAATCGTGTAGCAAACGTGAAAGCTTACCACGAACCCGATAAGTCTGTATCCTGAGTTTCTTCTCTCGCCGGGGTGTGGTTCCTTGGCGTACGGGTGGGGCCAGGATCACCCCACGGGATTAAGGATTTTGGACTTGGCTGGATTCAGGAAGCTCGTGCCTGTCTCTGTACGCGTCTCTTCGAGTATACGTCGGGGGTTGGCGTATGTATGTGTCGGAGGGACACAGCCGCGCGCGTGGTTGTTTCTAGGTGTACGCTGCTATAGAGGTTAACGGCTAAGGCGGGGACGCGTGTGGGAGAGCGCGTTCCTTTCTGGCATCGACGTGGCTGTGTAAACGCACATTCGCGTCAGAGAAGTTGCGATGGATCAAAGGGAAAGAGGACGGAGAAAACGCGTGCAGGTTTTTGACCGTACGTGCGTGTCGTGCAAGCGAGTACGCGTGTCCCTAGAACGAGACCTCGTAGGTAGTGCACGGTACTTGCGCACGTGTGTTTCTACGGGATGATCGTTGTGTATGTGCGTAGAAGGACGATTTTCTAGGTGGTCGTGCGTCGATTCGCAAACCAGTCGGAGAACGGTGTCCGGGGATCATAAGGCGAAACGGGTTTTAAGGTTCTTTTGGATGAAACGGAATAGGGCGAGGGGGTCGGTCTAGACGAACTCCTGCCTTCGCTAGGACATTGTTACTCTCGGTAGATTGTTTCGTCACTGAGAGATTCGACCGATGGTAACGCGATCCATTCGCGGCAGCCACCTCCGCCTATTTTCCACGTTCTTGACGGCCTGGTCAGGACCCGTCAAGGTCCTCACCAGAATGTATCCTTTGCCTCTTCCGCTCCTTCTTTCCACCGTTCGTTTCGTCTGTCCTTCTTTTACGGTCCGTTCTTAGTCACGTGATGCATCGCGCCGCGACATCGTACGTGCTACCACCCAATGAACTGATCGTGTCACGAATTCGCGTGCACCATCGATTCACCTCACGGTTCACGAACTTTGGTCGATCTTCGACGACATTCGCTCCTTTCGTCAGTCGCGAAACTCGACCGCACCGTGTTCGCGCCGGCTTAGCGACGAATAGGACACCGCCAGATCTCCGACCTTCGATTCAGAGATTCGAGGTCGATACGAGGCGTTCTCACGATAGACACAGACTAAAAAATTGTTTCCCTCTCGCTTCGACACCGACACTGATAACTCGACGCTAACGTCGTACTTGACTTGCACACCGTTCGCAGCACAGTTCGCGAACCGTTGGCCGAGTTAGCGCACTCTGTTTCCTCGCCTCGTGTTGTTCTTCCAAGAATCTCTTGGTTTCGTCTGACGGAAAAAAGATCGCGGCGTTGCTGTTCCTTCCGATAAGGCCGCGAAGTCACGACTGCGACACAACGTTCGTGCAACGAATCGGTCGCGGCGGATAATCGCGCGCGCCTCCGAACATCAAGGCGATGCGTTTCAAAAGCAGCCGATAGTTCTGGAGCGGGCAAATCGTTCGACACTCGCGGAGCACGTTCGCGCGCGCCACGATTCCGATAAAATTCAGTAGAAAAATCGCGAAGAGCGCGTCACACACCGCGAGGGAGTAGTTGAAGGTACCGCTTGGCTGGCGGTGGTGCGCGGCGCCATGACAGTGTTCGCTCCTCTACTACCGCCCCCACCAAACAACCCCCACTGTCGGCGCACTCTCTCAACCCCTCTTCTCCCAGCGAACCCCTTCGGAACCCCTCGGCACCCCGCCGACCCGACTTTTGCCTCCTCCGCAGCTACGGATCCGTTCCATTCGCCCCGCTGTGCCTCGTCTTTCACCCTCTCCGACACCCCCTGACGTCCCTTGCCGCGATTCGCAATGCCTCGGCCCCACCAACGCAATATTGATCGGGCGGAAGGGCGGCATCCAAGCTCGTAACGACTTTCAGAGGTGCCCTGGCCACGTCCCTCGTGTCATCCGCCTCTCTTTTTTTCTGTCCATCTTCTCTTCTTTTCACCCTCGTTCATCCTTGATTTCTTTCTTCATTCACCATCGTAAGAGATTTCTCGCGTCTGCCTCTCGCAAAACAAATTGTTTCGGAAGGATGTTTATCCGTTTTTCGTCGACTAACAGCCGATCTGTCACTTCAGTAATAGATTTCTTTCCACGGATCGCACGTGGGGCGTCGCGTGTACTCCATACGACCAGACGGTCGACCGCTGCTTCACCAAAATCTACTCCATCGGTTCGCGGCGAGCATCCGCGTTCGTTTGTCCGCGAGTCGCTCGATTATTTTTCTTGGTCAAACACATAGCAGCGGTTTGCGCTGCTGCTCCCATTATAATTTAATTGAATCCCTTCGCACGTTTGCGAC
Source organism: Bombus bifarius (assembly GCF_011952205.1). Lineage (NCBI taxonomy): Eukaryota > Metazoa > Arthropoda > Insecta > Hymenoptera > Apidae > Bombus > Bombus bifarius. The sequence goes on along the minus strand of NW_022884571.1, from coordinate 394,876 downwards.
GCCCGAACTGTCGATGCTTCGAACAATCAAATATTTAAGCGAGTTCTTCGTTTGCGTTCAGTGTTCAGGACGCGGATTCATCGAGTTAGGGCGAAATTTAAAGCCAAGTGACGCGTGAAATTTAATAAAGTACACGCAAGTTCCTGCACGGCAGTGAACGATGATGCGTATTTCGCGGCGAGAATCACGCGTCAATTTCATCGTTTGTTCGGTGGCGACCAACGGTTTTGCGCAAACTATCGCAGCTATCTTAGAATTAACATGCATTGATGCACGTATGCACGCTGGCACGATGTAGACATTAACAATTCAAGCATATGACTTTTCGCCGGATCAAAGAGACTGCTGAAATTTCACGATTCACCGTACTGGAAACGACCGCCGTCTGTCTCTTCGATCACCTTCCAAGTGCCTAGTCGCCTCTCGCGGAAACTTTTTCGCATCCCGACATTCGCTGCTACCGAGCGCGCGATCATCGACGTCCTCCGCTGGAATTGTCTCGAACCAGCTTGAAGAATGGAAAAGTTTTCGGGACGTCGGGAATATTTTGCGCCTTGTTGCTTTTCGCTATCTGCCTGACTTTTGATTGTTTCTCACCGATGCCCGAGAATAGCGCGAGAAGCGCGAATCACAGTTGGCGATTATTCCAAGGCTCTGCAGCTTCCCCGATACTTAAACTTTGAATAAAAATATACTGAATCCGAGCGTGCTGCCAACAACTTGACGGAGGATAATTTTAATTCGGTGTGAATGCGACACGACGAAACGAGACGAGAAGAGACGAGACGAGACGAGCCGAGCCATGGCCGATAAAAATACGGAAGAGCGTGGGTCGCGTTATAGATAATAAGGAGATAGAACGCAGGCTTGGTTCGTAAAGCTTTCGACACCTGATCTCCCTTTCTAGGTAGACACAATGCGAACCACTCGCATGGAGCCGTTCAACCCTCTAGATCCGCGTAAGCTAACCTTTTGTCTGGATCGCGATGAAACGAGTGCTTCGCAGCCCCCTAAATAACGTTGAACGTGCGTGGCTTGCATTCGTATTCAGTGTTCGGGAGGCGTTTCTTTGTAACACGAATACGTATTGCTGATTTATCTCGAGCGAAAGATAACGGGATGTACATTACCGCGCGTGGCTGGAGAAAGCGGAGACTCGTAATAAAAGAGCCGAGAAACAAAGAGAACCGAGTACGAATAAGCGCGTGTCGAATGTTAATTCCGGATGCAAGATTTTTCGTTTCGATCTATTATCCAATTGGACGGGCCACGATTCAGCATCTGTCGAACGCACGGATCCTTCGCAATCCCTAAATAACGAGCGAATGCATTGTTTCGAGTGGTATCTGACGGTGCGCAGAGAAGTCCCGTAAAGAAAAAAAAAAACGTTGTGTTCATGCATATGCAAGCAACTTAAATTTATGCGACCCTTCGTCCCGTATCTTTATTCAGCTTCTGACTGTATCCTCTTTTCCGTTGCGGGGAAAGAAAGGCGGAAAACATAAACGAACCGCGACGTAACGAGTGCAAAATACGAGACCTCGATAAAAGAACGGCCAGGGAACGAACGTCCGAGCCGAAAATCCTGGCCGAGTTTACGGAAATATTATTCCGCTTTCGTCGAGCTACTCGCAAACTAGCTTCGCGTGTGATTTTGCAGCTCAATGGCGGTGTACTGTTATTAGGAGAAACTTACCCCGCGAGTGCGCTCGCCCTGGATCCACAGAGACGCCTTGGGATCTGAAACAAAAAGAAACAGCGGTTAGTTTCGGGGATACGATAGCCGAACTGCTGGCAGAACTTTTGCAATTTACAGCCTGGAAAATTCCCGTAAGAGCGATCGCGTGACCAAAAGGAGGCAGTACGAGGTCGTCGGAAACAACTAGGCGACCAAGGGGAGGTGGACGCGGGGATGTTACACGCCCTTCGACGTCAACGAGAAAACAGAGTTGAAAACCTGGCGACATGTAAAAGGGAAAACCGAAACTGTGGCGCCAAAGTATCTCGATTCTCCGGAGACTTCGGAAATTCTATTGTAACCGGGTTTAATCGGCGAATGACGTGGAGCGCCTGCACAACCATATTCTGCTACGATCGCAAGGAGATGATAAGAGTCGGCCAGCAGACCATCGACCGATCTCTAATCGACGTCGCGAAATAAATACGAGAAGATTTGCAATTTCGCGCAGCGATTTCGACTTCGATTGTGATCCTGGAAAACTTTCCCAGTCCTGCAAACAAACAAACGTTTGTTCGGCCTAGGAATCGAACGTCGTGGTCGCTTCGTTCTACACGCGATTCCCTAGATCTGACTTTCAAACGTCAGAATTCTTACGTAACGCGTCACGAATTAAAAAACGTACGTACGTCCCTCGATATCTTCTCCATGGCGAGTCTCGTAAAAAATGAAATAAAGTACTGGGAAAACGATTATTTTTAGAAAATTGTGCCCCAAAAAGAAGCGAGTTCTTTTTAATTGCGTCGAAATGGTTGTTCGCGGAGGTTACTCGCGCTGTTACTCGCGTTGCCATAAATTATCCGCTCGAATTCGTCCACTGCGTTTCCTAGGAAATTGGATTGGCTGACATTAATGCGATGTTCGCGGCTCAGCCACCCGGTAGTTCCGTCGCAGAGATGCGTTTCCGGCAAGGACTACCAGCCATAAATTGCTAAATACCCGCACTTAAAACGAACCAACCAGCGGACGCGTAGCTAACTGGATATGCGTCGATGCTTTTCTCCGGAATTTGCGCAGAATATCACGAACCGTGACTATTGGCCGCTTGCTAAAAATTTAAGTACTAGGTATGTCGCGATCGCGAACCATAGGATAAAATAGATCGTATAAATAAAGATCTATTTACGTCAAAAGACGCAGGTTATATATCTGTACACACACACATATATATATATATATTCGCGCGGATCGATAGTTTTGCACAGTTTAATATACATAGATGTCGTGTCGGTATTTTCTGCTGATGCGAGTAAGACGAAGCGAGAAGACGATAGGAGAGCGGAGAGAAAAAGAGAGTCCTCGACCTCTTAGAAACGAACGCGGCAAACCGCGGCGCTCTATCGTGCACCGAGTAAATACGACTCCGTCGATATCCGCCAATAAAATACGACGCTGTTATAAATCTACATAAAGTTGAAATGATTGAGAACCGGACGGTAACGCGGTACAGATCGACCGCTGTATTAAACTTTGGACACGATACTTTCTCCAATCGGCATTGCTCGAACATTAACCGCGTATCCTTCGTAATTTAACGAAAACAAAATCTTCCGCCTCTTTCCCGATGAGACGCAAAATCGAGTTCGGTTAAAGGTAAACAGATTTCTGACGATTTTCGGCATCGAGATCTACGAATCTGATTTTCGACTTCTGATCTACGAGAACACGTTGACAGTAATACTCGTTTACTTCACGTCGATTACTCGCCCTTACCCTATTCGTCGCCGTAGAAGAAGGCGCGAAATAAAGAGAACGGAAGGGGTCTTGTTCGACTATTAACTCCCTCCCTCTTTTCGTATCTTTTACGGAAGGACACGGCACGTCGAAATTGGCCCTAAAGTTGTTCAGTTGGAAACACGAGTAGCGCAAAGGGTATACTCGAGAGCTGGGAGCATAAGATCAGTTCGCGGCACAATCCGGAAAACTGTGACTCGAAATCTAATCGTCCGCTCATTCCCCCCGCGAGAAGTGTCTCCGAGGAGCAACGATTCCAGTGAGTGCACTCGTTCTCGAGAAGCGTGAAACGACTGCAAACGTGACGCCGGAAGATCTAGTCCGGTCGTGCTTCAATTTAATTGTTCTCGCTTCACTCGAGGAAGCTAGTACAATTCCCGGTTGTTCTAGTTTTCTTTCTCTTTTGTGAACCTGCGGAATATCACACTTGAGATAAACGCGTGGAATTTATTTGTTAGAGGCAACTATCAATGAACGCCGTGAAGTCCGAAAACCCGCGAAAGAACCTTGAACGACTCGAAGGACGCGCGCTCCATGGCGGATCGTCTGGACTGCAAAGCGGTGACAAACAAGTTCGATCGCAATGTTTCTAAAGAGCATCCGCTTGACCGCTTCTAGGTTCCACAAGATCAATAGTAAAAGTCGCAAGGCAAACCGAGGTTCAGGATCGAAGGAAAGCGTGTCCGGATCGTGGGGGTTCTTTACCTTGGTCTAAAGATAGAACAGTGGATGGTTGATGGTCGGTAGGAAGCAGTTGACTCTAATTTTACTCGGAGTCTGCAAGTGAACGCGAACGAGAGGTCAGCGAGACATCGGTAACCCGATAGGCTGGCTGATCGGACAGCAGCTCTAATTTTAGATAAATCCATCCGTCAGCCGATATTAGTTGGCTCATACGTGTGCCAGTAAACGCACGTCGTGTATGTCGAATACACGTCGCTCACCTAATAATGCACGCGAAAGTGCACGCGTATGTGCAGCTGACCCCAACCGACCGACAACACAGCGGTTCTCTCGCGCGTACATCTACCACGCCTGTATGTGTTGGCCCGTGTACGAGCATCGAGTTGCACGCCAGTAAATCGATGTCTCTCTGGACGGTACCAGACCGGTACCGACCGTCCAAGGCTAGCTACCATATCCAAAGGCGTACGTACAGTCTATGGATTTCGGGCAACGACTTCGACACCGACTTGTTTTCCCTCGAGTCGCTATCCAGTTTTCTAATGGTGATCTATCGTTTCTTAGACTTTTACTCCTTTGTTCGTGACAACGATCGTTCCCGATCGGTCTACGAGCCGGCTAAATAATCGGCAGATAGACACACTTTAGATTCGAATCGAGGAGGTTGAAAGTTTGAGGAAAAACTTTCCAAAGATATCGGCCAAGCATCCGATGGAAAAACAAACGAACAACTCGACTCTGCTCGATCGCAAATAGAAATATGCAAATCTTGAGGTAACCTTGTTCACTTTCCTCCGCGCGTTCGAGGGTAACCTACGAATGCTGGGGGAATCAGTCGACTGGAAAGGGGGAAACTGCTTGCCAAAATATTGTCTCGGTTCTTGCCCGTAGGAAGAATACCGAGGAGATTATCCACCACGAAATGTATACGCGAACCGCGACAAGAACGCTCCGTACAAAGCTTTCAGATCGCAGAGGAGCGAATCCAAGACTTCGCGATCGAAGAACCAGCTAAATCTAAATTCAACCCAAGCGCGCCGCGCCACGCCGTACTGTATTTCCGATGATTTTGTCTACTCGATTCGTCGTTTGCCGTGCACTGTTTTTACGGCGACGACGTTCGACCTTCTTTCCTTCGAATTTCGTGAATCCTCGCGGTCAACCACTGGTCTAAAAACGAATCGAAGGTTAGAAATGTTAGTGCGCTATCGTAGGTGGGTGGATCGACGCGCACATAACGTGGGTGGATCAAGAGTAAGTGAATCGAAGGTCGAACGCTGGAAAAATTATTCCAGAGCGGAAGGAAGCTCGATAACGAAGACGAAGTACAGCGAGCCGCGTGAGAGGGAAAAGGAGGTCGCGGCTGCTGGCTTGAATGAACGTTTCATTTCGATGCTTGACATGGCCGGAAATGGGAAATGGAGCTCGAGGCCAACGAGACTAGTGAAATGCAAATGAATGGCTGCTTCCACTGGCAACACCCTCGTACCTTGCCGTTCGTAGGGCTGAAACCGAGGCGATCTTGTGGCAAACGCGCGTCTCGCTGCTCGATCCATGTGCTACTGAGAAAAGTACGACTATCACGCAGCCTCGACGCGCAGCTCGGTGAAATAACCATGAAACTGCGCCACGGGATTGCTACGCGACCCGACACGTCGCACAAGTCCGCATGCCACCGAATAATATGCGCAAATTAATAAATATCTATACCACCTAATTTCGTGCAGTGGCCTCCAAGATATAGCGCAATCGTAAAATCCGTACGACGTTGCAGCTTTTACATCGATGGGAGCCGGATACGATAAGAATCTGTACATTTAGGCGAGGTCGCATGAAGCACGCCCTATTCTTGGTTTGGCCTTTATCAAAGGGAGTAGAGGGTCACGGCAACCGAGAATTTCACGACGCGTGATATGTGTGCAAGTATTTGCACGACGCTTAAACGATCTATCAGAGCTGCAGTTGATACTACGTCGATCATTTTTAACGACAGCCGCACGTTCAGCGCGTGACGATCTATGAGACGAAGCGAGAAACGATTTGGTGGGTCGAAGTTTTCATGACTGCCGGTCGAATTTCGTCGGCTCGATGTCCGGCAAAGGACTCTCCGAATTCCGTAAGACCGGAAATTTAATTTCAAAGTCCACCACAAAGAACCACCGGTTAACGAAGTTAACGAATTCGACGAAAGACGTCCACTTTTACCGGTTTCCTTTTTTTCTTTCGTTCTCTTTGCGTTCGTCGCCCGAGTGTTCGATCAATGACGCGACAGCGCGATTGGCCGACTCCTCGAACTCACAGCGAGTCTCGGATCCGAACGTCGACTACTTTGTACTCCTTACTTGCGTACCAGTAATGCTAATGTCATTTGTCATTGTCTTTGAGACCATCTTTTTATCGATTATCTTCTCCACATCGGTGTCTTTGATTTTTTGTCGATACGGCGAAAAATGCAGATTTCCTTCTCCCTCGTAAAATCGTACCGCGGCTTTTCGACTTACACGATTCGCACGATTAATCGCCGTTCAGAACACCTACACCGATCCCATACAATCCACTTTCCAGCCGATTAACGCGTAGCCAGGATAACGAGCTTTATTAACCAATCTAATGAAATCCAAAGTTGTTGAGCATGGGTTGGGAAAGTCTGGAACAGACTCGTAACTGGGAGGCGCCGGACATAGTCAGACACGATACGCGCGTCTCTCTCGGAGTTGGCTGCAATTCGATTCGGAAGGGCTTCGTCGGTGATCCATGCTTCACGGAGATCGAGTTAGAGACGGCTTCGCCAAACAGAAGAAGAGGACGAGAGGCAGAGAAAAGGAAAGAGGAAGAGTAGAGTGGGTAAGCGGCAGAACTACCAACTAGCTCGACCACGAGTTTCCCTCTAACTCCCAGAAATTCCACGGTATTAATTTATCTTCGTGCCTTTAGTTTCCTGTGTTACCGTGCCTTCTTCCATCTATCAATGTGTCTAGCGTATGATGTGCGTTCTAAGTACTTCATCCCTCGTCCGTACGGACCCAGGTACCAATAAAGGCGGCTACACGACCTATTTCGAGCTCGATGCTCGCGTTTCTTGCAACGTAGTCAGCTCCCTCTACCGCTAATCGTTCCTAGTTTCGATCTTCTGCGATATATCGGATCACGAATACCGGGAAGTTCACGCGTTCGCGTTAAAAGTTCGCTTTCTTCGACTCGGTAATTTTACCACGCATCTTGAGCACGTCGAGCGAGAACTCGACGACACAACTGTCAACTTACGTATCGTGATACCGCACTTCTCGCAGCCGCGAGTCCCTGCGCTTCTCTTTATGTTCTTCTCGTTAACGTTCCATCTCATAAGTTACAGCTTTTCATCTAGACCAACGTCGGCAGTAAATATTCCTTTGCAACCAATTTCCATTTGCGAGTGCAGTCTGCTCATCTTTCTCCGCACTGCCGCCACGAGCCACGTCGCCGACGCGTCGTTCGCCGCTTTTCTTTTCTCTGAGTAAACCCGTCGCGCGCTTTTCCTTCTCCCGCAACCGACTCAGCGGGGTGAAAGTGAGAATTAAAAGGGTTCCAAGGATTCCGTGCTTTTACCCGACCGCGGAAGAACCGAGTGTTTATTCGGGAAACGCGTCACGAACGACCACTGGATAATGCACGCAACCTGACGTTCACGTTAATTGCGGCATTCTGCCACGCGATTTTTAGAGAAAACAATTTGAGAAGCGGGGGGGGGGGGGAAATCAATCGATAGCCTGCGTCGAGAAAGCGGCGCGAAATTTTCCCAACCAACTGGCTTGCCATTTTTCTCTCGAAGCCTGCCGGCTATCTCTTTCCGAGCGCAATTTTTCAACCGGTCAAAGAATTATTCCCTTGTTTCGATTCGGTGCTGTCTATTTGCGTTTCTTCTACGTCTGCCGCATAAGTTACGACTCACCGTCTCGCGCGATAAATACATCATTTCGACCCCGACCTCTCTCATCTAGCCAATTTCTGCTTGCGAGTCTTCGTTGCACTGCTACCGTTGCGCGAGATTTACGCCAGACTGCCGCTACTCTTGAATTACAAGAACCCAGTTGACTTTTTACGACCTGCTCTTTCGTTACCTGTTAATTCGTTGCTTCAGTCGAACGATAACACGAAATTAGTTGTATTTTGTGGTGTTCTCGAAACCGCACTTTGTCTGGAAAATCTTCCCAGTTGAAAGAAGAAAATGATGAGAATACAGAAACATCGGAAAGGAACATGGTTAATAAGGTTGCGTTTACAAACGTTGTTCAGCTCTTCCTCTCTTGAAGCGTTACTGGATTCAGCGACACAATGACGTTGATTGTACCGGCTAGATTAACCGACCGAAGCTGAGGCACCAGTTGGAACGTCAAACGCAGGGGTGTCGCGGAATGAGGCGAGTCGATGGAGGGATGCACGGATGATTCAAAAGAAGGCTTACTGAAAGCTCGTACGGTGTCTTTGAAAAACGTCGAGTGAATCTCTCGAGCGAAGGCATGTGGATATTTGCGGGTGAATGGTTCGTTCGCGACGCTCGTGCTTTACGATAATTTGCTCGTGCGCGATAATTTTAACAAGTTCTGTTTCACGGCAAATACTTTAATCCTTTCTTGTGAAAAATAGAATAGCGAATGTGTATACGGCACCTCTCGACAGGAACGAGCCGAGAAAAATTTCCATGCAAATGTACCCTTTTACCGAGCAGCGGAATGGTAAATGAATACTGAATGAAAAAACGCGAAGTGTGACCCGACTACCCTCTCTTTCTTGTGCCCAACGTAGCGCCATCTACACGCTGAAATTTCTTAGCGACGTGACGCGTTTGAATTATTTTCGTCTCTCTTTTACTACACTCGCTAGTTTCCTTTCGAGGAAAGCGCGCCACGCACAAATATTCTCTCTCTCGATCGAACGGAACGTCTATCGACGATTGTCGAGACGCGCGGTTCGATCGAATGTCGCCATTCAACGAGAAATCGCTTCGAAGAAAAAGTTGTCGGAAAATTTGACGACTCCAGTTTGGCATATCGATACGCGACGTACGTACCTATCTACCGCCGCCGGAAAAAGAGGAAAAAGACGTTCCACCCCGACGATAAAGGCGATTTATTCGCGAGTAAAGTTTCGTTCGTCGGAATCATAAGGAAACCACTCCGCTTCTCGAGATTTCCTTCCCCCGCTTGCAACAATTTTTTCCCTCGTTTGATATCGCGGAACGGATAATCTCTTGACAGAGTCTCGACGATTCGAAACACGCTCGGAGATCAGTATCGACGATATCGTTGTGCATAAAGGGGAAGATGTAGCGCGGAGTCAAGGCAAAATAACAGGTAAGTAAGAGAAAACCGAAATGCGGGAGACTCGATGTTAGAGCATGTTGACGGAGTTGCTTCAAGGAGTCAAAGAGGCGCGAGAAGAAAGAGGAAAGGAATCAACCTATCGGTAATTTGTGTACGTTCGTTACCCTTTTGCGTGCTTTACCAAATTTTCGCGTAGCAGGTAATCGATAATAAAAGAGGTGGGAAGGAAGAAAGAGAAGAAGAGAGAGCAAAGGAAGGATTCCGGCATATCGGGAAAGTTTACAGAAACGCGTTTGTGCAGGAAACACGAATTTTCTCCGTCAGAAGGGGCCTGCCCACCTTCTCTCTTAATTAACGGGCCAGCCCGTACATTGGTTTCGCGGTTCGGGGGCAGGTCGAAACACCTCTAGCCCGTGTTGCCTCTTCGACTTTCGTCCCAAACGGCTCCACCTTCGTTTCGCGTATTCGTTGGTAAGTGCTTTTTCGAAACAGGCGGAAGCGCGAAAGCGTCGGTAAACAAGTGGCAAAGGCGTTCTGCGCTGTAACCACCACGGGAAACGCCGCTTTTTCGAGTATTTTGGCCGTGTAAGTCGGCTTCTTTTATTTCCACGCTGCCCCGCCTTTGTTGCACCAGGTTCTCGTGGAATCGCCTTGGAAATTCATCGAAACGAAAGCAGCTCTGACTCGGCACGGCTTGGCCGGGCGGCGTCTCGCGCTTGAAAACGCGTCGATTCAACCGTTTGTTTGCACAGCCGATGAAAAGTTTTGATTATCGGTGGCGAAGGGGCATGCGAGGCACCGAGGATGATCGTAACGCGTGAAATGGTCCATTCACCGTAGAGTACGTCGCCGGAGAATTATCTCGACGTTATTAACGCATCAAGTATGAATCGTGATATGTAGCGTAGCTGGAGCTGTAACGAGGGCGACGTTATTATCCATCCCCGGTGCGGAATAATAAATGTCCGGAAATTTTAAACCGGCACGTTTCCACGCGATCACCGCGGAAGAGGAACGGAGTTCGGAGTTTCCAATTTTCCAGAGTCGCGGGCGAACGTACCTAAGTTTAATTCGTCAGACTCGCGTGCTCGCTCGCCGAGAGGAGACTAATCCTGCGAGGCGGCGGAATTCAATGCGCAAACTTGCTCGTCGTCCCGGTTTATTTCTGGTTTCGCGTGCCTCGCGAAACATCGAGCGAGTCGATACAATGCCCGGCCGCACAATCGCGCCTTTGATGTAATTTCCACTTCTTCGCCGGCGGAAAGACGCGTCTCTCCCAAGAATGAGTGGCTCGAACGCGTCGCGAGGCGGTTTCATTGTTGTCTGCTCGGTGTTTCCGGACGCAGGGATGCGAGAGGCACGTAGGAAATTACGTTGCACGTCAGAACGCGGTCTCGAGTTGCCGAGTGCGACTGATTTCATGGACGATCGGCGAACAGGAGTCTGAGGAAGTCGCGCAGGGGAACGCGGCTCACGAGATTCGCGGAACCGAGTAAAAACGATTGTTAGTCTGAATCGTCTCCAACACGCGGGGGTGGTTCGCGCTCGAAACGTGGCTTTCCATCTACGAACGTAATTATTCTTTCAAACTTGCTTTCTGCTTCGCGACACCCTTTCTTCGACCGTCCTCCTCTCGATTGTCATTTATGGTGACACTAACGGTTCCGACGAAATGGCACGCACTTTAATCCCGCGATCGAGGTTATCAAGGGCCTAGCGAGTCGAAACTTCCTTTCGTTTGTGCTTGTAATTCGAAGGAGAACCACCCCTCTGAATTACATACTGTCGGAACGGCACGAGATGGCAGAGCAATCTTTAAACAAGCCTCGTAAAACACTGATGACCCGGTCTCTCGGCACGGGTCATAAAGCTCGTAAAGCTGCGTCCTGATGTATAACGGAGAATAGGGGTTGTATGGGCGGCGCGGCGCGGCGCGGAGCGACCAAGCAAACAAGGATTTGCACGGGGATAGTTTATCGGTTACTCGTAGTGATTCCGGGGGGATGGACGGCTAGAGGAAACAATAGTTGCGTCACGCTCGTTGTTGTTGGAAAAGCTCGTGAAATCGTATCAAGAACATCTGGCGCCCAAATGCTATCAAACTTAAAGAAGATAGAAAATATCGAGATAGAGAGATAACCGTTATCGAAAGTGTTTCGAAGACCGAAGGCCAAAGGAAATAATAGTCAAAATATGGAAGCAACCACCGCAGGCGATTTTTATTTTTCGATGAAGAATTTGCGTTGCTAACCGATCGAAAAAATTGTTCAGGTTCACTGATGGAGGAACGAGTGGATGAATTTCTAATAGAAAAATATATCGAAATAAGTATAGGTATAGTGTATGCTGATCCAGATTCTCACTCTCATAGTGTTACAATACAATAGGAAGAAGATATGATAGGGAGCATGTTCATACATTTATAACAAAGGACATTACCAAAAAGTTAACCTTGGTGTGCAGCTCTAGTTGAAGGCTACAAGAAACAGCAATAGAAATCTACTTACAAAATTTATATTCTACTAAAACAAAATTTATATTCAAGGGCACAATAACATGGACCTCTCCTTATTTTGAGTATTTTTCACTAAATTCTATTCTTTTCGTAACAGCGATCTCCAGGTCACGGATATACGAAAGCAAAGATGTAGAGTTTTTGTTGAAGTAATTGCCTCAACAAAAATGATCACAAGGAACGTGTGAAATACGTTGTACTACCGCGAGAAGAAAGAATCGAGGTGGCGGACAATGGCAAACAAGGGAAATGGAGTCATCGTGTAAAGTTTTCTTGGAATCATTGGAATTTCGATGGAAGCGAAACTTTGTCCAACATTTGAAAGTCAGATTTTATCGCGATCCAACGTCTAGCTAGCCGAAGGTTTCGTGCGCCAAGAAATAAAGTTTGAAGGTTCGCCGAGTGAAAACGGGACGATAAAGCGTCACTGAACGCGCGCGTCATGGAGAACTTAACTTCAAAATCGCAAGCGACAGCAGAGATCCATCGCGAGAAATCGCTTCCGAATCTTCCAAAAGTGTTCAATCGTGTCAGAACCTGACAACTATTTTTCATTATTGATGGAATAAATACACCGAAAAAAACTACTCGTACGATAACCTGGATAGCATCGACAAATTATCCAGCTTCCCCGTGAATCGATTTATCGACAAGATTCAAAAGGCAGTAATCCAACCTATCTCCGACGATCATCGCCGATGGCAAATTCAGGATGCAATATTTACAAGTTTAAACTGTCGGACTCGTGTAGTTTGTCGTACTACGATAGCGGTTCGAGCGTCTTTCGTTGAACGACCGTCGTTTAATCTCAGTCGTTCTTGAACTGGAAAATAAAAGGATGGCGAAGGAACTTATCGTCGCTTTCGCTTCAAAGTTTTCCCACTCGCTATACCATCTCTATCTCTTCTCGGCTTTTAGCGAAGGATAACAACGTTGGCACATCCAAGTTCGTCCAAAGGTACGAACGTGGAAGGTGTACTTCGCATTTGTAGAATGCTCAATTCAGCAGCATCCGCCGCTTCGAAAAACGAGAAAAATACCCATTCCATAGCGAGATCTTTATCGCGGAAAGATTTCTCGAAACCAGCTGCGAAATATTCCTTCGTTTTGCTTCCCGCTGTCATAATCGCAATAATCTCGCTATAAAAGTTCTGCCCTCTCTCACCATGACTGGGTGTTATAATAGTTACTTTACGCGAATACGAGATATTTTTCTCCTCGAAATACGTTTCAGAGTCTCGACTAATTTAATATACTATGTAGGGGAAAAAATATTTAGTCTTCATTTATTTAGATCGAGTTTACTGAGATTCGAATTCGAATCCTTTGCTTTCACAATTAAGTTACGCAGGGCATCGACACTTCAAATATTTCCTTCCAAACTCCTAAAATCTCAAGATAACCGCTGCAAGCTACAATTAATAAATATCGTTTATTTGTTAATATCAATAGGATAAAGCCTCTGTTACAATAAGTATATAATTACATAAGTATAAAATAAAATAAAATTATACGTAGCGAAACAAGAACAGAAAAGATTAATTCGTACGAGATTAAGCAAACGATTTTAGGAAATACATACAGCGATGTGAGCAAAGTACCCAAAAGTGGTTAGAGAGTCACAGAAAAGATTAAATTTTTTACACAAATTGCTGGCATTTACAATTAGACGATTAAGGCAGTTAGATTGGTCATAAAGTAGGTTTCAGGTGTAAAGAGGACACGAATTCGTAGACGAACTGCACTACGAACGCTAGGTTTGTAAGGAATGTATACGGTGCAGATGAGTAAGTTGACAAGCTTATTATATATACGGTGTATAAACGTTAGATCGAGGCTATGGTACTGTCCAAGTGGTGGTAGGGGGTTATTAATGGGGTCATTACCCCCAGACGCAATTAATAGAATAAAATTATGATTATGGCTATAAATAGACGTAGATGAATCTGTCGCGTAGAAAGATAATCGGAGAAATTTATTTTGAACGCTTTCAATTAACGCACATCTGTAACGATATGGTATACGGGGTCAAGGCGTAAATATCAGAAAAGAATAATTCCGCGCGGGGCGATCCGGAGTGGCGCGGCATTGCTCGATGCATCGTTGCATTAATAATTAATCGAATAGCACGTTCGTGTGCAAATTCGGGACGTTATCCGACGTCAACGGGAATTATTGATAACGCTGACGCCATCGGTTCTCCGGCTGTCGCTTATTTTGGCCGCTCACGCGATCTTCCACGTCCTATGGTTCTCTGCGTTGATGCGTTTCCAAATCGAGCCAATCGAACAATTCTCTCGTTCGATCGATAAGTCGCGCGTTTCGACCAACTCTCCACACCAAATCGTTTTTAATTAATCCATGGAAAACAGTCGAGCAAGCCGATCTAAATCGCCCGAAGCATCCCTGTGAAGCGATAAATATCAAAGCTGCCTTTCCTGTCGTATACTTGAGCAAATGAGCACGCGTAACCGGTGACGCCAAGATCTCGGTGATATATACCTACCAAGCAGAATTATTAATAGCGTAAGCAGGATCAATCTCACTCACAGTTATCCAAACCAGCCGGTCGATCTTCGATACACCTGCCGCGTTCCATATCGCACGGCTGATGCGTTTTCGATGCGTTTCGTCGATGGGAAGCCGACGAGATATCGAAGATACGTCCGAATAACCGAGTTGCTACGCGTGCCGCGAAACGCGCGCGCACGGAGATAATGCGAACGATACCTCCAAGTAAATCGAGTTTCGACTGCCTCTGGGAGTCGATCGACAAATTCCCCACGTGCCGTTCCCATCGCATTCCCATTAAAACAATCTCGTTGCCCTGTGTCCAATACCAAATAATATTAAATTATAGACGGTTATTACGTACGGGACGATGTGACCAACCCAATTAATAACCTATGTACTTATGGCCCGCAAACTCTGTTAATATTCCATTCGTTAAATTCGATTACGCGTTACTTCTAGTTTCAACCGTTACCTCCCTCAACTTCCAAAAAAATATTGTCGTAGCGCGAAGAAGTATCGAGTTTCTGGCGCAACTTGTTTGAGAATCGGTATCGTCACCCCCGCGTTATCGCTGAAACCTATAGGTAGTCGTATTCACACTAATTACGAGTTTCCCAATTTTTCAGCTACGAACTTTCCATATATTACATCGATAAAATGAAAAAATATATATATATGTACGTATAACAGAAGCGTAAAATGTAGGTATACCGGTATCGAGGAGTTTCGAAGAGAGTCAGCTAGTTTCTCGGCCGGATAGCAATCGACCGTAGGCACACACGAGCTCACGTACCTCCTAGATTACATTCTAGCGAAGGTAAGCGTAGCCTGGTAACGGTAGTATCTTTCAACCTGCTGGCCCCTTCGCGTACATTTAATCCGATATTGTATTAACTTCGGCATACTGTGGCTCTGGGTGTGTACCGTACGGTGAATTCGAGAGCCGCGTGCATGCGCGCGATACTGCCGTGTCGTGCGAGATGGTGCGAAAAGGCCGGCGACCTTTATCGTCCGTTTCCATCGCGGAATTCGTTATCGAACGCAGCTCGAACCTACATTCTCGCGAGAGTCACGCCAGCACCGGCCGGGCCGCGTTTATTAATTGATAAGCCGACGAATTTCCTACGCGCGGATAACCCGGTCAGTCGATAAAACGGAACGCGCCATTTCCACAAGTCCCCCTATCCTGTTTCGAAACTCACAAGTTCCCTCAAGAATGGCACCAGCTCCGTAATTTATCGCGGTCAAACGGATCGTGCGGGTTTGTTCCAACTTCGAAGTTCAAGTTTGTCTGGTGCTAGTGAGCTTAAGCCGGGTATTTACTTTCTCCAATCAAATTTCCCAATGGATTATAAAGCCATCGAATCCAATCTTCCGGCAGCCACACTAGGCACGTGTAAATTACAAAGTGAACTGTCGCATTCCAAATAGTCCTTAATCGTCAGCCTATCGGAGACAATCGAAGCAGCGCCAATTCGAGTGATCGAATCAGCCGGTCGATCCGACCAGTGAAACCATCTTGACAGAGGCATCTATCGCGATGCCGTGGCAACGGAATGGAGCAGTTTCGAAACGCTGTTCGCGACAAGGACGAGAGACACATGTACGATTATAAGAAAATAGCACTCGACATTTCGCGAAAGTTGTATTATTTTAAGAAGGAAACTACTCGAGAAGAGAGCTCTTCTGAGAAACTTTTCTGTTTCTTCTCATCCCTGGTTTCCGTCCGTATCATTGCTCCTTCCTGTAATTAGATAACTTTTGATCTCGTTGTCTGAGCACCGGGTAATACGAACAAACGTTTGTCGCTCGCAATTCCGAGTCCGAACATTCCCCCGAAAACGAACAGAACGGAATTTAACCGTCAACGATTTTTAACGGTGGGTAAATCGTAAATCGCGTATGAACACGTTGCACTTTCTTCTACGCTGTCTCGCGTTTGAACGGTACATTACCAATCCGTGGTTTTAATTAATTTACACGTCGCGTGTACGTGACTGGACGACGTTCTCGCGAGATTCAAACGCCGTCAGCGATTTTCGTGCGTGCATCGCATTCACGCGATTGATTCGACCACGCGTTGGGAATCTCGTGTCTGCGGAGACAACAGAGCCACGAAAGCTAGACAATCACAGGATAATTTCGAAATCTACGTGTTAACACGACGTGAATTTCGCGGTCTGATTTAAACGTCCCAGTTCGCGTTTTCGCATAACGAAGACATTTTTTACTGATCGAGATCGAACATTCTTAGCGACGTATCAGGCTATCGAATGAATAGGAATTAAAGCGGTATACAGTTTGAAAAGGAGGGGAAGAGTTCGGGCGGATGTTAACCAATCGAGTTATATAACGTCGAAACAGCACTCGGTGTATCGAGTTCGCCTGACACTCGGTCGTCGGGCTTTCCGCCCAAGCCGGAGCCGGTGCCCGCAGAGTCAGCGGAAAAATTCAATTTTTAATTAATACCGATACAGCTACTTCTACCAGCGAAGGGTTGGTGGTCCGTGCGATTTCGTTGTTCCGTAATTACGTAACGTCCGGCGCGAAATTGCACCGCGCCAATGCAGTCCGCGTCGTTACACGCGACACGAATAGTTAACGTTTCAGCTGCTGTATTCCATTTTCCGTTTCCTCTTTGGCTCCCAGGTGTGTTTGCGTTCTACAAAACTGACGCGGCGCCTTGCCTTCATATTCTTCCGGAGTATTACCGGAGGAAAAATCTAGGCCGAGGAACGGGGCCACCAGTTAAAGAATGCTAATTCGGTGTGTCGCGTCATCACGTCGCGGTCCAGTCAAAAACCGTTTCAAAGCGTTATATCGCGCCACTTCGATTTGTGTCAATCACCTGTGAGATTCAAAGCCGTTCGCTACTTCACGGGTCGACTTCTCCGTGAAATGTCGTCGACAGAGCGACGTTCGGACGATAGAATCAAACCAAGAATCCATCTAATCGAGCACGCGGCGGAAGAAAGAAGGCACGAGAAGGATCGGTGCCGATGCAGTTGAAAAATGTCCCCGAGAACGGCGACGACTATGACTAGTCTGATTCAGGATTTTGCCAGGAACCTTCTCGGACTGGACGTAATTAATAAGGCTTGGACGCGTCGTCAGCTGCACCCGCAATTTTTCATCTCCTGCTCGGATACCGATTCTGCCGCAGCCACCAGCCTAGCAGACCGAAATGATGGAAGAGGCGTCGATGTTCTTGTTGTCGAATAAGAAGAAGAGAGTGGGAATGCCGCTAAGATAATTCATTAGCCACGCGAGGCATTGTTGTGATTCATTATCGGCGCCCGGTGACTAGCTTTAACCTCTTGGTAATTTATTAAAAGCGAAAGAGAATTGTATGATTAACGAGGACGCGCGTCTCTATGCTGCAAGCTTACGGACGTAATCCTCTACGAGAATTTATTTGGAAATTATCGCCTAAACATCTCCGCGCGATTAACCGTCAACTCTAACCGTCGGCGAACGCTCGGCATCTCGCGATACTTGAAACTTTTCTTCTTAGAAACGCGCGTCGTTTTACCGCCAACGGATCCATCTGCTCCGGCCGTTCCTCCTTGACGTTAATCGATCACGTGTACCGCACGCCACGGAGTTCTAGCCGCAAGATCGACGGAGGAAAATGTCAAGACTAAACAGCGACGAGGACTGTTAAGGTCCCCGATACGGTCCAGCATCCCATGACTACACGCTCCGTCGCGTCTCTCTAGCGGTCGATACTGATACTCGTCATCTAGTATCTTCCACCATGCTCCTCTTTCTCTTACTCTCGTTCTCCTTCTCGTTCCTGTCTCTTTATAGTCGCCCCTTCTTCGGACTGCTCACTCTCGGCGAGACTCTGCGTGTTACGTCAATGGCAGCAGACCGACCTCAAACCATCCAGCTTACCCGGCGTCATCGCGATGTCTTCCTCCCTGATCGTTGTAGCTGTCGCGATGCCGGTGACGTCACGCTGTCCTACTCTTCGCTCGGTTAAATTCATATCGTCGTGCAGGCACATAATAACACATCGATTATCAATGATCGACGTCATCCGCGACTTTTCTCGCTCAGTTACTCATAGCCGTCGTTACCGTGTTTTTCCTTTTAAACGCGACAGAGATACCGGACAGAGAGCGCGTCGACCGATTCCTTTTCAAAAGTTTTTCGGCCGCGTCGCGGCGCCGATGAAAGTTGTCGCGGAAAGCGCGCGCAAAGTAGCCCCGCCACATTTGCATAATAATAAAACGCTAACGATTGGCCGAAGAAAGAATGACCATAATGAGTCGGTTGAAAATCCACGCGGCGCTAACAGACCGTCGCGAGCAGCATTAACATTCCACTTTCAAAGTTCTTGCGAGTAAAAAGGCAGGCGCAAGTTAGGCAACGTCGAAGCAAAGATAACGAGGACGTTTAACATGCAAATACCGAATAGAGAACGGGGGTAAAACACGGCTGTAGTTGGGTGCTACGGGTCAAACAATTACGTGGCAAGGCGCGGCTGCGGCCCGGAGGATCACGGCCACGAACCGCGTCCACGACAAAAACCGGTATGTTACGATGTAGGTCGATCCTCGGTGCTTTCTTGTCGATCCTGGAACCCAGACTGTCTGCGTGCCACACGCTCGGCAAGTAATCCCTCTACGATACCAGAGGACGATCGCGAACGCACGACAGAACTGAAAGGACTGAAGTCGTTGACAAAAAAAAAAAAAAAAGAAAAACAAAACGAGCGTGGCGCAGGATGTTGTTATCGTCACGCGTGGTCGAATCGCACCTGATAATCGTTTCATAGTTCAGTCGTCACGTTCCACCAAAAGTTTCTCTATGATTTTTCGCTGCCATTCAAAGACGATTCGGAAATATCGCAGGCCTATAAACGGACCGATTTATCTGGGGTGGAGCAAAAGCGTTCCACAAGGGCAAAAGAAGAACAGAGGGATGGCGTTACGTATTAGGTATGAAACTGGTTAGCTGGTTGACGTAACTGGAGACAACAAAGAGTAAAGAGTCGCGTGGCAGAGCAATGAATTTCCGGCTTAAGGCGCTCGAACGATAGAAGATGAATAGAGGCGACCAGGAGAAGGGTAAACGGACGAACAAGATAGAGTGCGACTCGTCTAAGCCGAATGCAGCGGTGGATGATCCTCCGGTACGCGTCAAGCCCGCCGAAGCGGAACAAAGCGCGATCCCAATGAGCTGACTTGGCAATTCCTCGCTCGAGTCTAGCCGAAACTAGCTCGCTAATATTACCCTGCATTCTGTGCACCGAAGCATCCAGGCTTTACAGGCGCGGATGGCCACTTGACCCGCTCTCTAGCCGGCCGGGTCAGGCACCGTTATTGATTCCAAAAAAGAAAGAGAAGAAAAAATGAGAGACGAAAGCGGCGGGACGCGGTGAAGGGGCTGCAGCGGGAACACGACGAAACATCGAGCGGAAGAAAATCGGAGAAAAACGAGCGTTCTCAGGAAAAACATGGCTCGAGGCAGAAACCGGAACAGAGAAAGCCGACACAGGTAATCAAGATGAACGTGTTATTGTTTTAAAGCACCTGGAAGAGGTGCATTCGTAGTAGAAAAATACACAAGAAATGGCAAGACACGGGTCGAAGGAGGCAAGAAAAGAAAGCGCTCTAAGGCAGTTCGCGTCACCCTTTGAAACATCTCGCACGATATCGTATCGTAAAATATTGAACAAGACGATAACGAACGTATCGAATGAAGAATAACGATATTATAATAATTGAACTATGCACCGGACTCTGATCGAAGCCCTTGCTTTATCGTAAATTTTAATTCTGACTGATTCCTAACTTCAACTCTTGACTCGCTCGGTTGCAAATTCCCCGTGTATCAGCGTCGTTTCCATGCGTATACGCCATTGAAACATGGACGACGTATGTCGATTAAATCGATCATATAAATTTCGAAACGAGCAACGTCTTATCCCTTTCAACGCGCGACGCAATTTACTCTTTAAAATAAGCTGGACGCGCTTTGAAGGAAATCGTTTTATTCTATCGTGACACATTCAATTTACCTAGTACTTAGGGACTTTTATTTCCAATAAGCGCACGGATCCGCACTCTCCTTTGCGCGACTCGAGGTCAAACGAATCAAAGGTTTCCTCCGGTTAAACAGAGAAGCTGGAGAAACCAAGCGGAGAGGAAGTTTGCCCGATTATTGTGTCCGGAACCAGCACGAAATATTTGGCCGTCGAAAAGTCGTCGTTAACTTGACGCGACGGTGCAGTCAGGAAAACGAAATGACGACGGTATGTTGTAAAAGATGCCGTTTGTTCCATGAATGACGAAATTTGTCCGAAGGAACAAAGGAAGGAAACATAATCGAAGAACACTGCGTCAAAGCACGATGCGTATATGCTTAATAAGAGAGTAAAAAAAAAGGATAGAGAGAAAAAAGCAAAGGAGAAGTGCGACAGAAGATAAATGGTAGACTATAGAAACGAGGAAGGTAAGATAGCGGAGGAGGAGAAGTTAAGCAACTTGACCCGATTTGTAAAATGTTTCACCTGGATGAGATTGTCCCCACTCCGGTGGTCCGCACCCTCTTGACGTCACAGATGCACTCGGTGACGTCACGCCGCAACGTCACTGCACCGGCAGTTGGCCCGGGTACGGGGTCGTTGCCAGGAACATAGCGTGCTCGGGGCATCGATGACGCGCAAGTCACTTCCGTTGCACGCGCAAGGTATTAGCCGTGTGCAATTAATTAGCAGTTCAGTACAGAGACACGACGATACATTGATTACGTTTTCGATGTATTTGCCGGTGCGAGCGTCCCTCGGTGCGCGATCAATATAAAATCCTCGCGTTATACGTACTTCGGCTCGGTGCACCGCCAATGTTTTCGGTGTAACTGGGTGCACGCGTACTTGCTGTATCGCGTAGAATAAAACAAAGCCTCGCTGCCCTGCGCTGAGTCGTGTCGGTCTCTTTCGGCAGAATATTCTAATAATTTCCACGAAACTCCAACCGCCAAGTAACAGGAAAGTTGCAGCGATTGTTCTTGTGATCGTCATCGATCATCTAATATATCCGATATATCCTGTTACAGCTCATCCTGACACCAACTTCCGTAACGAGTTCATACGCCCTGCGCGATCGATAGATCTAACATTTGTGCTAGCGGTACGTGCAGACATTTACGTCTAATAATCGATATCAACACCTGCGGCATTACCACTGACCACCACTGCTTCGTTCGACGCTTTTCAGACTCTGAATCTCTTCGGACGATTCAAATCGATGGACGTCTTTCGTTCCTGTCCTACCTATCCTTCTTTTCGACTTCCAATGTTACTTTTCCGATCGGTCGATTTCTTTTCCCGTCTGGTACGTGTTTTGTCGCTCGTTGCGAAACGATTTTAGCGCGGGGCTCAGTTTCGAGCTAGCCATCGCCGCTTTATGAGTGGCCTCGTTATCGAAATGCGATAATTTGTTTAGCCGACCGCGAAATCGCTCTTCCCGTCCTTCGACCTGACTCCACCCTCTTCCTCGTCACGGCTGCACACGGTTCCTGTCAGCCGTTCGGCACCGGGCTGTCGTGCGCCTGACAGCACTGACACTTTGGCATCATTACGATGTAAATGAACGTGAAGTGTCAATACTGGCCGGCCTCGGTTGACCTGTTCATTATTTTCCGTGGTCAAGCATCGCTCGACGCCCAGGTACTGGTGTACTGGCCAAAAATATCATCGAGTTGGTTCGTGTGATATCGAATTGTCCGCGGTCAACGATGTATCGTGGTTTTCCATCTACTTCCGACCGTATCTTTTCCACTTATCTCTTTACCCAATACTTTGGATTGTAAACTAATTTCCACAGCGGTAGTTCGCGTATTCGAGAAACCTTGAACAGTGGGCTAAGGATTAAACTGGCTGGAGGCAATTTTTTTAGAGATTCTATACGCAGTCCGAATATTTCCGACAGCTTCACCAGACATCACGAATCAATGGGGGAATCGATAGTTATCGTTTAGGTAGATGAAAGGTGTCACCGGTCGTAGACGCGTATTGAATGTTTCGCAGGATAAAATGGATAAAGGGTTGATACACTGTCGCACCTTTTATAAATACCGACTCATCGATCTCGCGGTAAACAACGGAGATACGATACGTTTACATGGAAATAAAAATAAGCAGAGATCTTAAAATTGGATTAGCTTCGACGAATTTATTATTTAGCAACGATATCGTGTGATAGAGGGAAACTGGACGATAAAGCATTGCAGAGAGTGGACGTGTACGTTTGAAAATCGAATATAGGCCGTACCGTGTGCGACACTGCTAACGCGCCTGTACGTGACAGAAGCGCTTACAGATATTATCCGACGCTATGTAAACGGATAACATATTCGCGATAGATGTGAGATAGAGAAGTATTGTTTATCGTCGTCGGAAGTGTTCGCAATGGAGCCCCGTAGCCACGTACATTTTTGCACAGCAGAATTATTGTTTCCACTCACTGGCACGATAACCATGCATCGAGAACCAGACGTCAGAATGTCGGCGCAATTTGTTGCCATCGGCGATGAGTTAATTTGTGGCAATTTTTCGTTCGTATAACGCAATACCAGGAAAGATCCCGCCAACACAACACCAATCGAATTAACGTATCACGTTTTAGTTGCAACTTTTGCACTACGTCTCCACGACAGCTATCTGATTTGCGTATTCCAAATGTCTGGCTATTTCGAGAGGCGACGCGTCTCCTTGTTAAGCGAAGTTTTCCCTTGAAACTCTAATAAGAAAGTTTATTTAGTAGATTATATAATTCGACGTGGTTCTCTATTCTCCGTCATTTCACCCAATCGCTCAGAAAATTCAAACTCGAGACGCGATAGGTTTGTCGCGTGGCTAGACGCAGCTCTAGATTAATTTAGCAAAGAGGATAAATGGGTGATCGAAGACAACACTATGCAGGTTCTTGCGTTCGACCACCACGCGAATAGCTGCAATAATGACCATTATCGTGCACGGCACGTGGTTATTTCGCATGTTCCTTTATCTTGCTGTGCCGTACGATGAGTATCCGCTTGTCGGTTTACCTCGTGGAATCGCGAGCACCGGAATCGTCTCTATCGATGTCGACGGATACAATGCGCCGCAGTGCTGTTGGCGTTTTCTCGCGCCGATCATGAACGACAACGCTAATCTTCATGAGCAATTTGCACGTGAGCTGTTTATCGAAAGGCGCAAATTACTCGTAATTTATCGTGTTAACGCCAACATCGGTTACAATTATGGCTCGGGCTGTTTGATTCTCGCAGCTATGGGAAACACGGTATGCCTTGCTAGATGACACCGATGGAATATCGGGTGACATACATCGAAGAATTTGTTGAGAATTGTGGATCTTAATCGCCGAAATAAAAGTATAGGAAAACTTAGATTACACTTAGAATTGATATCAAGATAGTTTCAGATTTATTTAGTATGTGATTTACAAGATCTACGATATACATTTGCACGCGTCTCATTTTTCTTCTTTCTTTGTCTCATCATCTCCTATACCACACTACTAACGAAACAGTTGCGTTCACCTGTTTTACGAGACGCTGTGCACGCACATATTTCCACACACTCATTATCACATACGTGTGTCACTACTACGCGGCTAATCTAGTATAGCATATAAAATTACTCGTATCTCGATAGAATTCTCCTCTGTACAATTTTTCAAAAGAGGATAACTCGTTGTATCCGGTCCCGGATCGAATTGGATTTTAATCAACAATTATATAAGTCGGTATTTATAAGCCCATTAAAATGGTAGCCAGCGGTTAGTACGAAACAGGATGTTCGAAATTCCGCGGAAGCGCAAAGAGGATTCGGTGTGAAAAATATGAAAGTGCCATTCCCGCACGAGAAGAGTCGGTTTATCTGGCCGACGTTAACTTTTTAATAGAACAATTTGTTGTTGCGGCAGCTCTGGAAAATGTTGCCACATAAACTTCGTTATTTTAGTTACGTTTGCTCGTTCATGTGCAGATCCACGTGGCGCATGCAAATGTTATCGTGGCGTCGATCCGACGTTGAGCATCAATTCCGACGGTGCATGCAGGTGACGCGACGATTTCCCCGCCCCGTAAGCGCGGATTTTTCCGGGATCCAAGCGATTTACGGTCTCTTACTAAAATATCCGGCGATTCTACCTTCGCATCGAACGCCCCTACACCTCTAACTTATGGCGCTATTCGTACTCAGCGTACATCTGCGAGATCGCAATTATTACGACACCTTCGACGATCTCTCCGACCCGGGCGATTATCGACTACAAATTGTCCGAACAGTGACAGGCGTGAAAAGCGATCAGAGACAGATTCGATGCGAAATTCGCGGAATATTTTAACCCAAGATATTTTCGACATGTACTCGACATGTACGAATCGACTCGGCACGGAGCATTCTCGAACCGACCAAAACCCATAAATTCGGTTAATTCTAAATCATTGGGGCGTTCGTGTTTCTGAAATTGTTACCACCAAAAACCAACGCGCAAATGTATTTCCTGAGAAGGAATAGAGAAATCTTTCGCGCTTTAAATGCAGGGTGCGACGATCAACTCTGCTTCCCATTCACGTTTACGATAAATTTTCGAAATCCGATATACGCATACATGGCGTATCGGCGGAAAATTGCCGAGGCACCGGTAAAGAAAGAATGCGATAAATACGTTAGTTCTGTTCATTTCGACTCGATGGTGGCGCCGTAAAACAGCCGCGAAAGAGGCTGTTAGAACGATGAAATTAAGAGAAACAGCCATTAAATTGTGAAAATGGCCAGGATTCGGTGGAATCGTGGCAACTACATCGATGAGTCGCGTGTTTTTCAGCCTCGACCCCGTGTATCCAAGTAAAAGTAGAGTGGCAAGAATCGACTTGCGGATGTTCGGCGCCACCCAAAAATCTTGTCTACGAATTAACTCAATAACGCGATATTTCTTCCTTTCTTCTCTTCTTCTTTCATTTTTTCGACGGAAGGTAACCGTAACGGATTTTATTAGTTACGAAATCCAGAAAATTATCCTTCGGTCGCAGTGGGAAGGACAGAGATCAGATTTTCATGGAAAATTGGAAAGATAAGACGGCACGTCCGGAGAAACGCATTTGTTTGTCGGCGGGGGCTTGGACCGGGGCCGTGACCGGGGTCGATGTCACGCGTGCAAGGAATTACGCTCAAAACGCGGACGGTCGTGTCCACCGTGGAAATCTATTACGCGAAAACGTATCGGTCTCTGCTGACTCGTAAAATATGCCTCGTCTTCTCGTGACAATGAAAATCATAAACTGTGTTTTTTAACGATTGGATGTTATTTCTTTTCTGGTAACGACGATAACAACCAGGTACCAATACGGAACTTCAAATGGATTATTTTAATCGAGAGTAGTTGAAACCGACACCGATACCAGCTTTATTCGCTGCTCGCTATTAACTTTAATTAATCATCGTCATCGTTGCACGGCCGTAAATCGATCTGTTCGGCGCGCAACAAGCTCGAACGTGGATACTTTTGCAAGAGCGCTTGATCGCGAAATAAAGTGTATTATACTGGTAAACCGTCGTTTTTGTCGTTGTTACCCTCGACCCACCGCTCGCCATGAACAATGCTCATCTCGTTCGTTAATCGATCGATCGTTCCATATGTTATCGCTTTATCTCTTTGCCGACTGATAGCACGCCTTTGCGCGAAACACGCGATAGCATTAGACTGACTCGACGCCTTAATTGCTCGCGCGTGCCTTCCAGTTTTCATCCAACGTTTCCTTTACCAACACGTGTCGAAATTCGTCGAGACGTCGATTATGCGTCGTTCACAGTGAAAGCCTTGCAGTATCCGATTTCGCGTTGAAACGTTATGCAAAATAGAAAACCGAGGGAAGGAAGTGAAATGAAACGCGTGGTCGGAGCTTAAAATTCCCACACGCATCCGCCGATATTTCTTTTATTTGGCTGGCTCGGCGATGTGACCGACATCGACTCGTTTGACAGACATCGGCCATTACTTTTGACACAGGCTGTACGCGCATAGCATGTCCTCGCTTCTAACCCCCTGTACCATACCGCGGTGATGCCCGTTCAACGGGGCAAGGGGAAGAGGGCAAACCCGCGGGACGTGATTTATTCGTGCTTTCAGGGATCCTTTAAAAGGACCTTTTGCTCTTCCCTTGCGAAAATGTATCAACCCAGTTTCCCTCGTGATCATTTTTTTATTATACCATTCCAGCATTCCTCTTGCTACGATGGCAACGACGGTTGGTTCCCGTTGCAAAAACTTACGGAAGAAATCACATACGACGTGGAAGAAAGTTTTCGATCTTGGCGTAAAGAATGACGTGGCGCGGAAAAAGACGCTGTGACAGGCTACTAGGAAAAATGAAAGGCACTCGAAACGTAATTTTCCTCTTCCGTATCTCTGTCGACCACCGTATCGAGCCACGCGATGCGGTGCAATAGCGAACCTAAACATCGTCGGCGGTGAAAAGATTCCTCCCTTGCCCTCCTGTTCCTTTTTTCGTTTCTATCCCACCGATTGTTTTCGTCTTGCGTTTTTAAGCCTACGTCGTTAGCCTCGTTCTATATTTCGTGACTTGGCGATCGCCGTTTGCGTCTCTTGCATCAGTGGCTTGCTTTTCTACGGATAATCTACGCCAGGGACGTAAGCTAATCAACGCACGTATGTACGTCGCGTTGTTTCATTAAATATACATCGGTGCGAGACTTTAATCGCGAGCTTGAAAACACCGCGCTGGAGAGCGGCCATCCCTTTTTTGGCTGCCGCGCGACGACGACGTAACGACGGAAAAAGAATAAGTCTGGCGAACAGGAAAAATACGTTTGTCGAAAATCGAGTGACACGCGGATAAAGTGCGAGGAAAAAGGGGGAGAAGCCGGTCCACCGTTCGATAAATGATGTTCGAGAGCGTTCCGCGGCAAATAATTGTACGCAAGCGTACAAAGGAGAGAATTATCGGATTAAAGCGACGTTTAAATTGAAGCTTCGTACGTGGTAAAACGCACAACGAAGAATAATCCGCGTGACGTCAATAGTGGATGGAGAAGGAAGGGGGACGGGTAAAGCACGCGGAAAATAAAAATACACCTGGAACGAATTTCTCCGGGAAAGGTTGAAAAGTGTACGGGCCGTTGTTAAGCGGACTGCTCACAATGGAATCCCGGCCGCGACCTGCTACTTTTTTCCACTCCCCGCTGAATAACTCGTGCGGAGAAAATGCGGCAGCGAGTAATTAAAAATGTAAATGGGCGCAATTATGCCAGCAAAGACGTACCCAAAAGCGGCATCAAAGTTTGGCGCGAAGAAGGTCGCGGTATGCTAAGATTCGAAGTCGTCCAACGATAGATTTCGTTAAAGCGGCTATAATATCGATCGATAGTTGGTGCAACTTGATGTATCAGTAATCGTCGTCCTTGATAAAACTCTCTCTCTCTCTCTCTTTCTCGCAAGATCGCGTACGTACCGCGATTTCCAGTTGCAAGACAGAACAGGAGCCAGTTCGACGATGAACATTCACGTGTTCGAACAACTCGGGAGAATTGCGGTAGCGATAGAACGATCAAAGTGTGCGAGTCCCTACGACCCTCAATGCGCTCGAATCGTAATGCTACCAGCGAGGAGGCCAACAAAATTCCAGGGAATTAAGCCGAAACGGTCGCCTCGTTTTACCGCGCTTCGTCCAAATTGGAAGACCCACGATATTAAATTCGAGTTAACCGATTCGCTGCAGTAACTCGCTGGCTACGCCAGCTCGCTGGAACTGAAACCACTCGCCTAACTCTATAAATATCGATTTCCTCGGAAACGATGCAACCCTCGCGCTTTGGCATCATGTAACCGACCGCTCTTGATTTTTTAAACGACTTCGAGGTGATGGCATGGCGTTTTCCTTCTAACGGGACTCGAACCACAGCTTTTGATAAACGACGCAAACAACGTCGTTAAGAATTTAATCCTGTGCTTCGGCAAATGCGTGCTGTGTCACAAATCGAGTTTTTAATAAATTCCACCGGCGATGAAAAGACAACAGAAATATCAGGCTGGTAGAGTGCTTTTCGTTTATCAGACGCACGTTTGTTGAAGTATTTTGCCGAACTAGTTGCTCGTTATAATGGATGCCGTAATCGAACTCGTTAACACGCCATTGAAACAAATAACCCGCCAATTATTTTCTCCTGTTATCACGCTTATTTACGCTGTATTCACGCTACTACTGAAATAACAGCAATACGTTAGTCGTCATTGGACAAAGAATCGGCTCGCGGCCAATTTTGAGACTCGATTCCGGCATGAAATTAAAAAATCCATTGTCCTCTGGGTAACTGACACGTATACGTTTCGCAACAATTGCTTTCCTCGTGCGGAAATTAGCGTGCCAACAGTATCAATTTTCGTCGCACCAACCAACCATTGTTGTCGGACAAACAATTAATGTCATTGTCGCTCGTTTGCTGAAACATTTCCGTCAAATGTCGCACGTTCGCGACGATAATCAGCGAACAAAACGCGAAACTGATCCGATCGGTCTCCTCGACCGTGAGGTCGATCGTTGGAATCGCGCGCGATCCGAAACTAAACAAACAATAGATACAGCTTACAATTCTCCGAGACTTTGGAAATCGATCGGGACGATGGTCGTCTCGCGCAATAAAACGATCAAACAACGCGAAGAAGGGAAACAAGAAGAAAAAAGAGCCATCGTTGTCGCGACAGATTGTCCGGCACGTTTGACGAATGGATTTCAAGGTATCTTTCCGCGATGTCGGTTGGCGCCATCGAGTTGCATCCGGCGCTGAAGTGGTATATTTTTCACAGAGTGATAAATATGCAAGAGAAACTCGAAGCTGGCGAGCCACCTGACCCGTCAACTCACCTTTGCGCTACCTTAACCGGTTCTCGGCTCCCTCGGTCGCCATTTGTTATTTATTATTTGTTTCGCTGCGAAACGCCAGCCATTCGATCGTATTCACATTTTTCACGAGTCATTACGGAACCAAGGGGAACGAGCACATCGTTTACGTGCTTGGAGGACTCAATTTTTTCGGAAGCGCAACCACTAACCGCTCAAGGATACGACGACCATTAAGAGCTCCACCTTTTCTTTAATTTCCGCTTGGAATAAAAATCAAGTGTGTTCTCCCACGAGAATCAACCGTGAAACAGAGTGTCAAGGATTTTTCCCTTCTGTCATTCGGGAAATTTTAATCGCTCGTTTTAAGCACTCGCTAAGAAAAATCGCAGCTCGTACTTCATGCTAATTGACGAGGACAAGCGGTTCGATAAATTAAAGAGATGCGGAGTCGCGACGAATACGGTCCAAATGGAAAATGATATAATCACTAATGTATCGGTATCATTGGGGGTTACGTCGATGCGTCAATAGGTCGGCTATGAAGAGGTTACTTGAATATGCACGATCACGCTTGTGGTACGAAAACCCTAATTAATTTAGAAGTAACTTTTGACCAAAGTTTATCTTCGCCGTGCTTTTTCCACGCGAAACGTTCAACAAACTCACCTCATCACGGAAGCTATCGCTTCACGGTTTTCTCGACACTTTACTTCCGCAATAAAGTAGGAGTACTCGAATTATCGTCGGAAGTACCTTCCTTTTTTTATCGAAAAACCCACGTAACTGATGCTTTCGACGTCAGTAGAAAGCGAAAAAAGTTGGCGAAAGACGTGAAAAAATGTCGTGCCTCGAACTAATCGGACAGAGGCCGCAATGTCGTGTCCCTTAATCGATCTTGTACATCTGGTCGATAATTCATCGTTTGTTTGCTTACGATGGAATCGATAATAACCGTACAATTTAAGGAGAAGGATGAGTTTGGATCAGTAGCCGCATTACCAATCGACCTTCTCGCCGCTCTTTAGGATTCGAGTCCGGTAATTGCCGTGGCGATTACCAAGAATTACGACGATAATTACCGTCATTATGCGGCGCAGTAATTTTGGTAATTACCGCGGTAAATCGTAAGCTCCGATTGCAAGCTCTCTGCTGGCCAATCTGTAGACCGAGGCTAGATAACTCTTAAGACACGTAACTAACAGCCTGATACGAGATTCGCGTGGAACCCTGTTGCCTTTATTTACGGTAAACCGATGGTTTCCCAAAAGACGAGCTCCCGCTACCCCCGATGCGGAAGTTTCCATTTTCTCGAGCTCACGAACCTCCCCGCTACCGCGAACCTGTTGAAATTTATACGAAAGCTAATTACCAACGATTTTATGCGCCAAATTCTCGACTGCAACGATCTAGAGCGGAGACGCGATTAGCCTTTTCCAATTGTTCTTACCGTTTGAGCGGGCGAGTTATTTAATCGACTGCGAAAATAGCAGGTGCGGCTTAAGTGCAGCCAACGACGTACAGTCCAAAGTAACGAGACTCCTGTTTCTCGATGAAACTTTGCATCTGACCATTTCAGTGCTAAGTGCATCGCGCACCCGAGTCCAACTTAAAATCAAGGGGCCAATCGTGGTAAATTCCTACTGGCGCACCGGTAACATTTCCAGTATCGCGATCAAACGAAAGCCGGGTAAATCGATGCACCGAGCAGAGCTCAACTATCGCCAGCGAACTGGAAGCTGTAATCGCGTTTCAATTTCACTATTCTCTCAAACTATCAAGTACCCCTCGATCTCTTGAAATCTTATCGAAATCGATCCTCTGCAAAGAATAGAAATATCGTCATTTTTACTTTGTCTCGTGCTAATTAATTCGAGAATTTTCGGTCACAAATAGCCAGCCTGCTGCAATTTAGAAATTCGCACGGTTTTGTCGCGACAAAGGTTCGGCGACGACGACGACGATAGATACGGGATCAGAATCGAGAAAGGCGTACCTTTCATTGGGATTGTGATTCGCCGCGTGTAGCTGCCGCCGAACAACACCGGCAATCAGACTTGTCAGGCTGTGCGCAATGCCGGCGCTCATTTCACAGTAATGAGGTTCGGGAAAACGAACAAAAGGAAATAATAGAAACATCCGCGTGGTAGGTGATCGGCGAAGCGATGGTTTTCGGTTGACCGGTCGCCGAAAGAGGACACGTCGCAATTTTCAGAGATGGAAATGTCGAATCTCGGATAAAATGTGTGAGCTGAGGCGATCAGCGACATCTGGAACCGCAAAAAGGATTCGAAATCCGAACTATGACTGACAACACGCGGGAAATGATAAAATGCGACGCGAGCATCGATCAATAGAAATTTACGAGTGGCGATGTCGCCTAAATAAATGAACGTGGCGCGGGACGGAAGGACAAGGCAGCGAGAGAACGCGGTAGAAATTAAAGAGGAAAGTAGGAATCGAGGAATGCGTTCATCCAGGAACACCGGGGCGGAAATGAAAAGCAACCGGAGGCATCGAGGGCGCGAAGTGGAGCAGCGATGTCAATGATTCGGAAACGATCGATGAAATGACAGTTTTCAGCGCGTCGCGTCGCCTCGCGTCGCAGCCATGCAGTGATTGCGCATGGTGCGACTCGCGTCCATCAACTTGACAAACGTCACGTTCGATGCAAATGGCCGAGGCTGGCCTCGCTTGCCTGCATCTGGCCCAATGCTAAGCCGCCTAATTCACGCTCAACTTGCCCATTTTTTATCAGCTTCGTCGTAACGTTATCGACTAGGCTGCGTAAGGCCGCTTAGCCGAAATGTTTTCTCGGATGTAGTAACACCGTATGTACAGCTGTTGCGTTACAAACGATTACCGACGTATCGCGTCTGCTTGTCTCGTTCTGCCACGCCAAATGTCACGGACGATTCCTGAATTTATGTAGGAAGCACCGTCCAAACTTTCTATATACTTTCCACCTTTTAACAGTCGTCGTCGTCGTTAACCTTCCACGCCTATTCCATCAGTCCTCTGTACGCGGATGGTTCGCTTCAGCGACCAATGCGATCGACCGAACATTTCGTCAGTATTTTTATCTTTGATGCGTTTTCCTCGACCCGCGGTCCGACTGCATTTAAGCAAAAAACGAAGAGGAAAGATTCGTGTTCTTCAGTTGATCTCGCTCGCTGTCAAAAGATCGTTCGTGAAAATTCGGATAAGTTATGAAAGTTTTATGACGCGCTAGCAAAGAAGACACAGGAGGGTGGGCTTCAGGGTTGATCGGCCGATGGTCACGGTCGCGCAATTTTTACGTTTCATTACGCGAAGAGAGTTGGCCTGTTCGATTGACGTCCCCAAAGAGGCCGACTTCTCTCGAATATCGCGGGTCTAGAATATATTTGGGAATAAAAAAAAAAAGGCAATGGCAGAATAGAACGTTTTCATGGCTCGAAGGTACGCGATATAACTAAATCTTCCAATGCCGTGATTTCGATTGTTGCAATGTGTGCGGATTCGTCGCTTCATCGCACCGACCCGGCTCATAACACGACCTGCAAAAATATTTTCAAAGTCGCTTCCCGTGACTGTGAGTGTGGTTGTGACTGTGAATGCGGTTACTAAAAGCTCGTTCGGATTTCGAACTGTTCGTGAAACATGTGTTGTAATTCAGCCGATGATATCGGGATCGCGACGCACTCATTCGTAAGAGTAACGTTGGAAACGAATTTGGACGGTTTCGCTTTCAAAGCGAAGGCGGGTTAATCCGGCCGAATTCGAACTCGCAAGTTGCACCGAGACGATAAATCAGAGCTCGCTTAATAATGAAATTCAATGCGCTTGCTCCGGTGTCGAGCAAGTTTTATCAAAAACGTCTATTTATCTTTCTTACGAAACAGTTTGAGAACCGTTCGCTCATAAACGGTACCGGTCGGAGAGAGATTCTCGTCTCGGCCCTGTTGGCCATGCTTCCTCCACCAGTAGAACTGGGTCGCCGAGATTGATGGTTTTTCTTTTATCCTTAAGATCTCCAAATAGAACGTGGTGAAGCGGGGGCACAGAGAGGGCATTCATAAATTTCGTAAACACGCCATCCAGGTGAATGCCGTCATCTCCGCGTCACGGAATTTTAAATCGTGAGTCCCGCCCCTTCGCAGTCTCTCGGCCCTGTATACTTACGCCATAATTTCCGGCAGTCGAAGAAGGGCCGCGACGAAACCACGGCCACGGGAAATAAGGGATGCGGTGGCGCGCCTGCATGAAATCGAATCGAGAAAAGGAAATCGGGTCGAACAAGGTGACCTGCCGGAATCAAAAACTCTCCAAGACGTCCTCGTTGTTCGATAACCGACAGAGGCCGCACGGAATACGCGAAAGTTAAAGTGCCGTAAAAGCGATTCGATTTGCACAATTGTCCAGCGATTCTACTCTTTCATCAAACTCTGCTCTGCTACCTGCAGCCGGTATTTTCTCCGTCTTCGACTTTGTCACCGCTCTGTTTCGCGTTCTTGTAATTTTCCGTCGTTTCATCGGCGCGAAACAAAATTTGATGGAACCGAGGATTTCGAAGGAAAGGACGACACGATGAATAGCCGAATGGACGAAAAGTGGAAGTCCAAATATAGAAAAAAAAAAACGGAATACAGGAACAAACAGAATCAAACAGGCGGGAAAGGCGAAAATTGACACGAGAATCATCAAACGAATTTCGCTTTTAAATTTCGCCCCGTGCAATTAGCTTGGCTTGAAAACGGAGAATCCAGAGGACAGAGTTTGCCAAGTTTAAATCGGATTCATCGAATGTCTATAAATACGTTTCGATCACGATGATCAAACGCGCGATTCTGATACGCCTGATTCGTCGCCAATGCTCTTGTTCGATCGTTTCAGAACGATCGTGGCATCGAGAACGAGGTTCGACCTCAAAGCGTTGCAACGAGCAAATTAGAGGCCGGTGAGCCGATACCAGAGTCGAATAACGCTGCGCTCCATCAGCGTGTTTCGTGACACGCGAAATTCGTACAAATTTTTACCGTTATCCTTAATGTTTCGCCTTCCAGTTTCAAACATTCCGTTTCTTTTTTTTCGCGGCGTAATTTATCGATCAAATTTCGATCGGTTAAACCCTCGTCGTCCCTCGTTCCTGTAAATCGCAAGATACACTAGCTTTTATAGCGTTTAAAGTAACCGGGAGGCTCGCGGTGACAGAGCCACTCGACCCCCGAGTTCCTTTTGGTATTGCCACTCGAGGAACCCCGAGCGAGGCTTGCTTCCACGTATGCGTCGTATTTAATCCGCGTTTTACGCCTCGCTGGCTCTGAGCGTGATTCAATTACGAAACGAGGCTGGGTAGACCCACTGTCGAGTCATGTACACACTAACGTCGATCCACCTTGTTCGTCGCTCCTCCTCCACTGTTGCTACCACCACTACTATCCTTCCTCTTGCAGAAGTTGCCAACCTCCGGAATACGAGAATTATCCCCACAGACGTAGAAACGCGTTCCTACGAGGTGATCGTAACACTTCTGACTACAAACGGAAAAGGAATAACAGAGAGTGGTACCGGGAGTGCATGCACGAATTTTCGCCCCTGCTGCTGCCACAACGCTCAGTAATAATTTGACAATGCCGTGGCATGGGAATTAATTTCCGCCAAACGTTCACCGGCATGGCAGCGAGCTTGACGCGATGACGTTACTGCGCGGATCATCACGAGTCGCGTCGTGCTGAACACGCTGCGCTCAAAGACAGATCCAAAGGTGTTCGATTACTTTTAGAACTCGTTGCGAAAGATAGAGACACGAGCGCGAGTAAGAGCGTTTGAAATTTCTCTAATGAACGTGGTTATTTCGAGCGTTTCATTCTCTTTCTATCTTTCTGCTGGCGAGAAACAGCCTCGTAACGGGAACAAGTAACAAGGATAATGTTTACTCAAAGATACAGTGAAGTCGCGGTGCGAAGCAGATGTGGGTAGCTCGGCGCGTTGAGTGCATCAACGTAGGAAGCACGTTTGTTACATTACCAATTCTCTGCAAGAGGCCGTCTGCATGAAATGTAGCGGCTAATGGGTCGAGTGTGTTTGCGAAGTGTCCAAGTATAAACGCAGGTGCAGCGTGTAGCCGAGTACGACGCGCGTGCTAATTTTAAGGTGTATTTGTGTACTCGTTGCAGAAAGCGCGCGAGTTATGTGTCAGTAGTCGAGTCCCTTGATACTCGTAAGAAAGAACGTTGCTTTCGATATCTTTCCCTTCTTTTTCCTTCCTTCCTGAAGGAGCTTTAAAGTAACTATTAGATTTTAGAATGTTCGTCGAAAGTTTAGAGTGGCTTCACCAGCTCTTTTCTGCGATATATGTATATACATATGTCGGGTTTACATTAGAATTAGGATTAGGGGCATGAAACGAATCTCCAGTTGGATTACACATTGTCGTTATGCAATAGAGAAGGCATTGACTAGTGCAAATACGATTATCATAGAACTGGACAAGTAACCGTGGTAATTAGATAGCCGAGAAACTAATGACAATGATCCTAGGTTCAATAACGAATCCGCGGTCGATGGGACGATAGATGAACGTGCTCAGAAAGTCTAAGTCGGACGCGTAATATCCACTGATCGTAAGGTGTTACTCTATTCGTCGATGGAGTCGCAAGAAGGAATGAATTTCCATGTCAATGATGCCACAGAGGAAAACTATATGGGGTGTGTCTAAAGGCGCGAGATCCTCCGATTCGTTGAGAAAAGCCTTCGTTCAGAAAGTAAGGGAAATTGACGTTGCTGCTAATTGGTCAATCTCCATATCGGTGGGTAGAAAAAGATGCTAGCCGCCCTCGAGGGAAAGTTGCTAGTGGGAGACGTCGTTCGTTGAAAAATAGGTCTCCTCTATCTTCTCGTAGTTGGGACAAAGACTGTTTGCTTGAAGGAAAGGAAGTTAGCTAAATCTTAAGATTTATAACGAGCCCTCAGGCTAGCTAAACATGTACTGCGGAGACGCATCGACATCTGGCAATCATCTTACTCGAAGAATAGGGTCTGCGTGTGGCGATCTACGGAACAGAGACCGTTGGAATGTTTACTGTCGAGCGTTACAACTATTTCCTTTTTAAGGAGAGCTATAGAATTACTCCATGCCTTTGTTAGATAAAGCGTTCATCCCGTGACCGCGGCTACGTTCGGCGACTGGCTGTCGCCTCGAGCCCAAGCTCATTATCACAGATCTCGAACAATACAATCAGATACGAATGACGACAATTGTTTAATTACGCCTATGGTAGAATCTAGATTACGGTGTTAAGGAATTTTCCCGAAGTTCCAAAGGGAAGACTCCGATGTTCTTTCATCTCCGACACATATGTATGTAGCTCCTTCGTAACGTAACGTAACGACGGCGATTTTATAATCCAACGACTTATAAAAGAACTACAAACATATTCGTTTCATGATCGCGTAAATTATTAACATTTTTGGCCGTTGGTGTTACACGCGGAAAATTCGGAAGCGCGAGAAGCTCTGTCCATGAAGTCAGCGTAAGAATTTCCTCTCTTCAGGCCGTGAACAAAGTTGACCCAGACAGAGGAGGAAAGAGAGGAAGTGTGGAATACTCGTGGGGATAAAAGGTCGCGAGGGTGAATTCCTTCGCGACGGTGGAAGGGAATAGGCTGGCAGTATGGAATTACGAAGTTTAAGATAAAATGGATTCGCGGAATCTGAAATAGAAAATTCCCTGGCTAATACCACCACGAAATTCTCATTCTCTTCGTATGACCTTCGCCATTTAGGGACTGGGTTTTCTTCGTACTCGAGCCTTGAAGGAGCGTCTTCCTTGCCACGCCATAGACAAAAATCGAACGTGAATAAAATCTGGCGAGTTCGAACCGTTTCGTTTCCTAGTTCGTTTGTTCCCTTCTACTTTGTTCTATCGGCAGTACTAATTCCGAAATCCTACGCTTTCGAGATTTTTGATCCCACAGGTCGGCCAAAAAGTGATGAATTTAATTAAATCGTATTAATTCTTCCGTTCCTTTGTCTTCTTTCACTGACCATACACACTGGGATATAGCACTCAAAATACGAGACCGAGGCTCGTGAAAGACGGCGCACCAAGAGCAAGGGTTAAAAGCCAGGGAGAGGAAAACAATGAACAGGCTGAAAGAAAAGCGGAACGACTGGGTTTAAAAAGAAGAGGTAGAGCAAGAAACTGAAAACACCAGGAAACGATCGGAGGGCACAAAATTTAACCGACGTTCACATAAATTAATAATATACATTCAACGGCGGGGCGGGCGAAGCTGACGTCACCAGCAGCCGCAGTACACAGACAACGTTTCAAGTACAGTAGATAGCAGACATCGGGAGAAGGGAGTTAGCTGAATTATATCGATAACCACTAACACACCTACTTTTTCTAGTCACGTGTACAAACTCCGTGTGCCCATTGCATTGGTCCGCTTTCCGCTAATCGGATTTTTGCTTCGAAGAATAAAAAAGAAAAACCATGGTCGAGCGAAAGTTTAGGTTAGAACAGTGGTTGTCGATGTAACGGATTGTGTTTAAACCCTTCGAATTTCTACGGAAAACATGCAATTCGATAATACAAGCGATCTATCGGGTTGTCGATATCACCTAATAACAAAATCCGCAATCACTTAGTTGCCAACCCAATGTAATTCGACGACGAATATCGATCGTTGTTTCTCGTCTATTTCGATCGATGACTTCGGAAACTTTTAAGAACGGATCGGTAATCGATCGTATCCGTCTAGACGCTGTTGAAGTGCCACAGCCACTGAATACATTCACGACTGCGTTGACCTGCCGATCGATGACTGTTTCAAGAGGGTGAAAAGAAATTTGCCGGTACCGGTGAACAGTTCACGTTTCACTTTATTTGTTACAAATATTATGACTAACGCTGCACTCGATACGAAACGTATAATGCTTATTAATTGACTGTTTACAAACTATATACACGTAATATCAAAATTGCAAGGGCAACGCGCAGACTGAACTTCGAAGTTATGTTGCATCAAGACGCAGGGCGCAAATAGAACTTTTATCGCAACTATTTATTTATCGCAAGGACTTGGATACATCTTCTCTTTGTTAAAGCACAGCTGCGTGTAACGCCGACCACGGGTATTTTGCAACCGATGGAAGCTTCAAATTCGGCAGTATTTAAAGCGCGGCACTATTTACATTTAGCGGCGGATACCACAACTGTAACCGTATAAATCTATCCGCAATTTCGATATCACGATATCGCTGCGATCGTTACCGAACGGACCGTTCTTATTACACGACATACGGATCGTTGATATCTAATTTTAATAGCGTTTATAAGGGGTCAAGTCAACGGTTCGGAGAAAATTGAAAATTTATGGCGCCGGTACTATGAAATGAAAGCGTGTAAGTGGAAAAATCGAAAAAAGGTTCTAAGCGAATAATTGATAGTCGTATAAAATGTAATCGTTATTGCGCGAGAAAAACGTTCGTAAGCATCGAAGAGATACGAGAACATTGAAATGTATCGACCAGTGACTTTTACCGCTGGCTTCTGTTCGGAAGTACGTGGCGATCTCCGATTACGCCGTGTTTGACGATTGACGGATATAGACTACTTCCAAGCGTTTGACTACTGACTATGCTCATAACGTGCTTAAGCTATCACGCGTTCTTTTATCCTTTCGCCGCTTCCCTTCGTCAGACATCATTTCAATCCATAGGCTACGCCTATGAATCTACAGAAGCGTTCTCAAGACTCTTTTTCATTGTTCAAATCCCGGAAACGCTGAATCTGTTGGTGGAGTTGGCGACAAATTGTGTGGCAATGCGATTTTCATAGCGGTGTTTCAGACCAACGTGAATATAGGTTTTATAATAAGCCAATAATTTGGCTGGTCCATAGGGAAAACGAGGCTTTTAAGGGTTCCATCTAGGGGTAAAGAGGCAAGAAAGCACGGACGATTCATGGGCTCGAACGAGGGATGAAAGGATATAAACGCATTACAGAATAACGAGCTACTACCTCCGAGAATATCTTTTTCGTAGAATCTGGAATTGATTAAACGGGACACGAAAATCGAAAGTTGATTATCGTGGTCTGTTTTTCGACTCGTTCTTCCGAAATTAACTACAAGCTGCACGCACATCGGATAGGAAACACGCGACTATGCTTTGCACGGGTTACATCGATCTTGTTATTCAACGTGTTTCCGCGTTAGCATAGCAGACGTCCGGTCTGGTACGTACGTAAATTAACCGGAAATCTCTACCGAGCTAATTATCGATGCAAACTCGTCGCGAGCTTGTCTCGCCTCGACCTCTGATAATATATCTATAGTTGTGGTTTGCACTGATCAGATCGCAATCTCATCACACCTCCTATCAATAGTACACTTGTCAGCGCCGCTTTCATTAACGTATCGGGAGACGCTCGAAACGATAAGATGTGCTGCACTCGATAAGAAACTGGATTGACAATCATCGGCGAAAGAAACGCGCATGTTACTTTGGCGATCGCGTCGAATTCGTCGAAACGAGTTATTCATTCGACACAAGACAAGGTTGTTTTATCAATATTTAAAACTACAGGAAGCGGAGAAAGCGGAGAAACTCAGAGACCAAAACACGCAACAAACAAAATTCAATTCAATTTCTTGGCTCAAAGCGTCAATTAACGGAGATCAATCGACTAGATTTTACGAAGATTCCTCGCGGATTAGAAAATACTTCACGGAATTCTGGTTCGCTACAAAGGGAAGGTTAACATTGCAACGAGAGGAACTCGAATAATTTCGAGGAAGCATCTTTCTTCGTTGCGTTCAAAGGAGCTGCTTCTTCTATATTCATAGAAGTGCACTTTGTTTCATTAAAGCACATGCAGTAGGTACATGTATCTACGCGCCCGCGGAACCGGCGCGAGAAAAAAATGTTTGCCTTAATTTCATATTATTTTGTGTCGCATCTTGGACCCCGACTTGGCTTTTGCGCGCTTTAGTATATTAATGTCAGAGCAAGTATAAACTATCCTCACTGTGATTCTGCACCTAGTGATATTACCTTCCGTTTTCTTCGTTTCTTCGCGTACGGTTCGGTCACCTCTCTCATTTCCCTCAATCAACGTCTCAATCGTATCGCACGGAAAAAGAAACCACTAACTATTCGACAGAAATGTAAGGAATACATCAAAATTAGACGATGGGATTCAGGCAAAATGTTTTCCAAGTACGTGCAGAAAAAAACTGCTCTTCGCTCGGCAATATTAAAGATCTATACGAAGAATAATCCAAGTGTCTTATAGCCAAGGCATGACGGAAGAGCTCTCTACGTTCCTGCGACCCTATCCCGGTTATTATCTATCGATATCATCCCTGTTTGGTCCCCTCTGCGAGTATTCCTGCTACCTCGTTTATCGCGCAAATATCTGAAGATAATAATCACTTGCCCGTTTCCCTATACAGCTGGAAATAAAGGTTGATCGGAGAGTATGCTATTTAAAAGTTCCCCAATCTTGAATTTAACAATGATGCACAGCCGAACCTACACGCTCCATCACCGATTAGCTTTTAATACATTTTCAAATTCGGTTGGTCAAAACCCACCCACCGAATCAATCCCGTACTACAATGCACCTTTCACTGTTTCCTGATTACACACGGTGGAATCAATTTGCGATTACAACTTTTGATCTCCCTCCGTTAACACGTTTTAGCAACGAACACGAACAAACAAGGACAAGGCGCCACGGTACGAGCGTTCATCGCGTTCATTCTACGATAATATGAAGGGTGGTAACAGTTGACACAATGTCGACGTAGCACCAACTCCCATTAGGTGTCGCTAATCATTCCGCTAATCCATCTCTCAACCTCGTTCCAACAACCTCCAACCCCTTCCGATCCATCCGAGCCGCCCCAATCTCTAACACCCGAACCGGTTTAAAGATAACAAATGTCGGGCGTTTAGGGACCGCGATTACGACGGACCATTCGTTTTGTGCGTCAAACCGGACAGTCACAGCCCGAGCAAACTTAGAATCGGCCCTCCCCTCTAAAACCTACCGGCCATTTCATCTCTCGTCCTTTCATTCGAATCTCGTTAATTATATAATGCTATGTATTATGTATAATGTTTGTGTAATGTGTAAATAATGTGTAAATTATACATAGTGTCGCTATATAAATACGTATCCAGCCTATCGTTCGTGTAACAACATCAAGACGACCAACATATCCTCAGGTTTGTTTCTAATTTGCGATCCTATATCTAATGTTTTCGCATCGGTAAAGATACCTTTATGGACTGTGTATCGTTGAAGCATATGCGAAACGATTTTCGATATTAGTCGAATGCACCTGTACTAGTATGCTACCAAACCTGAGGACACGCATTCGCGCCATGATGCGAACGGAGTTTCACGAGTAACTCACAGAGTTACAGTCGCAATCAAGTTCACACCCGTATCTATGACCGAGGCGAGCTGCGCTTGGAAGAGCCGTTACGTTCGAGCCTTCACCGACGGATTAACCCGCTTGTAATCTTCCTCCTTCACGTTGTTACGGACTTTGGCTCATTCTGCCGCTCCATCCTTCAGTCAATGAATACGATGCCTCCACCATACGGCCTCATCCAGACCGACTCTCTTCAACGTTCATGATACCAGGCCATTGTTTCCAACGACCCTGCAGTATCCTATACTGAACGAAGTACAAATGTCTAATTAAACGAGGCAAACTAATTTTACGTCCTGACGAAAAAGGAACAACGCACGACCCTCTCGAGTGCTTTTAATAACTGTTCTGTTACCTGGCCGCGATAATTCCTCGAAATTGCGAAACTGCGAACGGTTTAATAAAAAGAGGTTAAGAGATTAATAAAAAGAGCTCTCCGAGCGATTCGTAACACGTCCAAGTTACGCGTGAATATTCCCACGAATTGCCGGGCGAAACAAGGAGCAGAACATATCGGGTAGTTCGTGTCGGGACAAGGAGAGACGGGAAGTAAAAGAGGAAGAAATCGGGAAGCGGTACAATTTTGCCCCTGTTTCGTATAATTTCATTATGAACAAGATCGCATTCGTTTTAATGTTGAACGCGTAATTCGAAGCGGATTTAGCCGGATGTGCTCACTCGTCCGTTTATTCGCAGACTGACTGGCACTCGGTGCACAAAGTACCACGTGATCCGTCCCTCCAACAGCGCTCGGTGTCCTCTCGCACACCGATGCAACTCCACCCCCGTGGCTGAAGCGTTCTCTTGGAGCGAAGAGCACGGACAACGGCTTGCACACTCGACATCCATTTCCCTCCCTAGGCTGCTACCACTCGGTCCTC
Organism: Bombus bifarius; assembly: GCF_011952205.1. NCBI lineage: Eukaryota > Metazoa > Arthropoda > Insecta > Hymenoptera > Apidae > Bombus > Bombus bifarius. The sequence goes on along the minus strand of NW_022884571.1, from coordinate 352,199 downwards.
TCTCACCCCACGAGCCACAACCAATCCTCGCAGCCGGAGTGTTACCGGATTACAATGTTTGCCGGCGACTGTGCAAACACCGTGTGGTTCCTCCTGTGTACGCACATCCACTTTCACGTGGACGCGAACCAGTGCTCCTCGTTCCACACGTACGCGGCCTGTGATAACACAGTGTCGACCAGGCGACATAAATAGAGGCAAACGAGCGACCGCGCCCGCGTTACCGACACGCATACACGCGCACGCACACACGCGCGTGCAAACACACACGCACACACAAACACACTGTTCTGCTCCGGAATCACCAGGTGAAAGAAAAATGTCCACGATTTCGCTTGGACAACCGTGAAACGCAGAAAATTTTCCAACCTATATACACACACATATGTACAGGGAAGCTCGTATACTTTCCGTTCGATGCGTATTCTTTCCTCTATTTCCTCTATGCCGAGCTTTTGTTTTCATGGTGATGTGCACAGAGCAACGGGCAAACAAGTACGGTTCTATGCGTGAATACTAAAGAAGTCGCTCGATGTTTGTGGCTTTACTCTCCTCTTTGCCCTGACTTTCCGCGACGCGACGCGACGTCGTACACGCTCGACGAGGATTAAATCGAACGCGATGCTTCTTTTCAGATGTTTGCTCGACTGATAGCGATGCTTTGGGATTATACGCTCGAGGAGATATGGGAAGAGGATTCGCGTGTCGCGAGCAGTTCGCGAGAAATCATCTCGCAGTTGCGTCACGTAGAAAGCGAAAAACCGCGTAACATCGAGCCGCGTGAACAGGAGGAGCTATTTTTCTTCGCTCGACGACACAATCCTCGGCGGTAGACACATTTTGGAAAAAAAATGAGATGCGACGATATCTGTCGGAGAATCGGTTCGTTGGAGGAAAAGGGAGACCATCGTATGAACATTTACCGCGTAAATCGTAGTGCGTACCAAACGTTAACGTACTCGTCAACCGGCGAAACGATAAGCAGATCACGCGTGAGCAACAACATCATGTGTGTCGATATCATGTGCAGTTGAGAAAGAAGAGGAAACGCCGGTGGAAACGTCGGGACGAAGGAGCCCTTTGGAGCGCAAACCTGCCAGTCGGAACTTGACAAAAGTTCAGACACTTGCTAATGAGTGGTATACACTTCGTCGATGCACGTACACCTTCCCTACTCTCGATCTCCACAACTACTCGGTGGTTTGCCGCTTCCGCCTGGTCTACGTGTCTCGTGCAACCGGTTGGCCGACTCGCCAAACGCAAGAGCAACGACCTCTCAGCCGCACCTGCAGCTCATCCATCGAAATTTTCTGCACCTCCCGCAAAAGAGAATATCTCTTTTTGGATACATTCGTTCGTAAAAACGATCCCTTTCGAAGGAACGTGACTACGTATCGAACGATATACCCGTTCATCGAATAATAACAATACGAGTCTTGTTCGCTCTGTTACAATACCAAAGCTGCTTGATCGATGATGACGGTAAGATGTCGATGTAGGAACGAAGTTTCGATTATAGGAAAATGAAATGTGCTGCTCATGAGATTGTGTGGCGGCACTCAACAGCAAATACCACCACTCGACACTAACTAGTGTCGGACGACGGCAGCGCAGTGGTTGGCGTCTTAGGTTACGAACCGTCTTAGGTACCGGAGTCCGATTTTTCTTCCACGCATCTAAATTGGAAGAAAAATAGCAGTACCCCAGCAAGGACATCTACAGCCAGCACTACAAGTATCACGGACAACACTATACCACCTCACTTGTATTGGAATGACAACATCGATGATCCCTCAAGTGCATCGAGAATATTGTAGGGAGAAGCCCGCTCGAATAGCGAGGACGAGTGGAACAAGGATGCAAATTACTTTGAGTCAATGCACGGATCGCCTAACGAAGACCTCCTCCGGTGAACATTCCGGATCGAATCTACGAGCAGCGCGGTAAGCCTTTCAAAGGCTACGATTCCTGGATTACGAATATCCGATTAAATTACGGCTGGCCTGGTCGAGAGTCCAAGGCGTGAAATATCGATCGCTTTGCTTTGGGCGCGCTTTTTGAATTTCCGTCCGTCCGATTCCTTTCAAGAGATAGGCCACGGTGGCCTCAAAATTTGCCACGAGCGATCGTTTTATCGCACGAACGATGAAATGAAACGTAATTGTAATTAGATAACGTAAATTGCACCGATAGGATCTCGGCTTTCCACTTACCGTGCTAACCCGAGTTACTTTCGAGATAACAGAAGCGATTTCATCGTACAAAAGATCATAATTGTAAAGGCGATGTAACTCGGGCAACAAAGCTACGAAAGCAAGGCGAAACATTGACTCTAATAGGGGGGGAGTAACGGAAAGCAAGCTCGTTTGCTCCAAGTTTTCTTTTTTCGCGTTCACGAAGGAATAATTCGCACAATCGGATGAAGCGGTTCGCCCCTTGCAAAGAAGCGGAGAGAAAAACCAGGGAATCTTTGCTTCTCTTCGCTTCTCCTTCTGGATTTACGTGTCTACCGGTACGTGCTGTGGGAGCTTCACTCTTAAAAAAGGAAATGAACGCACCCATCTCTGAATCACTCCCGGTGAAGTTTCATTTTATGTATCGTCTTTGAAACCGCGCAATTTTCCCAACTATACATCCGAGGCTGTGTTTCAACCGTTACATAGAAGTGCATTTCAACCCTGCGTCAAAACGTATAACATCTTTGAAGTACGTGTTTCGCCAAGCTTCGCTGCCCGTATCGTCGTTCTTATAACGACCTATGCCCTCTACTGCTCCCACGTCGAGACAACTCTCACACTTCCATTCCCATCAAGAAATTCAGACCGGCCTGAACTAGCAAGAACATCGAGACATCGGTTAAACACACCAAACACCTATGAATGCCGACTAATACCAGTTTATTTACATGTGGGCGATTTTAACGATTTCCAACCTATTGGTTCTCTTACATCGAAAACGGTCCGCCTCTTTGCGATCCGCTTAAAGGATCTCATTGCGAACCGTATCGATCGACGCCACCCGGTCGTGGTTTCTTACGTTTCAGCAAGGATTCTACAAAACATTTTCTCCAACGCTCTTACTAGAAAGATTGCAACTTACAAACCATCAACGATCGAAGGAGGAAGGTGAAACCATCGAATTCGACATGGTCGAACAGATATTTCCACCAATTTTCATGGTAGCTGCCACCGTGATGTTTTGTAACGAGTCGAAAGCTCAAAGGAACAATTAATTTTGAAGAATTAATTTTCGAGACAATTTCCTCGATTAAGAGCAATGGCGGAGGCACTTTTATCAAGACCAGACAAACGGAACGCTCCAAGTTCAGATCTCTTCCTTCGTCCTTGGCACGAGCCCTCGAGGAATTTGAGAGGCAATCCCATTTGCGTCCTATCATTGCTCCCTTCTCTTATTCCCTTCGCGCTCTCCAGCCAGCATTAACGGTTCTCCTCTCTTTCTCGCGCCACTCTTCTCTCTTTCTTTTTACGCCTTATCTTCCACTCTTTTTACCAGGGTAAACACAAGACGGTGATACCAACGGATGGTTTCATCGGGCTCTTTGAGAGGCCAACCTCGGTTCGCGTCATTTTCTTGGCAATCTGTTGAAGCGAATCATAACGCGCATGCCTCCTTAGCCTCGACCTACGACGAGAACCAAAGATGTAGGCAAAGACCAACACGTACACGAGGATGAAGACGAAAGCGACTCGGAGGATGAAAAAACGCGAGCACAGTTGATGCTTTGAAGTCAGCGCTTCCGTGATCGTCTAAGAAACCAGTATCTATCTATCTTGTACTTTCTCTTAACCAGGCACCGTGTCACGATACGGTCTTTTATGTCGGAGGAACGAAGGACGTAATGCTGATGAACTGGATAGGGGGAACCGAATATCTCGTTTATTTTCACCGTTCCTTCGCACGGATCTCTAATCCAGCTTTTTCAAAAATACAAGCGCATACACGATTCGTATCCAGATATTATACACCGTATTTTCCCGTATTATTTTTCCGTATGAATTTATGTTCCGCCTAATGAGGAAAGGTACCGCGAGACTGGAAAGATATTTAAATCGGCGCTATATTCGTATTCTTTTTAACTACACATCCCCAGTAACGTTTTTCATAGCGGATGAAGCTCTGTAAATATACGATTAAAACTTTATCGAAAGTGACTTGAATTTGCCGTATAAGTATACACGGAAAAGTACGATATACGATGCTTTTGCGAAACCATTCGAATTATACGTCCGGAGTAAATGGAAACGAAAGCGTGCAAGAAATAAAATTTCTCGTAATTGCTAAATCTCTCTCCCGTTAAAGATCTCGAGACGTTACGTTAAACCTTCAAATGTGCCACCAACTGAATCGTTTCTCTAAGCTACAATAGTCACTGACAATACGAAGCCCTGGCAGAAATTGTATATAAAGTTGGGGCATCTGAGCGCATAAGCTACGGTCTACGCTAAACTTTCCCGTCTGGCTAGAGATGGTATAATACCACTGGAATCTTATCTCGCTGGTATAACGCTCCCATTAATTATATGCTTGCATTACGTTACGAGAATAATTGTCTCTTTTTTCTTTTCTTGATCCGCTTGCTTTCCTTGCGTCGCAAAATCGCGATGCAAGGACAAAGAAATTCCCTAATGAGTTGAAAATTACTTGTTCGTTTAAAGTCTTTTAGCCACGCGTGCGTTATGCTCGATTTTCGTAGCGCCAAATTTTTTACGCTGATTAGTCGGCCTTGTCAGGAAATCGACCGGCATAACCAAACGTGAAATGACGGAAGAAATAAATTAACGTTAACAGGGTTTTAAAGAGAACGCTTAGACGCTTGAATATTTTCGACTCGATATTGTTCTCGGCGATGGAGTCGTTACTCTCGAGCGTACTTTCGACGGCTAGCCATAAGCGTAAGAGGCTGCATCACGAACCTCCCCACGAGAGCATAACGCTTGTAATAATTATGATATTCCGTCATGGAGTGCTTTTGATCCCCTCAGGCTAGCCCCCTCCGCTCGCACCTATGTGCGCTTACCTTCACTAAGGCCCCCCGCGCTCTCTCGGCCCCCGGGGGGTTGGGGCGCGGCCGTGTTTGCTCTATCGACCGCCGACGATCCACGAACATAACCGAACGTGCCCGAATGCCATCGAGGAACGGCACACCACACCGGTTATCTCAACGTCGCGTGCCACCTTTCTTCTCTTCTCCTTTTTCCTTTTCTTCTTATCTCTTCTCTTCTCTTCCTTACCCTCCCACTCTTTCCCCTTCTCTTATCTACTCTTCTCTTCTCTTCTCTTCTCTTCTCTTCCCTTCCCTTCCCTTCCCTTCCCTTTCTTTCTCTTCTCTTCTCTTCTTTTCTTTTCTCTTTCTTTTTTTTTGGGGAGGGGGAGGGACGCCATGTATAGATACTACGAGTATAGATAGGTATTATTGCTTGCATCCGCTACTTTGGGCTGTTCTTCTTCTTTCTTCCATTTCTTCAAGCTCGTGCTTGCGTACTTCGCGCTTCTCTCTCCTCGTTGAATTCTCGCCAGCAACGAGCAGAATCCAAAGGTAAGGAAAGGTAGAAGCTGCTCGACTTTTCGGAAGCTATCCACGGAAGGGAGACTAGAAAAGATATAGAGAGGAATTGAAGCTTCTTGTGAAAGTCGATCCTTTGGGATCCTAATTTTTTCGCGTGGAAAGTCGACCTCTCGTCGGCGAAAACTCGGCCCCGGTAAAACGATACTTTTGTTTTTACTTGGCGATTGCTTCTCGATGAAATTTCATCGAGCAAGATATATTTTGAGAAAAAGCAAAGTTTCGTGTCCTATAATTCCGACGATTCGAGATTTCTGATTCGCGCAAAAACGATTTTGATCGACGGAGCATTTCAATTTGATGGAAAACTCTTTATATATGTACGCGGCGCGTAATCTCCATCGGCTGGCTCGGTCTCGCTATTTCTTTTCTTTTTTTTATTTTCGTGACAATGAACCGATGAACGGTCGCGTTAAGTTAATAACACTGCTGCAGTTACGACTTAATTAAGCAACGACAAAGATTTCGGTCGGCTCCAGCCGGCGTACGCGTATAGCTGCTACTCGCGATTAGTCATGCGTATCGCGATGTAATTAACTGAATGCGGCCTGCCGTGCTGTTGCATAATCAACAAGTTCACGTTTTTTCCGCTCCACTCGCGCGGATGAATACTAATTACGGTCGTTTTGTTAAAGGAATCGATGATTCAGTAACACCATTCGCGATTAATCTCATTTTCGATATATCGTTCGTCCCTCGAATTGTTCAAAAAGCTCAGGGAAAAGTTCGGTTTCTGATTCGACAGTTTCGCGGTCGCATTGTCGCTCACTTCATCGAATCGCGTCTTGGAAGAGAATCGAAGATCGACAGGGACGCTGAAGTTCTACACTGCGAGTTGCGAAAGGTTAGCGTAACTTTTAGTAGCGTAACTACCGACGGACGCGTCGTATCATCGAGCTTGCAGCGAGTCAATTCGGGAATTGCATAGTCGAGCGAAAAATGTGCAAAGGGAAACTCAGGGGAAGTTGACAAGATGGGAAGAAGAAGGAGAGATTCTAAATCAGATTCTTTATTTTTGTTAACAGTTTCAATCTTGGGACGGAAGAGATATCGCACCTATTACCGGTATTCTTTGTGAGGAAATTCTGGTTAATGTTAGTCTAGTTACTGTACCCGATTTATTACTGCATTTATAGATACTGTCGCGTCGTTATTTCTGAAATTGTTATCTTTAAAGGATTAAATTCTCTGGTTACTAGCACTGCCTTTAGAAAGATATTGTCAAATGGGATGATTATTTGAGTCCCACCACAGAGCCGGATAGACTTCATTCACGGAAACAGTTGGGACCACCAGAAACCTCCATAGTGGTCAGGTAGTCGCCAGACACGATTTTAGAGGAAGTGATCAATAGCGACCACTAACTGACCACAGGATCGACGTCATCTACGCCAGGTACTTGGCTAATGGGTGGTAGTTGATAGCATAAGCCAGTATCCTAATATATTTTCAAAATTCGAGAACGTAGGTCTTTTGGTGAAAATTTAGAATCTGAATCTAATTCCTCTTATCTTTTTTACTTTTCTTTCCTCTCATTTACTTTCCCTCTTTTCTTTTAAGTAATAAATCCGTAAAAATATTTTAAGCAAATTAACAAAACCCCGAAAAGGCAAGACCCCGATCACTTAGATACCAAGTCAATTTCTTTTTCAATTTGGGACACAGCTAAAAGAGAGATGGAAGATCGCCTCTACTCGGCAAACTTTTGAGATTCGCTCGTTTCTACACATTATAACAATGGTTGGGTGGTGGGGTCTAAATTATTAGAGGCACTCTTTTAGAAAGTTGAGAGAAAATGATCCTTTTTGTAGATCCCGTCAGAGAAAAATTTCCCTTTTAAGCGTTTATGAAGAGCTTGCTGTTCATAAATATCCTCGGTTGAATATGTTAACGGCTTAGACGCTTCTAAAGCTGAAGACGGTTTTCCTCGCGTATAAAGTGGATAAAAATAGCGGTCGCTAGTTCGTTCCGTTGATAACGGCTCGTTTCTTCTAGCATTTTCTCCGGCAGCTTGTGTTTCTTCCGGATTCAACGCCATGCGAAACAGAAGGCAAATACTTTGCGTAATATCCTCGTTTCTTCGTGTGACGAAGGATTCTTTAATGTTTCTGTGCCAGAGCGCGAAAGAATCGAACCTCATTCCAAACCATTCCGCGTGATCAAATATCTCCTTCCACTCCCTCTGATCGATAGGTTAAATTCAAGATCGCGTGAGAGAGGCTATTATAAGTGGGTACTTCAGCTCACTTGTCGTAGTAGATGGGTACCAGACGCCGATCACCGACGATCATTCTTGTTGAACGAGGAGCAATCCACCTCTTAGAATACCAAGAACCTCGACGCCGCGTCGGAGATCATCTCGAGTCTGTAACGAAACGCGATCAGATCCAATAGGAAATCGTGACTGTTCGACCCATTCTAATCTCATACAATATACCGACAAATATTTGTCCCCTTGTTTTGGTTGGAAACTGTGCTGATGTCACGGATGACTCCCTTCCAGTCTTACGTTAACTCCAGTTTCCATCGCGTACACTTAATTTTGTTTCTTTTATCTACTTCGGTTTTCGTAGGATGCTTTTATCACCAGCAGAGTCCCACGAGACTCGTTTTGCAATCATTGCCGATAGCGAGGTTCGATCGACGAACCTAGCGCATCCACCTGGACTTTCGAATTCGATTTCAGCCGAACTCTACTCTGTAATTTGCTCGAGAAAATAAAGAAAAACAATCGCGTCGGTTCCCTAAGGGGCAACGGTGCAAAGTGCCGGTGAAAATTGATCATTTCGAAGGACTGGAAGGCGAAGGAGTTCGCGTAGGAAGGGAAGCTACGTTCGACGATCGAGCAGTCGGTCATCCGGACAGCACGCGACGAGTAGAGAGTTTGTGAGGAAACGAAGGCGCCACGCTCTCAGGAAAGTTCCATCTCATCAGCCATTAAACAAAGCAGCAGCAGACACAAAGGAGCGTCTGCATTGTTGAGAGGGTAGCTGGCAACGGCTCAAGAGAGAATCAACCCCCTGTCGAGTAACGTCGAGAGGTGTTTCTGATTAATCTCCACGACCCCCACGCTACCCCCTTCTCCTTTCGGCTCGTGTCTCTTTCTCGTATATCTTTCAAAAATGCAAAACGTTCGGGGCGGCAAGGGCGAAAGCCCGTTCCTTTTACCCGTAAGACTACCCTCCTGTGGATAAATAACTATGCCGGAATATCTAACTCAAAGGGATGGAATCAATGCCAACGAGGGCCACCGCGATAACCTTTAGCCGAGATTGTCTCAGGAATTTTAATGGCGCTCCTAATAACGCCAATGCAAATCAAAATCTCGGTGGCAAATGGTTCGGACTGTCGCGTTCGTGTCAAATAGCCAAACGAAACCTTGAACCGTCTTCATTTCTTCTCGTTTCCTTTCGTACGTGCGCACCACCAAAGGCGAATCTACCGAACGAACCAAAGTTTTCTAATATTGGGAAACGAAGGTCTGAAAAGCGGCACGAAAGTCTATACAGTGTACCTTTAATATCCGTTATTGCTTCGTTTTTTCCCGCAATCGAGAACCGAAGGCTGATCCACCACGAAACGAGGTACAGGTAGCCAGGATACTTTACTCGATAGAAAGGCGAATTCGATCGAAAAGCTATCTGCTTACTCGACGCGGAAAGTCCAGATACTGAAGCAAGTTAACGGAAGACTTCCATCCATTGTTTGATCGATGTCGTTCGTTTCAACGACATTGGATGGTCGTCGCTGTTTGCCTGGCGCTCGAGCTGATTAGAATATCATATTCGGTGGCATGTAACGATTGTCATAGCACGAGATTTCGTGCAAAATCGGAGAACTAGATGCCACTCGGCGTTGATAGTAATTGTCGCGCATCGCTGCAATTCGAGAAGGATAACTCTCGAAAAAGAAACACCACGATACAACGTGTAATAAGAGAGATTTGCGTATGTGTCGCGAGCTCACAAGTGCAAGCGACTGATACATACATCTATGTATATCCTAAACTTGTAACGTTTATTCGGATTCCATAGAATCGGTCTATCCGACTGGTCAAACTTCCAGCTGCGCTTTCACGCGTTATTAATCGCCGAGACTACTCGTAATTCATCGCTCGCCCTCTTTACCTTCCCTTTCTTTCCTTTCTCTCCCACCCATTCGTCGTCGCCCGTATTTTTGTACGGCGTCGCGGGTCGTCGTGTTTCAGCGTACATTTTCATCGTTACGTTTTTGCTTTCGACGTTCTGATTGAAAAACGTTTCAAAAACGAGAGATTGCTCTGCTCATCGCGCCATTCGTCAAGGCAGCATAAAAACGCGTAAGGAAGGGGTGAAGCGCGATTTTAAATACCGAGCTAACCATCGCGAAGGCCGCGAACAGGCTATGTCCATGACGTTCGAGAAAGGTCAGGGATGAAAATATAAAATAGTACGAGAAGTCACAATACACTTCTTTTTCTAAAGATAATTTTCTAGGGCTCGCGTGAGTGCGATGCAGGGATTGCTGTTAAAAAATTAGTGTTTTCTGTTCCTCTCGCTAAACGGTACAAGACGAGTGCGAGCGAGCCAAAAGCACGTCGAGGCGGAACGCGCGGCATCGATCACGATAAGCGCGTAGACCGATCGTGTGATTCGTGGTTCGCTTCGACATCCGGACACCCGGTAATTCCTGACACAGAACGTACACGGCGAATCACGCGATTCCAAGCAAATCCGATGCCGTTTACACGCCAGCCACGGAATACCAAACTGCTATATATATATATACGCGAAAGAAAGGAAGTTGCATCGGTATCGAGGCAGTGGTTCTAACGACCAAGCGAGATAGGAGAAAACGCCGATCTCTCGAGAGATTTTAATGACCGGGCCGCCAAATTCCATAAAGCGACTTGGTATCGGATTATATCGCAGCTATACAGCTTTCATGATCGTGTTCAAATTTTAATGTCGCGTTTCGCGTAACGCACTATAGCACACGAGAGCGCCTACTACGAGCTTCGCCTATCGTGCAGTCTTGCTGCCGGGCTTTACGATATCGCAAAACGCCCCCGGATCCGTTTTAAGTGCGATGGACGTCGTAAGCTTTACGATCGCCCTACAGCCGACGGCCCACTTTCGCGATATTACAAATCGTTCCGATTTTCTTCTCCGAGTAGCAACCTAGTGACGTTCTTTCCCACCAAAATCGTTACTTCTTTGCGAACGAAATATTCTCCGAATGCGACAATCTTTCCCGTAGAAAACAAATTTTCCATCTAAAGGAACTATGCCATCGTCAGTTTTTTCCTCTTTTTCTTCTTCTTTTTTCTACTTTTTTTTTTGAAGAGGAGAAGAAGGAGCATAGTTCTGAACGCTATTTTCCTTTCATATTACCACAATAGCTAACCCGACCGAAATATCGATTTTACTTTGTATTACCGGCGGCGAAACAGCCATCGCAATATTTTCCATATCTACAATGTCGTGCCGTGCAGCGACGCAAAAGCAAGTACTACATAGATCAGGCAAATTCGATCTCGATTCTCCTAGAAATCGGATCGTAACGCGAATCGCTACGTGGGAAACCGTTACTTTCAGACGTACCTTGCAATTAGTCGGTTGGCAAATAGGTGCAACGTATAGCCGTCGCATCCCTCACGCCTTCCACTTAGCTGCAAGTTTAAATGTAACGTAACTTCGGAATACCGACTGCTGATCAGGTAATTAATCCCTGCGACTTGTTCTTAAACAGAGTTTAAACGTTTACCGAAATTCGCGCCATTTAATCGCGGAACGTGCGATTAGTCAACTAACAACGATCGTTTCGTCGAAACCGGAGAACGATCGAGAAAGAATAGGAGTTATCTGCTTAGGTGGTGAAACTTCTATAATCGTGATACTGGAGTTACTTAAAATAAATCTTTACGAACAATACGTATTATATCGGCAAATTCTGGTAGGTATTATTATTCCGTAACGAGCTCTGAAACGAGCTATTTTCACCGAGCCATCGCTCTGTCTATATGGCGGAAACAATCCCTTCTACAAAAGGAAGCTTGAAAACCACAGCGAGCCACCTTATATGCAAATTCAACAGCACCGATCATACTATGCTGTATAAAGTAGCCTGTAGGGAAAATGATCTAGACCAGTGTTGAATAGATAAGTGTGGGAGATATTCCTCTTTCATCGAGAATTCATTTATCGTGGTGAGCGTTTCATAAAATTAACTCGATTCGATGGCTCTTATTTTAATTCTAGCGACTAGAACGTAATCCATGCATGCGATACGTGTCAAAAAGATGCTGATTTCGGTGGAATATCGTGCCGAGGAGGAGAAGATGAAACGTTGGAGAAATTGGTCGCGCGATATTCGAGCTCCGACTATTCGGACAAAAGAGTTTTATTCGCCATTGAAAAAAGTGCGGTAACCGATTCGCAAAAGGTAGAAATATGTGCCGATCAAGTCACAGGAATCCCATCTAGGATTAATAATCGGATATCGTCGATATAGGGAAACAAGCCTCAGGCGTTTTGGAAAAAATTTCCAGCCATATATTCGGGGTGTCTAAATTAACCGACGTCGATCAAGCTGAACGGTCGAGATAACAGGCTGGCAGAGTCGATTTCATAGCATTGGTGGCACTGGTCGAAGTAGAAAAGTTAAATTAAATTCTATGCGCCTCCCATTTCAATTCGTTTCGGCTCCACCGTCACATGTGCAATAGACGAGTCAAGCGTAACGTACACTTATGGCGGTCGTTTTCATAATCCTGCTCCCAGAGGCCTACTATAGCTTTTTACGATAATGGCTCGACTATAAAATTTTCCACAGGCGTTAGTCACTTCCTGAAACATTCTCAAGGCAGAACGCGGTTACGGATAAACGATCGACCGATTACTTTTCAGCTCGTTTACCTTTGACCTATATTCGCTAACTACCTCTTCGATCGACACGGATCCCGCGATCGATTCCGAAAGTCTCGAATAAAAATGCAGTGCGTTTCGCGTACTGCGTTTACCGGTATTCGACAGAGTCGAATACAATGGAAAAATGCATCGCTGAACGTAAATGAAACAGAAATTCGACGGTGATTCTTTAGCCCAGTCGCAGTTTACACGCGTCGATGAAACTGGAAAAAGTTCTGCCAGGCATTTCCATAATCCGGTTTCATCCCCGTTGCCGTCACATTTTTACGACCGTGGCCAGCATAAAATCCCGCCCATGGAGATCTTGTTCGCTTTGCGAAACAAGAAGGGGAGAAGGTGCGAAGAGCTGTCATACGATAACTTGGAACGCGCAGGGGTCATACCAGTGGTAAAGGTCGCGCGGACATTATCCCCGGTCTGCCCTTGTAGCAAGAATAAAGGGACACGAAAGATGTATGGGAAAGAATGAGGGTCAGCTAGAAAAAACATTGTAGGAGAGACAGCAGTGACCAAGTGGAGAAAAGACGAGAAAAACGTGAACTACGAATTGCTGGGAGAAGAATGAGAAAATGCGAAAAAAGGGAGAAAGATGAAATTAATGAGACGTAGGAAAGGAGGAACCGATGGTATACAGGATGTTTCTTGATACATGAAATGTACTATGATTATAAGGTGTGCTATTCGGTACACGTTTCGAGGACATCCAACGAAATATCTCAGACTCGGAGTTTTATCGCGATACCGTGTAGCTTCCAACGGAATGTATGCTATAGCGACGACAGTTCGGTACATAATCTTAAGCGCCGATCGCTTAACGACAGCGCCAGTGAAGCAAGCGAACTACGATGAATACGTCGCGTCGACAACGGAACTGTCAAAAACATTTTGACGTAACTTTTCTTCGAATTCTTTTATTCGACGTTTCCGTCGCAACTCAGGGCAAACTTGCAAAAAAGTTTGACACATTCGACAAAATTTTCATTGAAATTTTTATCGAGATCGCTATAAAGAAGACGTTTCGCTATCGCTAGGAGAAATCAGCAAAATGGCCGGTCGAGGAAAGGTAGTTCAAAGACTTTCCAGACGACGTCGAGGACGTCGTTTCCCTGTCCACCACGGGTCTGACCTCTTCAGGGGCGGTTGAATAATAGAGGAGAACCATCGCAACTCGAGGTCGGCCAACCTGTATCCTCGCACCCTCCTTCGAGTGCCGCTAGTCTGGGATAGTTGTGAATAACGATGCCCGAGGGAAAAGCAACCCCTTGTTGGTATCCTCGTGTTAGCTAGCGCAGACCCTCTCATGATCCGACACTTCCTCTCCCACACCGCCATACTCCCATCGAAACTGATGTACAGTTCACCTTGCTTTCTATCAGCTACACTTTTCCCTTCCGTATTCCAATGCCCGGAAAATATTCTCGCCTCGATAACATCTCGAGAAGGGGTATTTATTGGAATCCACCTTTTATTTCTACACTTCCGTTTTCCATTTCGATATCGCGAGAATTCGCTTCAGTAAGGGCGAAAGGGTTGGAACCAGGAAATCGAGCGCGAACAACTTTTATCCGAGTCCGGAACAAGTTTGAAAGGAAACGATTGCCTCCTACTGTTTATCGCACTGCTAATATTTTTTGATACGTGTCCACTTTGTTCCTTGCGTTTTCGTTCATGGTGCAATCATAAAATATTCCGTAACATAAGCTCTAGACTGTCGAAGTCTACGATATAACTTGTTTATCGATCCGAAAAGACGAGGCACTGTCGACGCAGTGTGTGGCGCACCGTAACCAATGAGATGCAACTAGTTAATTTGTGAAGATTTGTCGGTAATATAAGCAAAGCCAGAAACAGTGGACCTAGTCGAGTTCAAGCCACCCAGTAACGGAGCTAACCCGATGTGAATATTCCTCTCAGAAATTGGAAATGATAACATCGCATTGAAAATGTTAATCTGGGCAATAGAATCATCGATCATTGACCGTGTTCGCTTTTTTTTTTCTCCGCGGATATTGCCTCCAACGAATAACATCTACATGTCCCTTACGCGTTCGCGTAATATCCAAAGTTTAATTACTGGGGTAGTGGTGCTGCTTTATTAGCGGGTCTAACGATAACACTGTTCACAACGCTAAACGAGCACGATAAAACAATACTACAACATATATAGATAGATAGAAGGAAGAGAGGTGCAAAGCCAAGAGCAGGGCAGCCAGTCGGGTGTCTGACACTACATATTTGCTCGAGAAGACAAAAGGAACTGGTTGCTCGGAAATGGTGCCGAACTATAGAAGTGGATGAGCAAGAAGAGTAAGAGGGTGGAAAACTTAACAATACCCTCAGGCCGATGTGGCACGCAGAGGAGGACTAGAGAGATTGAAAGGGAAAATGCCGAGAGAAGGAAAGGACCAAGTGCCACTAAAAGTGTCATCCCTCATTCTCGCTACGATTTAGTCGCTTGTAAAACCAGGCAGAGGCCTTCGTGCATACGGGTTCCTTCGAAAGCAGGGTGAAGGGGTAGGTGCACATCTGTATGTATAGGTACGCGCGAAACGAACAAAGTATCGCGCTACTAGCCATTTTCTTCCGCAACACCTCCAACTTTCGCGGGCACTCGGCCAACCTGCCATTTCTTCGCGAGTTCCGAATCCTCTCTCGACACCTACAAAATTATCGCAGCTCGCTGCCCGTTTTGCAATTCCCAAAGGATTCGTGGAAATGCAGAAAGGATACTTATTTTCCTAGGGAAGTACTGGCGAACGGAGACCGAGTGGCTTTACGAAAATCCACTGGAGACATTTCAAAGTGCTTTATGGTTATTCGTCGCATACATATTCCCTCTCGTTCGCTACTTCGCGAGCGAATTTTTGGATACTTTTAATGGATCTCTCTCCCTCTCTTTCTCTCTCTCTCTCTTCCTGAATATATATTTTCTTCCCCTTCGATAACTATCAAGAAAACCATGGGTTACTCGGAAAATCGACACTTCCTGGAATCCTTTTATCAAGACAGAAGAACTATCGTTCGAGACGAGTATCTGTAGAGGACTTGTATAGAGGGTGTTTGATTTATTAAATATTATTGCTTGTTGTTGAACCGTCGAATATATTTAAAATAATAAATTAGTATACAGGCTATATTCGCTGAGACGCTCGTACAGCGTATAAGTTGTAAAATAGCATCACTAGTGGCTCGTTAATTAGATCGCTGATAATTCGTTGATAACTGGTTGATAGCTGATCGACAACTGACTGTAACTCCGTTAATAACTGATTCGTCCGCGATCGCGTCCGTTTATTTATACTGGTCGAGGGAGAGTCGGAAAATTCAAATTTGTCTTTGATCGACGGTTGCACGTAGCGGCGACATTGTTTTGCCCGGAGTTTATTTATCGTTACGTTTCGTGCGTCAAGGCGGTGTCAATGTCCCAAGGCAAAATAACAACATGAGTTGAATTGTCCCCTAACTCATGTGCCGTTACATATCTAAAAATTGTGAGATTTTGTAGAATTTGTCCGATTTGTGAAACTTCTGGTAGCGATCGAAGGGGAAGCTCGTACCAGGTGCTACTGGTATTCACTGCCACGAAACCGCAAACGGTAAAGAAGGTAACAACCAAAGATCGCGATTACCTCGAGAGAGCGCAAACGCGAAAAAAGCGCACAGCCTCGTTGCGGTAATTAAGTAAGAAATTGTAGTTCCTTGGAAACATAACTACACTGTGTGCTTTCAATTATCGCTTTCGTAGCAAAAAATGACCACGGACCGCAACTTTCGGGACTTGCGACCACGTTACACCCAAAAAGAGCGAATTGTCTTTCTCAACACGTATAATCGTGTTCCAATATTAACGATACGCTCTAAGCATTCCAACACCAAACGGAATATAAAGTAAACCGTATCGCGTGGTGCTTTGATGCATTTGCGGCTTCACGCATAATAACTTTCACATGGACAAAAAGAAGAAACGATGAATGACGAGCGGCGAATAAACGTGGACAAAGCAATACCTAACTAATAGACAGTAAAAGAACTATTTTATCTAGTGTTCTCGTAAAATAAACAGGTACACAAAAACGCGATCTAACAAGTAGATCGTGGAAACTCGTCTCTTTCGTGAATACGATCTTCGATACAACGCCATTGCTCGGTCAATGTTGCTCTCGTCGGGCTTCGTACAACTACGAGATCACGCTACCACGAAGTACATAAACTTTGCATATTGTATGTACAACGCGGGAAACTTGCGACGCACTTAGAAAACTCTGAGGGACTTGGTTCGAGAACCACTTCGATTTCATTCTTCCGATTATGCCGTTATATGCATTAAGCGTACAAAAATTGAATACATTCAGGATTTGCATAGACTTCTATCCCTCTCCTATTACCATAATTTGTAAAAGTCAAATTATAATTTCATTCCAACTTTTAATGCAGTTTTTTGCATTTGTTAAACTTGGTCTCTTCGAGATCAACGAAATATCTAACTTTCGCGTGGCGTCGTGTTGCAGAATTACAAAAGAATCGCGACAGAAACTTTTATCGTACTAACGCGTCACCTTGTACTCGTCCTCCGCTTATATCACTACTTCGTTATCTAACCATGCTATTATTCGGCAATTACCATTTGGGAACTAGCGCGAGTAAATTTCGATCCGCAATCGATGAAAATCCATTCTTAAAGGGATCGCCGTGCATGGACTTTTTTCCTTTCTCGAATTGCTACGTCGAAGATCGTAAGGAGCAATGGGAACAACGACGAGAGTGAGAGTCAGCCTTTAGAAAGTACTTACTCGCGATAACAAAGGAAAAAAGTGGGCGGTATAATAGTGATTTCCATCAGGGGACGTTTAAACTACCGAGCAAGGATGTCTGCTCTTCCAACGGCAACAACAGAAACGAGACACCCTCTGCGAAAGAGAGGGGGTGACTGCAGGATCCACAGGGAAAGCAGACGATGAGCAACAGAAGGGTGGAAGGATATTTCCAACGGTCGACTTATTCAAATGAGCCGATAGATTGAGCCACGAAGGTGCCATTTGTTTCTTTCTTCGAGTGGTCTCGCTCGTATTCCCCTGCTGCGACTTCCCCGTCCGAACTAAAAATGATGTTACGGTAGCTGGCGCAGGATCCAACGATCTTCAAATCGTTGTTCCACGTATTTTAGCAAAAAACACAAAAATGGTTCGTACATTTTGTTTCAGTCGCTTAAATCGCGTTCATCGGGCACAATGTATGCATTACGTGGTGCGTTCGAGCCGGAAAATGATCGTAATTCGAAGAACGTGCCGTGACAAAAAATTAGCGTTTAATCAGATTTATTTGAGCCAGTATTCTTTTTTTATGATAAACAGGGATAAGTCTCTAAATAGTAATCGATACAGAGAAAAACGGTGGAGCTGTCGGTAGCGTTAACGAGGTTGTACAGGTCACGCGGTTCAAAACAAGTTCGAAAGGAAAGGAAGAAAGTAAAAGGTTGCAGCGGACTAAAGGAGCATACCCTCCGATTTTCCACGTCATTTGTTCGCATCCGACACGATAGGAAATTTTCTCGGGTTCGGTTGTGATACGAGACGAGGGGGAAAATCACTCGACCAGAGTGGAATCGGCGCGTCCGCAATAATGCTGCTGAATGTTACGTATACACATACTCCTCTTTCTCTCTCTCTCTCTCTCTCTCTCTATCTATCTATCTATCTATCTCTATCTCTATCTCTATCTATCTATCTATCTACGCCTTACGGCGTCCGTTTCGCACGTCTTATTTCCTCTTTCTCTATCAACCTCTTTCCTCTATCAACCTCTCTTCTCCCATATCGCGCGATAATTTCAATGCCTCTATTCGTTTCTTCTCTCTTTATTCTTGTTCCGCGTGTCGAACGTTCACCGCGAACATAGAAATCAACGCGGAAACACAGTTGTCTCCAATTCTTATCCCCCCTATTGTTTGTTTCTTGCCCAGTAGCCTCAGTAATGACTTGCGATGGAAATTGCCGTTGTCGATGCAAAGACATCACCAGATAACGAGCTGTTTGTACCCAACGATCTAGAAAATTTTAATCACCTGCTCATCGAACAACGAACAAATTGTTGGGATTAAAATCCCCAGCAAGGACAAGCCAATTCCTGCAAAGTTTACTGCAAGGCTCGTTGTCTCCATTCTTCTGGCTCATCTATTCACAGAACGAATGAATTGCTTTGACAGAGAGAAGAAAGAATAGGAAAGCACGTAGAAAACCCCGTAGAAAATGGATCAACAACGATGGAGCACCGAACGAGAGACCTTCTGATACGGTTTCCGATCCCTGAGAAACCACATCCTCGATAATATAATAAGACACCGTTGCACTCTTTCTCGTGAAATATATACGAAATTTTCTCCAGCCTTGTTCCTCCGTTAAAAAAAGTAAGGGAAGGAAATAGCTCGAGACACTGCGTTACTACGAAGAAGCCATGCTTCTATGCCGGAAGCGGTCAGCCGCTATCTAAACACACACATGTTTCAGTCGCGCATCTGGAACCCGCCAGTGTGTCTACCTGGTATACAAGTAACTTTAGACCAGCCGTAAAGAAGGCTAAAAAACGAGACTAAGTTCTCTCACTGACCGTGAAGAAAAAATCTTCTGTTTGCGGCAAACCTCGAACACGCGAATTCATCCCTCTACCGCGTCGGATTCTCTTTTATTCGAAAATATTCCTTTTCTTTTATTGTACTTACTTTGAAGCGGTATTAGAGCAAAATATATATACATAAAAGTAATTACAGCTAACGTATTACTTCGATAGATATCAAGACTGAAACGCGAAATCGATAAAGGTTCAAAAGCTTCACGACCTTTACAGCGCAACCCAGATCCTTGTACTAGAATAGAAACGCGCGATTGATTTCATTATTTGCTCGAACTACTGAATCAGTCTCGTCTTTCCTTCGTGGAAAACCTGGCCTCCTTTTGTCTCGATCGTTTAGTCGTATTTAATGAGAAATCCCAGCTATTCTACGATCGGGGTCGAGCGTTCCATCCCTTACATGAAAACCTGCCAAAGAACATGCTTCCACAGCCTCCCGATAAAGTTTCAACCTTATAGCCCGGCTCAGAACCGGGTAAACTTTTCCTCTGGAACAAGAAATTGACCCAGGAGTGCCACATACATGTGAAGGAATTACATACGTACTGAAGAAATGAAAAATTACTTACCAATCGTTGACCGAATTGCTAGGGAAATAATGTCCGACATGATCAAACGCATTCTTGCAAAGCGACGAATGAAAATCTGTTCTGTGGCGAATTAATCGAAGAGGCTAATGATTTCGAGCTCAATAACATCCGATCGGGAGAGATAGACGGGTAAAGAAAAGTGAAACAGAAATGACAGCAGATTTACGTCGAGACAGCCATTCACCTCCAACCTACTTCGCGTCACCTTCCTCGCCCACTGCACGCTTCCTTCTCAACTCCGCTAAGAAGTCGCTTTCTGGCCCGTAAAAGTGAATGCATAAAAGTGCACGTCATGAATGTATAAAACAAGGGATAAACCTATCATGGAATATTTTTGCTTACGCCTTTCCTCGTGACCATTTGCATAGGAAACACATTGGATTATTCTGCCTCTCTCGCTCCCTCCGCTTTCTATTTCTCACTTTCGTCTCCTTTAGACGCAGTGAAGCGACACGATACCTTTGCTCGTGTATGTATCGAATTTCGCGCGCATATCGACGTCCTTACCTACGTCGATCCTACGCCACCAATGGTTCCATCCAGTAGTCGAAACAATTCTATCCGTGAAGGCTGCATATGCGACGCTCCTTTGACAATTTACTCGACATCCGATTCGCGAAACTTATTGGTACTCTCGTTTCTCCACGCTCCGGGGTGTTTCATCGAGTTGGAAATCGTCTGGGGAGTCGTTTTAAGCGCGACGTGCACTTAGCTTCGGATAAGTGCAATTTTCTGCCATTTCTTTTGACTTAACCTTACTCTTGCTCCGGTCCAAGTGTGGCGCAACATACTTAGCAACGACATTATATCGCGAGAAGATTCATTTCTTAAAGGAACACCGCTTTGTACCTTATCGATCGAATGGGTTCCAGCTTCGAGACAAATTTCCACGTAATGGTATGCTTTGCCTTTACTTTTGTCTTTCAATTTCTGGTAATTTCTAATTCCAAGGATCTTTCATCTGTACCAACAACCGCGGTTTAAACGCTCGGCGTTCATACTGTTCTTCCGTTTTAACGACAGCGAATACTTTCTAGTCACGCGAACCTCTATAATTGCGCGATATTATATACATAATTGATCGATCTTTTCTAAAACGATGTATTTTCTAAGCAAGATCTCAGTTTTTCAGCGAGGAGAACTTGGCTCGAACGCGGCGGTGCTGTAAAACGGCAAACGAGACGCTTCAAGGGCTGGGTGCACTTAGCTCTAAAAGAGCTCCATTCCGCACCCTTTCCTGCATCATCCCCCAGTCGGTACAAGCGTACCCGTATCCCTTACGCAGAAATGTAATATGTGCATACACCAGACGTGCCACGAATAACGCGAGATTTTCCACATGCGGGTCTTCGCAAAAATATCCTCACGAATGGGCATTACTTGTTACTTCACGCTATATCAATTGCTGCTCTTGACTTTTTCGTGAATTTCGAAAATTAGATACTGAAAGCACCATCTTGCTTTTCAACGTATCGATGTCTCACAATTTGTCGGTCGGGGAGGGGGGAGGGGGACAAAGTTCCAATACCTCACGTAAAACAACTCGAAAATATACAATCGAAGAAACGACGAGAATGGATTTAAATTTCACTCATCTTTCTTACATTTTCCCTATTCATTTTCGCTAGGTTTCCTTTCTTCGAGCACTAACCGGAATATTGGCAGCAGTGGAATAAACTAAACGATAAGATTTCGCCATCGCGAACGACTTAACAGAAGCTCGTTGCTGCCAACTCCGAGAGAGCTGCTCTCGACGACGTCAGCCCGAGGATTGTAAAATATTAACAAACGAGAGAGAGAACAGAAGTTGGCTTTTGTATTTTATATATACCGTGGTTTTCGTGTACTACATAAAGTTCGCTTTATCTACAACGGTCGCGTACTTGTGCGTAGCGAAGCGACGTAGGAAAGGATCGAGATGTAAACTCGGAAGGTTCGTCGATGGGAATGGAAGTAACGTTGCTGGAGTAGTGGTTTAACTGTTCGCTCGGGGAAGTGAATATAAAGATATTCCGCTGAATATAACGTACGATCGCTGAGCGAGTCGTTAAATTAAATCCAAGCCATCCAGAGAATTTTAGCTTCGTATCGCGACCTCGCGAATTCCAGTGGAACGTCGAAAACGCTTTACGCCAGTAATATAAACGGTATTATTAACACGCGCCAGGCCACTGTTATCGACCTATAAGTTTACAATTAGAGCTGCTTAAATTCGCGAAAGTTTTCGACATGCGGAAGCCAAGCATTCTTCCGCCTTTCCGCGATAGAAATACCGAGAGAGAATAGCACTCTCGCGACTGAGAACACATGTTTCCGCGTGCATCGGGTTCTCGACAGAAGTAGCTACTGTACGGCATGCGAGAAACGACAACGAAGTTGAAAAAAGGCCGATGGAAAGAGAGACGAATCATCATCGAGCATCGCGCGGAAGAGCGTCAAGTTGCGTGACGAATTTTCGAGATGAATCGGGTCGACGATATCATGGTAGATCGCGGATCTGTCGCGAATGAATTTCACGAATGTCACGGGAGAAATCGAAAGAGTCGGAAAAATCAGCGTGTAAAACGATCAAGGCCATCATCATCCTACCGTCGCACACATCAGCCAGGTATAGGCGTTACCGAGCTTTCCTCGCGTCTCCTTCTTGGGATCAACCGATCGTTCTACACCTTCCACGTATATTCGACACAATATAGTTCTACTTTAATATATCACCCGTATTATCGACTGCTGCGGAACGCGACAAAGAAAGAACGCCGGGAGAAAAATCGAGGTGCGCTGGAACGAACAGAAGTGACGGGGAATGCAACGATGAACCGAAATCGACAAAGACTTCGGCAAAGACCCGTTTCGCGATAAAGAAATGGAAGGAAAGCAATATCGATGAACCTTCCATCTTCAGGATTTCCCTTGCTTCGGTGAATGCTAAAAAGACAAGGCAATAACGTGCGGATGAATATGAGTTGCTGCAAATTCTGGCGTGTAAATCCATGCGCTCTGAGGGTACCAGAAGATAACAACTTTTGTTAGAAAGATTTTTTGTTGTTTTGTCGTAGAAACCCTATGATAAATAATAAAATTGTGCATACATAACGTGCTGGCTGCAGCGGACTTTAATGGTGGTACCATAATGCCGTGACGATAGTGGAGAATGAACAAGCTATATCGACAATTCAATACACCTGCTTGCTCGAAACACAGAATACCGTTCCTCTAGCTAACTCGTTAAAATTCGTTTAAATTTGTGTTCAGTCCTTTGCAAGATTCGCCTATTCTACTGAACAGAAGCCGAGAGTCCCAGAAAAAAGTAAAATAATTTGACATGATTTGAAAGCGTGAAACGCAAAAGTACAACGAAATGGCAAAAACAGCTAAACGCAGTTACAGGAATAGTCGAGCATGATTTTAACGCTAAATTTACTCGATGCTGATATCGTGCAGTACTTCATCTACATCTAAATGGGCCTATTCTTCTTTTCATCTGGAGAGCGTGTCTATTTACGCCAAAAGAAGATCCTGGCAATGCAAGCTTGATTTCAATTAAACTCGCCAACTCTACCGAGATTTTTTCGCCTGCCGCATCTCTGCTGCTTGTATTCATCATGACGGTAGGCAACTTGTTCGTATGCGAATAGTACGATGCAGTAAAAATATGTTTCTCTCGTTTCTTTTTTATCCTAGATGTTGGCGAACGAGGTAGGAGAATAAGAACCAAAGAAAACGAATAAACGCATCGCGATCACGTTAGAGGTAAATTTTGTCAGTGACGAGTACATATATGTGAGATACAACATAATTCTAAAGTAAGGTTGAACCTTTGTTTGTGCAGAATGTTAAATTCTTTGGAAAAAGATAAGGGATCTAAATGACGAAAGAAGCGGTATGTATCAAAGTGGACGACAAAACCTCGATGTAGGTAGGTTCCTTTGGTTCGATACATCCCTTACTCTCAACTGAGACGAGTTTTTCCATCGCAATGGGGAGGTGGTACGGAGACGTAAAAGCAAGCAAGTGAATAGTTGAAAATTACAGTGAACTCGTCCGTGAGAAGGAATGCTAACTTCTCCGTTCTCCGTATCCTCTTCTTCTCCGCTTCCTTTTCTTCGTGTTTTTTTTTTCTCCTCGTAAAGAATCTTCCAATCACCGTGACAGATACGACCGACTTTGATAACACATTCGAATACGAGAGTGCACTTTCAACCAGAAGTACGTCAAATTCTTCCGCGTCAATTATGCCACAACGAAATTATCCATGTGCACACATGCTTATACATTAGAAAAACATACGCACGGTTAACTTTAAGTAGAAAACTTTTTGTGTTGCCGTGGATATTGCGGTAATTCGACAGACACTGATTATTCCAAATTTTTTACAAACACGTGATTTATATTTTTCAATCGTAATCGTAATGTATAGAAGAAGGAAACTTACTGATTCGCGTAGCTCCGACTCGTCGACGAATCTCTCTGCTAGCGGTTTGAAATCTGAAACACAAAAGAAGTCTGCATTATTTTAGACGTACTACATATAAGTATGTAGTATCGGGAAGAAGGGCCTAAGAAACGTCGAGCTAACTATAGACAATGTCGCGAGAGTCGAGGCGTTGTAGGCTCCATCAATGCGTTATCGGTCCTTCAAATAAATAGTTTCGCCGAAAAGGCCTACGTGACCCTGGCTACGAGAGTCCGCGGAGCACGTGTGCGGTGGGCCTAGCAAAAGACAAAAGAATGCTACAACGACCAGAGAGTTAGTTGAGAAGCAGAGTGTGAGTTGAGCGGACACAGAGTGTGAATCGACGTGCGACGATATTATAATCGGTCCTTTTGTTCTTGAATATCGCTTATTTAAACTACACTAAACTCTATTTATATTCCTTTTGTCATTGAATATTGCTTATTAAAATACATTAAACTTTAAATCTACCATCATTACTTGTCCTTACTCTAAGAATTCATCGGTTACTACAAGTATATGTTGTAAATATTAATTGGTATATATTTATTAATATCGCGAAGAAAAACCGAGAAACCTTTCGTTTCATCCAGTCGCAATTGAAACATTGTCCATTGTCTGCAATAATCGTAGCAACGTCCTTTAAGTTTCTTCTCGAGCATCTAACTGATTAAAACTCGCGCTTTTAGTCCGAGTTTCCTGCACAACCTCAAGATACGCTTGGCCTTTTGAGGACAGAGTACATTACCCAGGAATAATTTTACATTTCAAACGTTCGCAAAGATGCGCGAATAATTAGAAAGGAAACTTGATATTCGAGGAAAAGAGGAAAGAAAGAACGACACAGAAGAAACCGACTCGAGATGATTTTATCGCTTTAACCCGTGCAAAACAGATGATTAGTCGACTTGCATGCAAAAAGAACATTATGTCTTGTTGTTAAGTAATTCTTTTTTTTTCATACATAAAGCCGTTTGAAGCTTTTTAGTAACCACGAGACAGAAAACGCGCAATTTCGCGGCAGAGATTCTTGTGAAAACGATCGATATATTCAGATACTATTAAATTTGTTAAATTGTCTTAGAGCATTTAAATATTTATCGAAATGATGAATCATCGAGAATTCCACGAGAATCATGAAAAGAATCGCCCATTTCAACGATTATGATTTTAGTTCACCAGAGAAAGGTATGTATACTGGGTGGTTGGTAACTGATGGTACAAGCGGAAAGGGGGTGATTCTGCGCGAAAAAAGAAGTCGAAAATATACAATAAAAATTTTTCGTTTGAGGCTTTTTTTTTGGAGAAAATCGACTTTGAATTTTGAACGGATCTCACTGTAGACTTTTAAAAAAATTAAAAAAAAATAAAAAAATAAAATTTTTATTCTACATTTTCGACTTCTTTTTTCACGTAGAATCATCCCTTTTCCGCTTGTACCACCAGTTACCAACCACCCTGTATATAGCAAGTTTTGTTTCCATATGATAAAAAGACACGCATGCAAAAAAAAGCATAAAACGTTATTAATATGAAGGATACATTAAGAACGGCGAAGAATATGTAACGTATCTGCTTTTGTTTGTTGTTCATTGCTACTGGCTCTCCATAGTTTATCTCTCTTGTTAAAACCTTTTAAACACCGTTTTTCGATTTGATATTTCTCTCGCAAAATTTGTCCAGGAAAAAATATGTTATTTTAATCGTTCTTTTCTTAATACGCGCTCTATCCGAGACTTTTCCTCTAAATTATGACTGTTCGGTAATAATCGCATGCTAGTCAGAAATAACAGTGGAATAAACTGGGAGGAAAGGGAAGTAAGCACAAGTGTTTCACATGGCCTGACGATTAACTACGTAAAATGATGATATCTTGTAGCGCATTGCGTGCTCCAGAATATTAATTCCCCTACTTGAAAAGAACATCGCCCATTTAAAACAGCCCGGGAATTCGACGCAACGAAAATTATATTTGAACGAATGTTGCAGAGTGCTTGACTATGATTAGTCACGAAGCGCACATATAATTCATATTGCTCATTCATTATGGATTTTAATACTGGTCGTGTCAAGAGCATGTCATAAATTAAAGCCTGTGAGATGACAGTTCACCGAAACGAATGAACCCAGGAATGCCACGTGAACGGACAGAATCAGAGATCGGAATTTTTTCCCGATCAATCTCTCAATTCTCGGCCGAACAAGAATCGATAGACCCTGCGGACACAAGGCAATCAACAGCACCTCTCACGCGACCCTTTGTTCGCGCGTACACTCGCACACTTGCACGCGTGAACGCGTGCAACATTAGAATGCATAATTTGCAGCGCGCACAACCTTTCGAATATCCGATTAGGCACCACCGCAATCTTTTTTATTCAAAATTATGGATTTCATCTTCCGTCCATAGTAAAACTTTGCACGGCCAAAGGATGAAAGACGGACGTGAGCGAACGACATGGTCGAATAGAATAAAGATGCAAATACCGAAAGCACCACGATGAATAGAATTTCGTTAGTGTTCGAAGCAGCCGGAAATTCCAAGTTATGCGGCAGCAAGAGTCCCACAACGAACCCCGAAATGGTGGCTTTATAACCCACGCGTGTTCACGTACTGTAACGTTCGCACACTTACGAACGCGTATCCAACGAGAGCATGCGAGGAAGGGCCATTAAGAGGTGGCACTACCTAGTTTTCCTGTCGTTTCTTCGTGATACCGCCGTCTGGCAAATGTATTACCCCCTCCCTTTAATTACACGCGTTACGTACGCTCGTTAATTAGGCTGCGCTCGAGAATCAGAAAACCGGCTGAGGGTTGCACGCAAGTCATCGCGAATAGTAAATGCTTGTGCCACGCGATATTTTTGCCAAATGAGACTTTCGTGATTTCGGTAGATACGTTATATCGTCACGTTTCTTACGTTGCTCGCAATATTCTTCATAATTTTCCGTGTAAATGCCAACCAGATAACACAGGAGCGTCTCGTTATGTTCTTTTACAGTTCTCCACGGCTCGATCATGAATAAATACATACGGATTCTTGTGCGCCAAGATAGCACTTTCTCGGCTTCCATACTCGAACGACAATGTATCGTAAAATGGTCAACAAATTTATTACATACTACTAGGAATAAAAGGAACAAAGAAGAACAGAAATAGGATGGTTAGTGAAGAATCAGATTTTCGGTCATTTTTATTCCACAGAGTACCCGTTAGTACGCAATCTCTATTACAGCTGTGATACATAATGACTACGTTCTTGGTCGATTTCATTAGAAACGGATCAAAGGTACTTCATGATCTGTAAAGTGTTAAGGAAAACTGTGGCAAATCTATGAAATGTACAGCATAAACGAATTCTAAGAAGATTCTGTGAAACATCCGTATAAAAACGAGAATATTAATAACTTCACAGGCGAGTCGCGATAAATCTCGGATAAAGAAGCTAGAACTTTATCGTGAAGATCGTAAGCGAGGAAACGCTCGGATTTCAGCGTATATCATAACCCGGACCGAGAAAAAACTTTACCACCCATTGCTAGGAAATATAGCGCCCCATGATACAACGAGAAATCCTGTGGTGAGCAGCATGGCGGTCTCACTCGTCCATATAACTACTTGTTATAGCATGCAAGCAACCGTGATAAAATACAGAGAGGATCGTTAAAATGTTTCCCTGTATACCCACAAGAGAATATACTTGTTACCTTTCCTCAAGAACAGTACAAAAAATTGTCCCAAGTCGAACGATATACTCGTAGAGAGAATCGTTCTGTGTCGTAATATTCACGATAAGTCGCACGAAATAATGTACGCGAGAGATCGAATCGCTAACGTAATTCAAAGGAATCGACTGGTTGGCTTTGATCGTGGAACTCACGAGTCAGAATAACGCGTGTGCTCGTACTGTGGCAAGCGTTTATCCGCTTTCTCTCTCCGTGAACTTGAAATCGAATTACACGCGTTCACGCACACGAGCAATTCGCTCTTACGCAATTCCCCGTAATTCCAGACACACGAGTACAGTCCGCGGACCGATAGCAGAACCAAGACCGTGAAATCCACAGTACCTACTCTACGACACGTCAACGACCACCTTGCAGTCTTATTGTCTTCGTTGAGAATACAACGCAGTCGCGGTACGCTGCCATTCGCCAACTTTATTCGCCACAATATCCAAACGACGATTTCCACGGTGCCACTTCGTGCGAATAATTTGCATACACGACGCGATGGTGAAAACAGAATCGTTCTTCTCTTTCTTCTCGATTACGTGAATAAGAAGTCTCTATGTAAATAAAACGCCGCAAACTCCGATAAAAATCGTAACGGAGTTCAATTTACTCGATCTCCTCGATAATATCGGTCTTGACTCGATTAGTTTATCGACGTGCAGGCTCTAATTAATGAATTGCCTACCACGTTCCCAAGCACGAACGAAATCGAATGAAAAGCATCGGAAGAAGTGAGGGAAATGGATGAAACAGATCAAATTTAAATAATCGCTCGAGATCTTCCTTGAACCTTCGCCATTAATATGCAGCGATAATCCATTTGAATTGGAAAATATCTTCCAGATAAAATGATAGAACATCGTCCTTCAAATTTCATCCTCTAACGCAAGTTAAAGTTGTCGCGATAAATTTGTACGTTTTCTTGCGATTTATGTTATTCGTTTCTCTCGAAATTATAGCACTCAAGGAATACACGAGGTAGTTAATTCTTCCCACTAACGTAGGAAGTCATTTGCGTCGTTAGTTTAGAAAACATCGTTCTAGGCAGTTTTACATTTTACTGGTGCCGAATTCATTATCGCATTAATTTTAAAAGCCGTCGAAACGATCTCTCGCCTCGCGTATAACAAAACCACCGTCGTTACCCCGACCATCAAGCTGAAATGACCGATGGCGTTTACGCGGCAGTAGCCTATTCTTTCTTACGCAAGGTTTGAACCCTTTATTCTAAGCGAAATAATACCCTTCTCGTCCATGAGCCGACGTGTCGACGTGTCAGTTACGTAATTGCGCCAAACACACGCGCCAGTGGATTCGCTAATTACGAATAGCTGAATGAAACGAAGAAAGAGACCGGTGGCAGAAAATAGAGGCCGGGGATGAAAGATTCACCGTACTGTACGTATATCTTGTTTAGGTTGCGTACAATATACGTCACGCAATTCCCACCACTATGGCATGACATCGCGGTATCATGAATTCTCACACCCAGTAGGAGTGCGTTCACTCCGTGCTCGATGAGTCGTCGACCATCTCTTTTCTTCTGACAAGTATCCCTTGGACATTTTTATCGGCTTACGAACCGCTCGTTAAAAAAAGAAAAATGTATAGGACATGAAATTGCAATCATCGAAAGAGGATTCGGTGAGACCGACTGCCTTTCGTGGATTAACAGATTTTTTAGTAACAATTTCATCAAACCAGATAAACAACAATGCAGATTTGCGGTAATGTACGGGCGATCGCGCTTGGTCTTCGATAGAGACAAGTGATAGTAACGCCGTGTTTCACGATGCATTAACTGCAGCTGTCGCGGCACGTCTGCACAGGACGGACTAGGACCGAGCTATTACATTATGCACATGTGGGTCACATAAATACATCGATCTCATTGGTCGCCGATAGCAATTGGACCGATCCATCCGATCAACGTCAGTGGCAATGGTACAGAGAACGTTTCAGATGCCATGCTCTTGGAAGATGTTCAACCTCTTGGTATTCCACGACAAAGAGCTTTGTTACTTACACGAGTTCGATTCTAATACATCCATCCAATTCTATCAATACCTAACCCAAATCTTTCCAACGAAATTACTCGACAAACCTTTAAAGAACATTTCTGTAATCGTATAGTTGATTTCATTGTACTAAATATGAAAGGAGCTTCATTTTAGAACGAAAACCTTAATAAGACTTGGTTTGTCGTGCTGCTGACTGCTCATTAGCCGATTAAAAAGGCGTATTCTGACACGAAAAAAGAACGGGTAGCTTCCAGTGGTTCCGATAAAACTGACTCACGTCGAATTACCTCATTAACGATGTAATTGATAAAGAGTAAAGACATCTGTACTTAGTTTAATGAAGGGATTATCCATTCATGTCGCGTATATTCACTTTGACGCTTTACCATGCGCAAACGACATTATTGTTTAAAGGAACTGTTTAAGACGGAACAAAGAAAAAGGGGCAGGATATGATACATCAGCTTACCCTAAGTTTTGTCTTTCTTTACTTCTTTCCGCCGAAAGTTATACGTACGGGAAAAAAGTAGTAATATGCGTTGCTGAAGGGTGTCACAGTCGTTAAACTTAGCGCCGAGTCAAACCGTGGGAAAGAAAGGAGAAAGAAAATGATACGTGCGCAGTCACTTGTAAGTTCAGTGGCAAAGGTAGAAACTAAGGTTAGAGGCAGGAATAACCCAAGACTTCTATCAAAGTGGATGGGGTCGAAGTTAGTAACTAAACGAGTTTCTCGCTAACAAACCCACTGGCGCGAAACAATGTCGCTGACAGTCGAGGTTTACGAGGGAATTATTGGAGAAGCTGCGTTAATATTGTTCAAAAGTTTGCGCTACGTGATACAACGATAGGAAATATAGGAGAATCGAGTGGAGAGAAAATGGTTATCCAATAAATTTGAACGATAAACTTCACATCTCCGTGGTTACTAAGGAAATTACTACGGAAAAGTAACCAAAGTATTGAAACGAAAGAGCAAGTTTAGAAATTTAATTGACCCGATCGTTTAACGACGATTTGGAAACGAGCGCGTAATCTACGATAAAATCCTTCCGGCTAGATCGAGTTTCCCGTAAACAAAAGCAACGCTTTATCGAATGTAATGAAAAATAATAGTTACCCAACGATATCACAATCGCTATTAACATATGAAAATGGGGCATTTATGAGGCCGCTTATTATCATAAACGTGCATAATAGGAAAATAACAGGTCGAAATAACATTTCTCCCAAGATAAAGAAATACGTAGCGCATAAAGCTCGCGCCCTGAATTCACTTTTCATTCATCTCACTCGGTAAATAACCGCTAATGAGATGTTGGAGAATAAGGCAGCGCTATTCAAGACCTTTATTAAATCAAGTAGCAAAAGGTAGCGAGATCGTTTGATTTAATCAATGGGCGTATTATAACATAACTGTGTTATCAGCTTTGAATTTCGTAAATTAACGACAAACTTAATCTTCCAATTTGTCGAGTTTCGATAACGGTCGGAATAACGTCGTGAAATTTAACATTCTTTCCGCAAAATGTAAAAAAGACATGGTGACCGTTTCTTCGGCTTATCTCGAAGGAGGCGAAGCAAGGCGAGACAAGGCAAAGCAAAAAGAGAGGAGTTGCCAACGGTCGAAGAAAGGTTGGGAGATAGGAGGAAGGTAGCGAACACTCGACAACTTGTGGATCGTTTCATTATCTTGGAGTGGTACTCGCGCGCAACTTCTAAAGTTTGCCGCGCGGATTCGGGCCATCCGGCAGAGCAGAATAATCATATTACCCATGCCGTGGAGCCTTTGGCAGCCACCCTCTTGACACGATCCTGGCTAGGTACCACGAATCTTAACGCGAGATTCCTATTCGCCACCTCAGATATCATCGGTGTAAATAGCTGCTTGTTTAAGGGGGCTATGTTGTTGTCTGCTTTGAATACAGCCTGCGTATTATGCCGTTGACGTTTACCATTGCATATCTTATCTTGCCTATCTTACTGTTCCGTTTCGCGTAATTTGCATTGCGAGGCAATGCTGTCTGTTTTAATTGAACGAGGAGAATAACTTTGACAAAAGTTACGAAGACGGATGCAAAGTCACGGCGAACCGCGTCAAACGATGCTTAGCCGTATTTTCTGTCTATCAAATTAGTCGGATCGAAACTTTCGACCTCGAAAATATTCAGAAGTAAGAGACACTCTTCTCTATTCGAAATTCTATGCAAAAGCAAAGGTAAATTTGTTGTGCGCTTCAAGACTGGCTATATTGTAATATAGTAATGGATTCGCCGATATTGACTTTCCAAGTATGTACATATTTAGTTCTTGGAAGGAAGAATCAAAAGTCTTCGGGATATATAAGATCAACGTTTGCTTTTCCGGCAAATACATTTCCTACTATCGACGCATATTTTAATCTTAAAATAAGACTCTGGGATAGTAAATTGAATAGTAGGAGTTAGTCGCGTACATACTTTAACTCAGGTTCGGACCTGAAAGAAACACGTTCTTTTTCGCTCTTCGTTTACTGTTACCATCAATTACACTCCCGCAAAGTTCCATTCGTCTCGAAAATAAGCTCTATCGAGGGCGAAAGAAAGATCGAGAAAATACCACGAAAAGAGGAGGGAAGAGAAATTATCCGACTCGAGATTCTTCTCGGTGAAGGAACAGCGAACAAGTTGAGGAAAAGAAAAAAAGGAAAGGGACTAAAATGTAGAGAGGAGGAGCGCGGTTATACGTAATTAAATTTGCAACTGTTAATCGAATTCGAACGGATCGATACCAACTGAACGGCAGAAACGTCGCGAAAGAGTGAAGTGTAGAGGGTGATGCGAGAGGAACGACTTGGGAAGCGAGCAATGCATTGATCAATAAAATCGGACAAACAAACCGGCTAGGCGAGAGGAAATGGTGGTTAAAACTTCCAATTGGAAATGACCCTGACAATGACCAAGAGGCACGAACCAAAGGGGAGGAGAGCAAGAAAAGGAGGTAACCCTTTCTCTTCAATCCTATAATGATGCTCTTCCTGTACCTCCTATTGGTCCAATCGGTGCGTCGCCCAAATCGTCAGTAAAAGTCACACGATCGTCAGAAGGCGTTGCAACGTAGCAACGACACGATCTTGTTTCGACGCACGGTTTTTGTTTGCGATCTTTGTCCTGCTCTTTCCAATTCGTTTACGGCCGAAAGGCCGGAAATTCGAATGATTATCACGCTTGGGGAACAAGAGGGTGGACCGAAATAAAGGCTGCATTCAGAATGGCGTCATCGCGACCAGCGTCCTTCTCGTACGCAATTTAGGTACCATTTCGTAAGTTAATCGCTTCATCAAGCGGTGACTCGAGCCATCGCGGATCATTGAGGACAATGTACGTATGCAAATACATTTGCGAGATTGATGACAGTCGAAAGACATATATCACGGGTTATGCTCGTAATCAATTGACCTTATAACAAGAATGATCTATATAAACTGTCACGATCGGTGTATTGTCAGCTAGAACGTTATCATCGTTTTATCGATAGTTTCAACGTCATCATAGCTTCTTCGGTGTGGAACGATGCAAAACTTTCGCCTCTATAAATCTGTCCTGTCCGTAAACACATCGATGAATCTATTGCCATTTTGTAGAGAGATCGTCTCGAACGATTCTACCTATAAATCTGCACTCGTGAAATGCCATACAACCCAATACTACCAAACTGCGAGAGAACTTGGACTTCTGTTCTAGGTGAAAGTAATTTTCGACATTGTATTTACATGCAAACAAACGGAAGTGGGCAAAGAAATTACTTAAAGTAGCCATCAGGTAAAAGATACTCATATCTAGTTTAGTTATCTAATTTACCTGTCAGCTCTTACCCATTTACCTTTCCCAACATTTACCAAAATTAATGCGAATCTACCATATTGAATCTGTATCTAACTGTTGAGGTTATTCGGTGTGTAAACAGAGAAAACACGTGGATAAATTGTAAGGTAGAAAATATATTTGAATAGAAGTGTAATAAGTAAAAAATACAATTTGAGCTGGTCCAGATCCGCACGCTAGCTGTGTTACCTAATAACTGAAAACCCCGAAGCCAACGTCGCCTGTCTACTGTTTATGGCCTGACTTCGTCGCAGTCTTTTGTCTACGCGCTGTCGATGGCTTCAGTGCTTGAGAAAACTAAAAAGGCCAGATGTAGAGTTTTCTTAAAAGTGGTAACCACTTCAACACTAACTAATACCTACTATAATTTGAGTCTTACGGCGGTAAGAATGAAACAACAAGCCTACACCGAATCAACGATAACGAATGACTCGCAGATTTGGCGTTACCCGTTTTGCATAGATACATACGTTGCAATATATGCGGAAGATGATACATAGCTATGAATATATGCGCATGAACAAATTAACAAATATCGGTTTATCAACTTCTCTATCGATGTCAATCCTTCGTTGTGGCACAATAGTATAGACGGTAACAGACCAAGTCGAAAACTAACCGTACGCAAAACAGAAGATGAAATCAAATCGGAGGAACTGAATTTAGTTACTGTACACGAAAGTAAAGAAACAGTGTTTCAACAGTGTATCGCGTAGTCTGTCAAGGTGCTTTTATAACTCGCCATCACGGTATATGAGTAAACTTAATTAAAATTGGCTGGCAGGATCGATCGTTAGCTAGAATGCTTGACATCGCATCCCCGGGCACAGAAACCGCAATCGACGCAGCCACGCGGCCCTATGATTATCTACACACGATGTTGCGAGCCAACGGGCTCGCGTCGTCTATCGTGCATGAACGTCGTGTACGAAGTCACGAGGAATGCGTCTAAAAGGAGTGGACATTGGGAAAAATAGAGAAAAATAATAGAGATTGCGCGCATCGAAAATTGAGAATCGCGAACGACCAATTATTATCGGTTCCTGGTCTACTCCGTATGTGCCCTGTCTGGACCTACGGAATCCAACTATGGGGAACAGCAAGTAACTCCAACATTGAAATACTTCAACGCTTCCAATCGAGGACGCTAAGATCCTTAATTGGTACACCTTGGTATGTTACCAACGAAACAATATCGCGACCTCAAGATACCCACAGTCAAAGAGGAAATAGCAAAATATAGCGACAGATATAGCAAAAGTATCAACAAACACCGAAACCCCCTAATCACTGGACTACTTGATATGTCAGGCCAGATCCGCAGGCTGAAGAGACACTACCCGCTAGACCTAAACGATAGATTCAATTAGTTATTTAAATTAAGTAATATTTACTTATTTATAATACTTACTTACAAATTATACTTATCTATAATAAGTATTAACTTATTATAAATAATTAGCCATGTTACTGCGCCACGCCAAAAAATTACTGAAAATTCTCAACGCGAGAATTGATTGTAATTTTAATAAATATTAAAAAAAAACTCCGTATGTGCATTGCAGTTTAGTCAAAACCACCTTTTTGCCGCCAGCTCGTTTTTTTTCGCTTTTGCTTTTTGTGCGACCAGGTACCGGCCACCGCTTGGTTACACCTACGATCGTTCGGCTGCGTTCGAATTAGTATAGAATCCCATGCGCGGTGCACTTAATTACACCGTTAACGTCGTTTAATTATCGATAGTGCTTATGTCGAAGCACAGTTTCGACATAAACAAATATCTAGAATAGCTTCCAAAGCACTACGGATTGACGAGATATCGTACCTTAAAGGATCCGTTTCAACTAATTTGCGTTTGTTCTAAACGATTTACCGACAATTGGAATACTCTCGAAATAGCTTAGACAAATACACGATTCTGTCGGTATTATCGGCAACTGTCGATTCCAAGCGAATGCAATAAAGTCTAACGATGGATTCGCCTTCGAACGATGGCTTTTCCTGTTCACCGAACCCTCGTACTTTTTCCCTTTAACGATCACGCGATGAGTCGTTGAATGTCGACTGTCCAGGCTGCCGTTCACGAGTTTAGTAGTATCGGAGAAAGAATGCGCGGTCTCCTTCACAGACAATCGGAGACGATTTTACGCTCGATCGTCGATCCTTCCTACTTGATATCTTTTATGAGACAGAGCCAAACGGTCAAGCGAAAAAGGAAGACCCTGCTGTTGAAAACGCACCTAACGAACAGCACCGAATGAATCGAAAACGTCATGCGGCCTTGTTCGGCATCGATGCGACCGCACGCTTGTAAAAGAGCTCCGAAAACATCGTGTCATGGGAACGACCGCCTCGGTATTACAGTCGTTCTTTGGTAGCTTTATTCGAGAAAGGAATCTCCAATAACTGGTCTCCGTTCGATCGTACTCGAGTGCACAAATCGCAAGAAAGTTATGACTCTGTGGAGCAAAAGATAAGCATTGATGAACGATACTTGGACACTTAAACATGATTTCGATTCGAATTCTGTAATGACATCGAGAAGATTGCGAAGCTAGGGGGGCATCGGGCCTACTTCCAAATCGCGTTTAAAAAGGTCGGTGATCAATGTACAATCCAAGCCACAAACGAACTAGATATGTATTTGCGCTATATTAATTGCAGTTGTTGATGCCGATGCTTCGGTTAATAGGTATTTTCAGACTGATTGTTGGTAATTCCACAGGCATTCCGTTAATTAAAATATGAAGTGACAGCTAGGTCGACATTTATAAATTTAGCTAGGATAGCTAAATAATAGCCCTATCGTGATCCCTCAAGCATTGTGATTGGAGTAAGCGTCCCGCAACTGTTTGCTAATTCGTCGTATTCCATCTCGTGGAAACCGATCGAGCCTTGCCGGGAAATATTAACTGCTTTCGTAATTTTCCGATAGATTGTGCGCTACCATGCCGCATCGCGTCACTCTCTGTACCGCGGCGTTCCATGTACCCCGGAAATTCTCTTTAAAACGCTGATTGCTACGTCCTCTGACCAAGTCGCGCAAATGGCTAACAAACGCTGCTTCCATTGATGCGATAACCTCAACTGCTTTAATAACTATCGACATAACGTAACAGAG
Source organism: Bombus bifarius (assembly GCF_011952205.1). Classification (NCBI taxonomy): domain Eukaryota; kingdom Metazoa; phylum Arthropoda; class Insecta; order Hymenoptera; family Apidae; genus Bombus; species Bombus bifarius. The sequence continues at coordinate 315,302 of NW_022884571.1, read as the reverse complement.
AGAATGTCGGCCCAACGTTTGTACCAGTAAAAAGGTGAAAAGGTAATAACGTCTAATATACGATAGGTTCTTGATCCATCACTCCACATATGTTGATCCGCGACCTTATGGCATAAATCTGATATTCCTTTGGGCGTGAAATTTATTGATAGCTTGGTTTAGCTTTGCGTTCCCATCGCCTCGCATATACGTAAAACGTATAAACGTAGTTACAAACTTTTATGTTACGCGTATTAAATTATAAGGGGAGAACTTTGTCTAATGCACAACAACCACACACGAAGGATAATATTCCAGAACCAATTTGGAAACATCCTTCGTATCGACAACTGGACACGTTTAGATGGCATATTAAGCGAATCTAGCCAACATAGTAAGAATTATTTATACATCGCAGCCTATGCGTGTATTTCAATAAACTCCGTTGGGAATGTCTGTTGGAAATTCCTGGTATAAATTGGGAGGTAACGGGTAGTGACAGAGAATGGAGAAGAAGATAGATTAGAAAATGGGAGAAACAAGAGACAACGAACGCGATTAGAGACACTGTTCTAATACATCGACGAATTGGTTTGCCGTTGTAATCGAAGCCAAAGATTGCTATGTACATGTACGCGGACAATACCGGGAAAGGAGTTAAAGACGAATGACAGGATGGCTTCCCTTTATTCCTGATCCCGGAGAACACGGAACCGCAGCTTCGATCGGCCATTACTTAGAACTCGATTTATTGCCAGCGAATAACGCGCTGGCGCTGCTCACAGCTGTGTTACGGATAATGCAGGTACAGGTGCAGCAAGAGGATGGCTTCCAGGACACACGAATTTATAACGGCTGGCTTGTGTACGCGTCCGACCTTGCTCGGATCGTCGCGTCGTTGGGAAACGAGACCGTGCTTTCCCGGTATTTTCTTTTTTCTCTCTCCTCACATCCTATCACACGGTTCGTTGCCTGTCCGCCACGAAAATCCCTCTAGGGAAAGATTTACAGACTCGTAAATCGTTCCCGATCTGCTCGGAAATGATGTTCGATCTCGTTCCGAGAAAGAGACAAAGACAGCTCGGATTATATATCGACAAGCCGAACAAAGTCTATTTCATATTCCAGTCAGAATCGTGTGATTCCTAATGAAATAATTTTCCTGCGATACACGCATAAGCACGCGGAACAATTCTTGCGGAAGAATTTCTTTCGGGAAAACGTTTTAAACGTTGCCCCGGTTCGAGTAGGCAGGCGACTCGGTTGACTTAGTAACAATAAAAAACGAGATTCATTTCTACGGCCGTATATTCGTCGAGGAAGGACCTACGTTCACGACATTCCCATGTGCAAGGATTTACGGAGAAACTGGCTTTTCAAAGAATAATCCGCAGGATGCGGAGAAAACTTCAAAATTGGTCTTCAAAGTACGGGAACTGGGACCGTGATAAATCGGTCGAAAAGGATATTTGCCGAGGTTCCTGCAAATACCGAATCCTACCTTTGTTGGTCTCACGAGGGTCATAAGTTTCGGTAGCCCAATATCTTTTCAGCTGTTACGACACCTATAATGGTAGTCATTATGCGCGTGGAATACGTAAAACATCGATAAATCAAAAAACAATATGACAAACACGTTCCAAGAAAACGGACAAATCTTCATCCAAGGATCGAATTCGGCCAATTTGCGAAGCCAACACATTTAATCGATATCTCTTTTTCGATTAACTCGAGGAATATCACATACCATCGTCTATAGATACAACTCATTTACACAAACGTACGAGTGTACGGAATCGTAACAGAGACTTAAGGTTACGCACGACATGCGCCCGCAACGTCCAGCAACCAAGTATGTATGTAGAGTACCTCTAGGTATTCGTGGCACTGCTCTTCGAACACTGGTTCACCTTGGATGTGTCTCGACTCCGACTCGCCTCGCATACGACTCGTCGCGGTCAGTTTGATAATCTTACGAAAAGAGGATAATTTGATCAGGTATTACTTATGAAAAAATTGCCTAATAGCTAGGTGTCAATTGATTCTATTCAATCTTGAGATGAAAACAAAGATATTCTACGCTGATAGCTCGTTCAAGAGTATTCTTCTCTACGCAGAGACATTAAGTTACACCACTATTCGATCGACCACGCTACAATGACTGTCCGTTTTCCCAACCTTAACGGGATGCTGGTGCGAAACATTTAGAATCTAGTACGTGAAATCCTCGATGACAAGCCAATTCTCGCTTGTCACAGAGCAAAAAAACGCAATAAATAGGAGAAGGCAGAAGGTTAGACCACACACGATAAAAGCACAAAGAATCGCTGCCAAAACGCGTAACACAATCTATGAAATCTCTATCTATCGACCGTTAACCACCAACAATTGCGTTCTAGTAAGAAAAGACGTGTGCGCTGTTCAGGAAAAACCTTGTCAAATGTTTAGATTATAAAGTATGTCTTCAGAAGAAATCTTAATTTCGCTTTTAATAGGGTGGTCTGCTATTTCGGTTAGGGGCAATATTTAAAGTCAAGAGAAAGAAAGAAAAATAGGCGAAACATCGTGTTGCTCGCAACACCGTGCAATACCGTACAATTGATTCATTAACTACATTCACAGCATCCACACAATGTTTAAGCGACGGTCTTTGCAAAGGCATTCAAGCGTGAAGACAGCTTCCTTCCTTCCGGTCCAAACTCTGCAACCGGGTTCAGCAATTCTACAAAGTTAGTTTCGACTGCTCTGACCACGAGTGCCCATCACAGTCGCGTTCGAATGTTCCTTTAACACCAGGGTTACGACTGCTGCTGTTACAACGTGGAGTTAGCCGACCGCAATCGTTACAGGTAATAATATGGCATCTACAAGCCAGGTAGATGTAGTTTTGCCCGGTGGATACTACTTCCAAGTTTGCACGATTTTTAAAAACCGGTTCCCGTCAGAAATTCCGAAACGATCCTTCTTGAGGGGACACTCAGACTCGAAGGTGCCTACCTCTTGTTCTTGCGAAACGTTCTAACTGTGTTTTACGATTCGACGAGTTTCGATGAAATTTCCGTATTCATCCACGCGTCAAAATTACGTTCCAATCTTATTATTTTAATTGTATCAATACAAACGCAGCGATACGTTTTCATTTGACAATTATTATTGAAAATGAAGACCTCCCTGTTCTTTCATTCACAAATCGTTGAGTCGTTTAAGTAACTGTCTTTCGATAGAATTGCAATTGATATAAATAACTTTGCGATACAATGTACAACGTAGTTCTACTTACAAACACTACTTGAAAGTGTACACAGTTTTTAAGAAATTGGTTTTATGGAAACAACTTGAAACAACCCCGGCCATGATAACGTTCCGGTGTTAAAGTACGTTTCTTTTGTACTCACGAAACTCTATAAAAACTTTTAGCCATTTCAAGAAGTTAGTTTTGAGTACTGCGCAAACCACCATCTCACACGGACCTTGCATACCTACGCATTATTCTAGCTTGAAAGTTCCGACTTACGTACAACGACAGTACTTGATCCACGTATCACGTATACGACCAGGGTGTGTTAGAAAAATGTTTAAACTTGAAGAAGACGTAAAGATCGACCGTGTAACGATATCATAATGCAATGATAAAGTTAACGAGTAACAGACGACCATCCATTTAACGATATTATGGGTGAAATTCTCGTCAAGAATAATCCTTCAACTGGTAGGAGGTCGCAACCGCGCCCTGAGGAAGCGAGCTGATCATTCGGGAAAGTGAACAAACCACGTTCCATCCCTACCACCATCGCGGAACCAAGGTTCTCCCTTTGCTTCATGCCCATCTGCGTGGTTCTGATCCTACCATCCGTGGCCCACGATTCCTCCAATCCGCCCAACATCTTCTCTCGGCTCAGCCGCGTCTTTTTCTTCGTCTGCCATTCACTCGCTTCATCGACCAACAACGTTTCTTAGTCTAGTATGATCATGTCCGATGTCTCTTTCGTTTTTTCATCCTGTTTCCGCCTTTTCCGCTGCGCTAATAACTACTTAGACGAGAGAAATTCCACAAGAAAGTCACGGAGAAAAATCGGGTCGTGAATATGGGAACAGTTTAGGCGAAACCAGTGCTGTCGAGTATCGACCAGACCGGTATCCAGCCTGTGAGTAATCCTACAGGCGTGCTCCTATGTTTACAAACACGGGCAAGTTGAAGGAACCATGAATGACCAATGCATGGAAACGCTTTGATTCAACGTACTAATCAACCTCCTTGCCTTGAGTCGTGTTTCGTAATGCGAGATTGCGATATACCGATCTAGTTTTCCGCGTTCCAGCGCGTTTATCTACGTGACTATCGATGATCGCCTATACGCGACTAAATTTTACTATTTGAAACACTGTTCAACGATAACAGTTACCAATGCCATTCGATACTTCTTCGTACGAATGTATTCTTGTTCCTATCGCGTACGCGTCACGGCTAAAGGTATTTTCAGCCATGGAAAACACAATTTCATTAAACTTCTTCGTGAAGAGATAACGTTTGACGAGCGCGATCTGCCCGAGGCATGCATTTAATCCCGAGCACAAAGCTCACCCGTCGTATAATTAAAATGTTTCATTCAGCTACATAATTACTATCGAACACCAAAGATAGTGCCGCGTTGGTTCGGTACAACGAATTCAAGAGTAGCCGGAAAATACTCAACGTTCGTACACTCTCGCGGCAAAATTCCAGCAAAATATCCAACTTTGATACTGAGTGGAAGAGAAGACGAGGGGAACGATAGAAAGAAGGTAACCGAGGACGAGAATAAGAGTGAGCAGGAGAGAAGAGGAGAAAAGGGAGAGGGTACAAGAGTAGCAGATGGAGAAAGGGAATAGAGCTCGTTTCGTCCGTTCCTCTCGTATAGTTGGAACGAACTTACTTTGATCCGTTGATCTCGAGATTAACAGATGCCCCAAGGGTTGAGGGCAAGGTGGCGGTAGAGGAGAAGCATGTAACACACGCGGATAGCTTCTACTCAAAGTCGCTTCTTGAAATAATTTCGATTTAGATCTGACGATGCCACGTCACCATATGTTTCCGTCAAACTCTGTGCTATTGCGCTCGAATCGAAACTCTCTTCGTGAAGGTCTAACGGTAAACATGGTCGGACGTCAAGGAGAAAAGACCGTAAATGGAAAATTCATTTTTGCTCGGCGAACATTCACGAACGCGAATTGTATTTCGTAGAAAAGTATTTAAATACATGGTGTAGTCACGGAACATCAGAGTCATCGATCAATAATACTAGCTCGTATTCTACGTATTCTTGCGTGGACGATACGAATTCGCTTTAATCCGATGATCTCGAGATTAACGGATGCCCCAAGGGTCACTAGTAAATTCCTGTATCAGGAACGCCAAAGAGCAAGGAATGCAATACGGCAAAGACTACGATGTTGATCGTCAGCCCGAAGTTTCCTTGGAAAATGAGGGAAATGTCAACGTACTCGCACGATCTCGAACGAATACCAATTGGAAACGCCGATCGTCCGCCAGGTCGCTAATTAATTGGAAGCACGTTGAAGTATTTCATCGATCTTCGAGATACAAGTCACTTGTCTCATTATTCGAATATCTAACACCTAAAATGGAATCTTTTCCTCTAAAATTATGGATAGCATCGTCCCGTAGGATTCTAATCGGTTGAACGATCTCGAAGAATTTGATTCAGGTAAAACCACATCCTCGGTGTTTAAAGTAGCGGTTGCTGCCCTACAGGTATTTGACACTTGGTCGGGAAGATACAAACGATACGCACGAAAACGAAGACTCCTTGTGGGAAAATCAACCTTTTGAACAAAGTCGAGAAAGAAGGAGTACCACGATGCGAAGATAACGTTCTTCACTTACAGAACACGCGGAACTTGAACTCATTTCTGACGTTGAAAATTCACTTTAATTTACACATAATATAGAGAATGTAATATGAAAAAATAATTACCTGTTGGCGCAATTCAGGCTGAGAAATTAATTTATCAATTATTGTGAGAGCAGAACCGATTGTGTCATCTTTGAAATTTATAAATATTAGATAATCGTAACAGGTGCGTTATAATTTATAATTAGATAGATATTTTCCCAAAAGCTTCAAAGCGAATACACTGCGCTAAATCACGCGTTTACGTCGATGCAAACGCTCGAAGTAATAAGAAAAGAGAAGTAAAGCGGGTTGCGTAGTTGCCATGGAACGCATTTTTCGAATAGTGAAAAGTTGAGATGCAGAAAAGTTTTTAGCAGTTGAAACTCCGAATCTCCGACCCACAAATTGCTATCCATTCAGGATTATTTGAAATTCGAAGAAACTTTTGCCTCAAGTGGTTTTCTTCCTTGAGTGTCGCAAGCGACTTCAATCAAGTCGAGTCTTTCCGATTCGTTTCTCATGCTATTCGTATTCTCTTTCTCCTTTCTTTCTCCTCTCTTCCGATTTTGTCTCGGCATGTAACATATTCATCGAACATATTCATCTACTGGCCCTCATCTTCCTCCATTGACACGTTCGACCAAATCACGAACGCTTATTACACTGTTTTGCTGCTTGCATTTTTCCCTCCGTCGCGTTTCAACGAGAACGTAACAGGATATCTTCAAACCGGTACTCCGAGCACACGAATCGCACGTGAATAAGGACCAATGACGACGTGATCGTATTGAATTCCATAAAATTAGTAGAAGTCAGAGTGCATACCCTGAATGCCTGCAATTGCGGAAAAATGTCTAGTCACGTTTGCACGCGTGTCGAACGGAATATACTCTTCATCTTGCTTCAGGCGAAATAAGAAACTTGAATTAAAGGTATTTCATGTCTGGAGATACGCGACTACCGACGTATAACCGATACGTTTGTAAAGATACTAGACTCGATTTCAAGATTCTATTCATGCTCACATAGAACGGTACACTTTGTATCGCGACACGGATTGTAAACTAAGTGTTACTGTATTACGAGGTTTCAATTGACATCTGCCTTAGATAGTAATATCGATATTTGGTTCCGTGACGACGAACTACATGCCACGTATATATGTACATATATAGCATAATATCAACCAACGATACATCTAACATTTGCTTATAATCTGTTCCTTCGAGCACGCAAGGAAGTCCGAAAGCAGCTGTAATCTTATTAGCCGAGTAAAATGATTTGCATTTCGTATCATGAATTACCAGAATCGATCAAGTGCTGGCAAAAGTGTATCTTTCTTCTCAGATTTTACGAGCCTCGGCTCATTTTTTATTGCGCGGTAAACCTGCTGCATCTTTTCGATCTACGACGATAGCTCATTTTTTTCCCACGAATCATCGTCAGTATCCAGAACGCGTAGTTACACGCTGCTATGCTACATCATTCTTTAACACCATTTAACTGCCGTTTAAACGTTTTCTTTTTTTTTTTCCTTTTTTGTTTCTTAACGTCGTTGTTTCTTACGTGTCGTTCTTGGATTTTCCATACCGAAGATTACCTTAGATTTTCAATTCGTGTTTATATCTTCTTGCTTCTTCTACTCGCATATTTGAGTAAACCATCCATGAATAATATATTCCCATCGAACGGAACATCGTGTCCTTACATACCATTCTCCAATCCCACATCTAACTTTAACTATCAATTCTGTGCTTTGAGCTACCTTCCTTAAAAAAGAATTCTGTTACACAACGAAACAAATTAAAATTAATATCGCTAATGCTATGGAACAAAACTGCGTAATATTTGTAACCTTCAACGATTTGTAACTCATTTACGCGAACGAAGAGTTTAATTTGGTTGAGCTATTAACCGCAATACAATCTTGTTGAAATAACGAGAGTGAGAGAGAGGGGAGGGGAGGAGGGAAAGAAGCAACTCGCCCAAAAATACAAATCTATACACAGTATATTGTCGACAAATCCATACTGTTGGCTTGATAAAATATCCCGATTCATCACTGAACGCAATTGGTTTGTCGAATATACGAAAATTATGCGTTCCGTACGATAAAACAAGCTCAATCAAAACGATGATAATCACCGATTACAATGCACTAATTACCCTACATCCTGACGGTATCAATGAAACCTTGATTACGATACATTATATCATATGCAACTAATAATGTCGTTTTAAAGTCTAACATGCAATTCACACGATGAATACGATGACGATAATAATTGGTGGTTAATATACGTACATTTGGATTTTTCGGCAGTGGTGCGGTAAGTGCATCGAATTACATTAGCAATATACAGGGTGGTTGGTAACTGGTGGTACAAGCGGAAAGAGGTCGATTTTACGCGAAAAAAGAAGTCGAAAATATAGAATAAAAATTTTTCGTTTGGCTTTGTTTTCGAGAAAATCTACTTTCAATTCTCGCTCGGTACGCGTGCACTTTATCACGTTTCGTTATAATGGATCTCACTGTAGATCGTTGTCTCGATGGAAAAATTAAAAAAAAAAGAAATGAAAAAAATCGTTATTCTATATTTTCGACTTCTTGTTTCGCATAGAATCACCCCCTTTCCGCTTGTACCACCAGTTACCAACCACCCTGTATATTAGCAAAGTTGATTAGACAGTTTGCGATTCTCCCTTCGCTATTCACACACAGTAAAGGATCCGTTGTTGTAGTCAGCGGTGCTATGTAACACGAACGGAGTTAGGGTACAGACTGTAAAGGCCCGAGAGTCGACTTTGGAGAAAACCCGCGTGAAAAAGAAACCGAGAGAAGATCGAAAAAGGACAATGGATGATAAAGGAAAGCATAGAATAGAAAATCGCAAGTTAGAGAAAGGGGAGGAAAGGGAAAGACAAGGGGAAGAAGAAGGAGATGAAAAAGACTCGAAAGATTTCTGTTATTTGACGTAATGATCCTTATGGAATGCGACGAACGCAGCCGGGAGAATATTTTCTTGCCAAGGCAATCTTACCTGCCTCCACTTCACCCTGTCTCTCAAAACACTCCTTGCCTTATTTTCTTCCTCTTCCGGATCCTGTCATCGATCTAAAAAGAATCCAACAAAATACCATCTTCGAAGCAGTTTCCTTTAAATCTCTACGCTAATTTCAGAAACAATAGAACGTTCAGTTATCCAGCGGATATTAGAATTTCACGAATGAATGCTACTTGCTGATTAAAAATACCGAACAAATTTTTAAATGACACGGACGTTTGGATCGAGAGAAAGAAAAACTTTAAAGGGATTATATTTGGAACATATATGTAGATGCAAGAGGTAAGCATAAACTGTTAAAATATCCCTCAATCGAAAAGAGTGCCGTCGTCGAGTTTCCTAGTAAAGAAAATACACTGCCACGTACTTTCCAATATTGCCTGAGAAAAATACTTCACCTAACCAAATTACTCACCACCAAAACCTACCATCGTTTTCCGATAAATGCGGAGGAACCCTCGCATCGAAAGTCTACCGCGTAAAAAGAGAGAAACAGGAAGAAACAGACATTGGCTTCTTTTAATCGAGAAAAGTGCTGCACAAGATAATTTATGAAAAAAGAGAAGAGAAAAGATATTTTAAATTTCTGCAATTGCGAAAAATAATGGTTAACGTAGCGTTTGATTGTAAATATACGTAACGTCGGAAACTATTATTTTTTACGCGTTATATCGCACGATTCATCATGAGGAAAACTCTTGTAACTAAAAATTGTAATCACGCTCTGCAGTGTGTGATTAATTCATCGGAGCAATTTCACACAGTATATACAGGTAAATTGTATTCATGAAATACCATCACGTCGGCATAACATAACGTTGAAAAGATCCTTTGGGAATCTCTTCTGAGAAACTCTATTATCATGTACGTATATGCCTAAACGAAACGTAAAAGATTAACAGAAATAAACGATCGCGATATGCATGCTACCTTTTGCAATGAAAACATAAGATCGCTGGCCGACGAGAGCAAGCAGCTCCTTCACGAAACGGTAGCAGTGGGGCACCGGAAAAGTTTTGACAGGAATTATCGATGAGTTTCCACAAAGTAGAAAAATCAAACGAAAGGGTTAAGACCTGTCGTTTTTCCCAAGGCTCGGCCAATCACGTAAAGTGCTTACCTATCTGCGTGCTTACTTTACCTATGTATACTTTTACTCGCGCGAATATTACGCATATACACGATCGCACGATCTCGCGCACAAACTGTGCATGTGCATACGGTACACACGCACGTGTACTCCTGCAAATATTTACGTGCGTGATACGTACAATATAAGCGGGTAGGCAGGTATCTCGATCCGAACCTCCATTATCGAACGAAAGAGACTCGTGAAGAGAGAACAAGCGAAAGTAGAAGAGAAGGCTGAAAACCACCCTCCACACCGACTATCCGGCCTTCGGCGAAGAATCAATGCGACCACCTCCCTATACCCTGCATCACCACCCACGCTTTCCTTCCTTCTTCTCTTTGTTACTATCTCTCACTGCCTCGTATCACAAAGAATAAAATACGATATAAAAAAGAGGCTGTGGTCCGTACGATTTACACATCGACCAAGTTCCATTCTTAATTTAAGAATCCAATTTGCATTGTGAATGGTCAAGCGAACGACCTACAATCGAAATATCGCTAAGTATCGGAATATATCGGTGATCGTCAAAAGAAATAAGAAGAAACTAAACCAAACTGTAAAGAAGATTTTTTACCGAAAAGTTGTATGTACAGGGGATATTTGTAAGCCAGTAGAGCGAGCAAGAAGAGAACTTTCCCGTTCGAAAGAAATACGTTATAAGATTTGCACAACTTTCTTGTAAACGCGATTATTCAAATTTCAGGTTTTACGGTCTTTTGGAAGGCTATACCGATAACACTCGCGGCGACACGACAGGAAACGACGTAAGCTCGAAAAATCGCGGATAATCATATCCTGTGGTAGCGCGGAAACCGATGGTTGGAAAGCGACAGAAAACGATTGGAAGACTCTATTGAGTCGCGCGCAAACCGAATGATATTTTGACCTCGAAAAAGGGGCACAGGGAAGAATCCAAAATCAGACGACGCGATGGGAGCGAGCAAGTGGAAGGGCTTACGTGACTGCAATGTGCAAAATTGTCCTTGGAAGGAAATATCAGATCGACAGTCGTGCATTATCCACGACACAGTGGAGCATATGCAAATTACTAGTTCCAAAGGCAACCGGAGAATTTTCGGTAGCAAACCTCACTCCAATAATATACGACGAAATCTAAACGAGGAGAGAAGAGTATAGATATACCTGATGTACCAACGTGTTCTTCGTCAGAGACAAAGCAAAATACATGTAACAAGAGCGAGAAATGCAAACATTCAACGAAGACTCTCCTTTGAAGAATCTACGATCATCCAATCATCGATCAATGCAACCGTATAAAGAATACAGAACAACAGTCCATCGAAAAGGACAAACGTTGTGAAATATGAAATGACGCTGAAAATAACGAGAGAATATCTCGGATTTCTTGAGCCGTTTCCTTCGAGGACTTGTCCACCATCCACGAGCAAGATTCCTGCTTGTGACAGTACACCTTTTCCTCTTCTTTCTCTCCTTCCCTGTATGTTTCTCCCAGAGGACAAGTCATCGATATCCCATTGATATGTAAATTCCGAGTTTCCATCCAATGAGCGAGCAACATCCTCTAAAACCTTCCCCTTTGCGTCCTTCGTTTTTTCTCCATTTTCCATAACGCAAAGAATGCTACTTCGTCGCGAGACTAAGATTATTACGATGTTATTACAGTCGGAAGACGTTGGATATATCTTCCGAAGTGAAGCGGAATTCCATGTAAATGGAAGTCATTCCATAGCGGCGCTTAACTCTCGTACAGGTATAATGCCATTAGTTACAAATGAGATAAACACATCCTTGAACGAAAAGCTCAAGATCATGCGAACGTTGTTAGAAGAAACTATGCGTCTTTTAACTATGAACGCTGTTTAACAAAGACCAGAAAATGGCATGTGTAGATTGGTTGAATGAAAATTCTCATACGATAATCGAAGATAAATAGCGTTGTTCGGCAATGGAACGAAGAACGAACGGATTTATTCCCGGAAACAAGACCCAAGGCCTTTTCAATTTAGAGCAAAGTCGTTAAATCGAGCAGGTGCGCGAAGAGAAAGGGGGTCGCAAGACGGACAGCTCTTTCACCTGTCGCACTGTTTTCGAGTAACGAACGCTCAACCCTCGCCAATTTCCATGTTCCTACCCTTCGCGTCAAGGTAAGGCAAATGCTGGGCCTTCTAGTACAATGAGTTACCAGCCTGTTCTGACCACAAATACGCTGAATATGCATGAAGCCCTTGTCTCTACTATCGGTACGTACGTCCTCGAATTAGGTTTCCCGCAAGTTCTTCGAGTCCTGTTCGCGCTGATGCTCCAGCCACTCCAGGAGCTCTCTAGTCACCTCTCGTAACCTTCTCGAGGGCTATGCTTCGTTGAACCTCCGCCGCGCTTTTCTGCACACGCGTACCCCTTTGGCTATTCTAAACTCGAGAGCTTCTTTGACCGCGAATCGATAAATCGGAATCGAAACTTCGAACTCTGTGAATAAGAACGACGTTCCACGAAGGAAAGAAACAGGTCAGAGCGAACAAAGAGACGCTCGTGTATACAAAACGAAATGCTTCTTAACGATGTGAAGAGCGTTAAATATAAAACGGAGAGCGGAGACGGTCCTTTACCTTTGTTTTTTAAATAATTTAAATTTTAAATTTGTAGAGGATATAACGGTTGCTCGACTCTCTCCATTTGCAATCAAAGGTCCGTGGAAAAATATAAACTCCCCTTGCTTTCTCACGTATTATGCACAAACACGCGAGTTATCGCGGCATTTCACGGATACGATTACAATCCTGAAATACGCGCGAAGATAATGCGCCAACAGAGTTCTCACGTGTAATAAGATATAATCTGAGTTTCCTGTTGCACAACAAAAAGGAACTTTAACGAATTCCACTTTTCCGGCCGCCTACCTCAGGAAAATAACTCTCTTTTCGTTCTTTTCCTCTAATAATGTGTTTTTCCGTACTGTTATTTTGTTGCCACGACGAATAATAAACCTTAGAGAAGAACACAGACAATTCTACGCTTTTAATTGTTTGCCATTACGGAGTCAGGAATTAAAGTGGATCTTCCAACTGCTCAAACTGTTCCGGAAGGAAGAAAAAAATTATACGAAATGAAATTCGTTGCTCGATTCTCTTTTAAACGATTTGCACTCTCTTCCCGAAGCTTCGCAATTTAATTCTTCGTCACACTTCTTTAAAAAGTCACGAGGCACAAGCGGACGACTACGACGATGAAATATACATAAACATACATATGTATATATATTATACACATATATACCTACGTGCACACGAAGGGAACAAAACTGAGATACGATCGAGCACGAGAAGAAAAGATTTTCGTCTTCTCGCGTGCGAATTCCGTTTCACGATGGCGTGCACCGTTTTTAAAAAGAAAGAAGCAAAAACGAAAAATATTTCACTTCCCGCAGTTGCTTTTATTTTCAACGTCACGCGCCGTCTTTCCCTTACCCGCAAACAATGCATTTATCGACAATCGAAAGAATTTTCGTCTCGTTAAAAAATAATTTTCTCTTTCTCTCTTTCTCTCGCACATACACACGCACGTACGCACGCGCGCGTATTCTCGCATCCAAATCTTTAAAAGTTGATCGCGCTCAATGTATATGTACATATTTATAGGAAATACCGGTCTCGCTCGATACCGACTCGCGGCCCTTTGCATTCGAAACAAATACATGTACACGTGTGCAGGATCCGCGAACGTAAAACCAATATCGGCGCGGTGTGGTTATCTACATATTGCAGATATAGCAATATTCTATAAATAATCTGTACAACTGAGATGGGGAACATGGCAGAGAGTTGAAACTATTCACCGTCCTACGTGAAAAAGATCTGCCTACTTTTTCATCCACAAATTTCATCTTTTCGTAAAGCGCGAAGGATAAAATTATTGTAACATATTGGTGTGTACGCAAGGCAAATGTAAATAAAATACAAGCATTTCCAGCCATCTGTATTTTAAGATATAAAAACTTTTGTGAATTAAACGAGATACGTGTTTGTATGGTATTATTATTTTTTATAAGCCCACTTTCGTCAGGGTCATCTAACTACGATGAGTTGTAATATTAACAGCGTTAAAATTCCCAAATTCAAATCCTTGTTTAGTAAGAAAACTTAAAAGTTATTACATGCACTTGCGTAAATATGTATGTATAGGACCGTAGTAGAAAAATATAAACGACGAAGAGAGACAAAGGAATTTCTCGTCGACGCTATCAAGAAATAGAAAGAGAATTCACAAGTTACCAGTCCATCTCCTTACTGTAATGTATCGGTGTGACTTATTTTTCGACATGCACGACAAACATCCCCGAAATTCAGAAAATTCCTGTATTCTCGCGCCACAGACGCCTGCATGTTTTAAATCTGAAAACAAAACAATCTCGAGAAAACGGTTTCAAGCCTCGTTGTAGTACGAGCTAAGGTCGAAAACAAGGTTTGATGAACTGGCAGGAAACGGGCAGATAGATTCTACAAGTTTAAGTTCCGTATCTCGATGAAATCAACAGATCAACCGTATCGGCGTAATCAATCGATCGTAACGTTTCTTACAAAGCTTCTTTTCGAGCAATTCGTTAATCTAATTGTCACCATACGACGATTATCACCCGTGCCGGAGGCTTAATGATCGAATAAAGTTCGATTGTGAATCGTGGTAGCCGCGAAAAACCAAATATTGACATACCATATTGAATTAGACGACGACGATGGTTTTTCGGAGATGGAGGAGAAAGCCGTTCGATGATGTGTTAGCTTATCGGGAATCCAGCGTAAAAAATTACATGGATTCGAACGACACATGATATTCGAGAAACGAAAACTCATCTTCGAGATTGGCTTGCGAAATGCAGCATTCAAGGACGGTTCGCGGAAAAATATATATAACTGTAAGCGTATCGACGACAAGGATAACGTGGTTACGGCTAGAAAATATATTATTATCTGTACAGGTACGCGTTGTATCTACCTACCAGATATGTACATATTTAATGCTTCGAATTATTAACAAATGCGATAACGTTGGACGGCTCAACCGCAAAACATAGCAGTGGCAAGCAGACAGAATAAAGCAGAAGTTATAAAATAATTATCCTGCTCGCAATATTTTTTCGAGCGAAAGATTAAATGGCATCAGAAAGCAAGAAGAAGCATAAAGTCATCGATATTGACCTATCAAAGTAGCAGCGGCAAACGTCATCAGTGCTGAATAATGTCGATTTAATGTCGAATAATGCCGTCGTCGTCGTTATTCCGGAACTGGCAGGAAACAGTGGCTGTTTCAATCAACTCAGCCTTGGCAAATTTCCTGCGAATAGTTGCAATTTGCAATTAAGATATAGGCGCATCGCAACGATAGCTTTCCCCCTAATAGACATTATCATCGACGGCCGCTACCACGCCATAATAACTGCGCATAATGCGTCACAAATTAATGATTCAGAGAACGATGATTGAGCGATTGAAGACGTGCGAACGAATAGAAACATATTAATTAAAAGTAATCTTTCTTACATCCTTTACCGGGAATCGATAGCGGTTAACATCGACGATAGCGATTGTACGCATCCGTCCTGGTCCGTATCGTTTCGTTTTGCATCGTCGTGTCACGAGGCATGACAAATGTCAACGCGGAAGCGTTGACGTTGAGAAACGTCTCGAGTGAAATGCTTTCGAGGTCGGTAAATATTTACGACTTCTGTGAGTACAGATTCTACATCGAATGGTAAGCTTGCAGTTCCTTGATTTTTGACAAATGTACTTATATTTGCTTCTTGGTAAATAACCGCCGTGTACAAAGACACGACAATATCCGGTACCAGATGTCGGAAACCTCTTAATGTTTGATCTTGCATATACGTTCGTCAAATTTTCATATCAACACGATGATGCTATTTGCAAAAACATTAACACAGCGGATGTGGCGCAGTTTCCCCGTTCACGGTCGCGTAATACGAAACTCGTCAAGAGGTTAGATTTCTAATTTTGTCCCGGTAGCATGTTAAACCAGTGTGGAATAAACAAAACATTGCTGTACGTAATATGAGAAATGCGACGCAGAAGCCGAATAACAAACGAAGAAAAGATAATAAATGACGCTATTAGAACGGCAATAGATAAAAGAAGAAACGCTTACCAAAAAAGATGAACACCGTGGAGAAGGAACGATCTGCCGTAGAGCCGATCTCGCAGGATGTAGAAGAAAAATCCTCAAAAAAGCAACAAAAGGGGCACTGGATAAACAAGAGCTCGCGGAACACAAAAGGTTCAGTCACAATAAAAGCACGTAACGACACCCGGCGGCGGTCGAAAGATTCGTAGAGTCGCACCGCTCGACTTGACTGCAGGAAAAAAACAACGGTGTCGCGAACTTGACGCGCAATCTCTGGCGCGACGCTTAACGACACTAATATATGAAGGGAGAAAGAAGGAAACGGAACTGAAAACGACTCGATCACCGTGTTCACGCAACGGAATCTGTTCGCAGACAGCAAGGGAGGTCAACACGAGAGGAAAGAAGAAACGAGAGAAAGAGGAACGGACGGCGAAAAGTAATGTGGGCACGCGGTCTGCGGACGAGTTTCGGAGCTTCGAAAGTAACAACACGTAAACGGAGCAGTTTCCCGTACGAGGCTCTGCCGGGTACTGGGGGTTCGAGCCGGGCTATCGAACGCACCTCCGCGCGTCGACCAATAGGCGCCATCACCGCGTTCCACTCAGCCAATCAACGATAGCAACACCGGCACCGTCTACACACGCCGGGTCCGAACCGCCGTAATCAAAATCTTTAGGTGACATTGCTTTCATTATATTTATATATTAATCCCTAAATTATTTTTCTTTTCATGTTAATACATTTACTGCTTATGGTACTGCTTATCGATCGATTCTAATGTATCGAATAAACACGAATAGATCTTCGGTAATGACACAATCATTAACTGTGACTTTACGGTCGAAAGCAAAGAATTTTTAGCCTAAAATCGATTGGTGTCATTTTAAAAAGAATTCTTGACGAAGAAGCTATATGAATTATTGCTCGCTCCTCTTCTTTTCCTTATCATGATTAACTGTCTGTTTTTGAAAACGCCTATTTAACACCGAACTATACTCTGCAAAATTGCGATGGAACGAGAAATACAATAACGGTACGTGCAACGTATGCAGCTACGATACGATCCCTTGGGCAATAACCGAGATGGGATTGCTCTAACGCATATTAACGCTTCTAATTTATGCGAGTCCATCGACCGTGCGAGATCGCTCAAACCCTGCTCACTATTCAACCATAGTATCGCGGTTGGCCACTCCGTGCAAACTGCCAAGCGTGTCACTGTGAACGCGTTGATCAATGACTATAAAGGCGTAGAGAGAGCCCTTATATGTAAAAACCTTAACTTAACTCAGATTTTCATCGATATAAACTAAATAATTGTTCGTTAATTGGTACAATTTGAAACTTTCGATGGCGTCTCTTCCGTAGCTCGTCGTAACTTACGAATCATTTCATTTGCTCAAACGATAATCGTGCTTTCGAATAAATCTTGACACGACAAAACAACAATCTATTAACAACGTCCCCTTAATTATACTTACATAATAACACTTCTCAGAATATCAATCAAATTAACAGTATAGTGTCAAAACGAGTTGTATCAAACAGATATACTATTAATTAATTAATATCTCAGTTCTCTACACAATTAACACTAATAAGTGGAAGTGGCACTCCTTTTAATTGCGTGCAATAGGCTCACAATATATAGATAGAATCACAATGATTGCAAACTAAAAAACTTTGTCAAATTAACGACGTATTTCATAATTACTTTTATAAAATTAGCTCGACCTTTAATTGTAAAAGCTGGATGTGAAACGCGAACAACCATCACTCCAAAGAACCGAACGAAGTAACATAGACATAGACTGCCATTCGGAGAAAGCAATTAATTTTCATGAAACGTTTAATCCATGGGCAACAGTGTAAGCATAGTGCAACCTTTCACCAACAAAGATATTATGCTTTAATTAGACAAAAGAGTTTCATTCCTCGATCTAATTTCCATGGAATAACTCTAACGACTATTCCCTCCTGAATAATCGTTTATGGAACTTTTCACACTTTGCTGGATTACCATACTATCGTGCAATAAGAACCGAGCTATAGCTTCTCGAGCACCACTTTACCTCGTGGATACTACCATTTTTCTTGGCAAACGATCATAAACGTATCTTAGTAATCATGATAATTACTAAAATCGTAACCCATCACGCTACACACTCGCCGTCGTAGCTACCATTCGTGGTAGCGTAGAACTGAAATTTATAACATATAATACGATACTGATGTAAAAGCGAGGATAAATTTAGTATTTTAACACGAAATATCAAGAGTACTATTCCTTTGCAAATCGGAGTCAGTTCAAACGTAAAGAGAAAATGAACTAAAATGACGCATGCATTTTCAGGAACAAAGATGTTCCGGTAATCCATAATCATTTCTTCGACAACCGCTAACAATGATCGTGTGCTAGGCCAGTTAATAAATAACTCTTTCGTCCTTCTTAGGTCCGTTAAATCTTCAATCTGCTCAAAAATGACAGCTGCCTTATTTGATTCTTTCATTGCCTAAAGTGATTCGTCTTCGTTATTATCTGCATCAGCGTGCATCCTGATGAAGATACACTATAGTAATGAAATTACCCAAGACTAAATATAATGTAACTAATGACTAAATATAATGACTAAATATAAATTCTATTCGAATTTTCACATTGTTTTTCGAATACCAGAGAAGCTACTCGAACGTTTCTCAGAAACTGCTACTATAACTAGAGCTTTATCCCTTCGGACATTGAAATACTGTCTATCCGCTGATTAATCCAGCTCCTTTAGTCTCTTCAATCTGTGGCTTACCTGTGAGTACCGCTTGAATCGACAAGTCTTTGAAATACTATCTGCGATCATTATAAATTCAAATAGTTATCAGACCAGCCAGTGCATTGCACTTCTCTATCGAAACGAACTCTTCTAATTAGAATGACGGAAATGTCGATATCCGAGAGCTAATCGTATGCAATGTCCGTCGAAGCATTATATTCATTTCGTTGTAGTGTAACTCATATGATCTACGAACTTTATAATCAATCCATCATTGAACTGAAATTGTTTGAAACACATCCCATTTGTACGATAGGATTTTGCATAGAAGATCGTCGTAGAAAGGTTGACAGATATTGTTTATAAGACATCGTAGGATAGTATCGCGTAGCACAGAATTTCCCCGTGTTCGATACCTGACATTAATCATCAGGATCCTATCAATTTATGATAGGGGAAAATATTTGGAACCATTTCTCTGAATCGGTGTTCCCAACTCGGTTGACAGTAACACTGAGAATCAACGAACGCGCCACGCCTTCGTTTCATTCACCCTCCAACTGAGCGCACCAGGTCCAAGACTGGGCATTAGCAACGATGGTTATGAACTCGTCACTGTAAAAGGACGAAAAGTCCCCAATTTAAAAATACAAACGGACAGCATTTTTATCCATCACGCGTGATTAATCTCTTTCGCGTTAAAACCGATTTTGATCGGCCAACTGTCCCGAATTTTTGCAATACAGGTATAGATAATACACTGTGCGTAACACAATAAACCACGGGCAGGGAAATGGGGAAAAAATGATACAGGAACAATCTATGTGATTCGGTTGAATGAATCGCACTGCAAATTCACGAAACCGGACCATCATACGTACCAAATTAACTGTCCTGTCGAGCTTGGCCGCGATTCAAATTGAATTGACTATCGTTATGCATTGGAAGGGTACTGGACGTCGGTGAACGGCTGGCGATGGTGACCGTGGTGGCAGGAGTAATGGTGGTGGAGACGATTCATTCGATTTCCAGTTCGATCGGCTTCAAGAGCCGGAGGCGTGACTGAAAAACGTACCATGGCCGGTAATTACGGTTCCGTTTCTACAATTATATATCCGGGAAACGTCCACTGTATTTCCAGAAATTCATATGGATTCGAATATAAATAAGCAAAGGAGAAGCAAACGTTCGTTCTCGATAGTCGTCAATATCATAGACTGCTTATTTATACTCTTCTAAAGAACCCTTAAAGGAAAAGGAACGATACCCTTTCAAAGATATTAGAATCTTATCAAACAGTCGCGCCTATTTTGTCATTTCGGATCTAAATATCTCAAGATGTTAAATGGATTCAAGGTATGAAATTCGGAATTTTATCGTTATGCGTCTATATGACGGTTCACAGAGCAGACGGCATTTTGAACTTTGCCGCAACGGCAATTCATCGCTTACGTGTATCTGCACCTTCACAGCCGCGGATCGTGGCTTCGATCGTAGGTAAACTAGAAACTAGATTACGAATCCCACGGATAGTTAGCCGTACTAATAGACACACGGGCCAAATTACCCGTTCTCTCAGAATTTGGGTATAAAGGTACGTAAACACACATAGCATCGTAGTAAAATAGAACGCTGGACTAAAGACCGGTCCAGAACAATCTAGGACTTACAGAACTCAGGATATTCCTTACTTCTCTCTTCAAATGAAATCGTACGTCATATAGCTTTCAAAAGTGAAAATTGAATTCTCATTGAAATGAACAAGTAATCAAACGTTAACGTTTTTGGGACGGTATCAGGTCTCCCTTCTGTTGGGTATATCGGCACCTAGCGTTAGCATTTATATAGTATAAATGTAAATCGGTAATCGAAATGAACCGAAATCATCGTGGAATCGAAAGCATGCCAATCACAAAATGAAATCAAAATACGGGAAGTAGTTGTTCCTGCAACCAGATATTCCATCATATCGGACACTGTATTTTATTTAAGATAAGCTATCGAGTTGGCCCCGTTCGTACATTTAAAAACACCAAACTTTATTGAGCTGACCCGCCAAAAAATTTGTTGCATCGACCGCGCAATAATGACGTACGTGACCCGGCGTATCTCTGCAGCCAGATGCACAACGCTTGCGGCGTTATTGTTGTTACGCAAACACTGGAACTCCGGGTGCCACGGATGTGTTTATCGTTGGATTAATGATTCCATTGGCCAAATCTTTCTGCTTTCAGGTACAATGACCAAGAATGCTTACCATATCAAATTTTGTCCCGACTCGCTACTATAACCCAAAACGCATCTTGCCGATTCACAGACCCGTGTTACCGCTATTGTTCGGATCAACATTTTCAACCCAAATTTTGTACCATCGATTTCAGAGGAAGCACCTTCACAACAATAAGCGAATTTACGAATTGGAACGAAATAAAAAAACGTAGCTTAAGCGTTAGAAAGGAAAACTTAATCTTGCTGGTAACACAAACAACGCTATGGTACAGAGAACGATGAAACGTTGAAATTACGTTCATACAATTTGTCGTGTTGTTTGTTTTACTTCATTAGTTCGTTTCGTCGAGTGTTCTTGAAACTCTAATTACCAAAAGCATAAACGAGACATTTAGCACTAGAACGTGCAAGTGAATCTACATTCGGCACATGCCGAGCACCTGACTTACCACATATTATTTATGGGAAGATAGAGAAACAACGTATACGTAGGACACTTGGTGCATCGTTTACTTTGGAGGAATAAGCAAATAAACAGTATTCCAACCAACGCCTGCTTTAACAATCTGGAAACACGTGCGCTGAACAGCTCTACTTGCTCGATATTACTATCAGTTGATTTTACCGAAGAGACACAAACGTAAGTTTTACGGGCAACTTGAAACGTTTAAATTAATTGCATCAAACAACATTAATCTAAGGGGTGGATAAGGTGCAAAACTAGCGACCATTTATCGTAAGTTGTTTCTATCCATCTATCGTAATAATTTCAGTCGGGGGTCATTCCTGAAACACGAACTTAATCTAGATCCTGCTTCCTTTGAGGCCACGAAACGTGTATGTACATGCCTCGAGGAAACGAGGAAGGTGGAACTGTAGAAATCCTCTTGGGAGGCTGTCAGAGACTCCAGGACTGAAGCAACGCAGAGATTCCTGGCTGCAGTAATGCAATTTGGTAGTTGTGCAGCTGTAACGAGGAGACCATAGCCGTGTTACGCGCGCTTGATGCGCTGCTCCTATCCACCCTATAGCGGTCGTTATATAGCCAGTCGTATGGTCGTACTGCTGGTCGGTTCGTCGGTCCATATGTCGTATTTGTACTACAAATCCCCTAACCTCAAATCCCTCGTCTGCAACGCGCACTAGCCCCTAATCATAATCATACTGACGTTCGCCGCCTTTCGCCTCTGCATTCTCTTATTTCTGTCGGTCTAGTAATACGACAAAATGCTTGATTAGCACCCACACCTGTCTACATCATAGACCGACTCAATACCGTCGTATGATACCATATATAGTACGTTTTGTGTACACGCAGATACCATACGAATACCATATTATAATCTACATCACTCTTAAGTCCATAAATTCGTTTTATGAACAGTTGGTCGTCGATACGTTTTTACACAAAAATACACAGCATCATTGTGATGCTCTTTATTAAACTTTTATAAAGTTTAACAACGTGCCTATTATTGACGAACCATAATTCGAATCATCCGACAAACGGGGCATATCATGGTTAGTAGCATGGGCAAGAGAACTCGTAAACCGTAATCGAAGCAGCGAAATAGGACCCATAAATACAAATCAAGGCTACACGTTACATCTCGATCTTGCATACACGTTCAACTAAGCGAAACTTTGAACTGTGACCAATGCTCTGTGTCGACAGTTCAGTTCAGTGAAAGCAATACACTATGCAACGAAGACAGCGGAATGATCGATGGGATTGGTAAGATGTTCGCTACTCGTCGTTCTAACAATGGTAAAGTGTCCAACAATTTCTTTTTGCCGCGAACATTACCGCTTCATTCGGGCCTTACTCGAGCCTTTTTTGTAACTTTGCTATTCAGAGAAATACGGCACGAATGTGTACAACAGTTGAAAAGTTTCAGCCTAGCGTGAACATCAAATGCAATAGAGATACCAGCGCGAGAACTATACAACAGAATGTAATACTACAATACGACGCATTATAAACTTCCAGCATCATCTAGCTTTACATTAACAATGAAATGTTAGCTATATTATCGTGAATTTGATTTCTCCGCAATCAGGTGGCGGCGCGCATGTCCAACGTGGCACCGTATACAAGTTGGCATTAACAAGAGAATAAATTATCCCATTCGGCACGAACCTTTCATAACTCAGTGGAAAATTAGCATAAGATCAATATTGCTTTTTCACCGCGCCACTGACGGAACATCACCCTTCGGTTCCACGTACCCGCTAACGAGACTGACGCATTCGTGCAATCGTATCATCGAATTTCAGAAAATATTCCGATCGATCGCAGCAAATTTAATTCGATGACGCAATTTCTGCGTTATCATTTCTCACGTAGCTAACCCAAACTCGGTAACCTTTACGAAGCAGCCCTCTATTTTACGTAATTCCCCTGACGACGACGTTGACCGAATAAAAATACTCCCTAGTGACGGCATTATAGTTATGAACGGTTAGCTTCACCGACCAATATATCGGTTAGTATAAAAATAAAAAATTCTCCGGCCTGTTGCAAAGAGAAAGGAGTGCAGTGACGTTTCCAGGTTCACGTAAGAGTCTACTACGTAATCGAGGATGCTTACATGAACGCTGCGTACTCTGTCGTGTATTCACGTTACCAATAGGAATCGAGGTGATATGAAACGGGAAGAATGACGTAAAGAGTAAGAAGGTAAGAGCAAGAGGAGGAAGCAGAAATATATCTGTAAGAACGGAATGAAAGAAAGAGGAAGATGGTGCGCGTAAGTACGTATTTTGTAGTAGACTGTGGTCCACGTGACCGGTTGTGCTCTGAGAGTGGAAAGCCGAGGTCAATGCTTTCCGTCCAAGGCCAAAGGACCGGCAGAGCCAAGACTCGAGTGGGTACTCGGATACGAAGAGTACACAGCATCCAACGTTGAAAGCAAGCAGCACGCAAGAAGGAGAGACCACCGATCTCGGCCCTTTGCCTTTACCTTTTACAACCTGCTTCTTTTCTCCTTCGCTCCCGAGTTCTCGAGGTTAAACGAGGTTCTCGCTCTCACCACGGGAATCTTTCGTACGTGCCGCGTTATATGGACGCGAATGCCGTTCTTGCGATTCGAAGCAATTGGACTCACAACCTTTAATCGTCAGCCAACCAATCGAGAAAACGTGGAAAAACCACTTGCACCGAATCCCTTGGTATTGATGCCTTTATCTCGCTCCGTCGAAATCAAAGACGAATATAACACTGCTAGAGATAGTGAAAGGCCGGTTTAACAACCAAGTTGTTTGCGGTAATGGAGCAACGGAGAATCGCTCGTTTCTTCTTCTTCCGCCAACTTGCGCACGAAATGGTCAACTATGTGTTTCGTAGGTGCGCATCACATGCGCGCTATTTGCCGGAATAAATTCCTTACTCGGACGAGTAGCAGCGATGCGCTGTGAAAAAGCTATGCGAGAAAACTACGAAATCCTCATAAACTCGTTCTTCGACTATCGACAATCGACGATGCTATTTTCAGATAATTTTTATTCTAAATTTCTAAGTAGATAAAAAAGCAGTCATAAACTGGTAACGGATTTACTAAAAGTACGAGCTCAGTTTCTGGTAATTTTGTCGGCAAGAAAGACACGCGGCAAGGAATAAACAAGGTGTACATCGTCGAAATTGCCCGAGGCTACGCAGCTATATAAAACGATGCTTTGAAAAGTTTGCCATCAATTCAACGCCGCATGATTTGGCGCGTCGTCGTACACTTTTCTTAAACGTTTCATGTGAGTAACATAAATTTATACGATAGGCCAAGTTTCCTAAGTTGAACTTATTCGCTTTTACTCTGAATTACCAGCTAAATGATTCCTCCAGAAAAGTATGCTGGAACAGGATTGGCGATCATTGGTACAGTTTTCGCAATTGTCCATATCATATCACTATTATAAACGAGAAAAATGTACTAGGTCCACGTATTCCACATTTCGAGAGGACACGTTCTATAGTCGCAATCGCATTGTGAGCTGTAGTAAAATGCACACATAGCTAGCGCAAAATTTGGTCCACGAGCACCGTCAAGTGATCTGTCCCATAAATTCTCGAACACGTTGCCTGATTGAATATCCGATCAGGGGGCACAAGTGGCGCAGTTAGGAATGTATGTTAGAAACTCGTTTAATGCTAGCCCTCGGGACTGAAATTCTGCGGTAGTGACAGTGGTAGTAGCGGCGGTGGCTGCTGCCGGTGCAGTCGGTTTCCAGGCACGCAAACTCGCACCAACTGATCCGCCATTCTGCCGCTCGTACCGTTGCACCAACCGTACAGTTAACTTACAATTAGTTTACAGTTTATAATCGAGTTTAAAGAACGAATCAAGATTAAGAGTCGACTGTTTTGCTTCATGACTTACATCGCATTCGTACAAATCTTTCGTTAACTCGCTCCTACCGCCTTTACAGTCTCAGTAATATCAATAAGAGAATGAGAACTTCGGGAATAGATATGTGCCAAATAACAGCGAACAAGATGTTTTGAAATAAACTCGAGGGATCCTCTTCCTAATCGAAAACAAGCGCCATCCGCTAAAGTGTCACGTTCAATGATAGAAAAGGATGTAACGCAATCTGTGTAAGTGTACGAGTTACAAGAATACAGATCGTCAAAATCTATGAAATTCGTTTAATCGCCTTCGCGTGAAGATACTGCCCACATAAATCGAATCCACAAATTTGAAACCAAACGTTCTTGATCATTTTTAACTTTGCCAATATTTTCTTTAAGAAAACCTAAAAAGCTAATTGTAACGTCTTGTACCACCTAATTTTCAAAGTATGTACATATCGCGTAAGATAGGTACGATACTCATATATATATACATCTCTTTTTTTGACATGTAGATAAAGGGAAACAATAAAATGAGAAAGTTGTTTGAAGCAGAAAGTTCCAAGCAAAAGGGAACACGATATGCGTATAGATCAATTTTTCTATGTCAAAACGTCCACACACGGTGCACGCTATATTTCCTGTACTCGTATGCGTTGCATTACGTCAACTGACCCAATTTGGAGAGTGCTTGAACGTAGACAATGTTCATGTTGGGTGACGCCTAATAAGGTATGAAGAGGCGTACTCCGGACACGACATAGAACACGCAGGCACATACCTGTCTGCACATGCTTGCGAGGAAGCAGTGTGCTGAGTGCTAGCCAAGCTGCAACTACAACTGTTCTCTTCCACCGATTCCTGATCCTAGTGTCGACGACGTCGTCGCCGTCTTCGCCGTCGTGAATAGCCCGGGTACACATGCATATTCAGACTGGGCGACCAGTCGCCGAGTAAATTAGACTATTTGGCCCGCTCCATTATTGAAGGAAACCTGTGGAACGGAGCGGCTGCAGCTTGTAATACGCCACCGCAGCGTTCGCAACTTCGCGACTCCATGACATTCACCAACTTCCAGCGAATGCGGGAGACAGAGAGAAAGATTAGGGTAAGAGAGAGAAAAACGATAGACGAAAGAGAAAAGCCGAGTACAGAAAGGAAGCTGATGTAGGAGACAAAGAAGAAAAGACCTGGATTTACACTTCGGCATGAGACATCAGACGAGTAAATTTGTTGCGTGTTCCGATGTTAAAGTACATATTTGCTTGCAACTTTCAAATAAAAGAAGTTTCCTACTTTGAAAATACAAGAAGAAGCTATATTTCAGTTAGAAAAATTACATTTTTGTAAAGTATTTGATTTTCAGAAAATGTTTTATTATGCTGAAGACTAAGAACTATTTATTATTAGCGTTTTTCTTTTTATTTTTCTTCGGTCGCGAAAAGAAGATCAATCAGAGAATCGTAATCGTCTTATTTGAAGATTTTCCTCGTAACTCGTTGCAACATAATATCATTAGTTGGTTCGTTTCAATAATAACGATCCTATGAGTGAAACGACAGATCACCGTGCGAATGATGAAATAACGCAAGTCAGTCTCCACGGTTTCGAACCGAAGCGCGCGCGCGACCACCGACTTCCGCTCTGATTTTACGAATCAAAGGAAAAAGGAACCGTTAACCGTTTTATTTGACTTGAACCGATTTCAAATAGTAAATCCGCCATACACTATGGCGGAACATTAATTGCAGACCACTGTAATATCACAAATAGGATATCTATAAAATAGACCTATCACTTACTGAATTTTCTCATCGCAGGATTTGGAGTTTGAAATCTTGCGAGCTCTCTTATCATTTTACGATATTCTCGGTTACTAGCTCACCCATTCTAGATTAAATCCGTAATCTGTTTATTACAAAGATAGAAATCTAAGTGGTTAATAAATGATCTGGTGCCGCGTTTTGTAATTCCTATAAGGAAGACTATTTCCGACAGATTGTGATTTAAGATTATAAGAATTTCGCGTCACGCAGATATCACAAAGCATTGATAAAGCTACGTTATACGTACATACATGTTTCATTCCGTGTCATTTTTCACACGTGAGACATTAAAAACTTTAAATATCGAGTATTCATAGTCTGGATAGATTGGTAAAATATGGATTATATGTATACATACATATGTATCTTCTTTTTATTCTGTTCGCTACCCATCACGTTATTCGAAGAAGTTTCTTATTCAGGGAGTCTCGACGAAAAGCAAGGTAACTCCTTTAAACTCTTGCGTTAAATAAAGTCGAGGGACGTTTAATTTACATATATTTACTCTCCCTATTCCCCTTTTTCCTTTCGGTGGTTCCAAGAGGCGCGATGTCCTTTTCTCGGTGCAGTCTAATCCACGTATTCTCTTTCGTTCGTCGTCCCTTCCCACTGTCTCTGTCTAACCCGAAAACTCGCTGACCTAATTTCCACGAAACTGCATTGCGTGTCCTACCTGCACTGTTGCACCTACTGCATTCGAAACTATACGTTCTCCTTACCCCTCGATGTCCTTCGTACAGATATACCTACATGATGCACACCGCCAATCCCCTCACTTTCCCCTCACTTTCCTAATATGTCCATTCTATGCAGGGAAAAAGAGACGCTATTCGGTGCATCGCACTTAGCTCCCATATTCGTAAACGCATCGGTTATGAAGGGACCTTTATCTGACCAATAGCTGCACGACCGGCATATTGCATGATATAACGAAAGAAAAAAGGTAGAAATAAAAAGAATCGGACATCGATTTAGGCAGATGAGAATCAGCGGGTCGCAGAATCGCTTGAACGAGCAAACTGCGAAGAATGGAAGGACGAGGGACACGAGGGAGAGCAGGGAATTTTGATGGAAAAGTTTTATCTCGGATCGCAATGGCATTTCATACTCATTTTGTGGTCCCTTTATCGTAGCTGTCGATGTACGAAAACGCTAAAGTTATTACCAGGAGGGAAGAATTACATTTTGGTCTGTAAGCAAGCAAATATAAATTTTGCGGAACCGTCGATAAAATTCTGAAAGTTCGTCAGTTTCTTATCGAACAAGTTTGCTTACAAATTTTACGATACGGAAATTTTTGTTATCCCGGGGATACTTGTACGAACACTCTTCAATGATTATACATGAAATATAACCTTATAGATCTATTATATTATCTACATACGAATGACATTTGTACGTATATACATATATATCGTTCAATTTCCAACGAAAAATAAATAGGTCTTTAGTTGCTGATAAACAACAATTTATAAAATTTCAACGTCGAACAGACATAGCATAATAAATTACACGAAAACCTGAGGGCTTGATCAAGGCACGAGATAAAAGAGGATAGACTCGTTCATTCATCAATGAACTCTAATTACGGCTAAGAAGCACAACGACGATTAAACGTGGTTTCGGGCCACGTTCGTAACAACTTTTAATTGCACTTCTCCAATTCTCTCTGAACGAAAGGTGGCGACTGCTGGTGGAACAGCAGTGTAGGAAGAGACCGAGTAGAAGACCAAAAGAAATAAAAGATAAGAGAGTACAAAAGGTTGTGGAGAAACGTTAGGGCTCGGCGTCGACGGAAATCGATAATTCGATCTTCGATCCAGAAATCAGGTTTGCGCGTTCTTCGGTAAAAGCGTGTACGAGTCGAGGTCAAAGTGTCATGAAAGCTTAACCGTAGTTGAACGAGTTCACTTTAGAGTTAGACTTCAATTTTAGCCCGTATATCGTGGCCCCTGCAGTTTAATGATCTTACTGACTCGGACAGGCTTTTCCACTATTAGTTCGTTCACTGATAAATTCATCTGCTTATGTGTCTCAGGCAAAGACACCGATAAGAGGTCTCATTGATCCGATGGATACCTCGTATCAGACATTACACAGTATACAATGGAATTGAGGTGAACGATCGAGTTAGCACTAAATAAAATGCCAGAATGTCGTGCTAATAGCGAAAGTTCTACAGCAAGAACTACAAGAAAATATTTAGAAGATAATTACAAGGGTAATTGAAAAGGGAAACTAGGTAAACCGGCCAGCAATGATTACAAAAAACGCAAATGCTTTATTTGGTAGAAGAGCAACCCAGTCTGGCGAACCTGAACATGAGCATAGCTTGCTTGCCGCGGGTGATACCTGCTCTTCATCCATGTCATCGTTATTAACTGTTCTAACGAATACACGATTTTGCCATAGGGAATTCACTAACGAACCAGCGGGATAGAAATACATTTTCGATATATAAAGTATACGGAAATATTATGTTTAATCGGTCCTTGTTCGCAATTTCCAGAAATGATACATGGACCGAAGCTGTATTTAATTCATACATTTAAGGATAAGAGTATGGCATGCAGCGTATGTAAATGGAAATCGCGTCAGAACATGGAATACAGATATCCATTAATGGACAAGTGGCCGAACGTCATAGCAGCAATAGTAGTCACAACTGCATTGGACATCCGTTGTTTTTCGGAGGGAAAAGTAAACACTAGAGTAAAGTAGTATCGACCGATAGTTTCGTAAATAAAGACCAATTGCGACTGTTAGGGACACAATACGATTTGATCATACCAGAATTCCCGTAAATTTATACTGTTTCGATGTCGAAATTATTCTGTCTACATTCTAGTAGATCCGCTATAAAATAGTCGCTAAATGACTGTTCGCTCACGGTGATTGCGTCTAGAAACGGAAAATATTCTCTATTGTTCTCTATTATTAAGCAAAATCTATATTCGCCCGTAAAAACTTGTACAATGATATCAACGTAATACCTATTTGTAGAGAAAAGTTTTTTATTTTATTCGTTATTTCCGACACTATCGTACTTGCATGATCAAAGTTTAACATCTGTTGAACAATTATGCAAATTGATCAATCAAATTTCAGTGTTAGGTATTCATTTGCAAACGATCGAAACAAAGAGAGAAAGCAATACTGTCATAAATTAATTTCCCACCTGCTACATCAAAAAATGGTTTTTCGTGCATAACATTACCATTAAAGCATGCTTACTCATTAACAACAATTTATATCAACTATGCAATAATCATTGTAACTATCGAGAATTTCACCATTGTAGATTTCTATTAATATTTACTTTATTCTCATACATCATTAAAACGTAGTAATTCGCATTCCCAACCATAGTCAGTCCATCTAAACCCAAATCTAGTTACTGTTCAATTTTCACAATAGCCTTGAGACTATGGTTAACTTCATTGAAGTTCAACAACTCGAAATAACTTTCGACAACACAGTTGATCAATGCAACGAATTGAGATGTGTTTTCTGGCGTATAGGAAACAGCCAGTGGAATTTATAATGAGGAAACTTTGATAACAAACTTCGATGGAGATTTACAACTCCTCTATAATGTTATACAAAAACCGAAGCTACTCGATGAAGCAATCTCAGAACGGATTACAAGAACAACCTTGTTGTTTACTCCATTTCACCTGTAAGGCGAATACATTGTATCACGGGGAATCATGTACATACATATACATGAGTACATACATATATCGAACATCCAAAGCTGTATTGTGGATTACGAGTTCGATATGCATTCTAATTGGCGAGATGCATCTCATTTTAAGTTACAAAATGTTGTGTTTAGTGAATTAATTGTAAATGCCTTTGCGTTAACGATTTCACAGCCTATCTACTACTGTCACAAAATTAATGATACATTTTACATACTTTCTTTACTTTCCACTGCATTTCTCTTTATCTACATTCTTACATATAACGCATTGATCCATGACGTTCATAATGTAAAGAGATTCTCGTTCAGTAAATGCAAAAGCATTCAAGCCGGCAAAATATCATAAAGCGTCTTATATTTCTTCAAAGTATCGTAAAAGTCATTCGAGTTTATGAGATCCATTCACGAAGAACATATCTGTAAGAAATTATAAACATACCTGCGAAATTCTACAAATTGTACAAACTCTATGGTAAGCTACAGATTCTAATGAAAGTTTCTAAGAAATAACCATTCTATTTGAAAATATGTAAAATCTTAGATAATTCCTAGCTTTAAAGGCCGCTGTAAAACACTTTTAATTGTGGGGCCTTTCGGCCGGTAAACATCTAGGTCAAAGTATAAAGTTTAAGGGTTACTACTGAAATTTGCATATAGCCATGGCCTAAGGCATGGAATGAAACCTTCGTCTTCTGAAGGAAGTAGTACGTACATCGGATATAACATGCGCACGCGTATCATACATGTTTGTAATGCAACGTAGACACATATATGCATCTACATTTTTACAATTATAAAATACAAATATATTATCAGAAGATATACAAATATAATTCAAAGTTATAAACCATTAACTAAAGAGTTTGTTAAAGAAAATAATATTACATAATATTTAACGTTCAATACATTCAAATAAGATTAAGATAAATATGGATTGTAATAAGAATAACGATAATATTCAGGAAGTGGTGTTTTTTTACAAAAATGACTGTATCAAGGTTTTCAAGTTGTACAATACGTTGAAAATGAATCGTCTTAACTATTAATATTCATTAACAATACTCACAATAGGCTGAAAACAATTTCTTTCAAATATGCAGCAACGACGTAAATTTTCAATAATTACACACTTTGTATGCAAATTAAACACAATAAATATTCTTGCAAATACTTTTCTTTGAAATAATAGTATTATTCGCCACGAGAGGGCTAGTATACCTACATAATTGATTTTCATGTGGACGGAAGTTACAGTGCTGCCATCGTAAAGTCCTTTTAGGTTGTCTTCAGCAAGCACGCGTTTCTAACGGTAAGAATTCAATATTGTTTAAAATTTTTATGCTTTAAAATGTTCTTACGAAGTTGTAAATTGATTTTAAATTGAATTAGTAAATAGTTAATAAAAAAATTACATATATAATGAAACAATTAAACAAAAGGGTTTCAAAAACAATTGCAACGCGTTACGTTGCTAGAATACACGTTTATAAACGAAATGTCTATTGTGAAATTTTCTAGTCACTTTTACATATTTTAGTGAACTTAATAATAAAAAAAATAGTAGATAACAAAGAGAAATTAGGAACGTAGAAAATTAATTGTCGAACTCAACCATTTTGCCGAGTAAATATTGTATACTTTTGTAACGTCCCTGTTTTACATTATGATCTTTTATTACATATACGGTTTCAATCTTTTTTATACTAAAAAATAGATACACCAAGATGCAGATATTTGTGAAAACTTTGACTGGTAAAACCATCACCCTTGAAGTAGAAGCATCAGATACTATTGAAAATGTAAAAGCTAAAATCCAGGATAAAGAAGGAATTCCACCTGATCAGCAACGTCTTATTTTTGCTGGAAAGCAATTGGAAGATGGACGTACTCTGTCAGATTATAATATTCAAAAAGGTATCTTGTAACATCATTAAAGAAGTTCCAATACTTTATATATTTTATAGCCCATAATAATAGTTTTTATGTTTTGAATAGAATCTACCTTGCATCTTGTTCTTCGACTTCGTGGTGGTGTCATCGAACCTACTTTGCGTATTCTTGCACAGAAATACAATTGTGATAAAATGATTTGTAGAAAATGTTATGCCCGTCTTCATCCACGTGCAACCAACTGTCGTAAGAAAAAGTGTGGCCACACAAATAATATTCGACCAAAAAAGAAGCTGAAGTAGACTACATATAATGTTTGCTCATTTTGCGAATATATGTATTTCTAAAAGATGGTGTGAATAAAACGTACATAAAGAAGTAACCAGATTTTGTTAACACTTTATTATATATTAATTTCTATAGATGTATATAAAAACATAAAACAAACTTTAACACATAATAGATTCAATTTGAATATATTAGTCTTTTTGGTAGCTGTTGTTTCACATAATTTTCATACAAGATAATATCATTGGTGCTTGGCACAGAACCACCTACCTAAATAATATATATATAATTTTAATACGATAAAAAAGATTTATATCCTAATGACAATATATATTTACCTCAGCTCTTTTAACATATTGCTCATATATACTAATGCTAGACTTCTTTACCACTGGTACTTGAACTACATTAGTTGTCACTTCAGGGAATGACACTTGTTGAGATAATTTTAAACGCAGTTTCGTGTAATCCGAGGAATATGTCGCATTGCGTCCAATTAATGCAAATCTATTAAAAATATATATAAAAAAAGTATCCTTTAATATGTATAGAAGCAATTTACCTTTTATATAATATGACATCATTCCTTTTAGGATATTGAGGTTGAGTACCATACACTTCTCTCATAGACGGAAATAATAATTCAAAAGATGTGAATTCTGAACTTTCTTTTGACATTACGAATTGAGAATCATTAGTATGTTGATGATTCTCATATTCGTCGGAACTTGAATCATCGCTAGAGCTATGGAATATTACACATAAAAATTAAGATTCAAAAAATTACATTTGCTTCAATTTTTTCCTTGCTCTATTAATGACTTGTACTACCTTGCACTCGATGTTGTGCTACTGGTACTACTTTGCCCAGTCATTGAAGGATTCTTCATATTTAAATTTTTATTACCAGTTTCTTCCCTTCTTCTACCTGGTCGTATTCGTACTGCAAATGGACTAAAACTGGTTGTAAAATGCGGCATGAAATCTCTAACAGAATGACTAATTTTATACGCGTAAACTTCGGAAAGTAAAGACAGTTCGTATGGCCTATAAAAAATATATATAAATGAACCACAATATTATATTCACATTATGAAATGTTTCAATACCTATGGTAATCGTAATAAACATCAATCATTTCCTCAGTTGAATTTTGAACTTGTATTATTTCTGAACATGTTTTTGTTATTTCATTTAATGCATATGGTAGACATTTTAATACAGTAGTATCCCACCACTGCGTTAAAGCTTTTGTTCTGCGGGAGTAATGACAAGCGGGTTTGTGATGAAGATAGTAATCTGTTAGAAGTTCCCAAATAGGAGGCTTTCCTTCTTCAGGTATAAATAAACCTGTAAAAAATATTTAGATATAAATTTTATTTACTATTCTGATCTGCCTCTAATATTACTTAATCTCATATTTATATTTACCTAAAAATAAATTAATTGTATGTTGTTTTTCTTGATCGCTAAATGTGTTACTATAATATCTACTGAGAGTTTGCATAATATCATTACCCTGACTTGTCCATGGTGCAGTTTTTCTAAATCATAAAATAAAAATCTCTCATCATAATTGAAAATATATACAATATTATGCAATTTTACCTGTAAGTTTTTATTCTATGCACCAACTGAGAGCCACCATATTGTAATGCTAATGTATCGCCGTGATCCTCATATAATTCTTCTAACATTCTTACACAATCAGAGTCAAATTCTAATTTAGGAGATTCTAATACTCCTAAAGCACACAATTGGAATCCCAAAGCACATTTTCCTATCGCAAATTGTGCTGTGTTCGTACGATCTAAACAATCAACACAATTTGTTCTAATAATACCAGTTTGTAATGTACCCCTTTTACCAAAGCATTGTCTTACTTTGTTTTCTATATAATGTAATTCATTATACTTATTTTCTCTGGTAAATTTAAAATCGGTACTACAGCTGACAGATAGATTATCTTCAATGGAAATATTTGTATAATTTTGAACGCCATATGTATTGAATGAAGAAATCGTGTTTGAATTTGTTTTATGAGATTTTTTATTGCAATTAGATTGAGGAGAAAATAAATTCCTTTGACTGTAATATGGATTTTGTGATTGAAAAATACCAGTTTTCAAAACTGCATTATGTGCTATATTTGCCAATCGTGCCATAACATTAAACTTTTTTCTGAAAAAAAAAATGATTAAAAATTATATCTAATACTTTTGCATACTAGAACATAAAATCATGCAGTTGTACCTTTTGTTCATTCGAGCCATGTCAAACCTTATGTATTGAATATGATGTTCTGGAGATAGAAATTGGTTTAAATATTTAACAGCCATGTATAATTCTTCACTCAATGTACTTTCATGTTTCTTTTTTTCACGTTTTTTAACAAGATTGAGAATTATAATTGGAGAACCATATCTTCTTAAAAGCTGATTAAAATGTGCACCTGGGTTTTTTTTAATAATTAAATGTTGATTGTATCATATATAAATATAACGATACCATTTAACTTCCATACCTGCTGTTTCTACATAAGGATCAGCCAAATCACAAGTGATAGTAGGTTTAGGAACCATTTTACTAACATCCTGACTCCAATGTCCAGGAACAGATCCACGCATTTGTACAAAAGAACTAAAACGGCCCTTACTTAAAGAACTCACTCCAGAATCATGTACAATTTGTTCTGTTTCTACTTCATTTGCAACATCTCCCTGAAGTAATAAAATTACCTTTTAGTGATATACAGTTACAATAGCGCAACATAAATATTATTTAATTGTACATACATCAAAATTTGCTCCACGTTTTAAAAACCTGGTACCTGCATACTTATTACTCCTTCTAGCTATAATAGTTATATACATAGATCTTCCAAAAATACTAACATTTGATTGACCAATAAAACCATGTGTAACATATAAAATCCAGTCACGATGCAAGTCCTTTTCTACTGGTTTCAATAAATGCGAATTCCACACAAATCGACGGTGCGGATTACTTCGCACACCATAATCGATATATTTTTCTGTACCACTAAAAATATTACCAATTATTCAAGTTTTATTGAGTGTTTAATTTTCAAAAACTTATTAGTTGATTATTATAACAAACCTATTATTCCAATAATTTTTTTTAGATGCCCAAATATTGAAAAAGTCTTCTGCATCTTCAGTATCACTATTCCCTGCTTGATTTGAATCCGAGTTATTTGTATTAAAAATATCAGGTTTGATATGTTTTGGTGGAGTCATATTATTTTGTAAAGTATGTGTTAGGTCATAAGAATAACTGAAGTAGAAATTACTACTAAGATCTATGCTTTGAAACATCTTCACATATCTTTGTTCATCAGGATGAAAAACACGAATAGTATCATTTGGAATATAAATCATTGAAGTGTCTTCTATTTTGTATATTGTATGATGCCCAATTACAGCCACTCTACGTCGTTTAGTAACAAGAATTATATAGTATCCTTCTAAGAAACGTACAAAACCTAATAGAATAATTTTTAACCATTAATTATTTTATTAGTATAAATCAATTTTACATTTTATTTATTACATATCTAATATATTGTGCATATAACATGGTTAACTTTCTAACTGCAAGTAAAATAGCATGCAAATATAATTTTGTGTGATATCATGCTAAAAACATACATGTGCTGCAATATCTTACACACAGAGTATTTATATTGGTACAATAAGTATTTAATATCATTTCTTATTGCATACGATTTTATTTTTGAGTTTTAAATTTTCAAATTAATAGTTTATTGTAAAGTTACCATACAGAATGACCATTATCGCATTTAAGCTACATTTGCATCTTATTATATTACATATGTATCACTTACTATAAAGTTGATATTTGTGTGTATATGTGCATGTGTATTAAATTTTCTTTGTTAAGATTGTTATTCTGTTTCAAATGTATGATGTTTCACTGAATATGAAAGATTGGTCCTTACCAAGAAGACCAAAAGCTGGTACTAGTCGAGGGAAAGTTTCTCTCTGCCACATTGTTTTCCAGGTGAATTTAGTTTGAGTTGGTTTGTGCAATGGTTTCTGACATTCTTGGTGTTCAGATTCTTCTGATACACCATTGTCAGATGTAGATTCTTTGTGAATGTTGCCTTTGTTAGCAAGCAAATACATAATATATGGAAACTAAGTCTTATATAATATTTTAGCAATAGTTTTACTCCAATATTACTATGTATATTTATGTTATTTTGCGTCTAGTATTAAAATGCAATAAACATGCATGCCAAGAATTAAATCATGCAAAATTATAAAGCTTAAGCTATGTCTCTGACACGTACGCTGCTCTTACATATTACATACAATGTAACTATGTATTAATAAAAAACAAAGAATTGATATATAAAATTATATTCTTATTCTTTCTATACAATTATGAGTCATATATAATTATTACAAAATATGAAAAATTTCTTTATTGTAAAGGCATATGTACTGATAATTTATGTGAGTAACTAATAAAGAAATTAATATTGCTTACCAACAATTCCAAAAGCCGAAACAATTTTGGCAACTCCTCCAATATTACTTCTTTGCCCAGTACGTGTACGATTACCCATGTCTATCATATTTACAAGGTCCTTTATTTCATCTTGAGTATATTCTCTTTTATCATCTACAACAACTAATTCTTTCGGTTCCATACGGTCTATTTTTAATACACGGAAACGTGTTAAAGTATTATTTGAACCCATTAAATAAAATCTCTGGAACGTAAATTATATGTATTCAAGAATATTTAAATAATTTATTGCTTATAACATAAAGTAAGATCTTACAGATTTTGTTTCATAAAGGGCAATTTTTTGTATTGAAGAAATAATAGGATGAAATACTACAGTTGAAATAATCTTTTCATCCATTGCAGATAAATGTTAATTTACAAATATTTAGAATGTCTTTTTCCAATACTAGTAGCTTTCTTACAAATTCTTTGTGTATCATTTAAGTTGACGTTTAATACTATCACAGACAAAATAAAAGATAGACCTATCACTTAGTAGATTTTTCTGTCTTACGTCTCGAGTGCTTTAGAGCTCTTTTACCACATAGGTGTCATTTCCAACATTGTCGATATAGTATGGAATACTATCATTTTCGGCGATTAAATTGATACAATTCCTACGTTCGCCGTAACAACCAAAAAGCAATTTCAGAACATGAGATGCAAATTCCATATATCAAGTCTATCCTATATTTAATCAATGTCAAGATCTCAGTACCTCGTCTATAATAAGCATGTAATAAGAGTATGCTGAATCGGAAACTTCGAATTGATGTTTAAATTGTATATGAACTTGCCTTTAAAGTTCACGAAACAAATGACACAAAAATGCATTAAGCATTAGGTCCATCCTATACTTTTTGTATTTGTGGTATAGGTTAGGATATTTTATATTCGCAGATAAAATATAGAATTCTATGTAGGTACATTACTATACATTATGTACATTATATACATACATATATGTAATTCATATATATTTGCATACAACACAGTTTGGTATATATTATACATGTGTAGTATAATATTCTCACTATACACAAACGAAAACCTAACTATGAAAAGGAGTGTGACGGCAGAATAAAATAAATGTATATTTAATCATTTATTTATAATAATGAGTTCAAAATATTACTTGAAGTTATAATTTATTTTTTACAACAAATATCATTCCTAAGTATATCTATACTAAAGCATTTTAATTTCCTATATGCATTAAAATTTCTTTCTGAGCTCTAATAAGTAGTACATATTAGCGACAAAACAAATTGCAGAAACTGCAGAAAGTCCTGCAACAATCATGTTATCCGATCTACCTCGTAGAAGGTATGTAGGTTTTGTTAAGTCAGCCTGTAAAATGTATATTTATTATATTTCTCTTTCTAATGTAATTTTATTATCGACAGATATATATGTATTTATATTTACCTGCCATTCCTGTTGGAGCTTCTTTAATTTTGCAGGTACTGTAGAATAATTCTGTTTGCCAGATAACGAAGTAGATACTGGCTTAGTTTTGACAGAATCAAACATCATTTTTATTGGTTCTACTTTTTCTAATGGTCTTGGGGACTACGACACAAGTATTAATTTTATATATTATTATGCAATCAATGAAATTGATACAAATAATATTATGTTTAGGATATTAAATTTAAATATACAATTTTTTTTATATTATAGTTTTTTAATTTCTTGGATATTACACCTATATTCTATTGATATTATGTAGTTATATAAAGATGCAAAGCTTCATTCCTTACTTATCTAACATTTCTAGCATATGATAGGGAATATCATTTAACAATAAATAACTGAATGTAAAGTTTTAAAAATTTTTTATAATTATCATATTAAAAACAAAGTAAATCATACTTCATTGAAACAAAGTAGCAAAAATGATAAGAAGATGTTGGAAAATATAAGAATCTTTGACTTAATTTTTGTCGTTAATTACTTACTAATGGATAAAGAGCTTGTAATTGTGTCGAATGTTTTAAACGACCAGTAAATGCATTGAATTGATGGAACGACATTTTATCTATTTGCGTAACATACCTGCCTTTCTGATGGCACTTCTTCTTAGTGAGTTTGGTGCTCTCTGGAGAGGGAAAAGCAAGTACTTATTTATCACACGTAACGTACATAGTGATATATGTATAAGTTGGTAGAATGCAAACTAGGTATTTCATTATAAATTAGTCGAAAATTTTCTTATCAAATATTATTAAATAAGTTACACATATTAATTTATTTTTAACTATATAATCCGACAGCATAGCCTAATAGAATTATAAAATAGCAGTTATTTATAATAGTTTAAAGATAATATTATTATGACTAAAATATATTATTATATATGTACATTTTATCACATTTTTTAATTTAGGAGTTATATATATTTATTATGTTTTACTCTTTCTTACAAAAATTAAATATATTTTTATTCCATTCTGTAAGATACTAGGATCCAAAACTACAGCTAGCGCTCTCTGTAGACCATTATCAATGGCTAGGGTATCTAAATAAAAAATATACGTATATGTATATAATGTATGTAACATTTGCTTTAAAAAAGGGTACAAATTTTTGAAATTCTTTTGAGATATAATCACATTGTAATTACAACTGCTTTGTAATATCCACTTAATGAGAACATAAAATATAAGGAATTATTAATGAACTTTTCAAGTATATAAGTACAGAATATCTTGTAAGTTTAATGTATATTATTTGTTGTTTAGTATTACTTAACTGGTGTGTGTTTAAAACAGAAAAAGATAATATTCTACAATTATAAATATTGTAAACAGAATTAAGAGAGAATAAGTATTAAGAATATGTGTATTAACTAATCATATTATTTCATTCAAGTAAAAACTTATGTGAAAATATGTAAACAGATATAAGCTAATTTTATGTTTCAAATATATAAAATATATTTACTAATAAAACTAGTATTAATCAATTATATGTTATGTTTTGCAATAATCTTAAAATGAAATCGTACTTACCAAATATTAAAAAATGTAGTGTTTAAGATACGTATTCAGTCTAAGACACAGTTTTAATAAAACATAGTGTAGTTTTAAATGTTATTTTCATATACTGTAAAATGATACTCATTGCTTTATTTGTATAAACTCAATAATTTTTATGTATATTTCCAGAATCTTCAAAGGTGCTTGGATACAACTTTTCACTATGGCATAAGAGTCCACAATTGTATTCAATATCCATATCCCTTTTTACTGGTGATAATTATATAAAATAATATGCATACATTAATAGCATTGAAAATATCCTAAGAATTAGAACTTAAAATAATTTACAAAAATAATAAATGTAAAACATTTGGTAATTCTCTCTCTCTCTCTCTATATATATATATATATATATCTCGAGAGAGAGAAAAAATATGTATATGTATGTATATATTGGAGGATATGTATGTAGGTACATACAATAGTTGTGCATTTGTTAATATTACTTCAACCATTTGCCGCAACGGCAGCTCGGTGTATTCTGTTTTACCGACGAGCTGGAAACAGCAAAACATATCATGGCTGAATATGGCGGTTTACTGATGAACAATTCTTTAAGTTTTGTTAATACATTGTATGATATGAAAAAGATATATGACAGGCGTAATTAATGGTGAGATTTGGTGACAAGATTGTGAATAAATTTTGTATAATGTTCTTTAAGTCTGTAGTGCCATATTATATTCATTGTATGTCATAAAAAAATATATGATAATTGGTATAGTATTATACTTTATTAGTAGAAATAACAGCATTTCACTGATTTTTAACACGTTGCTATAAATAATTGTTTATTACAATAGTTCATATCTATATTTATGAACTTTCAAGTATCAATTTGGTGCTTATGGATCCTGTGTTTAAGATACTCTAAATATTGTGACATATAATAATAAAATCTCATGCCAAAACTAAGAAGGAATAGAAGGACTGAAACTAGGTGGGGTGACAAATATTATACAGCAGTGAAAAATGCTGTTTTTATAACAGAGACACAACCTTATGAGCCAATATTACCATCCTTTCCTTTGGAGAAGTATGTTCCAGAATGTGAGAATCTATATATGTGTACACAATGCAAAGACTGGTAAGTTCACATATACACACATACTAATATATTTTAAGTATCTTTTTTACATATTTTGTATATTAACTGCAGCATTATAAAGCATTATATATAGTATATGTAAGGATTAGTTTTTAAATAGAAATACATGTAATATATGGAAATTTTATTTTTTGTTAGCTTCTATTTTCGAAGCAGTTTGGAAGACCATATTGCAAGGAAAAGTTGGATATTGGGATATTGGTGTCATCATTGTTTTGTAACTGCTTGTAAACATAACTCTGTAAAAGGTATATTGTGTTCCACATGTTTACAATTGGATCATGAGAAACGCTTATATTTACGAAGTAGAGGTTTACGTAACAATCAAAAATTTGGGGCAATAAGAATCTTTTACAATCAATGTCAATTTTTTGCACATTTGAAAGCTCATAATGTAGATTTGGTAAATATAGGTGACTTAATGTTAATGCCTTTACCAACAAATATCATCGACTGGAATCCTGAAGTAGATTTAACATGCGAAGCACTCATGGAACATACATTTATAATAAAAGTTCATATAATGGATTGGTTGAAAAATAAAACTATTGATAACAATTGGTGGCAATTGACAGAAGATGCCAATAATCCAGTTACTATTATTCTTAAAGGTTATAATGGTCGATTCCATTTTAAGCCATTAGAAATATCAATAGAGGAGCAGATTTCTATTTTGAATTCTGCTCATTCTACACCTAACAATGGCAAGAAATTTTCTGATATTAATATTCCTGAGTCAGTAGAAAGTGTTGATAAAGGAACAAGTCCATCTTCAACAGATACCAGGGTTTCCATCTCTGATGAAAGTATGATTGAAAATGAAGACAGTCCTTGTACAGTAAATGACATTACTTTTGTGAATTGTGGGTTCTCAAAATTTCTTGAATCTGAGTTTCCAGATAATAATAAGGAAAGGAAAGGAAACACAACAGTTTCTGTAAAATCAGTGCAAGATTCGTGCACTCCAAAACGTCCAAATGTAATTAATAAGTTCAAACGAAATAAAGTAAGACATTTAAACTCCATTTCATCCAATATGGTTATGTCATGTGGTAATACAATGATAGCGTCTAAACGTGATATCAAAGATTTATCAAAGTGTCCTACCAATAAACAATTATGGAAGAATTTAACACATAAATCTAGTAACAATTTATCAGTCAAGACAGTTACAGAAGGCAATATCGTAAAAGAAAAATCTGATAGAAAAGAAAATAAAACACTTCGCAATAATTTATTAAAAATAGCACCAGTGTCCAAGGTTCAATCTGATGTATCTTGCACAGCAAAGGTGGATACATACAAAAATAAGTTAGGTAAATTGAAACAAAATCTATATACATTGACCATTGATTCTGGTCAAAAGGATGTTAGATTTCAAAGTACGAAACATGTTGATATTAATACAATTATTAATCAGCTACCACCTCACATGATCAATAACAAAAAGATTGTTTTTATAGGACACGCCTCTGATAATGCACCTGGCGATAATAACAAAGAATCATCTTCCGAAGGAGTAATTCGCTTAATACCTGTTGGGACTGAAAAATTATCGAAAATGAAAATAAATGTAGGAAATAAAAATCTTTCTCAAGCCGGTAAAGAAACTAACAGAAATAGTTCGAAAAACCAAACCGAGCCCTTTAAAAATAAATTACGACCTATTCCCGGTAGGGTTATATATCAAAACGGACGGAAATATATTATTAAGCAATCATCAGGTCTTACTAAAAATTTAAAAA
This sequence comes from Bombus bifarius, assembly GCF_011952205.1. Taxonomy (NCBI): domain Eukaryota; kingdom Metazoa; phylum Arthropoda; class Insecta; order Hymenoptera; family Apidae; genus Bombus; species Bombus bifarius. Next base: position 271,606 of record NW_022884571.1, on the reverse strand, counting down.
CCCCATCCAATGCTGTGGTACCAGTGAAAAATGTACAAGGAACAGTGCAATCAAAATCTACAAATATTCCACCATTAGTGTTCTACAATATTCCACCATTGATACCCTTAGATTCCACTGAAATAGAAAATATATCGAATCAGGAAAAAACGAACTCATTTCATAATGATGTTTCCCCTTTAACACCTTCACCATCCCCGTCGGAATTATCGAATAGTTCTAGCTGCGATATTCAGTCGAAACAGACTTCTTTGTCAGCAAAGGGTTCTCAGAAAGTTGATGTACCTTATTTGAATACTGAACATAAAGACATTGGTATTGATGTACAAAATATGAACAATTCATTTGAAAGTTTAACATTTCATAAAGGAGAAGACCAAAATTTGTATCTCGATGTAAAGTTTCTTAATCAAAAGCCAATTTATTCTATTGTTGATACATCTACGATGATAACAAAATGTAGAGAAGAAATGCTAAATGAATTTTTTCATCTTTCTTATTTCGAATTGAAGAAACGATACGATCATTTACAAGAAATTGGTGAAGAAATATCAAGAGTAATGAATTTCGTAACTGATAATGTGATCAAAGAAAACTTAAAAGCAGTTCATATTTTGCAGACTGTGCTGAAACATTGTATTGATAAATGCATTGAGAAATCTGATGACACAGAGGAGAAAGATGCACTGTTATATGAATGGGAATCCGAATATGAGAAAACAGATGAAAAACCTGTTTGTAAGGCATGTAATAAAATTAAAAAACCCAAGTACTATATTCCAGGATTTTCAAAGCCTGCGAAAAACGATATATATTGTTCTTGCTATAAGCATATGTGCCACAAATGTCATACGTATCAAGGTAATTCGACGCGTTTCGTAGCTCATCAAACATTTCACGACAAGGAGAGACCGTATTTGTGCCCTGATTGTTATCGTAAATTTACATCATATAGATCGTTAGAAGTCCATACATGGACTACCTGTTTCCACACGTTAAAAAGGCGTGTTCTCGGTTGCAAAATTTGTGAAATAGATGGTTTTCAAGATATGGAATCTGTCGCAAAACATTTCGCAATTATGCACAGTCATAATAAGGTAGTTTGTGATAAATGTTACATCGTTTTACCATCATATTCCGAATATAGAAAACATCATAAAGATAAACATTCGGATGCAAATGACCATCAACCCATAAGGCTTGTACTATGTAAACTTGGGCGGTGCATTGTACGTTGCGAAGATTACATGTTACACATGGAAAAACATATAGTCGTTCAAAGATTAATATGGTTCACATGTCCATTTTGTACGTTTATTCATGTAGAGGCGAAACGAATTATGTCTCATTTGCAAAGTGAACATGAAACACGTTTAGAGGAACTTACAAGTTCCGAGACATTATGGAATACTTCTCAAGTGGAAACCACAGCAAATTTATTGAAAAATAGTTTACAGCAAAATAAATTCACAAATGCAGACACAGAGTCTTGCGAAGATGGAACTGTTATACCTAAGATTATAAATACTAGAACTATTCCGTCTGAGGTATTTGAACATGGAGCTCAGGGGACGGATGATAACATAATAAATTATGAAACACCACTATGTTCTAAAGTTGTTAATGCTAATTCAGAATCTTCTCCAAAATTGAGTGGAATCATACCGAAGATACTCGACGTTAGGTCAATGGCTGACCTAACGTCGGATATTTCTGAATGCGACAAGATTGAAGCAACTTCGAAATTTATCGATACGACAACAAGTAAGATTATAAATGCTAGAAATATTACGTCTGAGGTATTTGAACGTGAAGCTCAGAGGACGGATGATAACACAATAAATAAAGAAACCGAACAAAACAAAGCTCACCAAGGTCAGGAGATCAAAACTGAACTCGAACATGTCATTGATTGCGTATGCGATACCAAAACGATTCAACTAAGTCCCGGCCCAATGAAAGTTGAATCTCCTCAACAAGATCACCTGTCAGGAGTGAAAAACGACCAGAGTACATATGACACATTATGCGAAAAAGCAAAAATTCAATTAGATGAAACAAAACAAGAAGCAAGGGATGTTTTGAACAAAACACAGAGTCAAAAACAACCGGAGGCTGTAACACATGAATTAATTTTGAAACCTCCTCCGCTTGTTAGAATTCCTCAACACGTGCTTGAGTTGAATCGATCTAAGAAAGCTGGGCAGATAGCGAAAGGAGGAAAAATGGCAGTACTTTCACGCGATCAAGAAGTTAATCGCTATTTTCCTCGACGAATTGCTCTAATCAATCCAACTAATTCAAATGAGATCCTAAACTTTCCGTGTCCTTTATGCAGGGAATTAATAAATACATCCAAGTCAGTTATAAGTAATCATTTTCAGGGTAAACATTTGCAAGATTGTAAGCTATCAGCAGTTGCCATAAACTTACTACGAATGTCACCAGAATTCATTAATGGTGGTTACAAGGAATTATTAGATAACAAAAAGCGCAAGTCCGAAAGTACTATATCGAGTTCAAAAAGAAGACGACGATGGAATCCAAAAAAATATAATACCGATGGGAAAAACGTAAATTTTACAGGACTTGGGTTATGTGTAACACAAGAAACAGCCGAAGATAGCGAGGGTAATTTCAGGTGTAAGAAATGTGATCAGCGATGCTCGAATATGACAAATTTGAGAGAGCATATCGCGTGCAATCATAGAATCAAAGGCCGATACTTAGTATGTCTGGAATGTGGAGACAATTTTGTGGTAGTACCTAGTTTACAAATGCATCTGAAAGCATTTCACGGGATAGAGGATCCCATAACTTATATGGCACAAAATACTTCCTACGCTCCTGATAATGTGGATGATCTCGAGGCTGAAGGAAAGTCTATCGAAGCAAATCAATGTCATGTTTGTATGGCGGTTTTTGAAGATAAGGCGGCGGTAGATAAACATCTTCGAGTCCATGGCATGGCGTTCTTAAATCGTAAAAGGATAGAAGCGCAAAATGCTTTGAAAATTCCAGAGAAAAAGAGCAAAATGGAGGAAGAAAAATGTACACCAATCAAAGCAAGTCCAAAAGAACTTGTTCGAAAGGATAAACCAGCAGAAACTATACTGGAAAAAATCACTGTAAGTTTACATGGAACCTATTTCATCTTTTAATTATTAATATATTAACCTTGATCGTTTGTCATTTCAGGCAACTATATAGCTGATGGAGGCACGACTTTTCGAAACAAAATCGATCGGAAAGTAGTACATATGTAGTAATTTCTAGGTTTAAATATGATCCTGAATCTGTGATTTTAACGTTTTATTTAATCAATGGAAAAACGTTTATTCGTATTCTAAATGAAATATTAGAAAAAAACTTGTTAATTATTTTATAGTATCGAAAAAACATTATTCAATGCTTTACTTTGAATATCGGAACGGATTTTGATTAATATTAAGATCAATACACATTGGAATTTAATATAAATTTCCTAATTTATGTTTTTCTATGTTTTATTTTATGTTTTTTATGGAATATGTACGTTCAAGATCTTTTTAATTTTACAATTATAAATTGCATAGCTCTGTTAGATGATAATATTTGTGTATACTCCATACACATACATCCATATATTGTAAAGCGAACGCAATGTGTTAAGTTTCTTAAATGTCTTGGAATGCAATACCATTGTAAATATATGCAAATATTTATAGACAAATATTGCTTGTATAATTTATTTTATCAGAATTTTTTTCTTTATGTGTATTCAAATAATTATTCTCTCTATTATATGTACTGGTAAAACTTGTTCTCTTAATCTTATACGAATCAGCCTAACTTCTATCGTACATAATTATATCCATTACATCATTCGTATGTATGAAATCTGCAGTTGCAATTACGGCGTAATGTAAATAATTGCTCTGTTAACAAAAATATATAATTTTTTCTACTCTACTAATTCATGTGCATCGTTATATCCAAAAATAGATAAATAATAAAATATTCTGATTTACTTTCAAAGGAGATCACTACTTATTCTTAATAGAATGGAAATAATGTTATTTGCAATAAATAGGTAGAATATATATGTATGTCTTTATTACACCATTTTTAATTGCACCGACAAAGATTATTGCTTAGTATTAAGTTAATAATTCAGTGATTGACACATACGAGATACTCGAGGTACGAAACGTGGGAAATATTCCCACTTGTTTTCTTTTTATCTATATGTATATATATTTATTTATATAATATGTACTCTTTACGCGTATTAATGTTAAAATATCAGTACATCACACTTGAAGATTTACAGAAGAAACCAATATTTTTGTTTTTATGATTCTGTATTACGAAGAGATATTTTTCTGTTACATCGAGTGCAGGTACTTCAGGAAGGGTTGGGTTCTGAACACTTTGACGTTGGACCTGTAAGAGTATTTTCAGCATGCCCTCTACGACTTTACATAATTTGAGTCGTCTAGTTTTACGAAACGATAATGAAGCAATTAAAATACAATCAGAATTATTATATTTATTATTGAACTCATCGATAAATATTATGAACTTCCAACAATTAAACATCGATTAGACAACGAAGAAGAGATTATTATTATACTTTGGTCCCTCCATAAAGTGATAATTCATAAAGTCGATCAGCTGTATACTTTTACGGGCCCCATAGTTTTATCTTTGGCACAATTACTAAGGAACACACACGATAAATTTAAACAGTGATTGGTTCTCTTGACCCTCGCACTAAATTTTTGTGCAATCAATTTGAGCTTGATTTTTCATGAATACGAATACTGAAGATTGTCGCGTATACAATTGCATTTTTATAATGTTTTATTTTTTAATCGAAGAATAAAATAAATATAATTAAAAATATAAAAAGAAGGAGCCAGCGGTATTTTCAAGTGTCGTGTTCTTCGGAAATTTGCCGATGATCCTTCATCTTTTATCAATCATAAACAGTAGCGAGAGTAGATTTTTCTCTCTCGATTAAGAACATATGTGTCAGGAGACAATTAGTACAGGAAGGAAGAATATTGCAACAGGAAATCGTTTTTTTCCGCAACTTATTGTTTTAATCTACGAGGCAGTTGATTTTCCATTTTCGTACGATGCTTTCATATGACTATCCATCTCTGCAGGGATATTCAAATTGGTCGCGCGAGTTGTTGGACTTGAGGGTCGAGAACACTCTGATTTCTGAATAAAGTTTGTACTTGTATCTAGTTGGGCAGATTCGGAACTGGATTCTTTTCTAGAAGAAGATATACCATATGTGGCACTCGATGTCCTAGTGTTTGTTGGTGACGAAGACGATGAGGATATGGATCGGGTGATTTTCAGCTCCGAGTCGGCAGGACTAACGTTACCCTGCGTATCATTTTCTTCGAAGAGCTTTTTTAAATTGTTGCCGAGCTTTGCGTCATCAGAATTTACATTCGATTCCGCCATAATGGTTAAGGTTAATGATTCTGATGTTTTCTTGCCTCGAGCAGTGTTTCCCAGTTCACTTAATGGAATTCCGAATTCACGAGTGGCCCATACATCGCAGCTAGGGCTACACGATGAGCCACGAGGGAGTTGAGAGACCTTAGTTTTTCTCGCGTCTTCCATGGAATGCCATCGGTGAGATCTCGAGATCGAGGATCCTGGGGCAATCGTATTTAAACTGTTTGTCGGCACTATCCGATGTGGAAATCGCGGAGATCCCCGAATTTTTTCTCGTGACGATGTTTGGCTGGTACTCGCTTCTAGAAGAAGAGCGGTTCAAAATACGTACGTTACAATAGATTTACATATATTTCATTGCGATTCGTTGATATCTCGTACTCGCTGTATTTGGAATGAAACGATATAAGTACTCGATGAAATAATTCACCATAAAGAAATAGTTCGGGCGTACTTACTGGGTGGTAGACTAAAATTGACTCTGGGCTCGCTATACTCTTTACGATGTAGCCCCAGGCTTAACCTGCGATCTTCTTCGCTAGTAATACTAATTATTGGTCCTGAGCCACATCGAGGATGAGGCGAACGACTGCCTTGGGCATTAACTTGACACGTAGATGCTGCTTTCGTGCCTGGTACCAAACCGGCAATGTAGCCCATGTGAACCCGTAGTGCCGATGCTACTCCTATGAGATTTTGACATGATTAACCGTTTCCACTATTACACTATATATTACACTATATTCCATTATTAGTTTTTAACTTTTTTTATACAATTTACCAGTAAACGAGGCAGTCGAAGTTTTCCTGCTGGTAGGACGACTGCCGAAAAGACTGAAGAGTCGCTGAAAAACACCCAAACGATTTGGTCCTTCCGTCTCTCTTCGTCGGTGAAGTTTGTAAATATCTGCAAGACTTCTTCGTGTGCCGTCCGGTTCCAAATCCGGTTGGCTGCTAAACGCTACAGTACCGCGGCGTATTCCTAATTTACAGAAAAATCAAGTCTATACGTGCCCAATCGCCAATCGTGTTGCATTAATAATAGATATTAATATTTACTGACATTCGAGCCAATAAGGCGAATTGAAGCACACAGTACGAAAGCGGAAGCAGGTGCTAAGATATCGTAGAAGAGGAAGGAGGAGAACCGCTCGCGTTTTTCGTGAGAACGCAATGTTCCCGAATTCTCTAAATAAAATTCTCTTCGTGTTTACATGTGTGTAATAGATTGTCTTTCAATATCGAATGTCATCACGGGGTAATGTTCGATCGACAAGCTTTATGGTATTTACGAATTAAACAAAAGCATAAACGGGGATCCTGCTTTAAATATTTGCAGATTCATTCGGTTGACCGCCAAATTTTATCATCGATTCTATTCGATTGGATGTCATTGCATTCCGAAACATTGGATCAAACGTGCAATTTAGCGTGCAGAATGGGGCGTATGCACGTACATACACCTGTCAGAGACTTGTCCAAACTTGTCAAGCGGTTTGGGACTTAGAGCTCGGGGAAATACGAGTGCAGTCTGGTACCTCGAATGGCAATTAATATGTCAGAAATGTATGAATTATGTCCTCAGGCTAGTAATACAGACCAATGCAATAACAGGCTGACAATCAAGCTGGTTGGTTTTGTATTAACTGTTTCATGTGCAGTTTTAAGTAGCAGCTAATTTTATTTAATAGCTGTATCAAATCGACAGAGTAACAAAACTTTAAATTACCGCAGCATGATGAACGCTGTACGCTATTAACAAACGCGCAAGAAACATTGTTCGGCAATACAGTTTTCATGCAGTTTTCCTCGAAAAATAACATAACCGTCTTTAAACATTAGGCAAGTCAGCAAATTGGGGAATGTTTTCTTGTATCGCAATACGAATCGGAACACTTTTGAAACATTTGATTTCCCTATTCTAATTTCCTCTTTCAACTTTCAACAAGTTTTTTAAATACTGATACAAGCACGTAAACGTCAGAAACGTTCAGATAACTGCGTGCAATAAACGGAATTCGGTCACCTTTCTCGAACATCTGAATGATGGAAGGACGACGAAACGAGAAGAACATTAATTATGTATCGTTCCTTCTTTCTCTCCTTGATAAAACAGTTTATTCATTGTGCAAATTTAAACAGGGACGATTTCGTTTGGCGAAGGGTAACGAATCGTGAAACGATCTTCGATTATATATTCGTCACGAATTTATTTGCACAACGAATCTTGCATCACGTGGAGAAGAATCTTACTCACCGGACGAATCAGCGGACGGCCAGCTAGCCCTAGGGATGACCGGTGGGAGGACGCTGAGCAATAACAAAGGTAGACCACCCCCGATGCTGGGATTGCGTTGTGGAATCGATGCGCTCGACGAAGCGTGCGATGGTTCAACCGGTTCCTGTGCCAATTGTTTCTCCAATCTGGCCAATTCCAGTTCCAGCTGTGCCATTTCACGACGATACACGCGATTCTGTACTTCCACGCGGTATTGAAGTTCGCTGTTGCACCATGAAATATAATTTTTGTTAAATTCGTTAAAAAGCAGTTGCATACCATAGTGTCGTAACTAGGCTTGCGAATATCACATACTAATTCGCGTACTATTTTCAATAGATCGGTAACATCCAACGAATTTTTATCGAGAATTTTAAACGTTGATGGTAATGCGATCTCGTCCTCTTCTCTAACTCGATATCGAATAAATTCTCAATGGAAAATTCAATAAACTTTTTTTAGCAGGCACCGTTCGAAAGAAAATTCAGTGAAAGTCGGTAGTTGAATAAAATATGATGAACGATGTCTGTGACCTGGTTTAAAACGAATCGTACCTTGGTACCGTTAGGAATAACGCGAAGAGTTCAGCCACCGAGCACCGATAAAAAGATATCGTCTCGAGTTAGATCCGTCCAAACGATTAGTTACCAAGCGAAAGAAACCTTTATTGTCACCGTATCCAGCGCCATTGTGCTTACCCTCTTTCTTCGCTCTTGTTTTCTTCTGATTTTCCATTTGCTTTCGACCCCCTTTTTCTTATCTGCGAAGTAGTCATTGGCGCGACGCGGCGTATCGCGACAACAGTAGCTGTTACTTACGTTCTATCATCGGTCACGAATCTCCTTGTATTGCATTCGATCTTCAGGCCGAGACTCTGGACAACAGGGTCGGCCCTTTCGCCAGCCAAGATGTTTGTTAACTGCGGGAGAAACAGCAACGCCAGCGTTGCGGTCGTTGAAGCCAAGATTAAAGCGGTAATCGTAACGAAGGCCAAGGTTGCGCGATCGGACATCAAATTTGCCAGCACTACCACAATCCCCGAAGTGATCACCACGAAATAAACACTCATGCCGATGTATTGCGAGTCGTTTAAAGCAGGTATTTTCACGTGTCTGGAATTATGCATGATATAGAAAAGTACAAAGTAAGAAATAATTAACATAGATGTATAAGTATAAATACAGAATTAAATTGTTGATCAAAATTACATTAACTCTATAATGAATAAATCGATACTTCCATTACTATATTCTCGACTTGGCCTTGGAACGTTTTAATATCAACAGCTCAATGCTAAAACTCCGACAAAAAGAGGAAACATCTTTGCTAATGAACGCACTAATGGCATCCCTCATTAAACTCCAATTCGACTTTGCTTCTCCAATTGGAAGTTCCATGTGGACAGATTTCCCCGAGCGATTGTTTTAATGAATTCTTACTTACAAAAACTATTCCGTATATAAAATTTGCAGGTTAACTCAATATTTTTACCTCGTTTCCCAAGCCATGTATACACCGACGATTAGCAATAGACCTTTATATATGTAAAGTGCGCCCAACCAGCTGTTCGTGTGTTGAGAACGGCACACCTCTACCTGTATCGAAAACCAACGATGTAAATTAATTGATTATCGCTGGTTAAAGGGAACTTCATCCATATCTTAATGAGCCTCTCTACCAAAGTTGCAAAGGTAAGGGTGAAATTGTTTTCGACGTCGTTTCGATTTCGATACCTGAGGTTGATAGACTACGCTTCTGTCCTGTGGGCTAATTTCCAGAGTTAGATTTCGGAGATGACGTTGCATGGGGTCAAAAGTTACCCACAAGGTTACCACGAGGCCGTCTATCAGTAGCAGAACGCAGATCAAGCTTATAAGCTGAGTATCCTGAAGTAACTGTAGGTAGTAGAATTATACTGCGCGTTAAATGTCAACCGTACTTTCAATCATATCGTACCTTGTTCTTGACAACGCCGCTTCTGCTTCTAGTGAAGATCCGATGAACGCGATAGGTCTTGGTAAACATCGATCCGAATGCCAAGGAAAAGCCAGCAGACAACAAATATACTCTTGCCTGAAAAACCGTGTGACATATCGTACGAAATACAAAGTGTAACGTTGCATGGAAATAGTTCGATCTGTATATATAGATATACGCGATGCAACATAATTTCACCTACCAAACTAACGACTGTTCGCAAATAGAAAATTAATGCTCACTGTGCACACTGTAGGATAGTAGTCGTTGCTATCCGGTAGCGTGGCGTGATCCAAGCCCAGAAGTATGACCGCACCGTAGACTAAACCACAGCCGACGGCAGCCATATTATTCAGTCTAGGACTCGAGAGCTTTATGCTCCTGCCAGTCATAAGAAACGGAACACTTTACATTTTCTATACGATCAATGCGAAACGATGGAAACATCGTAAAACTTACTTGTGTTTACGAAAATGTAAATTGAACGCCAAGAAAGCGAACGCTAAAGTGACACCAACGCTAGCGAGACAAGTAACTGCTAGAAAAGCTGCAGGTGCTACTGTTACCACTCTCAACCTGGTCGTAAGAAAAATAAGCCATTTGTTATTATTAGAATGTTCTCGAATAGTAATAGACTCATAACGAGGACTGTAGCGAATCTCACGAATAACGAGAATAACCGCGAATGCTAAGTTTTTCAACTTCATAATCCTTTAAGGCTTGGTGTCTTTCGAAAGTAGACCACGTCGTATTTCACGATATTTCCCAGAACATATGATTTATGAAACATTTCCGTCGGGGAACGATAATCAAATTTTACTAACCCGACGAGAAAGCGTGAATCCGAATATATAGTTATCCTTCATGTCGTATACTTATACGTTGTATCGTAAGTTGTAATCCCATTTGGCAAGGGAGATCTTTACAGCTATTTTATGTGAATTGCTTATGTGATTGAATTTTACATGCAACCGTCCTTAACGCGATTGAATTCTCGGTTGCTGAACCTGTCGATTTCACGTTTATCGCGCAAATAATAGCTTATTAGCATACAGAAACGATAACATGGATTGTAAATAATTATATGGCTAGAAATGGCATATTTGACATCGTTGCTCTCATTTATCAACAGCGATTTGAAATGTATCCATTAGCGTTCAATGATTTATTTATCATTATCTGTATAATTAAATACGTAAGGAGAGGGTATGGTTTTATTATTGTACGTCTGATTGTATATGTAATTTTCAATTAACGATGCGTCGATATTCGAATTCGCGGTAGATGTTCAACTAGTGGGTAACTGAAAGACAAAACACTAATTGATATATGTAATTGCTCGGATCTTTTGTGGTAGTCAGATTTCAATGTTCGCAGAGAACGAGCGAATGATAAAACCAGATAGAACAGTACATACCGGAAAACCCTTCGAGCCACGGGGGGACGTCCATCCGGCCATTTTGTCATTGCGCATCCTGAGCAATTCATTATTAGCTTTCCATCTTCTGGACTGAAGATCGCTATTCTTCTGAAATCGTTGCCTGTAAATGGAAAACTATAAGAGATCTCCTGCTTTAGTATAAACGAGTGACTCTCGACGAATTGAATAATCGGTCAAGAAGTAACCGGATAGGATAAATCGAAACAAGATTTTAATTCCCATGTTCCCCCACTTCGTTTTGTATGCGTTTCCTTTCGAGCAAACAAATTAAATTGCTTGGGATTTTAATCTAAGAAGAAACGCGGCTTCTAATTATTTCGACTTCGCGTTTCTACCTAAATATTTGTTTCGTGTCACAGATTTGACGAATCCAGAGCTTACGACATAAGGATAACAAGTTTCGTGACGTACAAGGAATTGAATTATCGAGAAGAAAGCCCGCTAAAGTTGGAAGTTTAATTTCTATCCTTTATTCCTCTCACATCTATCCGGAAACCCATCCGTCCTCCTACAAAATACCCTTTTCCAGCCGTGATTCACTTGTGCGACACGGCCGATAAAATCGAAAATACACCGAGTTCTAAAGACCCCGAGTACACCGAGACTATAGAATTCCTATTTGTATTGGTATAAGCATGACTAAGCGAGGAGCTTCCCAAGGATTAGGACTGAGTTTACTTTTTCGGACATGTTACGGAACAACGCTTCAAAATAGATTCGATTTTATTTCCGAAATCGGATTTTAGCTTGTCTTGCGTAAACTCTTTGGGAAGTGCAGACAGCAGATATGGCTGATCGCTCGGATTAGAAATGTTCTATCAAGCTGTTGTCTTCGTACATTTTACAGGCCGGACGCTATTGGGATTTTTTCTCATCAGCTTAATGACAGTAGCCAGATACACAAAATAATACTTATTTTGTTCCATTTTCGTTTTCCGCATACCAAAGCACTGTTATTTTCGAGGACTGAAGATAAAGACAGTCTGCCAATCGTTTTTTAAGCAGCGCATTCACGGATACTGCCTATGTGTATCTGTTTCGTGAAGTTTAAGCCTACATGCTCGATGCTTTTTCACCTTGACAGGTATTCGAGTTTCTTCTGCACATTAAATTACTTACCTCCTAAATTGCACGTAAACTCGTACTACAAAGTTTTTCACGCGCCGAATTTGCAAATTCGTCCTCGCAGCTTCTTAGGAACTTATCTTATAATAATATAGTGGTTGACGTAATATAACAAAGTCGCATAATCGGTCTGACATCGAAGTTTACATATTCGTAGCATAGCTGCGATATTGCTACTTTAGCTGATCAAACATTTTCAATTTCATTGGTTATAATTCTAGGAGATAATGAAGAAGAAAAAATTGTACAGTTTTGACAGTATATCATCGTCTAAAATAGAATATTCGTCTAATTATCATATTATTTGGCTTTAAACAAGACAGATGGATCTAATCCCGATTAACGTCGAAAGTTAGAAAACATTGCCTTCGGCTGTTGCGGTGCGCAAAAAGAAGAAGCAAATAACAGACGACCGATCCTTTTTTTCTATTCCCTGTCTTCGTGATTATGCTTGGAAGTTAAATATGCGGTCCGCGCCGATGTGACTATACCCGCTACAGGATTTGATGGATTACAGCCGTAGGATCTCGAGTGTCGACTGGTTGGATGAATGAAACACTGTGGGAGAGGTAAACTGGAATAAAAAAAAAATGTACAGAATAATGGTAACAGAAATCGCGGAGGCAAAGGAGGAAGCAGTTGATGGTATCCAACTTGTCCGAACTAGCGAAGCTTCTTTGTAAACGCCGCTACCTATCGCTGACGGAAATTCGTGCCAGTTCGTTGACTTTATCAGAAATCGATGCTTGAAGCGTGGTTCAGAAAAAGGAGCTTCTTCTTCGAAGTTCGGGCAAGGTTAGCGAGCAGACAACTAGCCGTTGTATCGTAAATAATCGTTCAACTATATGAACTGCGTAAAAGAGTTTGGAAAATCAGTCGATTCTGGTAAATCCCTGGATCTCTGGAAATCCGTACAGGGAATTTGCCAACTTTTGCTTCTTTTAGAAACGTCTTACCGAAAGACATAAATTCTTTCATTGTCAGCATCCGAGATTAACCGATTTCGTACAGTACGTATACAGTTGCCAGCGGAAAGATCATGAGAAATTTTGTAAATTCAAGGTACCAAAATAGGTAACGCGAATCAACTTTTACGAAGATGTTTGATATACATATATCATGAAGGAGGCCGGAGAAATAGCACAATTCGGAGATTTTTAGTCTTATCGCTGGATACACCTATAAGTAAAGTAAAAAGTAGGAAAGTAGATAGGAGATAGAAAGGAGGATAGAGAGGATAGTAGGAAAGAGGGAGAAACGTTTCTTATCAGGGCTTTTAAAAGATTGTTCAACCGTCTTCCAACGAGATATTTGTAAAACAAGAGGTAGAAGAACGAAAAAGTGAGAGAGAGAGAGAGAGAGAGAGAAAGAGAAAAAAAGAGAGAGAGGCGGAAGAGAAGAAAGAGCGAAGAAGTAATGAATCTTGGTCTCAGTTTCACGGCACTTATAAAGGTGTAGACAATTTGTAGCAGATTGATTTTCGATCACGTTAAAAAAGCGATATTCCATTAATGCGTAAAATACGTGGAATAACTCTGGAAAAAGTCCAATTAAATACCGTCCATTAGTCATCAATTGAACGAATTGAAATTGAAACGGGAGAAGTGATTCTGATGTAAGAACGCGAGTGTCGTTAACACGAACGGCGCATCGAGGTCATACGGCTCGAAAGAAGGCTTAATTTCACAAAGACCTGCACGTCCGTACGTTCGCGAGGATGGCGTTTCGAGGCCACTCAAACAGTGCGCTTGCGTCGTTATTCGGAAGAATTCAGTCCGTGATTCTTGAAATGTATGGAGGGAGACCGACTTCCGACAATTTACACGAGTGACATTTGTCGAGATAAAATTTGCTGGAAAAAGTTTAACACGATATATTTATTGGTCGTGTTTGGTGTTGCGGAGACGCGAAGTTACCTCTTGGTCGGAATGACGATTAATACGAATTCGAAGTAATACATTCCGGCCTTTCTTGTTTTCTATCTCTGGTTTTTCTCCTTTCTCACGCACGCTCCCTTTCGCTGCCGATTCCTGAGGGTCCTCTCTCATTAATTATTCATCGGCTTCTTACCGACATCCGGCGGATAGAATGGCAAACATCCTTGCTCGTGTTCGCACGAAGCTCACGCCGATCTCGTTTCGTGCTTTAGATCGTGGATCCGAGTAGCCGCAGTCTTTGCCGTGTCGGCCACGCGAAAAGCTCCATGAGCGTGACACTGAGATGTCCTTATGGCTCTTTCAAATTTAGTTCCCACGCTAGCTTTTTCCAAATTCATCTACGCGCAACCTTCGTGGCTATTACGAAATCCCAATCGATTATCGCTCGATACGTCATTTTATGTGCATGACACATTGATATCTTTTCACGCAAGCAATTTTTTATTTTTATACTTCAAATAACACGCGAACAGGTCATCACGCACGTGAATTCTCCGTAAATATAATCGACAGATTCGTGTGTTGTGTGAACGTTCATTTGATAAGAAATTGACGTAAACAGGAGCAGCGAGAAACAGTGTATCGCAATGCCTAACAATTCGGGCGATCGTACGTAACGCGTTTAACGGAGGAATGCATTAGGACGAAACCGCTATCGTACCGACTGAAATCATATCGCTGACGGAACATTCAACAATGGGAAGTGTCAGTTAACTGAGATGCGAGAACGCACGCGGTATACTGCGCCGTTAGGTGCGCACAATTGTCAGCAATTTCCAGCCCTGTTTCCTGATTTGCCCTATTACACGTCCGTCTTTATTCGTGTATCATTACATTCGATATAATTACGAGTAAATCGTATTTGTATGGTATAAAGTTTACTCACCGTATATCTGAGAGAACGCTGTGATACCCACTCGATCGGCTCCATCGAACGATACCGGTCCCTAGAACGAACGATGACTAAACTATTCGTTTCGATCGACATGGAAAACCTCTATTAACAATTTCGTCCGCCGATAAGTTCATTATCACGATAGTCATCGTGTTTTTTTAATAAATACGTTTCTTCTTCTCCTCGATACGAGTCGTTCATGAAAATTCCCAAAGATATCGTTCTATCGCTTTTGTGAATTATCGATGCGAAAGTTTGAATGCTGGAATTTGGACGATGAAAGCAGAATGCTAGATGATTTTAGTTTCACGAATGTACGCGTATAATCATTTGCACACAGGCCGAATCAAATGCTTAAATACTCGAAGAATAGATGACTTCATGAATTCTCATGCATTCTTTTTTTACCGGTCGAGTAGTATTTCATACTCACCGAAACTCCGTTAAAACGTAAAAGTTTCAGTTGTTCCAATAGTCGCAACGCAATGTCCTTTCTAGCATGCGTATATTGGACTACGCTAATGTTGTCCTTATTTAAGATGTTTTCGGTCTTTTCCAAAGCAAGTGCCATAGCCCAGACGGCGTCGTAGGTCTGTCCTTCGAACTTCGAGTCTGTCGCGCTTCTTTTTCTCAATTCCAACGTGAAATTGTTACTCGTCTGTGCAGAAAATACCGTTGCTGTATTACGGCTAATCGGGTAATATAATTCGAGTTAATGCACATATTTAGAACAGAACTACCATTCTTATCTATTTTTATCGAGTGTACTAATAGTTAAAACGAAGCTCGCGTAATCCTTTGAAAATATACGGTAGCTTTTTGTTGTAGTGACTCTAGCGAAGGTTATACAAAAAGAAAAGTTGTAGTTTCAGTATTCCATAATAGCGTCTTTAAAAACAAATTTCTTTCTTATTAACTTATTTGGGAACACTGCGCCATGGAAGTAAGGAAATTGCTGTAAGGGGTAACATTTTCGAATATTATTCCCGAGACAATGAATAGCACTTTTTCTAAAATAACGAGAGTACTTTGGTCGATTCGACAGTTTCAGTGAAAAATCTATTCTCTTTCATCCGATAGTGTAAAAACGCGTCTTTCACGCAGATAGTAAATATTAACGAATTAATCGGTACAGTTCGATGTAACCAAAAACAGGAGAATCGAGTAGTCGCTAGTATTTGTCGTAGAGATCAAAATTCGTTATGTTAATATAACGTTGAGTGCAGATTCGAAATGCCGATATAGCAAAACAAATGTATTACTAATTTCATTTTCCGTTCTTGAACGTTACGGACGAGTTTGAGAGAAATTCTATTTCCCTCGTTTATCATATTTTTAGCTAAATCGATTAAACGTGCATGTTCCGGTGAGAAACAAATGGATCACGAAAACTATTTACGCGAATTTCGGCTCAACAGAGAAATGTAATATATATGTATGTGGCTTCTCAAAGTCAGAATTCAGATCTTTGTGGCAAAGGTTGTCTCTTGTACGATAAAACATTCTGTTCTATTCTCGTATTGTTTCGTTCCTCAGAATATGCAAATCGGACAACCGACATACGTTGCAACGCGTCTTCGTTTTTGACTCTGATATCGTGAAAACTCACGGGACGGTGAATTTCTAGTTTTCCACGTGCGCGCGTAAATATTCAGTATAGTTGAATGCACTCGGAATTATTCATGATGCTGTTTGAAAAAGTATAAAGCAAACCGTTTCGTAACAACTGCGAGTCACCGAGGGTTGGATCTGGATGAGTTTCGGCGGTGTGACAGTACCGGAGAAGAGTTGGGTATGTCGAAGAAACGTAACCAATTCCGGAGCACGTTCCGTTCGAATTTCGTCGGGATCAGGTTCTTCCCTCGTGAAATGTAATTAGCAACATGTGAGTTCGTCATTAGCTCGATTGCTCGAACGTGGAAAGTTCGATACGAGGAAGCTGCTGGCCATTATCACACTCTTTCAACCATACCATTTCACCGACGTCTCTCTCTAATGGACGCGAAAACAGGTCTGCGTGTGTTATACAGCTATGCCAGCTATAACGAGCATGTACATGCCAAGACTACACGCTACTCCGTTAACGCTTTTAATTCTCGACAACGACGTTGCGTATATTATTAAGTATTTCGTCAAACATCGACCGAGACTTAATTAATGGAAGAAACTTTGGTCCAGTGGCGGTTCGAGTAATTGCTGCAATCTATAGAAAATATCGAGAGACTACAAAAGATTTTCTACTGCAGAAGGGCTATTCTATGTTCTATGTTCGAAGGATTTTCAAGAAATGCTCCGTTTTCCAGTTTAGTATGGAACTTTTCTGACAAATGTGTCGGTAACTGGTAAAGTACTTACCAGACCCGACGAACTTATTTCGTTTTCTAAGGCAGCGCCATGACTCTCGACGATGATCAAACCATTCTGAGTTTGAGACAGCTGCGAGGGCGTACATTCTTCTGGTTCCGAGTGCAACGAATTAGCCATCCTCTTCGACAAGTCGATCGTATCACCTGGCAGAATCCATGCGTAGTCTCCTCCGTGCATACCCAACTTCCAAGCCTGGCAGAACAAGTAAAGAAAAAGTAAAAAAGATAGAGTGGTTAATAGGGGAAGCGACTAACGGAGTTACGGAATATTTAGCGAAAATGTTCATCTGGCTGCTGAGAGCCGCTGGTTTACGGAGCTAGATAAGACGAGCTTTAGACCTGGCTCTTAGTGGACGTTTCGTGCTCTTATGTTTCCTCGAATATATGGGTTACTTGGATAACTCTTTTATTTTTAAAAAGGAGCGGATGAACTCGTTACGGAGCGAGACGTTTTACAGTTCTGCAGTTTTACACAATTCTCTCTCGTGTCGTATGTACCTCGAAATTAACGCGGCGTCACATTCTCCGCACAATGCGATACATTCGACTTCGAGGATCGACCATCAAATGCACTCTCGTCAAGGAAAAGAAAGTGATTGTAGAGAATTTCCGAGAATGCAAATCGCATCCAGAGGATCGAACAGACGTGTTGACCTACTATGAATATTTACTATGATCTCATCAGACGACGGACAATCAGAGTAATGAGAAATGACTCCAAGATGGGGATCGTTCTCAGACCCTTCGAGATGTCTTTATAAAATACACCCCATTTTTCGCATTGTCCATTCGCTTTTCTTCCCACTCTACTTTCGTTTATTTATTCTCGCATGCCGATTTATTTCATCTAACGCGTAACATATTTTTGGCTATATATATATATATATACTACTAATAGAATGTATTTTAGTAACGTCATTTGTCAGTTAGGATGATATGAAACGGACATCGTTACGGTATTTTGTCTCGAATGATGTATCGTCCCTTTGACGTTACACAGTTTTTATATGCTACTAGTAAAAACTTTTAACGCGGATCCCCATAATCAATTTCCCTTCCGTTTTCAAACAGCAAATTTCCTACTCAATCAGCGAGTTTCACGTGACCGAAAGATGTCATTGCGTTGACTCGGAAGAGACGGCTGGATATGCATTCGTATGCAGCGTTCTTATCCTTTCCGGCGTGGCTCGACTCTTCTAAAGCTTTCAAGTCCGGAAGAAGAGATCGCCGGCCGGTTATCGGGAAATCATCGTCGGTCGTATTTACGCCTCATTGTCTTTCGTCGCTTTGCACAGAGACAAAGTTAAAAAACTGGGACACTTTTGAATGGCGCGCCCTAGTCGTCCAAAGATGCAGGCTGTTCTGTGAATTCGCAACTGTTGTCATGCTGAGGCATCCGGTGAAAATGAGAAATGTGCCTGGAATACGTAGACATAATATTGTTCTCAGTAGTAAAGAAAGGGCGAGCGAAGTATTTACCGCTCGAACACGCGATTTCACGTAAATCAGGACTTAATGTTTCTTCTCGCTCGGAACTATCACCGACGTTAAAACCGATAATACAGAGATATAAATTGTACCTCTACGCTCTATGTGGATGTATTGAAACGAATGCCACGAACTATTTGCAGTTCGAATTATAAAAGGCGAAGATCTCGGATTATTTTCAGCTGCTTTCGACAAAAATTCGTAATTATTTTTTAAGAAATTAGTCGTAATTAGAGAACAGCCGATTGGTTTAGCGATAAATTTTGTTCAGATGCGTCACGAAACAAAGGATGCACCCGCTGTTTATAAACGACACCGTCCGAGGCTACGAGATTCCGTGTAGGCGTTATCTGTATTTTCGGTTGATTTATAGGAGAAACGTTTCCGCGTTCCATGTTTCGTTGTACGCGCAAAGAAAAGGAAAAACCTTGCCTCTGAATACATATCGACGTAATAAACGGCTGATCCTGACCTGTGAATATTAAACATCGGAAAAGTAACGAACTACACAATCGTTTGAATGGAGAAGATGTGGATATCGTCGATCTAGCGCTTGCGAACATCTACGCACGCGTTATTGCCTGCCGGCCGTAGTTACTTTCTGATTGGCAATAATATAGTCGGTCAAGATGTCAGAGGCGCGCTCCGATGAAAAATCGTTTTCACAAGAAGCACGATTGCTCAGCTGCTTTGGTAAATTTAATCTTTTTCCTCTAATAAACTCCTATGTATCTTTCGGGTATGCGAAACAAAGGAAAAAGATCGAAAGCAACTGTAAATCAGAAATTTGCATTTTTATGTAAATATTTCCCGCAGCTATTTCCATACTACTTCTGACGTTCGAGGAAATAAAAAAGTCCTATATAAGATATACCTACTCGCGATTCGATAGGACGTTTCCAGTTTGGAGGATTTAAGAGATACAATTTAAACGATACCGAATCAAAAGAGAATGCGAATTAATTGGAATCTTAGAGATAGATAGTAATCAGGAGAACACCGTTTCCTATACTCCACCAACGTAACTTCATTTTGACATGTAGGCGAGACACAGGCGAAGATTAGAGGCGCAGAAACCTGATGTTTACACTTCCGACGTTGGAAGCACGAAGATCACCCAAATCCTCATCCTTTCTGTTCCGTGATTAATTTTGCAGTGATAGTTTCACGAGTCACCTCAATCAAGTGAATACGTCATGTAAATGCAATTTTCTACCATTTTCTTTAAAGATTATCTCCTATATCGTCGAGAATATCGATTACTTTGAGTTAAGTCGGCGACTTGCGATCGAATTTACATGGTTATCGGTATGAAGACCGATTAGACAATAAAAAATTATCTGATAAACAAGCTGACGAGCAGTTCTTGGAAAGTACTGGTCTTGAAACACAAAGCCATTGACATGATAATAGTGATGAGGGAAAGAGAGAAGGACAACGAGAGAGAGAGAGAGAGAGAGAGAGAAAGAGCGTCCTACTTCAACACAATGTTCATTATTCGCGTAGCAGGGACACAGGCTATGACCATGTGTTTGCATTTCATCGATTTTCGCCTGAAAATCGAGGCGTAAAGTCCTCCGCGATAGACAAATTTCAATTTATCGTGTAGAATAGAATTGAGTTCGTGAAGTTCGTGTATGTCGCGTGGAACCTTTCGTGTACGTTGAAATTCGAAAATAATCTTTTTCGCGTATTATAATGTCACGGTGGTAACACCAAAAAGAGCAATTCTCATAGAGATAGCGATTTTATGAGCGTCTGTAAAAATTCGTAATTGAACTGTCGTCGATATGCGTTTGAACGCTCGTAAATTCGCGACACATTTAGCGTGTAACGCGAAGCGTTTTATTTCCGCGTATTTTGAAGAGAATTGTCGGTGTACTGGATTACCGGAGAGTGATAATAAAAAAAAGGACAGGCGAATCTTGACGCAGCGTCTTGATAAGTTCTGCGTTCGAAAGCAAAGCTAACTCAAGTCCATCTTTTTCATGATTGAGTTATGTATACCATCTTATTTTTCCTCGTCGCTTCCTTCCGTTCCTTTTTTCTTTTTTGTTCCGCCTTCCTTTTATTTTAGATCCCTTTGTATATGTAAATAAGAGCAGTTTGTAAATGTATATCAATAATCTGCCATATTGTAATTACGAAATTAATATACTTTTAAACAATAAATCTGTACGCACCATTGTTTTTCTGTTCTGATGTGACATAACGGGAAAGGACGTGAATCAGTGTGGCTTTCAGATACAGAAATATTTTTCATTTTTAGCATAATCCTTCCACGAGTCATTTCCCTGCATGTGACATCTACGTATAATGACCTTTCGTGAAACGATAAGATTGCGAACGTGACGTTTCCGTCCTTGAACCGATTTTAATCGTCAAAATTTGAAATGATGAAGTACACGGTCTAGGGTTCCATACTTCTTTTTTTAGTACTGTTCATTAAAAGACTAAAACTTCAAGTGAATTCCAGGTCAAATTTACATAAAGCTATCGCATATAATGGATACGGTGATTTTTGTTATTGCGTATTGTTTTGCAAAATCAACACGACGTAAAACTATCCCATGTTTCGGTACTTAAAACTTTTCATCCTAAAAGTAACTCGACTTTGGTCACCGTTATTTTTCCGCGCTAGAAGCACGCAATTGCCAGAAACATATTCTACCATTATACGATAAAGGAGTTTGACAACGAGGCGAAACGAACTTGCATCCATGAGTTTTAATTTCTGTGGAAGGTTTACCTCGCAGAAAACGCGTGGCGCCAGTTGTGGTGAAAAACTCCCGATGATGATTCGTGTGTCCAACTCCTGTAATCGAATAAAATTGCATTTCAACAAGGAGGATTATTCTCTTCCGCGCTCGTCTCAAGCACCGCATCTTTCATGCAACTTTATCGTATTAGGGCGGACAAGCAATTAGTTATGAAGTGTGATTAAAGACGCACGGAGCATCGCGGTTAATCGAATTATTCGCCTTGCTCGACACGGCCTGATACGCTCTAATGTACGATAAATAGTTTTTCGGAGAATTTTGCCGTGCATTGTAGCGTCTGATATTAATTTTGAAACGGTCAACTGTTAAACGCTCACATTGAAATTCTACGCTTTTTAACAGATTTAAAATTGCTTGCATATCATTCTAAAAGGTAAAGTAAATGTGGAAAGATTTCTAACGCAAAGATAGAGCTACAATGATGGCGACTAAACGTAACTATACATCATAACTGTATACCACGTCGGGCAGCCACGAATCTCTAGCATATTCAGTGAAAAAAATTCAATGAGGCTTAAGTCTAGGCGTGCCTTACTTTTAAAGTTTGCAGCTGTTCCTTGTAATCGTTTTCTGCGAAGGTGATAGTAGCGGTGCACGTAATATTCGCTTGCTCCAGTTCCGTGACTAGATCGTTCACAGCCTGAAACGAAAAAGCGATACTGCAACGTCCTCGCAGCAAAGGAGGTAAATGTTAAAGTTGTACATTGCTTGTATCATTTAGAGACAATTGTAGTAGATTTTTCTTATTAAACTCGTATTTCATCATAAGTAAACCCTTTATTTTAACGTGCTTTGTCGAAGGGACTAAAGTTTAATAGCTAGTTTACACACTGTTCGTCACATGGGAATTTTGAGTGGCGCAATGGCAATCTATTAAACTAAACACATAGGTACTCGAGAAGCTGGAACGGCGTGTATCTTTGATTAAACTTCCTTGTTGAATGCTACATCGACTCATGTGCTTACCAGAGAATACATGTCACCAGTTTGCGAGAGAGCGGTAACAGTGTCCCACCCAAAATGTTTGATGAGTGCTATCCTGGCAGAGTTGTGACTTGAATCCGGCGCTACGGTTCGTAGGAAAAGCGGAAATTCGGTGGAATCCGAGAGGGCAGGTGCGGTGGATCCAAAGGAGACTTGTATCACGTTCCAGTAAGGTACGATTTTGGCTAATGTTTCCGTGACCTCGGAGCAGGCAGTGCCCAGTAACAACGGTATTAGATCGTTCTTCCTTGCCGAATAGAGAGCATGGAAGAATCTATCAACCGCCACACCGGAGTCGCACTAAAAACGTAAAAAAAGGGACATCAGTACGATATTACAACGCGCCTGTTATAAATTCAACGCGTTGTGTAATTCGTTTGATATTTCGATATTTTGATAAACCGGTGCATTTATTCCGCTATGGTATCGCAAAACAAATACGAAATTATGATTTATGAAAGGCGTCAATGACGTGACGTCGTGAAACAAACCCGTTTGTGAAATCGGTGGAGAAAGAAAGACGTGTTTCGCATAGAAAGTAAGCAATTATGAGGCGCCATGTAACGAGAGGCAAGAAAAAGAAGAAAAGGATCGCAAACACTTTGGCTAGATTGATGTACATGTGCGTGTATACGTCCGTAAGGAAGGTGAGGTGAGAGAAGACGGACCGGTGAGCCTTAACGAGCAATTATTCAACGCGAGAGGGTGACTAGGGCGGACTCGAAAGCTCGCATACAGTTGAAGAGTCTGCCTCATACCGTGCAATCCGGCGAGATACCGAGATGGAAGAAAATACAGAATTTTCGAGATGAGCTTCGATTCCGAGTTCAACTTCTCGTACGTTGTTGTATTTTTATTCGATTTCGAAACGTTGCGGTACGTCTTAGACGGATAAGGCGAGACGGTTTTCTTCGAGAAAATAGAAATTTGGTTAACAACTGTGGAGAAAAGTGGCATTCGCCTTGTTGCTACCGACGTATTTACATAAGGAACTTCTCGTGAGGCTTAACTTTATTATATTTAAGCCCCGGTACGAATTTAAGTTGTATTTGCTATTTGCAAATCTTTTGCGTTTAAATGAACGTGATACATATAAACGTAGAAGTGCGGATTTTATTAAAATCGTGTATATTTCTTGTAAATACTGTTACAAAGAATGTTTCAAAGGAAGCAGACAAGGAGATTAAAATTACAGATTCCATGCCACCACGTTTCGAGGTGCAACTTTCCTCGAGGAATTTACAAAGGAGTTCAAACATCGTGGCACAGGTCACAAGCTCGTGTGCCTCTACCTTGATCCGATATACATATAAACGCTAGAACGCCGTGAAAGTTTCGCAATGAAAGGCCGACCGCGCAACGATGCGTTTAATAGGACTGAATTAAATGGTTCACATTTTTAACCTAAAATCGACTGTATTGATCGTTGATCGATATGATTGGAATCTCGGACATTCTCTTTTAATTTTCTTATTGCAATCAACGGGAACGTGACTAGACTTTTGCGGAATTCACGACCATAGGGAATTCATAGAATCATTTCTTCATATACGATCAACAAATTTCAAAAGTTCCTTAGCAATCTGGAAGGAAAGAATAACTCGATTAAAGCTAGCTATAATTTTACGCCGGACGAATTCCAACGTTATCACGTATTTTTATGTTTGATCACGTGATGTGGTTTTGTTTTAGACAATCATTGCATTTAGAATCCAAACGTTGATCTATGGAAATGGTGACGGAGAAAATTACGCCAGATCTCGATATCTTTTTATTAGAAAGTTTATTAGAAAGTTTATGATGTGATCAAGATCATCAAAGATCAAGATCTGTACAAAGAATTCAAAGGATTTTGTCGATTGCTGAAACGCATTTAACATCCGTTGATCGGATGTCATACCTCTATACGAAACAAGCGACCTATTTCATTATTATACTGAAGGAGAAAATTTAATAACTGCAAAAAATGTGGCAGCAATGTATCGAGCAATATCCAGGGAGAAAAATGACGCGTGATTCGTTTTCACCGAATGTCTTCGCGAAAAAGAGAGTTGTAAGTCGGCCAAATGAAAGAGTAAGCTCGAGGAATCTTCCATGACGTAGAGCTTATTTAACAAAGAACAGCTACTGCTATCTGTTTCCTGTCGGTGAAACGTTGACACAAAACAGATAGTATTGCTCGCTGAAGGGAAGAAACGCCAGCAATATCGAACGATGAAAAGTATGATACACCTACAAAGTTTCCTCGGCTGTCAAAGCATTGCTGCAAAGAAATTAGCATTACGTGTTTAAGAATTTTGCAACTTTAAGTATTATATGTGGTATATGGGATTATACTATTTTAGACGACTTTATATAAGTTCCGTGTATAATCGGGAGAATTTGAACTCGGCTCATAATCGGACGTAACTATTTATGTCGAACTCTATTCCGTTAGTGGTTTCTGACAGACGACAACCGTGTATGCCTTAAAGCATCTGGTTGTAGAAAGTTTGTGAGAAACCTTGCTGCATTGTACCTTCGATAAACTATCATTATCAAATTAAGGGTGAAAGGAGCATCGAAGTGACGTTAAATGAAGATAGATTCTACAGCTTGCTCGACTTGTCGCGTGCAAACTTTAACAAAATATTTCTTTACACACCGGATTAATCTAAAAGCTGTCTCGTACACGAAGCGAAAATAAGGTCCGTTTTAACTCCGCTGCCGCGGCGATATATCAATTTAGAGTCGACGCGGTTGCAAGCACTCTGTTTTCTGAAAAGAGGAAAATTTTTAAGTTCCATGACAGCTCGAGCGCTCGGCCTGATCTGCCGCCTGTCTTTATTGAATTTTCAGAGATTTTGCCTCGCAGTGATACGGATTTACGATGCAGCATGTAAACGTTTTACAAGCTTTGACAGCGTAATCTTGAATGAACTAAGTTCATACTAAGGTTAACGTTTCTGTGTTCTAGCATACAACTTTGTTTCGCTGCAGCATTATATTACGGAGTGATACAACTTCGTGTCCACAAGCTTAAGTGATACTGCAACTCCAAATATCATGAAACTGTATCCTTCGGTACTCACGTTTTCTCTCACTTTTTAAGCTTCTCGCGCTGGATTTGATTAAATTAATATTTTAAACGTTGCGTCGTCTTATGCAATTAATGGAAGGTATAAAGGGAGATGTCGTTAAGTTTTTATTAAATATTCATTCGGCGATAGCTTAGTGCAAAAAAGTGTCGTTTTTCATTTTCTAAAATATTATCTTAGCGGCGTATTTCATTATAAATTTACCGATATGCTTTTTTTCTAACAGGAAATCGAACACTTTAGTCAATCTGTTTTCTGTCGATAATTCCTATACCAATTTCGAATGATCATTTCGCACGATAAGAAAATATTATTTCACGTGCCGAATGATTTTATCACCTACATTTTATTTCAATAAAAATACGAGTTTTTGATATTTTCATAAAGCGTTCAATGCTGCAACTCCATTTTTTAATCGCGCATTTCATTAAACTCATTTGCCTTGTTTTGAAACTAAATTCTCGTTTGGAAACCGCTTTGGCTACGTTTTCGCTGAAAACTTTTAGGTACACTGCAATATCCATGTATATTAGATTTGCCCGACAGAAATTACCTATGGAATCTGTAAATTTTTATCGATATCTACTCGTGTGACGCGTTTGATTTTGCTCGATTAACTATCCGTGACGAGCCAATTACCGTGTACGTGGTTAATCATCGCGTATTCACGTAATTGCTGAATCGTTCCCGTTCATTGTTCGCTATTAGTCCTTCTCGAAAAATTGAACAACCAGTCGATGGTTAAAATTGGACGATAGGCAAAGTTTTTCACCTAGACCATCGTGAAAAAATATCTACCTTTTATGATTACGCGATATACCATAAAATATCTTTCATTTGTCACTATCGTGGCTGATCGCGCAATCAATAGACTGTATGAATAGGAAACGACGGCAGATAAAAGTATCGGATCTATCGCAATCTTAGCAATACGTTCGACGAGGAAAGGGAGTGGTGGAAGATGATGGAGTACAGGAATGACGGGTATATATGGTCTGTGAATTTTTTAGGAGCTGGCTCAATGAATATATCCACATCCATAGTGCTGATCTCTATTTTCGTGGCTATTTCTCAAACGTTGCTGTTCTTTTCTTCCGTGATTGTTCTGGTCCAATAACACTGCTACGCGAGTAGACGTAGGAAAATTTTCTTACAAGGGTCGAACAGAGGAATACATCCTACTCGTAAGGCGCCACTTTTATCACACTTTTATTTAATCCTACCTTATTTATTATCATCGTAGTTTAGACGTGATATTACTTTCATGATACAGTTTTTCCCAACGTCGTTTTTTACCAACACGCATTATGCGAATATGTCCTGCCATTGGGAAATTCAAATGTTTCGTATTCGAGATAAAGGTCTAATCGATGATTATAATCGAGCTGTGTGATTATAAAAATGTGCAATGAAGAAACGACAAGCCCCGAAGATGAAGACGTTTCAAGCACTTCCAATAACGATCGAATTATTAGTTGACAAGTGGTTGTCCGATTATTGACTTTCCTCTTTCACTTGGACGTATAACGGAGATCCCCTCAAATTCGCTGCAGGTTCTTCGAGATAGCTACCTTTATCGCCTCAAGTCACCCTTCTAACAACTGATCTTTTAATCGGACCCTATTTTTCCCTACATACATCGTAGTCTGTGTCCTTTTGAGGAATAGAATTGTGGTGAACGAAGCATGAAACGAAAATACGAATTCTATCGGACTTTCTCTTACGTCGATAAAGAGAAAAAAATCGGTCTTGGAGACGTTTCGTAAGACGATGCTTTTTGTTTGGAGCTTAATGGCGCTTAAGCTTGTTACGGTTAGTATATTGCTTCTTCATTAAGAGGCAGGAAGAAGTTCAGGTATTAAGATTGTCCACGGCATAAATTTGAAAATTTATTCCAAATGAAACTTTTTATTTTCGACGAACTTGCGAGTATATATAATAGCCAGATCGATTCGAAGAGCAGTGAAAGAGAATACAAAACGAATTGAAAAAGGAGGAAAAGGGAAAGAGAAAAAGAATTAAGAATAAAAGTACAGATAGGTCAATCGAGATAATAGCGTTCCTTTAATTGTCTTATACTTCACCAATTGATGCAAAACCTGTATAGAAACGATTCTTTTTTTATTTTACGCCTTTTTAATTATAATCGATTTTCTTTAGTTTTTCCAATTGGTTGTGGGGCAATGTCGATAATTGTAGTTCGATATATGTGGTTTCGCTTCGGAATCGCGTATATGATCGATTTAACCTCCCAGTGTTTTCCTATTCATTTATATTTATAGCAGGCCGACCATGAGATATATAGTTGAAGATTATTTAATAAACTAGTACTAGAATACAAATAACTTAATGGATCGAACATATCCATAATTTACGTCCTCCAACACAGTTTCAAAAATCTTCGATGGTAGGTAGTACAGATTTTGGAAGAGAATATGCACAGTAGCCGCATAAAGCTGTCCTATCTTTCAGGATATGAACTAGAATAAATGATAGAAGATAGGTTCTATCGAGGCGCACTCAATCAATATGCGTGTTTGTACTTTGAATAAATACAAAAGTGCTTTCGTTGAACACGCATTTGAGTCTACGCTACGTTAACTCGCTTTCCGAGATTTCAAAAAGCCTTTAGTTGGTTCGACAGCAAAAAAGTTGCTGTCGATAAATTTCAAAGTGGGGCCATAGGTTTTCAAAAGTCTCTACTTCGTTTTTGTATTTTCTTTTTTCACAGGTTAGTTCAACAATGCTGATAACGATATACGGAATTATAATTTGATAATTAATTCGAAATAGAAGAAGCGCGACTCGACCCCAAAATCTTGAAGAAGCTACGTATTATCTTATTTATTAACATAGTTATATAAATTTTATATGAACAGCCAACACTGTTTCCGGATAATTACCATGAAATAAAGCCTTAGTTGGTTTTGGCGTTGCATTCGATGTCGGAACAAAAATCTTATTTTCTATCCTATGAAAGGACAACTCCTATTTTACGCGACACCGATGCTAGTTCGCGCCACGGAAAATCGGAAAACAGACGAGGACAAACTATCATTGTGTTACGACGTATACAAATTTTCATAAAACGCATACAAATTAGAATTTTCAAGGATCAACACGGGAATATTCCGTTGATAACCATTTGTTTAATGCAAATTAGAAAGGACAGAGTGAAAGAGAAGAACAGAAAGGAAACGTGGAGAATAGTATGCAGAAAAAATGTAGATCTTTTCGAATCCTTGATGAAGAGGACCACCCTTCGAGTACTTTACCGGTGTGGGATTGGTTAAATTACAAATGGCCTACGGCCATTCCTTGTTCTAAATCCCATTTTCATCGAGGTTCTCGTATTCGTACGCACACAGCAAACAGAGAGAACGTAAAACGGTCTGACGACGCACTCCGATGAATGCACACGGTGAATTCAGCAAAGACACATAAAAGCTATGTAATGCTCCGAACTCGTATGTAACGAGACTTTGTCTCACAGAGAAAATGGTGAGCCACGAACGTCGAAGTTGCAAAATGATCGGTATTTTGTTTGTACCATATAAAGTAATATAAACTGATTTATAAAAGAAAGACACTTAATTTGGTTTATATGAAAGTTCATAGGTAAGGTATCACTCTCTATATGTTAAGGTGATTCTTTCCATCTTCTCCATCGCACTTTCCGATTGCTTAGTCGTGAAATATTCCCTCGCACAATATACCACGAAAGTTACATACTTGAACGCAATAAAAGCACAAGTGACGTTGCGTGAATCATGCTGTTTTAATTTTTTATTTCGTTTCGTTTCATTCTGTTTCGTTTCGTTGATTCACTTTCCGTAAAGGTGCGCGTTTAAACGATCGGTAGTGTTTATACGAAGACGATATAGCACATAAACGGAAATTATTGCGGAAAGTAACAGTTTAATACAGCGGTTTTTCCCGTACAAAGACTAATACAACTACACAAGTGTGCATTGCCCCGATTAAACAAAGTCTAGCGATTTAATTGCGCACCACAAAGTTACATATTTTTTCAACGAAGCGTCAACGATCCCTGTTACACGGCGGTTATCGGGAACGCGTAGCAGCGCCTACGGAAAATGTCAGTTGATATAAACGGGGGAAACAAAACTTGGTATTGTGGAAAACAGTTTGACAGTTGTTGCGCGTAGTCTGGTTAAAAAATAATAAAAGCCAGGGTTGCTATTTCGCGGTTTAACTTCAGTTTAATACGACTTCTCGTTACGTCATGGAATTTCCCTTTGCTCGAACCACAGTTTCGCTGGCTGGCCGCAGAAACAGACTAGAACCGAAATTTTAAACATACAGAATTTGCAAATTAATGCGGATCTAATTTGGAAGTGAAATTTTGATCCACATAGCGTTCAACATTTCGATAAGTTTGTTGAAAACATTTTGTCGCGGGAAAGGCGCGAAATTATTAGGACCGTGAGCGCTTTGAGATTCAACAGCATGGAACACATGTTCGTGTGTGCACATAACATTATTTCTTTGGAAGAAAAATTGTTACGCTACATCGAGATAGTCGAAAGCGTCGTCTTTTCGATGACCGATTCATTTTTCACGCGACAATCGTGATACGCGCGTATTCTTTGGAGAATCAACGGCGATGAATATAAATAACGAAACTTTCTTAGCAAGTAAAGTATTTCGTGCTGTCGCCATATTTTACCCACGATTTTTCCATCATAAAGCAAAGGCTGTGAATACATAAAGCGTAGCTGGTTGAACTCTTGGAAAATATATCCGATAGAATAGAAATGTTTTGTTTTTACCTTGGTATCGTTGTGAATAAGACGCAGACGAAACTTGGATAAGACATTCAATTCGTTGACCCGTTCAACGGCTAATCTGGCTGCTTGTAACTCGCTAGTTCCTTCCGGTCTAGGTTCAGAACCTCGTGTCATCTCGAATAAACCTAGGATAGTTATGTTTATCTTTTCGGACGATTTCACATTCGGCACTGTAACACTGGATTCTTCAATTTCTTCTGTGTCTTGGTCGATACGCGACTCGTTCATCGAATACTTATCACTAGGCGATGTCAACATTGGAGAAGACGTTGAGGACGGGGAGACGTGCTTTTCTTCTGGGAAAGACTTTCCGCTGGCTATATTGGAGGATCGTCGACCAGACGATGCGCCGGGCAGCCAGCGATCATCCGTGATGTCGTCGGCTTTCTCGTGCTCGTCGATGGCCACCTCCTGTCTTCGTTCCTCCTCTGTATTCTCATCGACTTTACGATGTCGGTGAAGGACGTCTCTGCCGGGACTTTTTGGTAGATCCGGTGGCATGGTCGACGGATATGACGCGATTGTGGTTTCGGGAATATCCATTTTAGGCGGACCAAAGTGCCTTCTATCAAACTTTTCGACTTGAGCTGCTATAGGCGGCTTGTACGTGACTTTTATAGGAAATTTTTGCGAGCCCTCGAAACCCGTAAAAGGGTCCTCGCTGCTCTCATTCGAAGTCGGTGACAGATTGCCATTTACTTTCATCGAATGAACTGGATTCTCGGTCCCATTGTTTCTTTTCGCTTCGGAATTATCCGCGACTTTATCAGACCTATTTCTTCTGGTAGATCTCGAGTCGTCGTTCTCCGTGAATTCCTCGCCGTATTCTTCGCAATCGTGAAACGATTCTTCCAAACCGAGAAGATTCATTCTCATTTTCCTCTCCAATTTATGCTTCCGGTCAAAGTTCCTTTTCATTCTCAGCTCAATATGTTTTTCATCGCGATAACTTACACCGTTCATCAAAGTCGTACCACCGATTTGGTCGTCGATATTGGCTAGTAGTATATCATTTTCCCGTCGAAACTTCCGCTTCTGGTGCCGCCTGCGAGACTCGCCGTAGTAACCGTTCACAATATCAGCCGTGACCGTAGCGAATCGCGAGTCGTCGCGCAAATACGCACGATTATCTTTACCGAATGATGCGACGAACTTATTCGTCACGTGGTTAACTCGTTTTAATGCACTCGTTCGTCTTCGTGAGATTCGATCGACGTGAATTTCTGTCCCGTCGGGTTCATCCGATGAGTCGGAAATTTCGTACTCGTTCAAGCCATGCTGTATCAACTCCCGAGGATCGTCGGGAACTCTTCGAGAATACTTTCTACCCGCGGTGTCGACGAGGTAAGGAAACGATGTAAGATCATGACTTTGAGACCTCGCTTTTTCATTGCACGGCAGAACGCTACGAACAGAGGCGAGACCGAGAAGGAGAAGGATTAGGTTGCAAGAAAGGTGAAAGGTCTCAGAGGATGAGAATGGCAGGAGGAGACGAGAGAAATCGCGGCGCGTATGGACGCGCGTCATAATCAGTCGCCGTCGCTGTTTCGACGACTCAGGGCGCTTTGTCGGCTTGTCCTCATCTGAAAATTAACATACACGTACTTTATTCTCAATGCGGAATAATATAATTAATATTCTCGTAAATATGTATATGTCGCTTTAAACCGTCTTTGAAACCGTGCAGAAAATTTCCAGTTTAGTCGGTTTGTCTGTTAACAAAGATTTTTCGCATACATTATATGTGCACGTGTATGTATATATCAGTCCAGGTCGATCGTGTGATCGTGTGAACTTGGTAAGGGGCAATTAGCATTGCAAAAAGGGAGGAATAATGTTGTAGCGGTTATTCTGTCTCTTAATCGAATTTATAGGGACGGGAGATATCGTTTGCCATTTCTGTCTATTGTTTCTCCTTTATTACGATTAATAAATTCCAGCAAATCTATTCGCCGCACAAAACTGCCAACATCTGTCAACTTCAGCTACAATAAATATACTTTTATCGAGAAGTATCGTACCAAACGCTGTTTCTGCTTCACGGATAGAAAATCTGTGTGCCCAGTCTGCTTAACGTAATGTCGCAGAAACGGGAACACGTATACACACACAATTGCACAGGCTATGTTAATGAGCTCTAGTACCCTTTTATGGTTGCGTTAGAGAAGCTTCTGACCTTCTTTGAATGAGCTAAGTACGCGTAAACGATGATAGCGATTAAACAATGGGATTTAGTTTATTCGCTTCCCTTCGCGTTACGTAAAACTGTACTTACGAGCGAACAAAGATTCCCTCTAGAAGTTTTAACGTAATTGACTTTCTATAGCGAGTAACGGCCGCCATTGTTACGCACTCCAATGTGACTTTTTAAACTGCGATACTGATGCAGCTTTATTGCATGCTATTTTCAGTGTTTTTTTTTTTTTTTTATTATACATGAAAATGTCAATTGAATTTCAAATTTCTATGCATAGATATACGTACATATCACGTTTGTACAAGGTAGATTATAGGCACGTGTAAGCATCGAAATCAGTATCAGTATCTTCTAACTCTAATCGCATCCTGACGTGCGCGGAAATGTTGAGAAAATGGAGCGGTTACACAATAACGTTTCTAAATTCGATATTTCAACTCTTTTCTTTTTTGAAAGAAAAAGCGTTAAAAATTCACTAGAGCTTTCGTTTAATCGCGTCTTTTTCAAGTATCTTCGTCGCGTTAAATCCGTATCCTCGGCAATAGAATGTAAATGAATCTCGCGACTTAGCCTAACTATCGAGCCTAGTAAATATGTAGTGTTTCCCGAATATCGACAGGTTTATCGAATCGACTGCAAGGCAGCATTTTCTACAGGTCGGTTTCATATAATCCCGCCTACCCTCAGTTTATTTCGGGCTGTTCGAATCGAGCAAAGAACGGAACCAACATAACCTGTGACACCTTCGATAGGCAGTCAGTTGTCAGAAGAGTGGAGATTCCGAAGTCTGAAGCAGAGGTGGTGGGCCTCTCGACCCCCTGACCTACCACACCACACCACACCACGTGAACTCGAGCTTCTTTATGCTTGGTCTGTTTCCTTGCGAAGAACAGATGAAAGAAAGAAAACGTAAATGTAGACTAATGGTAGCGTTATATTGGTAAGTAGAGGGCAACTGAGAAGCAAATAAAGAGATGACATTCGTGTACATGTAGAGAGAGTTGCGTAACGTTTCCAACTGTTATCGATATATTACTCGCTGTCCATTAAATTGTTCGTTACAGCATGGAATACAGCCTCCAAAGTCTTTCTCCCTGAATAGCTATATTACGACATTAAGAAGGCGCTATAATAATCGTTAGATGGGTGAGGTAATTTGTTTATGACTGAAGGCGCAAATACGAGATCAGTTCTTTTGCTAATGGTGCGAGGATTCCTGCTAGGATGAACCGAAGCGGTAAAGAAAAATGTTTTAAAAAGTCAATCAGTTATGCAACCTTCCTTGCCTTCTTTAAGATTTGTGGCAGAAATAAGTTCGTAGCAAAAGATGCACGCTTTTGATGGATCGTACGAGCCATATGATTGCTTTTGCGTATCTGGAAACAGAATATGCCATTCCCTCGGGGTATCGGAACAGGGATTACTACTCTCGAATTCAATACTACGTTCATCTCGTTCATGTTCGATACACGTTTACGGCAGTTTCGCGAGATCTGTTCGTTTGCGGCGGATGTTCCGGGATCGTCACCGCGTTGGCGACGTCTAAGCACAAAAATTCGTAGGAATAATCTATGTACAGTAGAAACTGCGGAGCGATGATTTAAAAATGTAATTTGATGATGAATCGTTGTTTGAGGACGGGAATTACGAAAAATCGAGAAACCGGCGTATTCCATAGAATGGTTTCTCTTAATTGTTAAATTATCCTGAGATAAACGCATCTATTCTTCTCGCAAATACCAAACGCGAGATACCATACATTTCGAATAATGAGGTTAGGAAAACTTGAAATGAAAAAACGAAAGAGAATCCCGAAGAAAAAGGCAAGCAGACTTTCTACTGCTAAAGCAGAAAAAAGTTCATTAATTTTGACCAAAGTTTTCATGCCGTAGCAATTTCTTGTTTCTAAAACGGCAAACGAAAATTATGATCTATAACATCAAAGCGTGGACATTTCTACAATTTCCACGCTATGGAAAGTCGACAAACATAATTGCGTGTAAATTATTATCGTATAGCAGCTCTCTAATCTCTCGGTTACAAATTCATGAAGTGGCCCCGATATGAAGGTATATCCAGGGTGACAAAGCTGCATTAAAGCATGGAATTTCACTTTCATTAAAGAATTTCAATTTAGTAAGTCTCATTATTTTTTAAACTCGTTAACGCAACCCATCGCGAAACTGAGTCACAGAGTGACGAAGTGCGCCTTCGTTTGAACGCGAAATTGCACAACGGAGTAGGAAAGTTTCGACGATAATGTACGTTATCGTGAAATTTAAATGAC
The DNA here is from genome assembly GCF_011952205.1 of Bombus bifarius. Classification (NCBI taxonomy): domain Eukaryota; kingdom Metazoa; phylum Arthropoda; class Insecta; order Hymenoptera; family Apidae; genus Bombus; species Bombus bifarius. Next base: position 236,503 of record NW_022884571.1, on the reverse strand, counting down.
CGAAATAACAAACGAATTTGTTAACAGTCGTTACCCGTACTTAAAAATTTTGATGTACTTGTTCATAGCGGATACGAGGAAAGCACTATGTTTGCGAGTCACATGCAACTTAATCAATTGCATTTATTAGAATTAATGGGGAGACACGGAGGTTCGTTGCGGCCTTAAAAGCTTCGTTTGGGCGAGTTTGCTGCTTGGTCCGTTTACTTATTTACGGAACTTTCATGTACACTTTTACACAATTGTTCCACCATCGTTAGAGTCTGGTTGAAACAGCGACAACAAATTATTTTTCATTATCGAAGAAGATAATGTAGATTTTGGAAGTGGCGTAAAACCAGAGATTAGGGGCCGCGTAAAGTTTCTAAAGTTGCACGGAGTATCAAAGAGCCTTTCTGACCTTTATAAATACTTTTTCCGTAAAAGTACGTAGCAGTAAACCGTAAAGTTAGAATATTTTCTTAAGCAGATAAGCGAAACAATGCCGTAAATGGGGGAACTTTCAACGTAGTTTTCACAAATGGTTTGGTACTTTTGATATTCAGCAGGAACAATTTTTTTTATAACACCGGTATTCTCCCTTTTTTAGGCAAATTTAATATCGTGAAAATTTAGTCTGTAATCGAGATATTAACTACGGGTTTCCTATACTCGTAAAAAAAATTGCTGAAAGTTGGGACGAGAGGCTTTTACGATATTTATGTCGGATAAAAGGGATCAAGAAGTACGAATTACCGTAAAATCACGTAATATTGCTTCAAACGTCGCATTTTTCTTGGAAATGAATTTGAAGAAATCGTCCACATCGATTTTCTTCGAATATCTTTGCGTAGGCGTTTCTTTCCTTTCTTTTGAACTTTATAACACTCGAACCAATCTGTTTGAATTTTCTTCGATAAACGTGTCACTTTTAAGATAATACTTGCGATAACTAATAATTGTTATACAGTTTTTGTACAGGCAGTTGTCGCCGTTTGCTTCCTTTCCACCAAGTCTTTACTCGAACCGTGACCCGTAAATTGATTCTTTCATCGACATTGTTTTGTATCCTTTATCCTTCGAAAATACCTGCACTTCTCCCGAACCATCAAACAAGTTCCCATTAGAAAGATATCTCCATTAGTCTCTTTTTTTCACCCTGTTTGCTTCTGTCATAGAGTTTTTTCTTTCATCGCAGAAGTGTACTTTGTAAATACGTTTTGCGCGTTTATTCACTGTGCGTTCTCGCGTTGCACTGTGAACCAACGATAGCTCACGATGACATTTTGTTCACGGGTAACGAGCGCCGTATAATCTGGTTACTCGCTTGCTCCGGGATATATCCGAGCATTCGGTCTTTGTGTTATTTACTTATGATCTATTACGTTTGTACGACGAAGCTGCAAACGACGACGAACTCTCTATTATAAAAAAGAAACAGTGGGTTGGAGAAATACGAGGGCGTACGGACAACCAGTTGCAAGCGTAACACAAGTCATTCGTATCTTCTGTCTCTTGCTTTTGTCTGCGCTGTTTTTCGAAAATAGCCGTATCAGATGTCTTCTTGAAATTTGGTGGAAGAAAAGTGAAAGTGGAATGAATGCGAAAGATACAGGACAGAATGGCGTGCAGAAGCGTATTAGAACCTAACCGTAGGCAATCCGTAGCGACGATGAGCGCAGAAGGTGTCGCGTCGGAGCAACCGCGTCGCGTGCTGGCGGTTCGCGCACTGTTGGCTCCGTGGAATTCTGCGAGCCTCGTCTCCTACAGGAGTTCTCGTGACAGCCTGTCCTGGTAATGCGCAGACGCTCGTTTCTCTTGCATTTTCCCTCGAATGGAGAGATATACTTCGTTCATCAAACGACTATTTACTCGTTGATTTCTTTCGAATTTCACTTTGCGATTCAGCCGTCTCAATGAATCCTTATTGTTTCCTTTCGTTCAAAGACCATTCTATATATTTTCCTTGAGAAATGTAATTTATGAAAAGCAACGGTTACCGCAGCAGCAGCAGTATTAGTTGCAAAGGAACACCAGGGATTCGAAACATTCTTCGCAAAGTGAAATCCTTCGCCTCTAACTTATTTTTCGCCGACGTTTTCAAACTTCTCTCGGACTTGCAGGAAGAAGTTTGTGCGAGAATACTTCAACGTCACTATATGCTTCGATCGGTATAGTCACCTCAAAGGCTTTCCCTCTTAATTTTAAGGCCCTTGTAGACATTGAAACATGTTGCGATGCATATATCGACACTTAGGTTTTATGATGCATGTTACAATGTATGTATTTCGGTGTCGGCGAATCGACATCAGAAGCAACGCACGATCGATGCATTAGTATAGGTGCAGGAATCAGAATCCCGTCTTAGTCGGTGAGCAAGGCCCGACTAGAACGCAGGTTTCAACGGGTAAAAGAGCGACATCGATACCGAATATAATCTATAATAGACTTTTATCATTATATTTTATTTTTCAATCCTCGGGTGAACTTCATCCAATGAATATTAAAAACGCAACTAATTTCTACAATCACTAGATTCATTTACTCATTTCATCATTCATTTTCCTAATTAATCATCGCTGTACACATTTCTTTATAGTTTTTAAGTTTTTATTTTTTGTAGTCAATATACCTCCTGTTATTGATAATAATACTGGAGTTGGAAAATAATCAAAGATTTTGAATCGCGCGTTTCAACGTTCGCATCACACCAACGCTGAGAAGAATCGGTAATGTGGAGGTAAACTGAAACTGGTTTATATAGGTTTCACGTAACCCGCATATATGCATGGTAACACGTTTCAATGTATACAGGGATCTTTATAGCGAAAAGTTACATTCACGTTCAATTTGATCAACAAATCATCCGACGATTTATCGTTTTGGAAACATCGTTTGGTCTAAACGAACTTACGATTATTTCAGTCGAGCGTAAAACTATGGTTGTGTTTGTTAACGAGCCATGCGGCCAAATTACCAGGCGCAAAGTAACGCGAACTAGGAAGTTTCGAAATATCTATTCGATAATGTTTTTAGTAGGCAAATCAGTGTATATCCATATGCAAATGAGGGAGCATTGATTGCTTCGAGGGAAAGTAGCTTAAATAAATTACGTTGTTCGAAAGCGCGGACATAATTTCCAGTTGTCTCTCTGGCAATCGAACATGCAAATATGCGACAGACTTACCGAAGCATGTAACCATATTAGGAGCCAGTTATCAATGCTCCCTAACAACCTTTACCAGTTTCAATTGGTCATTTATTTTATGGTCGACTTAAAATAATTTTGTCGATGACTACGCGTTACGCGAGTCCCAACTTGAAATTTCGTCTCAAGTACGTGACGTTGCTCTTCAAACATCTTCGATGTACTGTTTTGCTCGAAAAGAAAAATAGTCTCGAACGTGTGAAATTTACTTTTCATCTTATAGATGAGTATCATCGAGTACAACGTCTTGGTAAATTTTCATTCCCACGTTTGGATTATCATTCTATAAATGCGAGATTTTTAATCTATCTCCCGATTGACAAATTAAAGCTTATTTCGGAAGGAGACCATGATGTACTAATTCTTGTCACAGATTTAATTCCATCGTATCTCAAAACGCTTGATTACGCGAGATCTTAAAGAATATGGTGGCAAAACATGGATTTTAATAAATTATATGGAGTTTCACCGATAGCGGCACGTACGAGCGAGAACCCTCGTGAAATTTTATGCAAATCGGTTCCGATCAAGTTATTCTATTATAAGGGAGCTACTTCACCAAGAGTTGATCTTTCAAGGTCTTGTTCCATGTTATAGGCAGTTGATCGAACGAACTCGTCCGTTTTATTTTCGTGGATTGTGAGGAGCGATTGCTTTGGGTTCACCGGAGAATGAATCGAATACAAGACAGGATGTTGGACCACCGGAGAGAGCGGTTTTGTAGTCGGTGTCGGCGAAGAATTTGCTGCTGCAATTTGTTTTGCCGTTTTATGCACATCATCTATCCATGAGAAAGACGCTCGATTCTCGCTGTTATTTAATTACCAAGAGATTAACAATGAGTACTGTCCGTACGAAACATTGCCGCGTGATTCGCACGTTCGTTTAGCTTCCTTTGCCCAACCACATAAAAGAGCGGCCCCCGCTAACTTCACGGATATGGCTCGTTAGTTTCTTAGAAGAGCAGAACGAGACGAACACAGACAAACTATGTTGGTGAAATCTATGGCGAAATGGATTCTATTCAGAGTGAGAGCGAAGTAGTGATATCGCACGAAACCCGTTCCTTCTTTTGCTTTAACCTCTTAGGTGAGGTTGAATTTTATGCGAGGTTGTTCCTCTGTAGGGCAGAGTTTGACGCGAATTACACGTAAACGATACAGCACTGCAATGTGTGTCGGATAATGCTGTTCTCTACGCAAGCACATTGGAATGTAGTTTTTGATAATTAAATTATAATTTCTCTCAAAGATATGATGCATACATTTCAACTTCAATAATTTACTTTAATAATTAATAATACAATTGAGTGTGATATATTTTAAAGCACCCTACGACACACAGGGCCACGTCACAATTTTCACACCCATAGCGTGATAGTGTTTTTCAAATTGCTCTTCGTTTTCTATTTTGAAGTTTTTTATTTTGACATTTTCAGCTTGAATATTTTACAAAATTATAAGGCTACGGATCGGCATGTTAAAAGGAGCACGTAATAATGGTATATTTTTTTTAACGAAAAGCAACAATTGATATCTGACGCTGGCATATCAAAAACAAAGACTATATATTCTGCCTGTATATTGTTAACACTGTTATAAAACGTTACGAAGACAAGAAAAGTGTCAAACAAGACAAATGAGAAAGATTATTTGGTTGAAACGGTGAGCGAATGAGTTAGTAGAATGAGCCACTATAATGGCGCATCGTAATGTAAGATGACATCCGCGAAAGCCACTATAGTGGCGCATCGTACCTACGAGGTTAAATCCCTTTAAGCCCAGTACAAACGTATGACTTTTGTCGGTGTGATCTCACTGAGATCATATGTTTGTTTTCGTTGTTTTTAACTGGGAAAAAAGGAAGGATATACGATCGTAGCGAGACAACAATGACAAAAGCCATACGTGCGCATCGGGCCCAAGATCGGTGCGAGTCCTTATATCCAATATGTTTTGCACATTTTCCTAATACGTGACGCGAATCTAGCATTTTCGTTGCATAGTGAGAAATACAATAAATTTTTCTATTTTGCCTTGTTATAATGCTGGTCAGAATACTAAAATCGATTCTATTCGTAGGAAGTTTAAATATGAAATGCTATCGCGGAGAAAAATATTTCTCTTGGTTATATAGTTCTACATTTCAAATTTCCAATGACGCTGACACAATTGAATTTATCTACTGATAAAAATTCTACGATGGCGAGCTCCGTTGCAGGAAAGTCAGTACGCTTTATTAGACGATGTCGGCTGTCCTTGCTATGATCCCATGACAGAGTCAGTCTAGTCACACAATGTTTATTCGTCTTGTTGCGAGCAGCGTTGTGAAGAAAACTCAGCTGTTGGTTTTGTCTGCCATGGCAACTCTCTGGGATACAGATCAGCTTATCCGTTGAATTTTAAGATATTTCTTACATTTATTCCAAAGTAACAGAATCGCAATTTCTCGTCATTTATTTCACACACTTTGTTAGATGCTGCGAACTGTCATTTCAATGCGATGCTATTTAACAAAACTGGACAGAATCGATCAGTAAAAAAATGGGGGAGAGTATAATGAAAGGGAAAAGATAAAATACGATCCTTCCTCCTCCGAAAATGAAGCATCAATTAATGTAAAGACGGTATTAATAAATTTTCCTTCTTAAAACATATAATTAATTGGAAGCGTTGTAAGCGTCGTTGTAATTAATAAAGTTCATGTTTTCCGCCCCTCGTTGAAATTTCATGCATAGGTAGAGTATTATTGTACACAGATAGAATATTTGATACGTAGATAAAGAAGACAAATATTTGGATTGTGAATAGATAATAGAAAATCGATAGTAACAGGAACTAGGAACGACTAGGGAGAGCTATTGCGGAAATGCTGAATCGAATTACTTACAAGTTCCAAAGTGATTTCTGAACAGTTTGTAGGTGTAAGCTACAGTATTGCAAACCGTGTCGCACTGACCTTTCGGACATTCGACATATGTAGCTATGAAGGGAAAGCACATGCGAAGCAGCATCGATCCAGTGTCAACTTTCTTCGATTTCGATTCGGTCGTGTTCCATTCCATCGCCTTTTCACCTCGACTTTTCTTTTATCTCCATTATTTTATTTTTGTGTAGAATTACTCAGAACTTCCGGATAGAAGTAAAGCGGAAGGAACGAGTAATCTTAATGAAAGCAGCTAAGGAAAATTATACTTGTTCCACTGCGGAATGTCAACAGCAGCTTACGAGATTGAATATTGTTTTTGTCTGGTAAAAAAAAAAAAAAAATAAATCATGGCGACAAAATGTTGTTACGAAGAGGGAATACTCTGCTTTCAATTAAGTCCCTTTCTAGCGTAAATCTCGTTTGCCCGACGAGGAAATTCTCGTTGGACTCATTTGCGACGACGATCGCGCTGAAGCAACATTCCGGAAAGAGACCCTCCAAGGTTGCGCTTCGAAATGCAGACACGAGTGATCGAGAATCGACCAAGATGAAAGTGCTCTTTGTATGTGTTCAGCTTTTCAGAAACTCTTTGTACCACTTATCCATAAAAGGTACATAAAATCAATGATACATACGTGCGACCTACAACGTGCACGAAATTTCGCCATCTTTAAGTGCTGAGTGTGTTTCGTAATGGGTAGTGGGAAGATACGACAAAAAATTTTAGCGTATACAAATCTAGTGTATATGTACGTATAAATATTCCTACAACGCTGCAACGATCCTCTCCGTGCATGACTTCGTGCCAACTTCGCTATAACGAGGAGGCCACAATACATTGTACATTTATGGATTACCTGCTATTTTTTGTTTCCGGAAAACTCAGTTTTTTCGGTGCGCAATCAAGCCTAAATGGCACACATTCATCATCCTCATTCGCTGTCCAATGTACTTTTGTGCTGTTTTGAAAAAGGAAATACTCGTTCGTTTCCTAATATTCTTTCGTTCCAGTAATTTCGAACGGATATTTTCTTATTAAGCGTTATTTGATTAAAGATACATTGACATTGAATGAACTTTGCAATTAATATTTCATTAGAAAATGTAGTTTCAGATTCATATGATAATTTCAAGTATCTTTCCTTTACCGCGCGCATCGTTCCAACAGTTGTGGAAATCAAATCAACGAGAAGATGAATTCTTTTAAGGTAGCACAGCGACAGATCAAAGCCGATCCCATTTTCCAATTTCTCGAGACACGTTTGATTCTCTTTATGTTTGAAGCCTGATAGAAGCGACCCACAACCGAGTTAAAAAATCGTAGCGTGTGATCGGAGTCTTTGAAATCTGATATGAATAAGATTGATATGATAAGATTTAGGTGGATTTCGTTTTAATTATTTTACGACGCATTTCGGTTTTGGAACAGATATTTCCGTAGCGCACCTTTTATGGAATTTCTCAAAATAGAACGGATAACCAAGGCACCAGTCAGTGAAATTTACGAATAATTCACTCGATTGGCCCACCTGCTATGTAAACACGATGGTTTCGCGTGAAACACTTCTTGTTTTACTTTGGTTTCAGACTTTACGTATCAGTACCTACATTTTCCATGAAAACCCCGTCTATATTTATTTCGAATAGAAGCCATCTTTCTGGCGGGATGAAATTGTTCTTGATTATTCCATGCTGCTATCTGGTTCTAAATTATGTCCTTCTGCTTCGTAACAGGCTGACCTTTCAGATCTTCTCAGTATTATCGATTCACATGAACTTTTGAAACAACTAGTATGATCGAGGATCAGATATATAGAAACAGGCAATTCCCAACGCGAAAAACTTGAAATTGCGTCGTGTATTCCGAGTAAAAATTCTTACTACGTCTAGTACTTGGGCAGCTTTATCGGTTGCATTCGCACGTAATTGATTCAATCGTATGAAAAAATGTGATACGACAAGAGGATGCTGAAACGCATACAATGTACAATAGAAAAGCATCGAAACTGGCCGATCAATTTTTGAACGTTTCATCTATTCCGAAAGTAATCTCTCGCGTGGTCACGTACTTGCGAATATTATACTTGTTGATCGCGTTCTTTGCTCCGATTTAATCGGGGACGGGGGTGTAAATTTATTGCCTATCAAACATAGCGTGAATATAGAGCCTGCTAGATGTAGATAGCGGCAGATAGTGGCGTACATGGTTTGCTTACGCCTAACACCGAAACAGTATTGTAGCGACAAGAATACTTCCTCTGAAGCAACCTAAGGATTTCTGATAACGAAAACCATCCTCGGAAAATGTATTTGTTTTGTTCTCTTTTTCGTTCAATTCTTCGGACAATAGAGATTCAGAAATTGAACGATCGCTTTAATTTATTCCATTTGCGAGTTAATCTGCACCGATAGATATCGATAGAAATTTTAAGTTTAATCATACACTGCCGGGATCACGAGAGAAGAAATGTGATTAAGGGAAGGAAAACTAAAGCAGAAATTTAATGCCACAACAAAGTGATCTATGATCCATATTCGCTAATTTGTCTGATTACAGATACGTGCCTTTTCACAACTTTGTTTTCATATTAAGTTCTGCAAGATTTCAAACTGCTATCCATCGCTTACACAAGTCACATTAGAAAGTTTTTAATGGATTCGATCGATCTTCGCATTTCGTCAGCGAACTCCATGAACAAGTAAAAAAAAGTTTGACGGGAGAAGAAAATTGAGACAAGTTGTACCGTAAGTGAGTTTGGTGGATTTAATTAGACCTTACTTTATTTTAAGGAATGACTCGAACAATTTATTATAGTTCCGAGAGCCTTACATTTAACCAACTTGCCGGCGATTGAACGAAAAATTGAGAGAGTGGAAAACATCGGCTTCTTCTACTAAGTTACGAACAATTATGGCTGACAAATTTAATTACGGAAAATTTACGTTCTTTAAGGGGAGGATAGATTTCAAAGTCTCGAGGAAAGTTTGCGGAGTTGCTGAGTTCTCCGAGACAAACGATCCGATGACCCACCAAACGTTAAGACCCACGCGTCTGAAAAAGAAAAAAAGGAAAATAGGTGAAGAACAGAACGAAGGGCACGACTGGATGACAGTCCTACCGTATGGTTAGCCCGATGTCATAAAAGAAAAGGAAAGAGAATGAAAGCTACCTGGAGTTACAAGAAAGAACGGACACTCGAGCTTTGGCTGACGTCGCTTTACGTGCCGACATAATGGCCCTTGTCTTCACCACAGTTCCGAGTTCTATTCAAGCTTAAAGCGTCTCACTCACCTCTGTGCAACAGCGACGCGATTCTTAAATCTACTTAACAAACCTAGTTTCTTTTCCACCCTTTTATTTTCCATCCCCTTTCCATTTGCTTCTCGCGTATCTTCTCGATTTCCATTGTGCTCGAGTTTTCCATTCTTCGATTCGTCCTCGACGCGAGTCACTAAGAATAAACGCAACACAGGATTCTCTGCTTTCCCTGACTCTGGAATCCGATCGAATCTATTCATTCAGATACACGCACGAGGGATATAGCCTAAGGAAGATTAATGATTGAGAATAGACGGTACGCGTTCAAGTATTCGCGCCTAAATCGCCTTTGTTCTCCTAACTACCCTGTTTGTGCTCGTTAAACCGATTTGTTAGTCCGCCCGTAAACAATAGGGAACCGCGTTATGGTTACGACAATATGATGCAAATATGAAACTACAACGTCATTGTTGGTCGATTATCGAATCTGACCGCGTGTTAAATGTACGGTGTTAGATGAAATTAAATTTACATGCTATACATATAAATTAGATCGGGTTACGACTCTTAAAACGTTAATCTGACATCCTGAATCGATCGAACGTATGTTTCTTCGTTGTAGGAAGCGGCTAAGATTGATAATCCATATTTCACGTAATATCCAATCAGAGCCTCATACCCTCGAGCGGTTTCTGTTAAAGCTTCATTAAGGGAGCCTTTCGACTTTCGTTCAATTTTAATCCGCTTACGAGCACACGTAGGGAGAATCGTACGTACGCGATCACTGAAACGTGACGGCAATTGGATTCCAAGACTTTACTTGTTCGTTCCTTATTTTCCATACATCTCATTGGCTTGCTATACAAATTGAATCTGTTCAGCGTTCGATCCCAGTTTCCTCTGTAATGAGATTCTTGGATCGGTAACGAATCGCAAGACTGTTTTCAATATGAGACTATAGACGATATTCTTCTCGGAGGATGTCGTCGGCAGCGCGAAAAATGCAAACAGCCACGCACGAATGCGTCTCGCTGACAAAGAGGAAGATACGGAATCGGTGGTTGTACATGTTCGGGAAACTCGATAAATAGAAAAACTTATACCGATGCTGTTCTCGACAGTATTACAGTTCCCTCCATAGATTATTTACGAGAGGGGTGAGTCGGGATCCCGGCACCTTGCTATCGGAATGATCTCAAACGAGAAGTTCCTTTCCATTATTCAAGAACGGTGACCCGCTCCTTCGCAACGCAACGACCGAATTTTTCTTGGGATAATTCCACGCATTTCGAATAACCTTTGTCATACGAATACGACAGAAATATCGATACTTATTTACCAGTAGCTCGCATATAGGCATTTGATCGAGAAAAGGTCAAAGAAACTTCCGTTTAGCTATAACAATGCGAATATTTTTATAATAATATTATATCCCAATGCAGTTTTATTTCTGTTAAAGTCGTCTTTTTTAACGAGGATGAAACCAAATTGGCATAAATGCGCGATTTCGTTCTCGCGATTTAAGATCCGTCCCGAATTCATTGTTGTTCGGAACACGTACGAGTTCGATCGGTTCAGTCTATAGCTTACGTTTCTTCGATATCGGACAAATTATCGAAATAAAGTCTAGTGCTTCCATCTCTTGCTGTTGGTAACAATCACCTGCTCCGTTACCAGTAGTAAAAGCCATTACGGTCGGACACAAGTAGATTCACTTCGTTCCCGGTCGGACACTTATCGAGTATATTCCTAATCAATACAACGTTATATCGCTACTGCGAAATACGTAACCAGACACGATTAAAATGGAATTAAAGCGTTAGAAAATTTTTATGGGAAGAATATTTTTGTATTCGGCTGCTATCAGCTTTTTCAGTTGCAAAGAAACTTAAATCATCGAGATACTCGAATGAATATGGACATTGATTTTTCAGGACATCGAAAAATCAAAGAGCAAGCATTGTGAGAGTAGATTCGTTTCATAGGACGAAGTGCATCTATATCTGGCAGATACTCCCCTGGAGCATCAAAGCGTCATATAGTTCGTTCGTTTAGGCCATCAAAGCTTGTGCGCTTTTATTTCGACTCTTTCGTGTTATTCCTCTCTGACTATTGTCGCTTGTAATGCACAATCCAACGACAGTTCATCGGTGTCAGATATACATACCCGTTTTCAGTCGACCGACTTAGCCACCGGAGTTCGCGCAAGCGTCTTCCGGCTGAGCCCGTGGGAACGAGTAGGGGTCGCCGGGGAAAAGGGGAACCTCGGCAAATCAATACGTATATATCCTCCAGTAACCGGTCAGTTGGGGCTCATCCTTCGTGATAAACGTATCGAAGTCTAAACGACCATCAAAATTCATTCGAATACTTTATTCGCCATTTTCTTTTAATTGCCACGTTGACCGACTAATCGATCCCGCTCGTTCTACTATTAAAAAGAAAAGAGTCACGCGATTCGAGTAATCTGGTGCATGCAAACCAGCGATATCAGCCCAAGGTGCAAAGTGCTAACTCTAAAAGGTAACTGACCCTGTGCAACAACGCGAACGTTCAGGCAGAATCAACCAATTGCTCCGAGAGACCGGTGACCTCGGTAGGAAGATCGATCGCAAGCTTTCCTTTCAAGAAATTCTCTCCCTATTCAATACGGCCTGGTTATCTACCAACGATCCATAAAAGAGTAAGTCCTCCGAAGCTTAGAAAACAGAGAACAACCCATCCCAGTGTTCTTTCATCCTGAAGAACTTGTGACTTTAATCCTCTCGCACGTCAAGTGAGCGCGGATAGTAACGCGAGGCCATTGGGTTGCGTTAGCGAGGGACCGATTGATTCGTCTCAACTTGACTCGAAAGAAGTCGAGTCGAATCCCTGTACCACGATCGAGCTGCCGCGCTCTCGCAAGGCCGTCAGGCTATTGGAACGTCTGGTGGGAGCGCGTGATTGCTCGTTCCGCACGGATTTCCCGAAACACCCCCAAAACGGCAACCCGTCGTCGTTGTGGTGTTGCCGGGGCCCCGCCGTTAGCCGCGAGAGATCGCGAGAAGGGAACTTGGCAGAATCGGCGGGGCGATCGCCCAGAGGATCGGCCTCCTCGTGCGCGACCGGCTCCACCACCACCACCTACGCCGCTTACTGGCGGCCTAGTGAAATGGAGGAGAAGTCCTCGGCTCGGTTCTCCGAGTACTTGTTCGCCAAGATGGATGGCCAGGACGTGTCGGCCTCTCAGGGTCCCCGTAAGGTGACCGCCGACACCAGAAAGTTCATGCGGGAAAATCTTCTTCTCATAGTTACCCTCTCCGGCGTTCTCTTCGGCGTAATACTCGGTAAGTACGAAGAAATATCAAAATCGATCGAACATTCGGTTTACTCATCTACGACGTCGAACATCCTTACGATAATATTAATTTTATACGTTGACCTGATTCATCGCGTACGTCGGGGCGACTTCTTTTCTCTCTCGAGTCAATGAATCATCGATATGTCAACTAAATGTCAATCGGTTACACATCGAGCTTGAAACTTGAGAAAACATGCTTTCCTTATAGTATCTACTCAATGAGGTTGCAAAATTTTCATCAACTTTTTATTTATAGTAAATACGATGAAAGTTGTAAGGACGAGTTCCGAGCTACATCACGTACTCCAGATAATGACAGGGCCATGCCAAAAGCTCCTTACGCTTTCGTCCATTACGGGAAAGCGTGCCAAGGTCGAGTTCATCCGATACGAGCCGATCTTACTTTTTCTGCCGATCGATAGCAGTCGTAGATAGAAGCCCATCTCTGTTCCTTCATTTCTTCCATCCTTTTCTATCTCCCTCTTCTCCATTAGAATTTTACGCAAACGAAATGCGAGTTTTCTGTTGCGTCACGTGCGCGAACGCCATACACGTGTTAATAAATGATTATGCGCGCTACTTAACGATCGGGTCTTCGTAATCGTTGAAACTATATCTGTCAATGATGTTCCCTCGCGAGTCGAATTGCTTGCTGTAAATTAACATTGACAACGAGAAGGGATATAGACTGGATATGTCTCGCGCGCCATTAACCGAGACGATCCACGTTAGAATTAACTTTTGTTACATAAAACGCTAACGTGTTATCCTGTTAAAAGGTGACAATCATCGACGAAAGGTTTCCGTTTAAAGTCTCATCTATTTAACTAACTTATCACCTAGAAACAGGGAGGACAACCTTGAACACGAACGTACTAACCTTTCTTTAGAATTACGTCGAAAACGACTCTCTTTAAAATGACTCGATGACCGTCGACGTATTTTCATTTACGCTTCGTCATTCTTTTCGACGATTTAATTGCCACAGTGTACATCTGTGGCGATGTTAGCGAATTCGAATTTGGAAATACGCTTTTCTAATCATTCGCAATTACATTAAATGGCACGCCCAATTTCTCGCGTATCCTTTTACATTCGCATTACTACTCGTCGATAAAGTAATTCTTTCTAAAATTCGCTCGCGTTTATAGACAATCGACAGTCAGTTAGTGGCATTAAAACATAGAGATATAAAAATATGTATCGCTGTGTAAGTGGATGCGTTATAGGAATAGAAAGAGATCTCTGCATAGAGATGTCTTCCGTCCTTGTCTAATCAGGCATGCACACTGATGCTGCTCGTTGATCGGTGTTACACTTACATATTTAATATACGAATCTGCATGCATTATTAGACAAGGACACAAGTAGCCTCTTTTGCAGCGTTCTCTTGCTATTCCCATGTCGCCTTCTCAGCTCGCTCACACACTTTATTTTTATATCCCTACGCATTAAAATATTATTATTTTTAAAAAATTATTATCGCAAAGATCATATCTAGTAAATTTAAAACGATGTTATCATCCGTACATGGTCTCGTGTATTATACAGATATAACTTTTTACTGGTAAAATTTCAGAAACTGAACTTGTTTTCATTCTGCTGTGTCACTTCGTCACATTCACCTTGAATAGACTTAAGCCTTCTAGAAGCAGCTGTCATAGCAGTAATCTCGTTATTTTTTCAGGGTTCGGTTTACGACCCTTGAGCCTCGGCGATGACGCAGTTATGCTAATCAGTTATCCTGGAGAGCTCTTCATGAGGTTGTTAAAGTTAATGATCTTACCACTAGTGATTGCCAGTCTCATATCAGGTAACTACATGTAACTCGATGCGTTATGAGAAGAGCTGAGCTAATAAAAATTATATTAAAAACTGATTATGCCGAAGCAACGCTAATCGTGTAACGTCTACAACTTACAGGCTCAGCAAGTTTGAACGCAAGAATGAACGGAATGATCGCCGTCAGAACTTTGGTGTACTTTATACTCACGTCGTTACTGAACGCTGTCCTTGGTGTCGTCCTGGTTCTGCTCATTCATCCGGGTAATCCTGGAATTAGAAAATCGATGGCGACCTCGCACAGCGGGAGAGCCGTTAACATCTTGGACAGCCTTCTCGATTTGGGAAGGTAGATAGTATTCCTATCTTCTTCGTTTATGAAATAGTGTTAGTCGTTAGATATCGATCATACTTGTTATTTTTGTACTTCTGCGTCGACACGTACGCCAACACTGTCCCGGAATTTTCCTACGATAAAAGTAGAGTCCTTTACCTCGTCGCCGGAGCAACGCTTGACTCGTTCCACTGTACTCTCCGATGACAGGGGTATCGCGGTAACTTTCATCGCATGCCTTGCGTGCTATTGGATTATTCTCATTGATTCCATTGCTTGTCCGGTATAATAAAGCCAAACCACGACGACAGCGTTGTCCGGATTAAACACGGTTATCAACAATCGACTCATCGATTCGCCGAGTAAAAACCCTTTCTCCATTTTGGCTATTTACACATTCTGATAAATTATTGGAACTACATAAGCGTTCCAGCGGAAATTAAGGTCGTGTAATTTCACGACCGGTGAACTTTTCCAACAATTGGGAATGATATCAACCATGACGGGATTAAAAGTATCGATCGCATATACTTTATTTATACGTGCTAAAGAAATCCGTTTAAAGCATAGTTCAAAGCATTTGCGGTGCATGCTATCGGCTAACGAAATTATAGCGCATATCGTCGATAAACGCAGCTATCGATTAACTAGTTATGAAAATTGCGCCGTATTTCGCGTGTTACAGGAATATGTTTCCGGATAATATTTTCCAAGCAGCGTTTCAGCAGGTACGCATTTTCACCATTATTAATCGCATCTATACGTATATTCTATTCATTACACGAAATCTTTCTGGCAGGCTCACACCGTATATGTTCCAAAAACGATGCCCTTTCAAAATCTAACCGACTCGATATCTTCAGACGTTCTCGGGGACGATGAATTGATGAGAGTAACACAATACAGAAGCGGCACGAACACGTTGGGCATAGTATTCTTCTGCCTGGTGTTCGGCACGTTCTTAGGTACTCTCGGCGAGAAAGGCCAAATCGTAATCGACTTTTTCAAAGCTGTGTTCGAGGTTATCATGCGAATGGTGTCGACTGTAATGTGGTACGTATGAAGACGCTTATTCGATGGAAGGATGAGAAGCTTAAACATGAAAATCGTTTCCTCGTAGGATGACACCGGTAGGCATCACCTCGGTAATTGCCGGCAAAATACTCGGTGTCGCCGATCTGGCATTGGTGATGTCGCAGCTCGCCTGGTTCATCGTTACGATCGTGATCGGTGTGTTTTTCTATCAGTTGGTGATCATGCAGCTGATCTATTTGGCCTTCGTGAGAAAGAACCCCTTTAAATTCTACACCGGCCTCGCCCAGGGTACTCTCACCGCATTCGCCATGTCATCAACGTGAGTCGTCGATCTTCGAACTCAGCCCGACCTTCAGAGTACCCATATCGCCTACCTCACATGGCCTCGGTCGTCATCGTCATTTAGTTTTTGATTCTTTTACCCGGTTGATCGCGATTCATTACCATCGGGTCTCTTGCCAACCGAATTCGTCGTGCCTTTTATTTTTATTTTACATCGTGTCGATTACGTTTGTCGATCGTTCGAGGAAACTGCAAGGCGATCAAGACTCGAAATAACAGGTCGACGCATGCGTTTGAATCGATTGATAGAGACAATATGTTTCAGCCAGCCGAGAGGAGGCATTGCGAGGCCTTAGTCCTGTACACCTTCCCAGATTGATACTTTCCCAGCAGCGTTTCACAACGTTAGAACACAGTTACGATTCGCTTCGAAGACGTTGTCGAACGCTATCGAATCCTACTTTCCGTCATTCATTCGATTCCTCTTTGAACCTTTTATGTTTCTTTAATGTTTCCGCGCTGTTCGCGGGGAAACTCCTCATGACCAATAAGAAAGAGAGAGAGAGAGAGAGAAAGGGAGAGAGGTATGCAGTTCTGGGTGGCACTTAGGATGCAGATACTCCCGGTTAGTAGTAATTATCGACGAACTTTCGGTGAAGTTTTAATGTTTAAGCGCATCTCTGACCGAAATGATAAGCGTATCACCGAAATAATCGAATGTATTACCGAAATAATCGAATGTATTACCGAAATTTCGATGACATTGATGATATGAAATATGCAACAGAGAGTAGACTAACGAAGAAGGACAAAATCATAAACAAAAACTGTATAAGTGCACGGAAATATCCTGGTTATGTCCGTGTGTATTTAGCCGGAAATCAGCTGACTCCGTGTCACCTGGACTGATTCTTGGCGTGGAAGACTTAAAGGGCTTCCATTATCCGAATCTTCTGTCCCTCGTAAGAGGAAGGATAGAGGAAGACGAGACCGCCAAAACAGGCTTCGTGCCACATATGATATTTATTTAAGTATTTTCCAAGAAAATTTTCCAAGAGGAAAGCTGAAAAAAATATTGGTTGCTCGTGTCGAGCCCGCTCTTCCAGGTTTGCCGGCGCCGTCCATCACTGGCCAGAACACCCGAACTACGATCATTCTCTATTTCTTTAACTGTTCATTATCGCGGATCACGCGAAGCAACGATCATTTTTTCAGTTTGTCCATCAGCATTCGTCAAGTAACCAAAATTCACGTGATCCGACCCCTGTTCTCCTTTCATTTATCCACTTTCCTTCTTCAGACGTTTATTCCCCGCTCGTTCCTTTCGATGCATCGTGGGACAGAGAAGCATTCGTACATCGTGTGTAACGGTTGCAATGATTCTTAACGTGCTTCGAACCTTTTCCGTCCCATCATTGCGGCGCTCAAGATCGTAAACGCCCTGCAACGGCAATATCTAATTCAACTTGTTTTCTATGTGGATTAACTTTTTCCAGAAGAGAGCGTACACAACTGTGCGTACACTGTGCGACTGAGAGAAACAGCTCTTAGTGTATCTGAACAGAGACTGTATGAATATCATGATGATGTATTAGAACACGCGCTGCACGCGGCCTTTTGCAGGTGGTTCAGAGACCGAGGGTGGCCTTGGTAAGTAATCGATGGCCGCAACATGAAGGTACATGCGATTGTCTGTTACAGGAGTTAGCCTGATTTCGAGACACGATGGAAGAATCGTCAGTGTTCCGTTTGACGTCGACATTAACCCTGGTTGATTTTCAGTTCGTCTTACGGTCATTCTGGTTATTAGTCTCTCGAAACCTTTCTGTCCATGCCACTTGTACCACCGAACGCTCTATCAATCGACCTTGACGCGTATCTTTTCATCGAATTCCTTACTCGCTTCGTACAATTCGTGCTTTATCCATTTCATTGCATTATTCGCCGCTCGAAAGCGCACTATGTCGAGGAAGTTGTGTTAGAATTTACGAATTACGATCACACTACGCCAGAATGACCCTTCGTCCATGGACATCAGCTACGCAGCACGGAGAAATGATCTTTCTTTATCACTCGACATCTGCTTTGCCCGATCTTTTCTAACGCAGTTTTGTACAGGGCTGCTGCACTTCCGGTCACTTTTCGCCTGATGACGGATAAGCTTCGAGTCGATCCTAGAGTCACCAGATTCGTTCTGCCAATCGGCTGCAACATTAACATGGACGGGACAGCGCTGTTCGTCGCCGTAGCTAGTATCTTCATCGCGCAGATGCATGGCATGGTTTTGGGCTTCGGCGAAATTATAACGGTTATGTAAGTTTTTCCTTATTTAGTCCGTTGCTTGAACTCGTTACTTACAACGATCCCCATTTACATCAATATGGCATCGTTCTTCTCTAAGTTTAACCTCTACCGCTGCGTCCGTGTCATCGGCGTCAGTTCCAAGCGCCGCCTTGGTTCTCCTTCTGGTTGTCCTAAGCGCCATCGATGCTCCTGTTTACAATGTCTCTCTTTTATTCACCATCGATTGGTTCGTGTAAGTAACACAGCATTTTTCTTTCGATAACAAGCAATAAGTACTAAGTTCACTAACAATTTCCACATCCAGGGATCGCATTCGAACCACGAATAACATGCTGGGAGATTGTTACGCCGCTGCTGTGGTCGAGCAATTGTCGAAGAAGGAGCTGATGGCGTTGGATGCAGCAGCTTATCAAGTACGATCATTGCGAGACCGTGCGAACGCTATTTGGGGTGAAAGGAAACAAAATTAACTCGGGATATTTCTTTTAGTCGGAGACCGTTCTGCCAACGACTATCGCAAACGGATGCATTTCCGCCAACAGGGTATCCGATCCTGACACCATCGTCGTCGAAATGCAAGACGATACGAGGATAGCCGGCGTCGCCAAGTAAACAAGCTTGTTGGTAGGGCTAGGCTATCACTTTGTAAGATTGCAACGATCGCGTGCATTTTCGTTACATCCTTTATTCTGCTTTGCTACCGCAAAATCTCATGCAAATCGTTGATATTTACAAATGATTCACGGCAGGCTTTCCTCATGGTACGTACGTCTTTCCATTTTCATATTTTCTTCGATTGCTATCAAATTTTCATCGGCTCACTGTCAATAGAAGCGAAAATCAATGAATCGCGTTAGTCGTATCGATCATTGTCCGAATAACAGTAAGGAGCAAGCATAATCATGTCCGCCCACAATGTGCTTTCATGAATCGTACGCGACCCGACTCTTTTTATAACTCATTCGTAATTATTAAGCGTAACCTTCGCTATGAAAATCGAGCCGCTTTGACCTAGAAGCCGTAGATCATTGTACTCCCATAGCATCTTATAAATAATCAATCAATCGCAAATGTGGCGTACCGTGGAGTGATTCATGCGAAAAACAGAGTGAACTTTTGCACTGATGTTATTCAAATTATTGCGAAAACAACCTTGAGAGTACACAATGTGGCATAATAAATGCTGCGTGACATTGGGGAAAAGCGAATGTGAAACAGCGAAGAAAATTGCGTGAGTCGAGAATAATTCAGGCTATGCTTTTCCCTTGAGATTTCTACATAACTCTTTGGAAATAACAACCAATCTCGATGGATTTGGACTTGGATTTAAACTTCTCGGAATAAACGAATCAAATTATGAAATATCTATCCATCATCGAACATCGATCATGATTCATCGTCGACAGCTTTGACTGCATTCTTCCATGCGATCGTCATCCTCGATACACGCTAACGTTCCATCGTGCTTGTTAAAGTGCCGCTTCGAATTTGTATCAACACAGGGACATTCTTCAATTTTGTCGTTTCATTTCAGCATCAGCGTATTGCAGATACCAAGGAGCGTGACGGAAGAGACAGTTTGACCTGCGCTAACGTTCCAAAAGTTAGTTTAGCTAGCTGCGTACATATAAAATACCATCGAGTGTGATGCGTTCAACTGGGATCAAAAAACAGTACACCGGCTACGCGAATGTTATCCTTTTATCGCATCTGTTTTCTACTCTTACAGAATGTGTTCGAAGGAATTACATGATTGCGACCATAACAGATATCAAACATAAAGTCAATACGAAAGAGTGTGCTACATGATTCGCCAGTCGTTTAGTGCTATGACCGTATAGCAATAACGATAACGAAACCATTTCTAAGCTTTTGTAGTGGCTTCTTCGAGCGAGCTGAAAATCGCCAGATCACCGATTCGATTGCACTCTGGAGTATTAACGATCGCGTGAACAGCGTCGGATGTGGTGCCTTATTTTAACGGCGGCGTGTAAATGGCCGCCCGAAAGTAGTAAAAGCGCTTTTTATTTGCCAAGCGTAGGGCAGCGTTAACTCATTGCCTGGTAAATATATCCCGTGACCGATCATTGTACTGCCACAAAATCTTTTGTACAGTGTGAATTGTGCGAATCGATGAAACAATTTCACGAAACATTTAACTAATCGAGAACCTTTCTTCGTTATCAGACAATGAGTGAAACCTTGCATGGTGCCACGATGACTTTGTGACGCTTGATCGATGTTCCCTTTTACATCGGATCTTGATCGATTCTTGACAATTACGTGGAAGAATATCGAAACGTTGGTAAAGGGTTTTATGCAACATTTTGTGTAGCGTTAGAATCGTTGTGATATGAATCGATTAGCACGAGTCACGATAGTAATTACTTACAAACGTATCATACCATCGGTTAACGTTTGATAGATAGAACATCGTTAAACACTACCAATACGTAGACGAAACATTTCGAAAGAAAACGTAGATTCCTTTAGCGTTTATCCTACCGAATTTCATATTTGGACCATCGACAAACGTAGATCGGTGTATAGAAATCTTTACCGAAGATAGATCGACGATCTTAGAACCGAAGACATTTTTGTCCGAGATATTTGTCGACAAGTACCGAATCTGCGATTTTGCCTCTGTTTTCGATTAAACCTTAGGCCAATTTCTATCTCGAGTTACAGTTGCCGACTTTGTAACACATCCAAGAAGATGATTAAAAGGAAAAAAAAAACAGAAAAAAGAAAAAGAAAAGATGACATAGCGCTCGTAAACGAGAAGTTTCAAGACTGGACATGCCATTTAAATTACAATGTATTTATACCGTTATAGGAGAATTCTGCAAAGGATTCACTAATTTTAGGCACTAGAAACGTAGGTCGATACGTGTTCTCTCGTAGAGACTGTTTAATGTACAAATTAACTGGATAAATAGTGCTTCGTAGCGAGCTCTCCGTCGCTTGAAAAATATACACGGGTTCGTCGAGAAACTTGGAATAATTTTCGCAACTTCGTCGCCGTTTTCGTTTAACAATTTTGCTTTTCAGGTCTCCCGGTTGTCGAATTTGCGTCGAATCGTTTACCTTCGAGTTTTGCCGTAGCCCAACCGTTTGCGTAACATTGATTTTATTTTTCGTTCAAACTGCGTATACGAAAGCGCGCTTTGTTCGTAGTCTTATAATCTGAAAGAGCGAATAGAGAAATAATTTATCAAAATACTTCAAAGACTACATGTGAATATACTTGTAAGGCTCAACGTGTTGTATTACAAGACGCAGATTTATACAAGTCTGTCGTGTTCTTCTTTTCAAACATATTCCTTGCCTGTCTCCTTCAAATACCCACAATGAGATATATAGGGTTTGTAAACAGAAATCCGATAGATTCCTAAAAAATTCATTTATTTAAAATTCACCGTCAAGTGAATCCTGGGCTCACAGAAGAGTCTTTGTACAAAGAGTTGTTTTTTTTTATACAAAATATGACATACCTATTTCCTAATATTTTTATGTATATATATACCTGGCTGAGAAAAACGTTGTCGTCTTCCGTTACATCGAAATTCCAATTGGAAGACCAGCACAAAGTAGAAATGAAACGGGGCATGAAAAGGTATCTCCGGAGTTGCGCGAGCACGAATATCGGATCGATCAGTTCGCTCGTGTCGACGCATTTTCAATCCGTTGATATCGCCATGCTCGAGGAAACGTTCGTTCGAGCGATCGACCGATTCGTCTCGGTCTCTAACGAAATTAAGGTGACTGTACAGCCGCGCGTTTCAACGGGCATGGCACGAAGACACGGACTTCGAATCGAGACTATCGGTGCGCTATCGAGTCTATCTTTTGATTATAAGGCGTAATGGTCAATTTTTTCTTGTTTTTTCGCATGAGTATTATTTACACGATTGCTTAACGATTACGCGGCCCATTTCGGACTCCTCTATGTACAAACAAACGAGTATTATTTTAACTATCGATCGACCGACGATCGAAACGGCAAGTAACAGTCGTACATCTGTGCTTAAAAAAATATCGCGCAATCGCCTCTTTTCCGCAGGTCATACGTTCTATACGTTAGGATCGTTGCGCGAGTACGAGAATACGGGATTATCTACAAACGTTCGTTTCGATTCTACAACTAGACGCGTAAAAGAGGCGTTCGTGACTATCACGGCGGAAATAAAAAAATGTGCACTTTGGCACCTTCGAGAATCTCGTCGAAGGTCAGTCAACTTAAAGTCTCTATTTTATACACACTGCGCTCATACTGCAATCACACGAAATCGGGTATACGCTAACGACGCTTTCAACGCGATAAACTCCGATTAAAACATTCTCTAAAATATAACTCGCAATTTTCGAATCGACGCTATCGAATATACGCGATACCGGATCCAAGATATAACGGGACTAATACTAATATCTGACGCAACGCGACTATGATTTCGATATACCGTTAGATCCTTAATTCAGCGTCGGTAACTGGAATACCTCTATTGGCACTTTGACCGGACCTTTGAGTGGCAGGTGGCACCAAAGGACTGATACTAGGACTTCTGGTGGCGAGAGGAGATAAGGACGGAGAAAAACTCGGGCTAAGGGCCGCCGATGGGAAAGTGGAAGCATCGTGGCTGATCGGAGATCTTGGAAGAATGCCCCTGGCTAACGCGGGAGCCGCCAACGACCTAGGAGCAACGGAAGTGAGCAATGGCGGGGGCGGGGCTTTATGTACAGACTTGGTCTTGCCGCTGCTTCCTGAATTTCCGCTTTGAACGCTAGCAGCGTCGTCTTTCAGCCTGGCGATTTCGCTGAACACGTGAGCAAGTGGTTGATAATGAGGACCCCAATCCAGCAGATAGTCCCAATTGTACGATCCAGTCAGTTCCTCCTCGCTATGAACGATGGAACTTAGGGATCCGTTCATCGATGGACCTCCAGGAACTTCTAAACCCGACATCGGCCTTCCAGGTTCCCCGATTTTCCCATAAATCAAGGTGGCGATATCGGCTTCGGTGGCGGCCTCGTCCTCGAACAAGTGTAAGCTATCGAGAGGCAGCGCTTCAGGCGGTCTTCTCGGAGTACCAGCCGGAGGGTCGACGATGCCTAACCTGGCTAAATATTCCTGAGTATTGTGAACCGAGAGATCACTAG
Organism: Bombus bifarius; assembly: GCF_011952205.1. Classification (NCBI taxonomy): domain Eukaryota; kingdom Metazoa; phylum Arthropoda; class Insecta; order Hymenoptera; family Apidae; genus Bombus; species Bombus bifarius. The sequence goes on along the minus strand of NW_022884571.1, from coordinate 212,895 downwards.
CCGAGTCTCCAGTCTGTTGGCCTTCGTTGATCATTCGAATCTCTTCGTCTTCTCCGTCGTCCTCGGCCGAGCCTCTGCCAGACGAGCCGGACTGGTCGCTGCCGGACAATTCCGAAGTCGCCTGTTGCTGCCCGGATTGACCAGAGGTACCATACGGTGGTATCTCATCGTACTTGGGGGGTGCAAATTGACAGGAAGCAGCGCCGCTTCCACCATTGCCGTTCCCAGAGCCTCCGTTTCCTCCTGCACCCACCCCGGCAACGCTTCTAATCGGTATAGTATCGAAGGCGCTCGGATCCACGTAGCTATTGGACGCAGTGGCATTGCTCTCACCGTTTAAACTCGGTTTCGTGCCCGGTTTCTTATGCCTTCGATTTCGAAGATGAAGATAGAGGAAAATAGCACCAAAGACGATAACCAACAAAAGCAAAGCGATTAATAAACCTAACGCCCAATCGGCTAGACCCCCAGTCGCTGCGACTGCCATGTTAGACCCAACATCGTTCGGGGTAGCCAAAGCTGTGGCGCCTCTAGCTTCGTTCACGTCGCTATCATCCGTCAAAGTGATTTCTACCACTGTCATGTTCGACAAAGAGCCCTGTCTACCGGAACTGGCACTGACCACTAACCTCGACGATTCCTCCACGTCCATATCAATGTGCACCAGCTTCTGCTTTACAATCAGCGCGCCTGTGGTGCGATTCAGTTTGAAATAAGGGTGTTGCGAGGTCAGTTGATAAACGACTCGTCCGTCGGGACCTTTGTCTCGATCTGTTGCTGTTACATGACCGATCACCGTTCCGGGGATCACCTGAGCTCCGTTTTTAATACCGAATCTGTACATTCTTTCTGTGAATTGAGGGTAAAATTCATCCCTGGATTCGATCTCCACTCGGACTCTGACGGCTGCCGTTCGGCCACCTGTATCGGTTGCTCGTAGAGTGAACGCGTATCTGTTTCGCAGCTCATAATCAAAGACAGCGCGCGTCGTCACTGTGCCGGATTTTCCATCTACAGCGAACAATTTCCAGCTATCGTCGATATCGGAAAATCCGGTTGCCGCGGCAGATACTATGGAGTAGTTCAAAGATCCAAATATACCGCGATCCAAGTCCGACGCTCGCGCGGAAAACACGATCGTCCCGATCGGTTCGTTCTCTCCGACAAATTCCAGGTATTCAGAGACTGGGAACTTGGGTGAATTGTCGTTCACGTCTTCCAGGTGAATACGAAGCCTCGTCAAAGCGCACAGAGGAGAAACTGGATCGCTGTCGCACGCCATGACCACTAGATTGTGAATGTCTGGTTCGAGATCGCAGTCCAAGGTTGCGTTTACTTGAACAGCGCCGGTGGTTTTGTCCACGCGAAACAGGCCACCGTCGTTACCGGAAGTAATTTCGTACGCTAAATTCGCAGCCACGCTGCCAGCCAGATCGTCGTCCTTGGCGCGCAACATGGCCACCGTGGTACCGCGTACTGCGTTCTCTTTGATCGATACTTGATGAAGATCCTCCAAGAAACGAGGGTAATTATCGTTCACATCTTCCACCGTAATGATTACCGTAACAGGTTCGTCTCCTACCAGCGACCCGGTTGTCATGTTTTCGTTCTTGGAGCCTAGTCGTAAAACGTATCTGAAAAATTCATAACCCTCGTTAGTGCCAAATTGGAATTCCTACGAAAACGTTAAAAATCGATCGTGCTTACTTGTCTTTCGTTTCTCTGTCGAGCGTTCTGGAGAGAATCAATTTGCCTCTGGATATTTCGAACGTTCCGCTGTCATCGCCGGCAACGATAGCGCCGTCCAAAAGGTCCACGTCGGACAATCTCATCAAAGTGGTGCCCTTCAACGTATTTTCTTTCGCAGTGACCTTGTACTCTTTGCCGGGCAAGCTGCTCTTCAAGCTGCTCAATCGCACGACGACGGAACATATGGACGAGGCCGGTGGCTTACCGTAATCTTCCGCTACGATGGCCAACTCCACCTCTTTGGGCAAAGGTCTTGGTATCGCGGTACGATTAACCGTCAGAACGCCGGTTGCGGGATGCACTGAGAAACCTTTGGTAGCTTTCAGCAGATAATATCGTACTCGACTGTTGTCCTCTGTAAGGTCGTCGTCGGTCGCGTTTACCGTCAGAATTTCTTGCAAGTCCCCTCGTCCTTCTGCAACGACAAGAAAAGAATGACGAAAGTGAGAAAGAGAGAAGAGCTATCGATCGTAGGCAACCGTACGAAGTTTCCCTATATCGAGAGTACGATAAAGCGGAATGTAGATGAAAAAAGCTAAGTATTTGCACCGACGTATTGGGAATCGATCGTCGGTCGCTTCGGGAGAGTATACTTGAAAAAGCGCGCGGGACAAAGATCGAGGGATCATGGGCGCGAGGTCAAGTACCCTCTCCACCTCTTTTTGTTGGAGGTACCACGTCCTCGAGCAGCACCACCGCCACCACCAACTAAGTTCTTTCTTTTCTTGGTAAAGGAGGAGGATAAGCCGTCCTGACATCGGGCTGAACGGAAGTATGAAATAATAACCAGTTATATAAATCGCTCGGGCGAGCCGTGGGGCCAGCAGGATGGAGCAGCTCCGCAGCTACAAAAATCATTTCGATGCGTTTCAAATCGTCGGATAACTCGGCATTAATGTGCCAAGTTGCAACCTAAAGCGAAAAAGGAAGATAAAGAAGAAAGCTGGAATGAAACAGGAGAGAGAAAGAAAGGCGGAGAGGAGGGGAGGCTGAAATAAAACTTGGTGAACGCGCACCCCCTTGGGGATGTCCGAGGTGAGGAGGTAGGACGACCTCGGAGGAAAGGGAATTTGAACCGAGAAGTGACAGGTACTCTATAATTATTGCGAGACGCGTATGACCGTGGAGTATGCGTGTTCGCATCACGATTTGCAGTGGGACGAATTCTTATTACTGGCCGAGCTTCATTAATCCCACCTTCTTTTCGGAATATATCCTGCCTTCCCCGGACAGTTTAATACGATTTTGATAATCGCCAGATTAACCCGTCTTCCTCGTTCGTTTATCACGATATAAATGATCTGCGCACGATTCCTCCCTAGTGAGAGATCGGAAAGAGTGTCAGCGAGAAAATTAAACCTTGCTCGCCTATTCTCTGGAAATCCCGCGACAAAATAGCCCTACTAGAAGCGGCGTCATCGATCAATTGCGGAGGAGAGTATTTTTTAAAACGTCACTCTTGACTTTCCCACTCTATTTACGAATCTACGCGGCGAAGCCCGAGAGGAGACGAAAAGAGAGATGCAAATTCGCGAGGCAGTCACCATCGGAGCTCCCCCCTTTCAACTCTTTCCACGTCCACCTCCTGCCAATCCAGCCTCCCCTGTCACCCCTCTGCCGCCCACCCAAATGCACCATTAGGCGCGGGCCTATGTATTTTTAATAAGTTTCGAGAGTCTTCGAAGCCGGCGATCTCGGCCGGCGGTTGCAACGAAGGCGGCTTTTCGGCTGCCTCGCAAACGGTGTCCTCGCGTTTATTTATGTGCGAGGCGTTCGCAATTCTCCTCGTCTCCCTTCTGCTTCCTCTCCATCTCCCTTCCCCTCCCCCTTCGTCCCTTCTCCATGCCGTCTTTGCCATTCCTTTTCACCCGACCCCCTTTCTCCCTCTCTATTCTCTGCTCGCTGTGTGCTCCCTTCGGCGTTCGAGTAGCTAGCTTTTCATCGATCCTCTCCTTCATCCTTCCATTCTCCTTTCCTTTTCGTCGTTTTCGATGCTCGTCCCCCCTCGTCCGGCTTCTTCCGTTCTCTTCGCTTCTCTTTTCCGCGCTTTATCTTGGCGCGGTGTCAATTCGAGTTTGGAACACGGGCAACAAGACAACGTGTGTCTACTAAAAACCAGTTTTTAAACTCACGTTTATTTCGCGCCGAGAGACTTGCCTCGGGCCGTCGTCGTCCCCCTCGACATCTTTCTCTCCCTTTCCCTCGTTTCTTCGAGCCCCTTTCGCCGCTATTCCTTCGACGGAATATCGACCGAATAGGTTGCAACTCGTAGCTATGTACAGTTCACTGCGATCTCTTCTCCTTCAACGTTCACACGAGTCTACTACCTTCGCTTCGCAGGAAACTCTCCGACCAGGTTGGTACGGTATGTGGCAAACGATTCGCGGATTCGAAGAAAACGGCCACGAAAATTACTTACCAGGCAGCGTGGCGATGTAAGCGGATTGCTGGAACCGTGGAGCGTTGTCGTTGAGATCCATGACACGAACTATCAAGTCCGTGGTCGCCTCGTGAACACCGTCGCTGGCGATAACTTGCAAGCTGTATTCCGACCGTGTTTCGGCATCCAAACGTCTTCGGAGAACGACCTTGCCTCCGTATCTATCGATACTGAAAGGACCTGGACTGGTCACGTTACCAAATCGATAGGTCAGAGCCGGGGAACTGTCCACGTCGTTCGCCGTGATGGTGGTTAAGACGGTGCCAACAGCGGTACCTAACGCAAAACATATCGCAAATGAAATTCAACTCGTTAGAATTTTACTGAAATCGGGAGGAAAATAGCGTTAAGTTCGTCGAGCGACACAGAACGTCCGCTCTTGATGAACCATTTAACTGGAACATCGAATGGCAGCCAGTTCATCGTGGTACAATGCCAGACTCCGTTGTTACTGATGAATGGCGTCGTTATACGGGCCAACCCGCTTCCCTTGATCTTTTTATTTTCGGCCAGAAGCCACTTTGTCACCGCCAGACGATCATGTGCGATACGTATACAGAGTATTATATATATATAGAGCGGTGTTGCAATCTCGGCCGAGCCAGACCGAGCTCTTCCGCGAAGTTAAAGACAGTTCGAGGGAGTCGCGTTTAAAATGCATTGAATCCTTACTTATCGGCTCTCTCTATCTCGCTGGTGCTAAGAAGAACGCTCGGCGAAGATTCGGTCTGCGGATCGTAGGCGATAATCTGCAGTTTGCCGTGAGCAAATTGTGAGAGAGATATCTCTACGAGCGGCCACTGGATATTAGAAATCGTACCACCAAACAAAAGTATCGTCGTTACTGTGAGGAACGATAACGTTTAAAATAGAATTTCGCGAAACGACAGAGACTGGACAGAGATGAAGGACGAGCAGAGCGATACACGCGACGATAAAGGAATTATTTTCCGATGAAGTGACGCGTCCGAATGACTCGGGGACTAGTTGGCACGCGGCAGCGTTCGCTCGTAAATTTCACGGGTGATCGTTAAAGTCGTGTAAATCGGTTTCGAGAGCGGCCACGGCCCTGAATGAACGCGTGGCTCGCACTGTACGAGGTCCGCGCCGCGCCATGCCGGTAGTGTTCCTCCGCCACGCCGCGCGTCATGCCACGGAAGTCGAAACAAAGATCTCTCTATCGGTGGATGTTCTCGTCCGCGTTTCCGTTTCTCTCTTCAAGCCCGCGATATTCCAAGAAACAGGCTGAGAGAGCAGGCAACCAGCACGTGGTAAAACTCGTTGCTCGCGAAATATATAAATTCACATCGGGTACTACTCGATCTCCGTAAGTTATATCGCGGTAATTCTGATTACCGGAGGTCCTCGGTATTCGCGGATTGGCTACGTAAATACGAATACGATGTCGGCGATGTGCTCCTTGTACGGAAAATGCGCTCGTCGGTGGTCTACCATTGTTTCGATTTCTCGTGTCAGTGCCACTTTCGGAACCGATACGATCGATGCTGTCGATTAAATCCTCCTTTGGATACACGTGTACGTGTGCAGCCGCGTACGTGTTCCCATCTAGCGGACGCGAAGGAAGGCCCTTCAGGAACAAAGGCGTGGGCTATCAAACATCGGCGAACCGCACCTCTCGTTTTAGGCTGAACGATAATTACATACGCCACGTTCACCGGGATAATTAAAAACAATTATCATGCGCTTCGCTAAAATATGAACGGACCCGACTACGAGATCGTTTTTTATCAGCGCGCGGTTCAATGAAGTAATCGTGTCCTCGATTTCATCGATTACTTTATGCCACGACCAAATTTTTCGCAATCGATCGCATCGCAACGGGCGTAGAGACCTTCGTCGAGGCCTCCCACGTCATTGTCGAAGGGATACGTAGTCAAATCTTTGAGGTGATAATAAGCACGTAAAAAGGCTGCCACGTTTCTGCATATTTAACACGTTACGCGATTGCGCTATTTAAATTCTATCGAATGCTGCATCCTCAATAGGGCTGCTATGTAGTAGTCTGGTTTACAGCGCGTTCAAGTTTTACGATGATACAAAGTAGATAGCGATCTCACGTTATTCCGTTCGCGTGAGAGCGCACGTTGTTTTGCGTTGAACCTTAAAAATATACAGTAAAAACCAAAAGAAAGACCGATAAGATAAGAAAAAACAACGAACAATCAAAAAGAATACAACAAAAACGTGGACGAAAGAAGAAAAGAAGAACAGGAGCAGGAGAAGGGGAAGTACTCCCATATACTAAGAGCGGAAGGATGAGAGGCACAAGAGAACGAAGTGAAGAATACGAAGCGCGTTTAAATCTCGTCGTCCGAAGACGGCAGAAAGCGCAGAGAAAAAGATATCGTACTGGACTATTAGAAAATTGTTCTACGTGTAGCTCTGATCAATTACTTTTACATATCGCCTGTTCATCTATTTTTTACAGTCTATCGCCTTCTTTCATGCCATGTTTTTTAACATTTTGATCGTTACTCCAGCGAAAAAGCAGGTCTGCTCGAAAAGGTAGCAGCGCGAAGCCTGGTGTTTACGCGTTAAACTGGAGGCCACCTTCGCTCGGTGCCGTTTCATTGAATCGTATCTGTCAATGAGGAGCAATATGAAACGAATGTGAAGGACAAACAGCGTGGAACAACAGGAAGAACGAAGACCGCGAATTATTCAAACAGGCGTTCGCAGCCTCGCCTAAGTTATGCAGATTGTTCCGAACAGTTGGACTTTAATGCCGGCATAAATCCTTTCCCACTTAACTTTATACTTTGAGAGTAGTATGCACTCCTACCTCTGGTATTCGTGTCCCTTTTTTTTCCATTGCTCTTACTTTTCCCTTTCTTTGATCCCATCTCTTTTTCTCTTTCGTACACTTGCGTTCTCGAGCGTTTCGCCTCTCACAAGATACACTCGGCTTTGCCACGCGGAAACATCTCTTTCTACTTTCGACCAACCGATCTTTCAACAAAGTCGTTTAGAACTCGAGCGAATCGATGCTAACGAATTCCACGTAAAATAGGATAGTAAACGAATATGAAAATTCGATCGTTCTTTTCGAAGAGCGCCTGGTTCTGGAGTTATTGACCAACGCCGTGTTGGTCGTGAGGGAGCTAATTGCCGGCCGCAATTAAGCCGAAATTAAGGAGGTGTACGCGTATTCGTGTTTGCCCGTAATTTGTTCGCGCACGATCGCGACCAGATGAGACAAATAATCGGTGATTAACCTTCGCCTCGACCGTACACTGAGAAGAATAAACGCCATAATTGAACTATACGACCGGCATAATTAACTCAATGACATTTATATTCTATCTTTCGCTATCCTTCTGACCTTAATATAGCGTCGTTAGTGATAATTAACGTGGCTTACCTTCGGAAACGGAGATGATACTGTGCTCTGGAAAAGTCGGTTGATTGTCGTTGATATCGATCACGCGGACGCTGAGAGCAGCCGTTCCGGTCAACTGAGGATTTCCTTGGTCCGTCGCGATTATCGTTAGTCTATATTTCTCTCGTATTTCACGATCGAGGACGATATTGGTTCGAACTATGCCGCTGTACGGTGGACTGATGGTGAACGCATTGTCCGGATTACCGTCGACGATATGATACAAGATTCTGCTGTTCATCCCTTGGTCCGCATCGCTGGCCGAAAGCTATGCAAACGAAACACGCGTATTATACGCCTCTGGCTTACAAGCTAGTGGAAACTTTAAATTATTGTTAACATATCGACGTTATATTTTTACCTTGACGACAAAGTCTCCTTTGACGTTGCCTTCCAGGACCGTTGCCGAGTACTGTGTTTGAGTGAAGATCGGTGGATTGTCGTTGACGTCGGACACTTTGACTACAACCTTCACGTATGCTTCCAAGGGATCGGGACCGCTGGTTCTAGCAGCTACAGCGAGCACATGCTGCGAACTTTCTCTAGGTTTCTCCTTGGATTGCTGTCCTTCCAGAGATCTACCCCATGAATTCGTTCGACTGTCATCGGTTTGTTCTTCCACAGGTTTCACCCTCATATCGGTCCACAATTCCGCGTCCAACCTAGAGGGATCATTCACGCGCAACAACCCGGTATCCTCGTCGATGGTGAACGTGCCAAAGTCGTTGCCCGATCCAAGGGAGTAAGAAACGTGTTGCCTTCTACCGTCCGACCGAACGGCCGAGACTTGGACCACTTCGGTGCCAGCCGCAGAATTTTCCTGAATAACAACTTCGTACGACTCGTTTTGAAATTTCAACACTGGCGCCAAGTCGGCGAGATCCCCGACTTGAAGTTCGATCAATCCTCGAGTGCTTTTCGGTGGATTTCCTTTGTCCCTGGCCAGCACCTCCAAGTGATACGTCTTGCCGTTATCCTGCGACAGAGATAACGCCGCAGTAACGGCACCTGTGCTTGGGTGTATCCTGAATTTAGGCTTCTCTTGCTCGTGCAGAAAGGAGTAGACCACTTCTCCATTGGGACCGTCGTCGGCGTCGGTCGCCACTACTCGCAGAATGTTCTTCTCTGGCTGAGTGCCGATCGACACGCGGGCACGAAAGGGATACTCGTCGAAGACAGGGGCATTATCGTTGACGTCGCTCACTCGAATCTCGACCGGGATCGTGGTACTCCTGGCGTCGTACTTGCCGCTGTCCGTAGCTACCACCACGAAGTTGTAGGAACTTTGGCGTTCGCGATCCAAGGGGCTGCGGAAAACAATCGGGCTAGAGACATTCGATGGATTGAACGAGTGGCGAAAATTCGCGATAATTATGGACAAAAGGGAAAGGAAGAATTTTTTGGCGGGACGGACAAGCCGGAAAGCTCGGTTACATTAGCGACTGGCGAAAATTACGTTCGGTTCAGAGCTCGTTTCCCCTGCGCATCAGATGCATCTTTAATTCTGATTTACCGGTCAATAGACGATTGTTCGAACCAGGAGAACGGGCCGGATTTAAGGCGGAAGGTGGCAGCGCAGCGTAGCGCGACGGCGGATAGCTTGTTTGTCTGACGGAAGCCTTAATCGTGCACAGCGATCTTGTGTAATCCACGTCCGCCATTACCATAACTCTGCGGATCCTCCATGGCGGCTCGCTGGTCGCCGTTTCGTGTCTTAAATCGCGCGAAAGCCGGGGAAGGTTGGCTGTTTTTTCGCCGTTACCACTGAGCGAATTTAGCGTCCCCGTCCTCGTGAGCTATACGCCTCGAGAAATCGCTATATCGACTTAGGGCTCCAACTCTCTCCCTCCTTTTCCGGATTTCTACGCCTCCTCAACTGAATAGTTCAGCGCGTTTTTAAACATCTTTTTCCCTTTGGCCGGCACTTTTGCCGCTATCTAGAATTTACTCGCTAGGAGGTATTGCTCTCCTGCTTCGATACATCCGTGAAACCAAACGGCGCGACGTCTTTATCGCGCATGTTAATTCTAATCTAATTATACTATCGTGGCAAATTTTTCGCTCGACCCACGGCTCGAATGCATAATTTGTTCCCATTGAAAGTAACCGTTTAACGAGTAACATTCAATTGTCGGGTATTTTTTCTAGAATCCCGGTCAGATAGCAGCGATAAAGCGAGTCAGGGGTAATTTATCGTATCGCTGGACTTTGTCTTTATTAGCCGCTTGGAAAAGTCACGCGAACCTTGCGAATTCGCGGGCCGGCAATAAGCACCGGCTGAGCTCGACAATGTCTTTGCCGCGTATACGCTGCCTGCTTCGTATGTGCACGTAATAACCTTTAACGAGCGTGGAATAATAATCGTGCGCCGGTAGCGCGCAAAATCGACGCGGTTATTTACGATTTAACCGAGCAGAGCCGAGAGTCGACTCTCGCTGCTGACCGTCGCACCGTGCGATTATACGAGCGCGGCTATTTTTATTTACACCGTCTAGATGCGAGATAATATTCTTCGAATCGCTTCTGTTTGAAAATCATCACCTCCGCTAGGATGATGTCGCATCGATGTTCACAGGATTCGTACCGCTATGGTTCGATTAATCGTCCGAGCGCAACGTTATCGATACCGAATCGTCGTTCCTATTCAAGTTAGTTATCAATCCCATCTCTTCCGGGTGGTCCTGGGAATGGACATGGGGAGAACTTTTATACACCTACTCGTAGCGAACCTCCGCGCTGCTAAACCCGCTCGGGCCGTCGAGGTAACAGCAATAGCAACAATACCAACAACAACGCGATACAACCACGCGGTTGGTGACTACCGATTGGGAAGAGGAACGAGCGCCGGCAGCAGCCGCGGAGCGAACGACGGAGAAAGAAAGTTCGTCCGAACAAGTGGTGGGAGGAAAAAGGGACGGAGAAAGAGTCGCAGACAGAGATCGCGAAAGAGTGGCCCGACCGGGATCTGGTTTTGCATATCAGGCTTTTTGCCGGCTGAAATAATGCATTGAAATGCCACATGGTGCCCCGCTGAAATGACACACGGCTGTCGCGCGGCAAAAGTACGCTTCTGCGTGCCTCCTCCCGACTACCGACACCCTTCATCCTATAGATCTCCCTATTTCTCGGTTTGCTGCTTGTTTGTCTTTCCTTTTTTCTTCCTTCCTCGTTCTTTTTCTTTTTTGCCTTCCTCTTCTTCTACTCCTCCTTCTAATTTTTGTCTCTCTTCAACGATCCTACGTACTCGTCTGCGTCTCTATCGAAAACGGAACCAGCACGGCCGGTACCATTCGATGTCGTTTCGACGAACGAACTAACAAAAATATAGAAGCTTCCGTTTCGCTGGGGATTACGCGAGTAATAACGCGGCAAGATTCGAATGGTGACGAGATCGGAGTTCGTGAGACCCTCGGTGAAATTTAATCAACAGTGTTCGACCTTGATAGAACGGAAGCTACGGAAGGACTGGAGATTTAACGACGTCTCGCGATACGAGTTTATTGCGCGCATAATCGCAAAGGGCAGAAGGGCACAGAAGAGAAGGACGGGAAGGGAGATGCGGGCGAAGAAAGGAGACAGGAGAAGGAAGAACACGTTGATCCGTGCCGACGGGTTATGCATATGGAATCAACTAATCGACCACAGTGCATCGTTCGCGAGTCGCATCGACTGACTTTATAATTCTACAAGGTTCCTAGACCTTCCACCTCCTTCCATCTCTACCAATTTCTTGTCCGATGGTTTTTTTCATTTCTGTATTTTACCCGCTCCTCCCATGCGTCTACTCCTCGTTTTATGATGACAGTACCGACGTAATATCCCACCGGCGATCCTAATCTCACCCGCAATAAAGATTGCGCAGTAATTAACGCCAGGATGAAATTAGTTTGCTGGAAGAGCTCGCGAAAGAAAGAATTCAATGTGGGAGAAGGGACAAGACGTACGTAAAGAGACTAGGACGAGATCACCAAAAGCTCAGTGAGAACATTGTTCTCGGATAAAGACTGAGTGAAAAAAAGTCTTCGTTCGGTTGTGATAGTTAAAGATAGAGGATAGTCGGTTACTCACCCAGCAGTTGTAATGACGCCCGTTAGGTTGTCAACTCTGAATAGCCAGCTCGTTTCTTCGCCGATGGCGTAGGTGATTTTTCCATTCACTCCTTGATCCGGATCCGTCGCTCTCACGGACATGACGCTAGAATCTGGTGCCACATCCTCGGAAATAGTTGCCACGTACTTGCTAGGATAATAGTTTGTCGGGTAATTGGAAGATCCATACGAGAAACCGTTGGACAAAGCGAATCCGGGATACTCGGAGCTTGGAACAGGCCCTCGAGGTCTCGATTCGGTATACTGATTCTGAACGAATGATGGAGCGTTGTCGTTCACGTCCAGCACGATTACGGTTAAGTTACATCGTGTCTCCAAGCTGGGCCGACCTTTGTCCTTGGCTGAAATCGTCAGGATGTACTTGGATACCGCTTCCCGATCTAGATTCGACATCGACAACATTCCGGTTATGGAGTCCAGGATGAACTTTGCGCCAATGTTACCACCTAAAAAGCCACCAGAACAATGAAGCTTGTATGTATGCATAGATGGACGAAGGGAAACAGTAGGTGGAACCTCGAAGCGTCTTACCTACGATACTATAATAAATTTCCCCATTTTTTCCCTCGTCGAGATCAGCCGCAGCGATCGTGTGAATCACGGAAGTCCCTTGGTTCTCGGGTACGGCGAGCGTGTAACAGGAACCTGGTCGAAATTCGGGGCTGTTGTCGTTTTCATCCATGACTAAAACTTCGAGCGTGCTAATATCCAACAATTTGCTGGACCTCGCTAAAATCGGAACGGAATAGTGGGACACTTCCTCGCGATTCAGAGGTCCACGCAGGGTCACTAGACCGTTCGGTGTAACGGAGAATTTGTCCGCGGCCAGATTGCTTGGAATACTGAAGCTGACGTTACCTGCGCAATCATATCAAAACCTTCGTCAACGTTCCAGTCGATATTTTCATCGATAGATATTCAACGCGTGGAATAAAATTAAGCTCTTTTTTTTGAAGTTACGGTCAACCGAAGCACGTTACAAGAAATTAGGACCACGCGACCGAGACTCGTTTCCTCGCAAGACCATTATCCTGTCGGATCCTTTCCGAAAATCTGAAATTATTGGTCAGTTTGCATACGTAAATGTGTGCCTTTAAAGCGAAAGCGATCGAATCCCTTGGTCGGAGATCGACACGTAGCGCGAGGCGATAAGCTTCGTAAATTCCTGAAAATATACCAAGCAAATTCGATTCGCGAAATAGCTTTGTTCTTTCGATTACCGGACACGGATCGAAACCAGGAGTGAATGGGAAATAACAAGAGAGAAGAAGGAGATAAAAAGCAAAGGATCTTAGCCCCGCAACAATTATACTCAACGCGTTACGACCGCGAAACTACGGATGCTTGCAAAATTTATACGAGAGAAAATCGAGATTTAGGCGGGCACGATCCGCGAAACGCGGTCGGATAGGAAGAATATCGTTTCAAGGAATACCTACCGGTGGTCGCGTTTGGCCGTATACAAGGAAAACAATCAAAAGTGTGTCGAGACGAAAGAATTTTACGACAAATCCGAGTACGGAATATTCCATTCGCGTGGTCATCGTTTTCACTCGAAGGAGTGACGTCTTCCGGTGGAAGCCAGAGTTTAATGCATTCGTTATTATACACAAATTCCGAAGGACGATGCGCATTAAACTACCGCGGCAATACTTTTAGCTAACATAGAACAAAGAGACGCACTAGCGATCGTTCGGTATTTCTCTCTCGTATCGTGAACGTGGCCAGAAGAGCATTTGGCCGGGTCTCGTGTGTATTCCGTATTCGTAGACGCAGCAGAACGGTAGTTACGGTGACGACACGCACACGCTCGTGCCGCACGTACGAGGGTGTCGGTGTTGGTTGGAACCGGTGATTTGCCTATGCGTACTGCGGCAAGCTGGCGGCACGATGATATACGCGGCCATTGTTTCGCCCTGTCCCCTTTCGTTCTTCCTTTTCATCCGCCCTCCCTGCTGCGATGCGGCGCGGTGGCTCGCTAGCGGTTCCGGACCCCTAACAGCAACCTCGTCCTTCGGGGTATCTCATAGGGACGCGGAACCCTTTGCAAGTTGTGCAGGGCGCGCTAATGCGCTCGTCTGATACACGGGCACCGGTCTAGATAAGCGCAAAACGAGCGATATACCATATTGTCGGTCGCACAGAATGTTTTGCTACGAGACCGAGAATATCTAGTAGATTTTCTGCGCACGCTTTTAGTGATCATTATGCTCGTGCTCTGTCTCATCTGCTTTACGGTCCGTTTTTCTATTCGAAAAGTGGCGGCCGGAACTGAAGGTGGAGAAAAGGCAACGCGGAGGACTCAAGAGGAAAGCGGAGCACCAAGGAGCGCGGTCACCTAACGCACACCGTCGAACCTCTATCTACGAGGATGAAATTTTCTCATCGGCGGAATTCTCCGAGGAGCTTTTAACGTGGCGGCAAGCAACCATATTGTGGGAGAAGAGAGAATGGTGTGAGAGAGGGGGAGAGAGAGGGAGAGTATCGCGCAGACGTAGCACGCGGATGGAACGCACTTTCGAACAGGAGGGAGCCAGACCGAGAGTCGTTTCGCTGAATTTACTATAATGTCCGGTACCAGCCAGATTCGAGGCAATTATTCGTGGTATTTTCATAGCAGAGCTTTCCTATTAGCAGGAGTGGCCATTCGCAGCGGTTATATTCCTTTCTGGCAGTCCGACATGTAGGTGGCACATAACTGCGCAAACGCTGGCGCGCGGCGACAGCCAAACTCGAAAATCCGTGGAGCAGAACGTAGAAGAAGGGATGGAAAGAGATACGAGAGAAGAGAGGGCACAAGCCGGGACAAGATAGCAGAATGTAATTTCACCTTCTGCTGGTATAGGGAGCGCTAAATTGACAGCCCCTCCTGTTCCGTCGCACTTTATGCAGCGACGCACCACCGAAACAATAAGGACGCTCGCGGAACACCTAAAAGGATAGCCGCGCGAGAGCCCCATTTTTGGTCCTCCCGTGCATCCTTGTCGTACAACGGCGGTGTGTGCGTGTACGCGAAAGAGATCGATAAGTTTCGAGGCAGCCGAGTTCAGCTTTGTCCCTTCGCATTATCCTTGCAAGCGTTAACCGAATATACACGGTTCTATCTGATCATCTTTCGCGAATGATATACGAGCATCGGCGGATATTTATCAATAAACTGACCGGTTGTAAACCCAACGCGAGTTTTATTTCGCGTATTTAATGGGAATAAAATGGAATCGAGAATCGCGATCTTGACGATCCGCGCGCTCGCGGTTCGCCGGTCCACGATAACTCTTTGAGAGAGATCGCGGTGCACGCTTACCCTGATCGGCGATGATAGGACCGGCGACGTTTAGAACCGGTGCTCCGACCTGGAGGTCTTCTGAAATTCTAGCTACGGGGTTGGCGAGCAGTAGCCGAGGAGGTCCGTTGGTCTGTCCAGAAGCCAACGTCAGAATCAGCCTGAGAGTGGACTTGCGCGGTGGGGAACCGTGATCGTTCGCCGTAATCTCCAGCTCCGTCGACCTTACCATCGGCCTCTCCAGGCTCACTATACCAGATTCGTAACCCACCGAGAATCTCGCCTCCTCGTTCGCCGATGTAATCACATACGATACACGGCCATTGTCACCTGCGTCTTTATCCACGGCGACCACTCTCACGAGCATCGCCCCTGCAACGATGCCAATTTACGATAATGCTGCTTTGTAATTGAATCGCCCGTCTCTGCGCGTTAGCGCGGCAAACTGAAGCATCTCTACGTGTTTAAGATTCGATTAAACTCACTCGTTGCTCTTGCCTGAAAGAGCTAAATCGCATAGCAGAGAGTCACTCACCTGGTAAGAGGTCCGGCGTGACCGCGACTTTGGTCGATTCCGGGGCAACGAAAACCGGGTCGTTGTCGTTCTGGTCGAGCACGATGATCCTGGCGGTCACGGTCGAGGCTAGTTGCTCGCCGGGAGGAGCGCGATCGGACGCCTTCAGGATCAGCATGTACTCGGCTCTTTCCTCCCTGTCGAGAGGCCTGGCCAAGGTTAGAGCGCCGGTCAGCGAATCGACCGCAAAACTACCTCTCGATGGAAATTCGGCCACCAGACCGTATCTAAGATCGCCGTTCAAACCGCTGTCCAAATCGATGGCCGTCAAATTGTAGATGGTAGAACCGATCACCGCCTTCTCCGAGACTCGAACGGTTATCGGATCTTGCGGCCATCGGGGTGGATTGTCGTTTGCGTCTTCGATCACGATCTTCACCGAGACGGCGATGCTCTGAGGGTTGCCGATCGACGTGGTGTCCAATGCGCGAATCTCTAGGTGGTATTCACTAACGTTTTCGCGGTCGAGAGAATGAGCGACCACCAGCTGACCGGAGCTACGATCCACATCGAATGCTGGAAACTCGCTGATGGGTGTCAGGGAATCCAAAGTGAAAGCCACGCGGCCTGCTGGACCCGCTCCCGACACCGATCCCACTGCTTGTCCGATACTGGCGTCCTCGCGTACCTAAACGAATCGAGTTACGCGATTTTTTTCCTAATTAGTAAGATCGTAAAAGCCGAAGCAATAGTTTGATTCCGATTTAAAGTGCCCCTTTAAAATTTATCCCTTTCCTCCGTAATTAACTTTTTACCGCTTTGCGAAAGAAAAGTTGTCGATGCTTGAACGCCTTCGAACGTGCGCGCGCGCCCATCCTACGAGATGCTTTATCAGCCACGATGCTCATAAATCGCGCGAAAAATCCGAATGAATCGACCAGTGAACGAAAGTTGCATAGCGGTGGCGACGAGGTCGATGATACTCACGTTAAAGGCAAGACTGCTGCTGGTGAAGGTCGGCCGGTTATCCGCCAGCGCTAAAACCTCGACTCTTAACGCGCGTATACCATGTCGCGGTGGTCGGCCTGCATCCGTCGCCTTTACGGACACCCGGTATACGTTCCGTTCCTCGTGATCGAGAACCGCCTTCGTTCTGATCATGCCGGTGATCGGATCAATGGTGAAAACGTTGTAACCATCCGAGTCTCGGTCTGTGGAGGTTAAGGTTAGTCATGAGAGTACGATAATCGACACTCGGTGAAAAACTCGCGTGATCTCGACAGTGAGAACGAATAACGTTAAAACACCATTAAGGAAATAGCAATATTACGGTTATTCAAACTCGTTAAGCATGTATCCGACTGGCTCGAAAGGGTCGAAACGACTCGTAAACGTTCTTGAGAAAATCGGATGGCAATCCTAACGAGAACGTATAAACACAACCCGTTCGAGTTCGTCTTTAAGACCGTGCATAATTGTCTTGGTAATTGGATAACTAATTTCTTCGAGCGCGCTTTCTTCCTTTTCGTGGATCGAGACGAAATCGCTTCGATTCGATCCGTGTTTCTTCGGCTGTAACGCATTACCTTTCAAAATCGTGTAGGTTACGGACGCATTTTCGCCGAGATCCGTGTCCAACGCTCTAACCCTCGCTACTTCCGTTCCCGGTGGTTGTTCCTCCCTGACGCTCACCACGTCCCCTTGCGGATCCACGATTTCGGGCGAGTTGTCGTTCACGTCCAGTACGGTAACCTTCAATGGTACCCTGGCCGCTCTGGACGGGGTTCCTTGATCTCGTGCCTCGAGGACCAGCTCGTGCACTCCTTTCGTTTCCCGATCCAGCGGCTCTTTAGTCGTGATCTCGCCTGAAAATCACGAACGATAAGATGAGTCGCGTTTTGTTGATTTTCTAAGATATCCGAGACGTTTCCCACTCGTATTTATTTCGATTCACCGCATCGACTCTTTAGATCGGTACGAGAAGATGCTCGTGATACGGAGCGAGAGACCGCTCAAATGAGATGGAAATACCGTAAATATCTTGACATAGAATTCGTGTACGTACGTGGGACGGACGATCACCGGTCGACATTGTGCGAGGAAATCGACCTTATCAATTTTCCTGGACAGGAACGATTAATTGGATAATCGCTGTTCATATGCTCGCTAAGAAACGTCCGTTCAACCCGAAATCCTCGGTCGCGCCTCGACACCGGCTATCGTATTTCGTTTCCGTCCTCCTCTCGCATATTATAATTGCAATATGGATGCGTATACAGTCGCGCGTGTAACGAGCATCGTTGTAATTACGTATCTCGCGGTACAGACGGACCGCAAAAGTTACGAAGGGTAGGGAGGCTGAAGGAAGAGAAAAAGAAGAAGAAGAGGAAGAAGGAATGGGACGAGAAGGAGGAGGCGGAGATAGAAAGAAAAAAGGAACAGAAAGAAGAAACGTAAAAAGGAGAGAGGGAATCTTCTCGAGCTGTCTTTTCGACGGGTCAGCGCATTAATGGGTAATTAAGCAAACGCCTAGCCGGCCGAGCAAAACTATTTCAAGACGTGGAAAGGAATGGGGAAAACAATTCGTATAAGGGGTCGAAGGAAGGGCTTCGGTGTTCGTAGGACACACGAGACACCCGCGTGCCTCTACGAATTCTCGACGTACCTAGTCCAGTCCGACGCGTCCACCTCGTCTACCAGCGCCGACAGAACCCCGTCGACGTCGCCGTGCTCGTCGTTTAGAAGACAAACGATCGACGGAGGAACATGCAAACGAGCCGGCATCGAGGGATACCATCGCGGAACAATAAGAAGTATATCGTAGGACGCGTGCTAATGCGTTTCTCGTGTTAACCGTGGGACCGTGCGACGAACTTCTTTGCCCCCTTCAGGAACCGGCTCTCTTTCCGTTCCCGCGCGTTTCTTCCAATATTTGGAAATCCATGCTCTTCCGAGACTGCGTTAGGGAAACTCGTTCCGCGCCGCCACGATCAATAAGAGATTTCTTAGAAGCTGTGGAACATATACCCAAACTGACCAACCGACCAACCGCTCCACGATTTCCCGCGTTTCACCGCTATTTGGTTTTCCGCTAATTTCTCGCATAACTATCGGTGACAACGCGCACAAGTCGAGTAGAACCTTCCGAAACCAAAGATTAATATACAAGTACCGCTGCGACGGAACAACTGGATACTTCCGGCAGAGAGAGGCAACGGTTATTTTTATTTCTCTGTAGCGAAGGTTCGCACTGGAATGACTGGAGAAGAGACCCTCCTCTGCAAACAGGCAGGCCGGTGCACCAACCAGCGAGACTTCTCGTGGATACGAGAGGAAGACCGACCTGGTCTCGAACCAGCATGTACACAAATACTCTCGTGTCGCATGCCAATCAAAGCACGTATGCGCGTAGCATACGAGAGGCAGCGTGCGTGCTCGTTTCGCGGTGTGTGCTGAACCCTTTCTGGTGATTCGTTACACGCCGGTAAGGTGAAAGCACCACTCTTACGGGATTATACTTTGATATCCACGAAGCAGGGGAGATGTTACAAAAACGAAATAATCGCGCCACTGTTCGTATCTCCGATATTGCGTTGTATGGTCTTCCAATTAAAGGCATTCGTATCAAAAATAAATTTACGCTCCTTCGCTTCTTTTTCTTCGACTTCGACCGCTATAAATCTTGAACGCGCGCCAAAGCCGAGAGACGCGCGTCCACCAGAACGAACGACAGAGCTTTGTGCGCACCGTGGAAGCCGATTTCATTAAGCGTTTTCGGGGACTTACGAAACCCGCGTCTGAAGATCTATCGTGTCGTTTCTGTCTGGTGCTTCTAAAGGCTTGCACAATCGTGCAGGGTATCGCTGTTTAACAATGGTACGCAACATCACCAGGACCGTTCCCGAGTTGACGTAAGAGCAACGCGTAAATTAACAGCGTCGATGGCCGAGGGCTATTTAGTAAATTAATCGCTTCTTTCTCCCTTTTCTTCACGCCTTGCTCAACGCCCGGTTCGAATTCAATTCGAATACGCTTCGTTCCTTTCTTTCCGTGCTAGAAAGCTAGAGACGTAACGCGATCGCGTAAATTCCTTTCCAACATGTGTGTCACTCTATAAAAAAGGAACATCGAGCTGTAAATGTGTTCGATATCGTACCGAACTGCGTTCGATATCATGGTATGTTAATTCTATCGGAAATTCGGACAGTATATAGAATTCGTTGATATTTTCCTGGACAGTTCTAGTCGTGTGGGATTTTTTTGTTTGAACGTTCGAGCGCTCATAACTGTATCAGCTGTATCATAGTCGGCTGACAGCTTTCGCAAACACTCGAGCGTCGACGAGAAACAAGTAAGTACGCGCACACCGGATTAATATCGGTTATGCAAACAGAGGAAAAAAGTCAGAAAGGAGAAAAAGATCTTACCTGTATCAGGATCGACGGTGAAACTGCTGTTGGCCTGGACCACCGCGTATCTGAGCAGGGCGTTTTTCCCAAGATCGGAATCAGAAGCACTCACGGATCCGACCAGCGTACCCGAGGGTAGATTCTCCAACAGGTCGAATCCGTAAAAATCCTTCTCGAATCGGGGATCGTTGTCGTTGTCGTCGAGCACCGTGACCAGCACGGAAGCGCTCGCGGTCGCGGCCGGAGAACCGTTGTCGGTCGCGAGAACCGTCAGCGCGTGCCGATCCAGGGTCTCGCGATCGAGAATCTGCGCGAGGTAAATCCAACCGGTGTTAGGACTGATCCGGAAGGCCGTTGATCCTTGAAGACGGTAACTCAGCCTCGCATTATTGCCCGTATCAAGGTCCACCGCGGTCACTTGAAGAATCTGTGTAGAGGACAGGAACAAGTTTGTTTTACGAGCGTGTTTTTAGGTAGGTCGATACAACGGAAAAACGAGTACGACAATTACGATACTTCCTCGGCCGCGCAAAGAGGGAGAAATCTGAATTTCTGCGATGTAAACGTTTCTCGAGGAGACGAAAAAAAGCCGATGAGATCGATGAAAAAGAAGGCAGCGGCGGTGAGGTGGCACGCAGGGAGAAAGAGGCGGCGAGGAGACAAGACCAGTCGATCCGGTCGTTCCGTATTAATTAAACGCACCCAAAGTCCGCGAACCCTAAATGCGTTCGAACCGGTCGATGTTTTCCAGTGCGGGAGGATCGTGAATTACGGAGGTCGGAGAAGAAGAAGAAACATAGGATCGAGGGTATATAACTTGGTATCCCGTGCACGAAGCTGGCGCACGGGCAATGATGGATGGCGAACCACAAGGAAGAAAAGGCGACGAGCGCGAAGGGCGGAGGGACGAGGACGAGGATAGAAAGGATCGGCACTCGTCTTCTCATCTGTGAAGGAAGAAGGACGAAACGGTGGCGGCGGCGGCGGCAGCAGCGGCACAGAGGGAGGAAGAGTAGAGATCGACCACCATTAGAAGGAGAACCTGACGTGGGAGCAGGCAGTAATGTGTCTAACTGTACGTTATTAGTTCGCGGCGGGTGAAGGGTTACCCTCACTGTAAGCCAAGTTACTCTTGCTAGCTGCTGCTTCCCCCTACTATCTCCCCGAGTTTCTTTCTCTGCTCGTCTCTCTCCTGGTCGCGGCTAAGATATTGTCTGGATACCACCGACAGCTCACAGATCTGTTTCGCCGATAGATACCACCGATATATACGTGTACGCCGCGCCGAGAAAAGATGGAACGAGAGATCGAGTGGCGAAGGAAGAAGGAAAGAGGAAGAGAGGAACGTGCGCGCTGTTCACCTCGTCGTCGTCGTCGTCGTCGTTTCCGTTCTATCGTACCCTCGTGTATCCGTTGTATTAAAAATGTGACGTCATTTAACGGGCCTATCTTGCGGCAACGATCTCTCGGCCATTCGTCATCGGTATCCTTGTATTCGGGATTGCGTCCACCAGTGGCTACCACCGTACCGCAAGGAATCGCGCTGTTCGTCTCTCGTTCCACCGCTAGATATCGCTACTCCAATGACGAACATGTTCTCGTGTACGCAACAGCTAATGACTCTTTCCCGATTGCTTTCTACTTCATCTTTAACCTTGTATTTAGAGCAAGACCGTCGTGGTCGCGCGTCGTGCCACGAAACGCAACGAAATAAGATGCTATCTGTCAACCACTGATCGAACAATTAGACAAACCTTTCTTCTCGAAGACGACAGAGATAACTGCGACGACCACGACATAAAACTAGTCTACCCGAAATAAATAGTCGTATCCGTGAGCATGAGGTTCGACGTCTCCATGAGAGTCAGACACCAGCAAGGAAAGATTTCACGGAATGGAGAAGAATTTCGTTCCAACTTCGTCGGTAATGGTGTTTAACCACGATAAATAATCCTTTCAAGCGGGATAATCAGCATGGGTTGTTCATAAAACGAGCAGCTGTGCGCTGCGTTTCTGTTAAGCCTATCAACGATTACCTATCAATCCCGTGTATTCCGCACTACTCCGTAAAGGGTCGCGATACACCATACCACATGCGCACAGCGTATACGTGTTAGCGCGTATGTATATATCGCGTAACAACGTACTGCGCGTTCCTATAAATAACTATCAGTTATAGTCTATCAATCCTTCCACTGAACTGGTCTATCTAGTAACCTTATAGTTCGCATCACTAATCTTTCGCGCGCTCCGGCGTTCAGCTAATTCGTTTCTGTTTTCCGCTGACAAGGTGAACTCGATGAGTCAACGTCTTCTTCTTCCACTCTATTCGCCGTATCTAATCGAAGAAGACCGAAAAATAGAGAAGGAGGAGGACAAAAGGTAGAGGAGGAGATGATCATCGATCCGAGTGGGTGTTAAGGTTCAGCATGATTGGTCTTCCCGGTTGTCCCGCCGGATGAAGTTACGCTTGGCGAAAACGAATTTGAAAAACAAAAAGAGTGCGAGGAACAAGAATGCGGAGGAACACTGGAGAAAGGTTGTTAATCCCTCTCGCTTCTCTACCGACCCAGAATTTCTCTCTCCCACTCTTCTAGTCTTTCTTCGTTCTGTACACATTTCCATGTACACTTTGCGATGCGCTCCCTCGCTCCCTTCCGCGAAAGGGGATCCTACCGCACGTCTCCTCGACAAACAAATGCCCGCGTGACGGGCGTGTAATGAAGATTTTTCTCACTTGAGAATCGAGCTTGGCGCCTTCGGGAACCTCCACATGATACTCGTTCCTCTCGAACACTGGGGGGTTGTCATTCACGTCCTGTACCTCGACGCTCAGGCTGAGATTCGCGGAGAGACCCGCACCATCCAACGCTCTTATCAGAAGACCGTGCCTTTGCTGTGTCTCGTAGTCCAATCTCCTTGCTAAATAGAGTTCTCCCGAGCGGCCGTCTATTCCAAAGAGGTCGTTGCTATTCTGGCCAAGGACGTAGCGTATAGGGTGAGACGGAACGATGTCGGGATCGGTGGCATGTGCTACGTAAAGCGCCGAATGAAGGGGATGCGATTCCGGAACGGAAATGCGGACGCTGCTCGTCGGGAACGTCGGAGCGTTGTCGTTCACATCCTCCACGTTCAATTCCACCTGTGTGACGAGAAACAATGCGACGGCGTTGCGATCAGATTGCTACCTTGGCTCGTGTATGTATCGCGATTTCTCTCGTGATTGTTTCGATTTCTATCGACGCCGGTTACCTGACAGTAGCCTGCGGAAATTCCATTGCGCGCCTCTACGCTGAGAATGTACTTGTCCCGAGTTTCTCGGTCCAGTGGAAGGCGAATCCGAATCATGCCCGTGTTGGAATCCATCATTAGATCCGGTTCTTCCTTCACCAAATAAAATCTGGTTGGCCGTTCACCTGCGAACACAGTTATTATCGTTGTTAAATGGCTACAAAGTGGCTTTTTCTTATACTTTTCTTTTAAGTAACGATCGTTTTAAGACCGAGCGTCGGAAGCTTGAATCTTTGAGAGGAGAAAGGGATGCGATGCAAACCTCGTATTAATTTTTTTTCCTCGACCTTAGCGAACGAAGAATTCGTTGGTTCGTTGGTCTGTTTCTTTTAAAAAGGAACACGAAAAGAAAGGGCGGAAATGGTGGAGGGGGAAGACTGAAAGCGCAAAAATGACGAAAAGGTATTCGGATACTATATAAGCAAGCTGCTCGTTAATTACAACTTCGGCTTGTTCTCACGTGCGCATTTTGCTCCTTTCCTTTCTTGGGGTGCAAATTGTACGAAAATCTTGGCAATCACCACTCATACGTTGTTTCTGATACGTTCGCGATTCGTTGTTTCCAACGGTATGATCGATTGATTGAATCGAATGGCAGTAATTTCGCTAAACACCGTTCTATAAAATGCATCGCGCGTATACAGTACGCCTTATTCTTTAATGACCTTACCAATAACCGTGCGCACGCATACTCGCTATCACCAGAACATTTTCTCCTTGGCTGATTTCTACGGAAGTCAATCCAAGCGAATAGAAGTAAGAAATGACCAATGATCGATCATCTTTGATGAGACGAGGAAATATATATTCTTCAACGACTCGCTGTTTATCCCAAAACCTCGAAAGAGGAGAGTTATTCAAGGAAAATTTATAACACGTACATATGAAATCAATTAATTAATAGGGAAATCAAGCGATCATTACCGCTGGCAGACGATGAACGATCGGACGGCAGAGCAGAGCATGTTTCCTGCATAACCAGTGCCGATCCCTGTCCGCCCACGGTCAATGTGCCAAGAACCGTAGGGATGTTCCGCCGCCCCGCGGTATCCCACGTGGTATTGTTCTTGCGTTAGACTTCTAGACCGTCTTCGGTTTTGCTCGCGCTATCGACGCTATTGAATACGGTCGAGCGAACCGTTATCGCTTTGTCTCGCCAGTTACCTGGCGAATATCTTCGTGACATTTAGCCGAGCTCGATCGATCGATCCCCACGATCCGATGTACTCGACGGACAGACGGTTTCCCTACCTTGACATCGAGATGCGGCTCGTATTCGTATAGCTTAGATACGACTCGAGAGTACACATAAGTTTTTTTTTTTCACGAGATGCTCGTCGATAATTGCCCCGATCGATCGATCGCACTTCAATCCAAAACGGGAGTGGTACGGGTAAGCAGGAGTCCGGTACGTCTCTTCTAGATAGGTTTCGACAAACGCCTTGGATCTACCGCGTCGCGATCGTGTCTCCCATGGAACCGATCGAGTTTTTCCTCGGCAACTGTAGGAAAAACCTGGTAGACGGAGACGCGGAGTAAGCACCGCCTCCATGGGTTTACGTGGAAGGTAGCCGCGAGGGCTTCCATTTGCACGATATCCGGTAACATCGTCTTCGTCGTCGTCGTCGTCGTCGCCGCCATCGTATCGTATCGAGACTCGACGAGTCGAGCGACATAGGTTATACGGACTCTGCCTTAAAGATGGTACTCGGACGCGTACGTGGATGGCATAATTTATGGTTCGCTATTTATACCCATTCCATTTCGCTCCCTTCCTAATAGTTCTACGTCTCCTCGATAAATACGCGAAATCCACGGGAATGGAGAACGTCGCGCTATTATCCCACGCGACCCACTCGACTAAAAAGTAAGTAAGTTGTTTCGCGTACAGTTTCGTCGTTTCAATCCGAATTCTAATAAGCGTGTTTGAGAGGTCGAGAGCTGAGACAAATGAAATTAATACACGGTTACCGGTATACGTATGCGCGTGACTATGTAATATTTCTCAGAGACACGCACACACGTTACGCTCGTAAGCAGTAAGCGGTCGTTCAATCGGCTGGCGTGCAACGAACCACACCGCAACCACGGATCGATATCGATCTGGAGAAAAAGTATACACATGTGCGCGCGAGCGCACGCCAGAACGCTCGGCCGAAACTTATGCTTACCGGCACCCGATAGCCGTGTTATTAAAATTGCTGCAAACTCGTCCTCGCGCATGTAAATGTAGCTGGCGTACGTGCATGCTCGCTTCGAAGAATACCGACGCGAATTTGCGCGCGTAAATGTAAGCAGGTTTGTACGAAATTGTGTATCGTAAAGTGTAATTGTAAAATAGCGTATGGATGAGATCAGCGCTCGTACAAATACACGACGGAGGTCGCGTATTCGGCACCGACGCTGGTAGCGGAGAGACGTACACGCACATTTATATACCGTACCTACACTCTACACCCATCGGCATTCGGTACCTGTGTTATTAAACGTCCGCGTGATCTTTTTCCATCGAGTCTCGCTGCGAGAGGAGGATCCACCGATCACGTACTACTCTCCGTATATAATTACGATTTACTTCGCATCCCAATACGGCAGAATCATCCGCGTGTCCGAAGGGATCTCCGACACGATTTCGGACCACGTCCGAACCACTCGCATAATCGCCAGTGCGTTTTAAACGGCAATATAAACAAACGCGATCGTTTCATTCGCACCCATCTATTTATCGATAATCGTTAACTTATAATTGCGAGACCAACCCCGAAGGGACAGAGCGAAAATGAACCGATAAGAAGCGTTATCGCGATTTTACGCGACTCTCGAGTTATAACCATCCTGTGCGGGATCTACGCGAAAACCAAACCTGCTGCCTTCCTTCGATTATGAAATGAATAAATTGCAATCGGAGCGTGTCCGGTGGACGCAGTCGGTGGACGGGTTTTTCACCCGCGGTGCCGAGTCGAGAGGGCTTCGTCACCCCGGTTACACAGGCGTCCCTCCGGGGTGCCCACGTGGGTGTAACGAAGACAAATCGCTCGCGTATTTGATTAATTCGCGGAGATCGCTGGTCCAGCGCGGTGCATTCGAGCTCTCGTGGCCCACGTCTGCTCCTCCTTCTTCTCCCTCTCCTCTTGCACCATCGCTTTCATCTCTACCCTCTTCTCTCGTTTTCCGTGCCTCCTTTACCTGTCTTTCCTCTGTTCGCTCCTCTTCCAGCGTTCGTCTCCGCGCTTCATGGATAGAATCGAGAGCGAGTTTTTGCAGCGATACCCGAGCCAGTCAAGAAACCCGTAACGTACTCATTACTGATTCTCGCCCTTTCGCGTCCTCTCGGCCAGTTGTTGGTGCGTTGCGTCGCGTCGCTTCGCATCGCGACGAGTTCAGCCATGCCCTCCGCGAAAGTACGTTTAACTCGACTTTTGCTTCCGGATAGGAAGGAAGGGTGGGTCGTTGACGTTACGATACAAAACGACTTTTGATCGCAGCGACCTCGACGGAAAGTCCTACGAGGTATTGCGTACGGTAATGTATGGCATTAAGGACGTGTATCTGATCGGTTTTCGTAGTTTTTAATCGTTGGAACATAGATTCGACATTAGGTTGCTTCTAATCTCTCAATCTCCGCAATCATAAAGATCCATTAGCAATGCAAATTTAATCACCGACTTAATTACTACGACTGGACATTTCGTTGTTATTACTACACCGACAATTCCATCGACAACGGCCAATACCAAACGTTTGTTTGCCGAAATTCCGCCTTTAATAGATTTTCGAGGCTGTTAACGTCGGAGTAGAGAACGCGAGGGCCTCGATAGGAATAACGCGAGGGATCCGGAGGTTCCAGTCAATGGTTAAGCGATTGTTGCACGCCGGTCAATGGTGTACGTGTGCGTACGCGTGCGTACACGTGCGCGGTATGCCCGGAGTATATCTCTGTAACACCTTGTAGTCGTGCAACACCTCGTACCAGAACGTGCCCTCTAGCGTACCGACAATGCAAGCCGGTAGAAACTCGTCGAGAGCTTTTCGATTCAGAATAATCCTGCACGTTCACCATGCTTTCCTCTCTTATTTACAATCTATCCGTGTCTTCTACGCCCCGAGTTCCGTTTACCCGGCATCCTCCCTTCTATCCGGTGCGCTCGGTTTCTCTTGCTTTCTCAGCCTGCGTTCCTACGTGGTTGATTCTTTCTCTAACTTCGGTACGCGCGCGGTACGGTAAGCGCGGCGTGTACCTCGCGACCAACGTCGTGCCACAACCCTTTTTATCCTATCCTCTGATTCTCCGTATCTCCGTCGATTCCACCGTTCACGCCTCGTCCTCTCTCAGTCGCACAAATGGAATTCGTTTCTAGTTCCTTGACTCCCGTTCCCGTGCTCCTTTTCTTGTCCCTCTCGCTCTCTGTCCGGCTTTCTTGCGCGACGATAGCTCGATCCCGCTTCTGCTCGGCTCTTTCTCACGTACAACACGAGCCGCTCGCTCTTCACTCTACTTCGCTTCTCTCGACTTGCCCGACTCTCGGTTGGAGAACGCTACGAGGACAAAAGTTGGCCCGCGACCGCGGGCGACGGTCGTAAGATCGCGGGATTACGACCATTTGTTTTTCGTCGGCCGGTACTCACCGTGGGTGACGCGCCGTCGCCACCCTTGTATAAACGAGCCGCCGTACGCCACTGGAATCGCAATAAAAACCGTCTAATTGATATCGAGCGTGGCACGGTTCGAGTAGCGTCGCATAGTTGCGCCGCATAATTGCGCCGCATTCTCATCTAGAAGAAAAGCCAGCAGGCAAACGTTAGCTCGCATTAATAAACAGCGACGTTACGGCATGCGGTCAAGAAACCTCCTACCCCTTCTCTCCATTGGATCGTCCGACCATCGCGCGTAGATCGGCAATGTGTGGCAATGCAAAAAACGATCGAGCCTACTGACGATTCTGCGTGGTCCTCACCAGCTATCTAGCTAGAGCTAGATTTTCACTCTCTTTAGCCAACTAATTTTCCCGCGGCTGTCATGCCCGTTCACGCTTGCGTTCGGCACGAAACCTAGTAACGCGTCTTTTTGCCTTTAATTCGAAACGGTGAACACTTGAAATCCCGCGATGACCGCGGGATACCTATAGTCGCGAAACTTTTTAGAATGCATCGACGAGTAACGCGAGTCTATTTATAGGCGTGGATCGCGGTTTTCTTGCGACAGTAGAAAAACCTCCGGAGCGCGTAGCAAAACGCGGGACAAGAAGCTTTCGTTTGGTTAATTAGAAACAGTGATTACCGACGGAATGCGGTGTGGGCTTCGTTCACTGTTTTAATCGGATCGCGAACGATTATACCATTTTCGTGGGGATGTTATATCTAACAGAGCACGAGTATAAGCACGGAAGATATTCTTCGCTAAGCATCACGTTTAATTGCCGGTCGATTGGTCAGAAAAGAGGGAAAAGAAGAAACGTAGACTAGGGAAAAAAAAAACGGTGTACCGAGTTTCACAAGCAGGAACATTCCGGGTTAAGAAAACTCGCGATAAATTACAGACTGACGATTCGATCACGCCGTATAAGGACGCGCAAGTTCCCTTGCCTACGCTGCTGCTACAACGCTGTATACCTCACAGAGAGTTTCTCTTATTTTGCTAATTAGCTCGTAACGGGCCATCCCACTCGAGGTCGGTCGGTGGCTCGCTGGCTGGCTGGATCGCTTGCTCGGTCGTCTTCAGGGGCGGTACCATCGTCGCGGTAGCCCTCATCCACGTAAACGAGGTCCGCACCTTTACGACCGCCGAGGAAACCTTGTAATCGCCTCCGGTGAATACTTTGTCACCTCGTTCCTTCTTTTCTCTGGAACCCGCGCGGCCAGCCGTTCACCGACCGACCAACAGATCGGCCGGCCGATCGGCCACCGAATTACCAGCTATTTCGCTCCAAATAGGATCCCCCGGCCCCGAGGTATCTCGGTTTCGCGCTTGCGATTTTCGAGGCATCCCGCGGTCCATTTCGGAATGTTTCGAGTCTGGTCGGCAGCCAATAAAAGCCCGACCGTTTGCATAAATTGGTGGATTTTTAATTGGATGAGGTAGCCTCGGTAATAGCGACGATCGAGATAGGCGGGATCGCGCTTGACACCCAAGCGAAAACGATCGAATTCGTTAATTAGGGAATGGCGCGCGATCAAATTTGAGAAATACGTTTAACCTAGCGGCGCCGATAGCTCGAAATAGAGCGAAAACGTTTGTGCCACCGTTTTAATTGACTCTCTTTCACTGGTAATCCTTTTCCGTTGAACCACGAACCGGAACACGCTCGTGCTCAAGCTCATCGTCGCCGATTCCAACGCGAGAATCATAAAACTGTCCGTGGAAACTGTCCGCTCCTCTCTCTCTCTCTCTCATTCTCCCTCTCTCTCTCTTTCTCTGTTCCCTAAGCGATGATACGTGTCTCAAATTCCAAATGGGGTAGGTCTCGTAAAACAGATTTACGAAAATCGCTGGACGAACAAACCTCGTTCGACGATAGGGACGTGCCTCCACGAATCACCGACACTCTACTCCGTCTAACGAAAAACGGCCTCGTAATTAAATAATGATGATTAGCCATGAGTCGTGGTAGCGTCGAGCGACGCGACGAATGCGATGAAGAAACGATACCGTGGTAAAGGTATGCTTCGTTGACGGGGGTCCCGCGTCTTTTTCTCTCCTTCTCTCGCCTATCTTTCCAACGTGCCATCTTCCTTCGCTCTAAGCTCCTCGGGCCTTCTCTTTAACGCATCGACACCGTCCCTTCTGCGTCGCCATCTCCCTTCCATCTTCTTACAGCTACATCGACGTGTCTTGCCATACATATATATGTGATAACGTCTCGCGTTCCGCGTTTGATGCGCGGACTACGTTCGACATTTATTCGCGGTCGATCGCGCTGCCTTCGAATTTCTAAATTATTCAACAGATCCATTTACATTCCTCCGAGGTGGGAAACGATTTTAGACTAAAGTAAACTGTCAACACGCAAATTTCGATACGACTATGTATACACGGATTCGCGAGAGTGCGCCTGTCTGGGATCTCAGTTGCACGCGGCAAGTACTTACGAGAGAGGACGGAGCGTGTTCGCGGCGCACAATAGCGCAAGAAATGCTAGCATCGAGAGACTGGTAAACAAACGAATAGAGCTCCATACACGCGTAAAACGTCTCGGTCTGCAGATGCAGCTAAATGGTTTGGCATGGCCGACGAATGTATACGAGGGGAAGAAGAAGAGAAGGTTTAGAAGCGGAGGGCGGCAAGAACGACAAGACAATGGACGGCGACAATAAGGTTGCGCAGCTTGCAACCAAACGAAAATAAAATGACGCTGGACATTAGCTACTGTTGCCTAGTAGCGTGCTATGTGCAGCACCAACTTTATACTGCCAACTATCTTTAGGTATAGATACGTTCGTTATATTCGTACGATCATTACGATTAGAAATTTTCGACAAATTGCTGGAACAGCTCGCTTCGTATCCTAAGTCTACCGGATCGAAATCGTTTACCTTTTCATCCTTCGGACCACCCCTTTCAACGATCTCATCTTGGATTATCCTGCGATAATTTCCCTCCCTGGAAACATCGAGGAGGCGAAGAGGCAAGGCAGAGGAAAAGGGGATCGAATCGGCGAAGGGTCGGAGAAAGAGCGAGAAAAAGATCTATGGATGTGCACGTGCATGTACTGAGATCGCATAGAGAGCCCACCGCTCTCTAGACCGTGAGATGGTAAACGGCGATAACGAGGCGCGAGATAAGAGTCGGGGAGGCGCATTATAGGCCCAGCGTGGCCAGAGAAGGGGAGCCGTTCTATCGCAGACCCTGTGCGTTGATCGCGCCTCGTAGCGCACCTCTATCTGGGCATCTATATGTTCGCACACACATTCGTTCAAACGACCGCGCACAGGGCCAAGCGCGAGGAAGCATTTACACATCCGACTTGTCCGCGCTTGCCGCTGCAAACCACAACCTCGGGATTTCTGCAACGCCCATCGACTTTTCACGAGCAGCTCGAGCTCGTCCCGATTCAAAACGATTCCCGTCACTCCATAACCACGCGTATGCACGATTCTTCCACCGGAGAGGATGTGCTTTTCCTGTCCCTAACCCGCCGAGTACCCGCGAACGATTTATATCGTGGATTTCCCTTGATGGGCTGGGCGAAAGAAGCATCGGAAAAGGCTTCAAAACGAGCTTGAACGTTGTGCTGTCTCGTGAGTTCAGAACTTCTGTCTATCAACTTCGAAGACAACGCTAGTTTTTCGAGGATTGAGCCAAAGCTCATCACCGCTCATATGCCTTATTTAATCGTTTGAGTCGCAAGCAGCGCGATCACGCTATTTAGATTTTGTGTCGTTTTTGTGTGCTTTTGGACTCTACGAACGACTGACGGTATTTTGTATTTCATTGTTATCTTCTCAATAATTTTTATTGAACAAAACTTGAAATATTTATAAACTAATAATGCACATATATACTAATACAGATGTATTTCATAAAAATGACAAATATGACGAGCGCTATTGCGCCGCTTGTTTCTCTTCATAATCGATTAAGACAAACTATCGCGCTGTTCGGGATTTTTCGAGTCTGTTTTTTCATAGACTCCTGGGACTCAAACGGTTGAAATCGTTTCCTCGAACAAACACTCGATCGAACTTTCCCGTAATTCGTTGAAACGAATAGACGCGTCGAAAAATGGACGTAAATACGCTCGATCAGGTCGTGAGCCAGGATACGAACGTTCGATCATTCGCAACTGAGGCACGAGCTTGTTGTTGCTCGCCCGTTCAATATCGATTTACATCTGGCAATAAACAGCCGCTGTCGAAAATGATGTAAACGGATGCCGAACTAACCGAGATTAACATATGCGATCCAAACTGCCGCCCAGCCGCCTTTCCTCTGCATCCGTATATTCTTTTCTCTTCCCTTTTGTCCTCTTTGCCCAACCACCATCTTCGCCGGCGAGGTCCTAATACGCGTCTCTTAATTCGACGCTGACCGGACGAATACCTGCGCTTGGATCATCGAGATTCGAACGAACGATCCCCGGGAATAGCTATCGTAGTCGTCCGAACATCGCTTCTTAATTAAGAGAAGTGGACGTGTTTCCATGTAAATTTGTTTTCGACGCATAAAATGTGTCCTCGAAATTGCGAAATATCGTGAATGCGAAAGTTTCGTCCGGAGCTTGGATGATTCTGTTATCCAGCTTTTCTTTCTGAATAACAGAACTAGGAAACCAAAGGCGGGAAGAAAATGAAATTCCAGGAACGGAATTACGCAAATCAGACTACGAACATTCGTCCTACCGTGGCAGAGACTCCGCTATCTTTCCATGCGGATCTCGTAGCTCGGTTTAGGTTGGGTCGGACGGTAACTCTCTTCTCGGGATGCAAAGTCGCAACGTACCGCTGCACCCCGGAGAAAAGACGATGCCTGCGCGAAATTTGCAAGTCCGGCGAAAGCACGATGCGCGGTACGGAGGAAGGGAAGATCCAAAGATCCGAGAGAAAAAGGAACGAAAGGTCCGACGAAAGAAGACGCGGAGAAAAGAGAGACAACGTATCGGCCGCTTCGCCATGCGGAATACTTCATCTCCGAGGAACGAGGAATCCTACTTTTTGCGACCTCCTCGTTTCGAACGTCGACAGATCCTTTATCTACGGCGGGTCTCGTGCCTTCACCGATACTTTTTCCTTTGGTTTCGGTCAGGCGTTCGCTACAAATTTCCTCCTCTCAGTTCGATTATCGGCGAAATTTCTCGAAAAGCGAACGATCTTTTATGAAACTTTGGTCGTAACAGCCGGATCAGTCCTCGAATTATATCTCTGTGTATCTTTATGGACACCTTTAAACGACGTCAGTGCCTGTTGATTTTTATATAGTGTCGTCGTTAAATTCGTTAAAGACTGACGATGTGCCGGTTGGATAAGATTAGAGCCGAGCCCGTGTCGTCATTTTCGAAAACTTGAAACCGCTTTTCCGAGGTCAAGAGACTTGGACAAAAACGACTGCACCGAATTTTATTCGATCTACTCCTCTTCGATTATCTCGGAACTCGAAATAACGTTACCACGATCCAGAACTAGGTATTCGAATCTCGACGATATCGTAACAATTGACGTCGTCCGTGTTTCGTCAATCGGAGAATTCGAGATGGATCGGGCCGAATCTGCGAGATGATCTACTTCGAAAGAAACGTAAAAACGCGTCGGCGAAGCGGCACTATAAATATACAGCTCATACCGATCGCAGAGAATCGATGCGATTCAGCGATAGAAAAGGAACGAAAGTACGAGACAGAACACGTCTTTGGGTTCCTTTCGACGTTTCATGTCTTGCGAATCCCGGTTTCGCCCAGTACCGTCGAAAAGAAGCACAAAAGAGGAGAAGATATGGTACTAGGAGTCCTTAAAGTAAGCAGAGCGATGATATTTAAACCGTATGCAAAGAGTGCAGTTCCGTAACAGCAACTCTGAGGAAAGGAATAAGGGAGAGGGGGGGGGGACCTGGACAATAGCGACTTGCATTCGGTTCCTCGATATCCGATTCGCGACGATTTATGCGACCTCGACAAAGACGACAACGACAACAACGACGACAACGACGACAACAACGACGACAACAACGACGACAACAACGACGACAACAACGACGACAACAACGACGACAACAACGACGACAACAACGACGACAACAACGACGACAACAACGACGACAACAACGACGACAACAACGACAACAACGACGATAGCGACGACGATGAGGACGGTCCACCTTCCCCTGCCGTTTCTCTGTCCTCTCCTCCTTCCTTTCTTCACTGTTTTGGTCTTTTTCGTGTCCTGCTCCGTCGTCTCGCACGAACCGATTCTCTCCGTTCCGCCTCCAACGCCCGACCGCCAGTCGATATGCATTCTCCTGACAAGAATTTCAAGGTACGAAAACCACGAATGACTCGATCAAAAAATACAAGAGATTACGCCACGATGAAATCCTCGAGTAATTCGATTTCGTTACCAGTACTTTCGATCAACGGATTAAATGAACCTTCTCCGCGTCCAAAGTACCTTACCAGATGGATTATGCAACTTCGTCTCAGAGCAATTCGCAATATCAACGATCGACCCGTATTTTAAAAGGAATCGCGGTCCCTAAGAATCGACCGTCTCCCGAAACGCGCTGAATTTTAAGGCAGTTTCTGCGTAATCCAACCTTGGTCGCCAAGATCACCGAACTACACTCCTGTACAAAAGCGATCGAAAAGCCGAGAAAAGTTGGGAGCGGCCGCTCGTTCCGCGGATAAGATAAGACCGGTCCGTCTCTAGTCGACGCGATCACGGGCCGATGATTCTTTGCCACGTACCATAAACTCGGCCGTAAAATGAAGCGCGTTCCTCACTTTGTCGCCTGGTTTTATGGAAGGATCGTACACGGTTGTCGGTCCGTCCGTGGCCGAACCCTGCCCAATAAGGAGTTCGTCTACGTTGCTTTTAACGGCCTCTGCTTCATCGACGATCATGCGCCCCTATAATGACCGCACTATTTTTCGTATTTCCAGAAAGAAACCACCGTCCTTATCAGAACAGGTGCTCGTAAAGTGGCAATAACGTCTTCCGAGGCTGCCTTTCGCCAGCGATCTGATAACGCGATTCGATGTTCCATAATAAATACGAAATTAATGAATTCGACGTTAAAATATTCAAACAGTCACCGTGCTATAATTGTGCAAATGCATCGATAGAGAGCGAGTATGGCGAAAAGAAAGAAACGAACTCCCGAGTATCGTTCGGAAAAACGTGCTCTGTGTCGAAACAGGTGCCGCAAAAGGACAATGAGAATCAGCCGCGAGAACATTGAAGGAAACGCGGTCGAGCTCTCTCTTACAAAATGAATCGCACCTGTGTCGACGATCGCCGCTGCGTCGGCTCGTCCGACTTTAATCTGATAATCTGATTGGCTGCCGTGTGTCAAATATTGTGGGCCCGAGTGCCAGACCTCGATCTTCCGTGCGAACAGGTTCTCGCTCGGACGCGTGGCCGATTGGGAGCTGCACTCCGAAATCACCGGATCGATCGGATCGATACAGGAACAACCGAGTCACACCTCTCGTCGAACCCGAAACCTCTTTTGTATCGCGCTTCGCGACACTCGGCTCACGCGCGATCGCATTTTCCACGTCTCTTCGCGAATGACCGTCGTTGATTCGTTGAAAAAGACGAAAGGACAGACGAAACTAGTGTCACGCGGCGTTGTCCAATACACCCATGTTGATGGTGTGCGTAATTACGATCTATTAACGATCGCGATCGCACCAAAGTAAACGCAAGGAATTCGAGAAACGAGCTGTTCACCGACGCGACCCGCCATAGGGATCGCTCGAACAGCGAAGAAGCAGAGATTTGCGACGAATCGGGTTCGTGCGTTCGCCGAGGACGGAATACCTTTCAACCTGCGATAGCGTATCCCATGTTCGGCCGGCCTCCTCGTTTCTCTGTTTCGATCGCGCGCCGAGGAATATGAACGTCGAGAAAGAGACAGCAGAACGCAAGATCGATCGAGAAACTTGGCGAAAGAAGAGATCGAAGCGGCAGAGAATGGGAGCGAAAGAGAGCAGCCAACGAAAGAAAGACAGTGAGCTACGACGTCGCGCCGGTCGACGAAGGAGGAACACATTCGAGGTTCGCGCATTGATATGCAACAGGCTGCATATGCGGGCCATGGCGGCCGAACAATACGACCACCGGTAAGGCACCATCGTGTAAACTATTCACCATTCTCGAACCTATAACGTAGCGAACCGTGCCGGTCGATACGCCACGAGACACTTTACACGGTGCATCGGTTATATGGCGCGGTGAGCGCAGGTCGTGACGCGCCGTATCTTGCATCGGATGTACCACCAGTGTGGAAACACGGATACGTACCTCTCCCGCCTTTACCTTTCCTCTCCTCCCTCACGCTCTTAACCCTTCGAGAATCGCGTCTGCACCGACCAACCCAAGCATCCGTCCGCGACCTTACCCTTATTCGCATCCTCTTCTCTTCTTCTTTCCTTCGCCCTTCCGCCTTTTCCTAGCTTCTTTCGTTTTTTTCTTTTATCCACCGGTGTTCGCTGGTCGCGAAGAAACGCGAAATTGTACGATACTTTTACTGAAGTTTGAACGAAACAGTTATCACGCTCCTGCACGATATCACTCATAATACTTCCCCGTATGATTTACATGTCGTCGGTTCCTCCGGTGGATACGAGAAAGAAGGACGCAAAGTAGTTGGCTCCGACCCTACCTGTTCTTATGCGACTCCGCTGACTATGGCTCTACATGCTTGCACGTACACCAACACGTGGGCGCTCGCTACGTCGCGTCACCGCCGTTTTCTCGTGACGCGACTATGCTAACGCAGTAACGCCGCGCGTGGAATACGTTTTCGATGTACTCGCCGCCAGCTACCGAGCAACGATCGTATATGTACCTTGCTTTCCTCAAACCCCGACCATTAAACTCGGTATGCAACGCCTTTGCGCGAACCTTCTTCGCCGGAAATCGATAATACCGCGACAACACGGGGGAAATATAAACGCTGCCGAATGATGAGCGAATGTGGGTACTCTCGGCTAAGTGGTCGCTAATGATTATGAGGTATCCAACTTACCTGACGACACAGGGGACGAAGCTCCGTCTTTCACGCCACCAACGATGCTGTTCTGAGGAACGGTCTCCTTAACGGTGATGGTGTAGCGTGGCTTCTCGCAGCTGGCGATTCTATGCCCGGGGGAGGATGTGGTGATCCGGACTTCGGCGTCGAACGTGCTCTTCAGGCCAGCCGCGTCCGTCGCCGTCACGTTCAACTGATGCAGCGGTGATCTCGAGAGTAAACTCGGTCTCGCGACTTGAAGTTCGCCGGTATTTCGATCGATGTGGAAAACACCAGCTTCGTTCCCGTTGGTGATCCGATATGCTACTTGACCGAAAAGACCCACGTCCAAGTCCGTAGCTACCAGCCTCAAAATCGGTCCCTGAATAGGACCGTCACTCTTCAGGGTGACGTTATACTTTCTGGGTTCGAAGATCGGACGGTTGTCGTTAACGTCCGTTACTTGCACCCTCACGATAGCTACGGTACTGAGGCCCCCTGCGACAGTATAAATAATCAAAATTAGACAGAACCTATCGTCCAGATAGCATAAATGGAAAGGGACAAGCATCAAAGGTTAACAGTTGGGAAGCACTGTACGTAGAACTTGTCAAGCGCAAAGACCAGAAGTACAAACCCGAGCGATTATGCTTATTTCAATCTCTGGTAAAATCCTCTTATCGAGCCAAATAATGTCGAGGTATTAGCCGGCGTAGAGAACGAATCTACGGGGACGCTTGGAGCCGGTCGACATAAATCACAACAGCGTGCCCCGTACCATTGCCTTTTTTCGGAGCCAATCAGCCTCCTACCTCCTTTCTTCCTACCTACTTCTTCTACTTACTTCGCCTCTCTTTCTTCGCTGTTTCCTTCTTTTTCTCTCGCGTACTTCGAAGTTCATTCCTTCCGTTTTTCTCTTTCGCTTCCTTCTCCGACGATCTTCGTCGCTCTCTTTCTTTTTCTCTCGCGCGCGTTATTCGGAGAAGCGTGCGTGCGCGTGTCGAGGGCCAGAGTTCTTACCCTCGGTGCAGGGCAACGCGTTCGCCGCAATATTTCAAGCGAAAGGAATTTCTCGGGGTGCTCAAATGGTCCTAGCGATGTGCCAACCGCTTCGCCGTTCCTCTACTCTGATTGTTCTGTTTTTTGAGCAATTATACGAGCGAACCGATCGATCAATAATACCGGGTGTACGCGTTCCCTGTTCGCTCCGTTAGCTGCAACTGCGTCCGTTCTGCTGTTTCGAAGTCGAAGCGGATCAAAAACAATGGAAAGAAAGTCGGTTGCGAGATGATAATTCGTTTGCCTGCTAAAGTATCGCCTCTCTCGGTATAGGAGTGATATACGATCTGACGGAAAGTAATAACGCTCCCTCGATCGCTATCCGTAAATCACGTTATTCGTCGAAGCCTAATCGCATACAGCGTTCCTCCTGCCTTTCGTCGAGTATGACCACGACCACGATTACGACAATGATTGCGACTAGGGATTAATTAATCGACGGTGGCACGAGGGCGAAAAGGCGCGAACGCGAGAACGCGGGCTCCTGGTTGGTCAAGCTGATTTAGGCGAACCCCGACGCAAGTGTTAATATTAAAGACAGTATGTAAAACGGGTAATCCGATGTTTAAACGGTTTACACCCGTAACTCATAGTAATATATGGACTCGACCGTACGGAGCTCGGAGCGCAGCGAGATTTATAGGTACGAGTGTCATTGGAGTCATGCGTCAAGGGCCAGTCCCCTCCGTTCTCTGTACTCCTCGCTCCACCATTATCCTCCCGCTCCTTCTTCTTCTTCTTCTTCTTCTTCTTCATCTTCTCCTTCTTCTCCTCCTCCTCCTCCTCCTCCCCCTTCTCCTCATTCTCCAAACCTTCCTTTCTATCCTTTTCTTGCCATCCTTTTCCATCTTTTTCCGTCCTTTTCCATTCCTTCGTTCGGAGCCGCGACGACCGAAAAGAACGACGAAGCCTTCCACCGTCTCTCGGCACCGTGGCATCTTCTGCACGACTTCGAGGTAT
Organism: Bombus bifarius; assembly: GCF_011952205.1. Taxonomy (NCBI): domain Eukaryota; kingdom Metazoa; phylum Arthropoda; class Insecta; order Hymenoptera; family Apidae; genus Bombus; species Bombus bifarius. The sequence goes on along the minus strand of NW_022884571.1, from coordinate 174,021 downwards.
CGAAATGCCGATCTTCGGGCCCCTGCCACTCGGCCACGCGAATTCCCTCGCCAAGAAATGTACCCCTAATTTCTCTATCGACCAACTCCCTTTCTCTTCTCTCGTCTCTCGTCTTTCGCTCTCTTCGCCTTCCACCGTTCGAAACGTTCCTTCGACATTCCATGCGAATCCGAACTTCGAAGATCGATCAAATTAACGATCGAATAAAACCGAATATCCAGAAGCGAATGGCTGCGTGTCGTCGAGAGATTCTGCTTCCTGGACATAGATCAACGACACTCTAACGCGTATTCCGATACCTCATGTCTGCTACACCGATCCTTTTAATTTTGCGCGGTCGAACGTCGACCGACGAATCCTTTTCGAGGTTCATGCGGCGGAGGATATAGTGCCTCCGAAAGATTTATGCGGCCGATGCTTGCCAGGGGTGCTCAACCGACATGCGCCAACAAAGTTGCGTAATAGTCGTCTTACGCGACGAGTAAAGAAAATTACAAAATCCGATGTGTCTTCGCGGAACTGCATGGGTCGACTATCGACTTTTTGAATCTTTCGCGCATCAAGGAGCACGAAGTTGTTCGAGCGGTCGCGGCACGAAATGCGAAAACGGGAAACATGACAAGGACGATGGCTGCCGGTGGGAGTCGAGGGGCAGAAATTTATGACGGCGGTGTCAATAAAGTCACCGCCGCGCTGGTGTTGTTCCGGCTTTCAGGAAGTTTCTGTAACCGTGGCCTCGCCTTTCTTTGCATTTCTGTTGGTTGATCGTAGGACGTGCATCAAGATGCGCAAACCATTTCGCATGTACGCCACGTAATGCACAATTTCCAGAAAGCCAGATAACATCGAGTCCGGCAACTCTTTCGTCAAGATCGCGATGCCTGGAACTCAAATCTTAAGATATTATCCAGCCGTTCGTCGTATTGTTCAGAGATGAACACACGCATCTTGTCTCGTTTTAAATAAACGGGAGAAAGAAACGAGGAAAAGAATTACTTTTAACAAAATCATAAAGATGCCTCGCGCACCGGCGTGGCCCTTGCTTTTTAAACTCCTTCTCGCGGTAGGGTCGATTTTTACGTTCATTATCCGAAGAACGTTATCCAGCAACCCCCGAGGGGCCGCGCGGCGGCGTCTACGTACGTATCTAGCCGCGGCTTGTCCTATAGGAGAACAAAGTGACTCGCACGAGGAAGTATATGTACACGCGTTACCCAACCGTTCGCGGATCTCTATCACGATTCATAGCAAGACTGCGCAAATAATAATTATCGGTGCAGCTCTGCCGTTCTCCGACACCATTAACGCAATAATGCACGGCGTTTTGATTATCATTCTTCTTATCAACAGATACTTATCCACGATTGCTTTTCTCTCTTGGACCACGGTAGTCATCGACCTGAACTCGAATGTAAATCGTCCAAATGACGAAATCGTGCCAGACTAATCGTGAGTAGCGTAAGCGATTTTTGGTATTTGTACAGATTTGAGCAATGGTCGCGCGTTCGCAGGCTAGTTCGCGCGACTAACACCTCGCTGTTAATTTCGCGCTTCTCGTAATCGCGTATCTTGAGACGCAGCATAGTCGAAGCACATTGACTTGCACTGGCTTGCCGTTGCAACGTCTCGAGTCGTCAGCAGGTGGTATAAATCACGCGAAGCTGGCTCGCGTGGTAAGTTGGGTCCCGTGGTTGGCCCGCACGCTGCTCTCCCATCATATCCGAGCGGTACTATTGTGCCGATGGTGCTTGTGAGAGTCTGGTAGCACGTCGAACAATCGTATCGATAACGAGCGACAATTATGGACGAGAGTTCTCCTGTTTGCAAAACGGTATACAGCCAGCAATAGAGCTCTCTTTGCTTCTATTCCTTCGTTCTCTCTTTCCTTTCCTTTCGTTCGCACACGATCCGTGTTCGCTTTCCTCCTTTTCTTTCATTTTTCTTTTGCTCTCTAATTTGCCTATTAATTCGACGTTTCTTGATTGCTAGCCATTCCCTCTCTATCTCTATTATCTTCTTAAACGCATCTCCTACGAATCTGAATCGCCCGAGAACCTGCTATCTGTTGTAAGGTCAATGTCGGTGTTTCAACGGATCAATGGACTTCAGTCATTGTCCTCGCTCGTAAGGATAACTTGGAAGGAAGGAGGCTGTTGAAAATGGGCACACCGTACACCGACGACATAAATCATACACCCCATTACAGGGCTGCTAGATCTTGGCACAGCGATAGCTCGCCCTTTCCTTGTTCCACCAGCGTGCAGCTCCCGTAGCTGCTTCTTTTCTTCCTGATGCCACGTTTCCACCGTGTGTCGCGCACATCGTTGCCCTCTCTTCTTCATTTTCGTTTCTGCGTTGTACCTCCTCTATGAGGTCGCGATAAGGCCGGGGAAACGCATTGTTCACGCGGTTCTTCCTTACGTACTCTTATTCTGGTCACGGAAGATTCGTTACGAAACGCCAATGCTAATAGAACGACGTATCGGATAAAAGTTACGAGACGCCTCGGCAAAGGCTGCGACAACGTGATAGAAAATACAAAGTTTGTTCCTTGTCGTAAAATAATTGTACCGCATAACTCTATGGAGAGTGGTCAGACGAGTGGTACGTACCTCTGTCCGTAGCGATGACGGGAATCTCCAGATAGGGAGCTGTTTCCCTGTCCAACGGTGTTCTGACGCAAATGTCTCCGGTATCGCTGCGTACCATCAACTGTTCGCTTTCCATTCTTCCCGCGGCTAACGTGTAATTTACCATGGCGTTCACGCCGCAATCCGGATCCGTAGCTTGTACCTGAAAAAATCAACGTATTCAAATTAATTGAATGCTGACAAACAGTTGCATCATGTCGACAAATTGTACGGTCGCAAACGTCGACAAATTCGAAGTAATACATATCGCAGTGTTTTTAAAGTGTGACATTCGAAGAAACGTCACCGAGGTGGCCCGTTTGTAATATCAAACGAGATGATTAATTTGCGAGTGGTCCGTTTGCTTTTTCTCTACTGGAAAAGTTACGGGGACACGTTACAACGACGCATGTGGAGGCGTTGACAGACGCTTGCGTGCTTCCAGCACATGTTATTTATACGGACGTGTATTGCCACCTTTTACCCTCGATGGATTACAAGTACGATGTTTCGTAATGTCCCTTACGAAAATGTACCGGTATGCGTCTCAATGCAACGTATTTTTTTCCGAACGAACGCGCCATTTTGATAGGTCAGATGAAACTATTACTTTTACAGCCAAACGGAACTATTCCATAAACCTTAAATTCATTACCGACGAGCAAAAATGCGAGTATCGCAAGTACCATGTGACCGATTACATCGAGTCGATCGACAGGTAGGTAATTGACATTGCGATCGTTTGGACGCAGGTTAACTCGTCTAGAGAGAAGAGAAAACTCGTAAATTTATCAACGTGGAACGTAATTTGCAGGATGGTAGTCGTGGTGTGTGCCAACCGTCGGGAACTCGAAGTAGAAGAAATCGAGACGCGAGTCCCGGATGGTGGTAATGAACCCTTTATCCCAGCCGGAGATGCTTTAATGACAGTTTAAAGTTTCTTCTCGCGTTCGAGGTATCGCACCGACCATCTAGCCGTGATCCGAGTGTTCCCCGGTGAAATCGTTCCGGCCATGTTCGACGAGAATGTGGAATCCCGAGATTCGATTGCGATTGCATCTCGATGATCGATTACTTCGTTACGTGCTTACGGCCGATTCGTCGCTACCGATCGTTCTTAACATTTTCAAAGGTAAATAACAACGAAAACCGTAACATCGTTCGTCGCATAGGTGTCGTAATTAGGTATCAAGACCCCATTGAAAATTCTATCCGACTGTTCACGCGTTTTCCGCGACGAACGAGCGAGGAACCGAGGAAGATGCCTACCAAGGTACATAGCTATTACAGAAAGATTCCAACGGAGAGGGAGAGAGGCGAGTTTTCATCGAGATAGACGAAGGAAGATGAAAAGGAAGCAACGAAGATCCGAGCGAAAGCAGGAGAAAGAGAGACAGTAGATAATAAAGCAGGAGTCCACGAAGAATGATTTACTGGCAGCCGGTAGAATAACTTTCCCGCCAACACTGTTGCCACCTTAAAGAGGCATTGCATGGTTTCTGCAACTCGCCGAGCGAATAACACGAGAACAACGCAAAGACTAAGAGAAAAAAAGGAGGAAAGCAAGATAAAGCTGAAAAAAGGCGACAAAGAAAATTGCTGACTCATTTTAAAGGATCTCTTCCCTAGTCAAGAATCGCCCTCCTGTCGACGCGACGTAGCAATTTGAAAAATTCAAAAGGAAAGAAAGAAAAAGTGGAACGACAAGTTTCACTTTCGTTCCAGCGATCATGCTAATGAATTATTACCGAGCATTATCAGGATAATATTACCGACTAATTCTACGCAGAACCACTTTCGCTCCTCACCATCGACTTCCTGTCGGAAATCTCGTCTCTAATGCGTCTTCGTTAATCTTTCGTATTAGTTGCCGCTTAATCTCACGTTGACGTCACCTGTTCGGTAAACAAGCAGTTACGGTTCGCGAATGATGTTATCGAAAGCATTTCTCTCCACAGAATTATTAAAGCTGGCACGTGATACGTCTGACTAGGTATCTTGTTACGACTACGATGTTCACAATTTTCTCCACTAATCTAATAACTTGCGATCGCGTACGACGATAATTTCACTTTCTATCAACAGATTGATTCCTATTCGTTCGTTTTACGCCGCACTAGTTTCGCGCCCCTCTCCCATCCTTCTTCAAACACATTTGTATAATTTTCCAATTTAGATTTGCATTTCTAAATTGCATTCTCCTGCTTCCTATTTCACGATACATATCAGGTAATCCCGACTCCGCGCGAATTATTCTTTAGTTAATGCAATCATCCTTACCGTTCCTCTTCGTCCCCGTTTCGGACTCGAAAGAAACGCAGACCGAATCAATATACTATACATTCGCTCGCGCTTTTGGCTAATTCCACGCGATGCGACGCTCGGCCAGGGAGCCGGCAGAGGGTCGAGAAAGAAGAAAGAGAGCTGTATTAAATCGCGAGCAGTTTTATCCGTTATTTCCGTGCTCGGCGAATGTATACCAGCCGATGCATTGTTCCGCTGGTTTTGTTGCGCACCGACCTTGCCGGGAATATCGATTTCAATCGGGGTGTATACGGAATACAATCCACCGTGGGTTTCCTTCGAAAAGGCCGAGCATCGTGCAGCCATAGTTCGCTGAATACCAGCGCGCACGAACGAAATACCCCGCACCCTTGCCTTGCGAGGAGAATCGAGTTCTCGTACTTTTAAAAAGTTTCTGCTGGACACAAAGGCATCCGATAAATGGAAAGGAAGGGATTCTATCGAATTTCTAATGCCGCTTCCACGTGGCGATTTGTATACAGGAAAATTCACATCGGCGTTTCACGTTTCGTTTTTTAGACAATGAGAGGAGGATTCTTGAAGTGGCAGTAGCGTCTTTTTAAAATGAAGAGAAAAAAAGTTGTGAAAGCAGACTGGACCGCCATGGTGGACAAGAGCATGGGTTGGCGGTCAGTGTGATCCCACGTTCCTCGGACCACGAGGAAGGAGCATAAGCCCTCGCTATGTGGTACGTAAGTAAGTACAAGCATCGCGACAGAGGTAGAGAACCGTCTGTACGTGCGGTGGCTGTCTACACCGGTTATAAAATACGGTGCCTCGAAAGGCTCTCAGCATGCTCGCGCTTCTACCTTCGAGAGTATGGAGTACGATTCTCTTTTGGTCTTTTCGTCCGTCTCTCCATATCTGAGTCCTTTCGTCACCTTCGTTTTCTTTCGAACAAATCGGTTCGAAACCGTTCGAATGCTGTCTGGTTCGCGAGATTTAACTGCACGACAGCGGTATGCGGAGGCGATGATGCGGTGACTGGAACCGCGACAAAAGCTCACCTGTTACAGGTACAAATTGTCCGACTGCTAAAGTTATCGCTGTAAATCGTGGATGACGCGACGAACCGCGTCTGGTATGCCGACTTTTACGTGCTGCGCGCCGGCGATGACGTTGGTTGTCTAGCGATAGATGGCCTCGCTATCGACACGATCCTCGTCGATAGGACACGACATACAAACGCGAGCATTGCCGCGTGGTTTAAAGGAATCGTAAAAACATCCAACTACACGGTCAACATTTGCATATCCGAGACAATTATCACGGAAAACTATGAAGTTTCGTTCGTACAGATTCATAAGTCTTAGCCGTTTAAGAGGGGCCTATTAAAAGGCTGCAATCGATCTTCCATGTAATTGCTAGACCGGTTTGCAACGCCCGCGATCGTGCGCTGCAGTTAAATATAGTACGTTTTAAATTCTGTTCGTGCTACGCGGGATATCTAATAAGTCCGTTTCATTTCATCGTTCCAAACGTTTTATAGTTTAATCACGGCTCTAGTTTCGCCCCGCCTCGATCGATAGATTCGACGAAGGGTTCGACGTCCCGGCGGTGAAGGGAATGGCCGCGGTTCGCGAGAATCGTCTCGAGATTCGACTAATGCGATGAAACTCGTCGGGTTAAGATGTAACCCCATCATTCGACGTTTCATCGCGAATGAAGAAAGATTCCTTAATATTGTACGAAATTCCCGTACATTAAGTTTACCGGAAGATCTCGCATTCTTCGAGGTCAACGAGGCCGCGCACACCAGGCACTCGTCGTACGTATACGTATACGCGGCGAGATCGTTGCTGCGTTACGATGCGATGATATTTCATACGATTATCCTTCGCAACGTTGAGTTACTAAATCATTCCCGGAGGCAGTAGTATCTTCCTTTGAACGCTCGTATAATCCTTCACGGCGATCCATAAAACCGAAACGAACTGGAGCGATCGCCACTAAGTATGCATCTACCACGTACGCTGTTTCGAAACGCCGAAATACGGTCTCACGGTTGCGTTCTTCGCGATATATTTCGTTTCTCGCGCAAACGTTTCGTTACCGCCTTTTCTTGGCTAATTAACTTCGTATCCACGAAATCGTGTCGAGTTGTGCGAACCGAAGTAGGTCGACCAGCCGTTTAACGTTGGCCCGGTGTTATTATCGCGACGTTGGCGAAATTCAGCAAAAGAAGCACGACATTTTTTTCCTAGCAACGAGATTCATCGAGCGAATAGAATCGCGCGGTTTCCGAATAAACTCGAAATTCCAATAGAGATAAACGCGCAATGTCCCACGCCTTTTTCCCCGTCCTTGTTTCCTACCACCAGCTTCCTGAACAGCAACAGAGAACAGTATCCGAGGGTTTTTCTCGGTTGCTCGGGTCCTAACCCCCTGCCGTCCCAGTGCTTTCCGTTGGTCGTGCGTGCGACCACGCGGACCGCCGCTTTTTGTCAACTCGTGCTCGACAGATAGAGCTGTTCGTCGAGTAAGCTGAGAAGCCATCCTCGGTATTCCCGGCTCGCCGACTCTCTGATGGACTGACAGTCGTCCACCACTGTCAAGAGTATTCCTCGCGATCCTTTCGCTCTTCCTTCCTATCTACGCGTTCTTTTTCATCTCGTGCTCCACCGCGCCGCGCCCCGCGTCCTACCTGCCGCGATCTTACGCATAGAGTATAGATTATAGATAGAGTATAGAGCGAGACTGGGTTGCGCGACGCGGATGACTGGCGCCGTGAGATCGAAACGAAGAAGAAACGGGGTACGTTGAAACTCGAATGGAAGGTCGAATTCACGAGCGACGCTCGCCACGAAAAATGCATCGAAGGAATTCCAGGAAACACTCGTTGGCTCGTTACACGCAGCGTTTTTATCTGGTGTAGGCGCATTTAAAATTCTTGTCATTTGCACATAAGAACGGCTAATTGCGCGACCACGCGGTGAGAAGGTCCTTGTGCACGCGAACTGGCCAGCTATCTACGAAGAGGCGAGAGTTCGAGGATGAACCGGAAGTTTCGTGGGTGGACGGCGAACCACGATCCTTTGTCACGCGAATTGACATGCAGAAACGATGCCCGAGTAGCCGTCACGTGAGTCACTGCGGGTGTGCGACCGCACAATTAGCTGGATGCGTATTCCGTTTGCATAAATAAATATGCGCGTGTTTGCCTCCTCTCGCAGACCCCACTCTCTCTCATCTCACTACTTCCATCCCAGTTCCATTCTCGATGCTCGTTTCTCCACCTCTTGGCATCTTTCTTTCACCTGGGTATTTCCTTCATCGAACCCTGTTCCTCTCGAGCGATGCCCGCAGCCGCTCGTAGGCCGCAAATAGTCGGCGAAAAGTCGCGAATGCCACGGAAAACGAAAGAACAAGGACAAAAATAAGGCGAAATCGAAACGAAGCAGAGTCTCTTTCGTTTTGCAAAGTCGCGTTTTCTCTGTCAAGCAATCGATCCAAACTTTTTTTTCCCAGAAGTAAAATGGCCATTTCGAGAGTCGGCCGTTATCCACGGTATTCGCGATTTCAGATGTTTGCCGCTGTATTCGATCGAATCGCGTCTCGATAACGGAACGCGGAGTATCTAGTAGCAATTACATCGCGATGCGCTTGACCGATTACCACGAAAGAAATTAAACGGCAATAGATAATCGCGGGAAATCGCGGCTGTCCCACGTTTGGTCTGAATGCACGCGTTAGGAAAAAGGCATCTATGTAATCGACGCGCAAGCAGGTACCGCGACTGGAATCGCTTTAAAACGAGCACTAGAAGAAAAAATCGGGCTTGGTGTCGGAAATATCGGAGGTCGTCTCGCGGTACGCAGTTACAGCCGGTATACACGACGTACGGTACTAAACGTCTAGAGCGGTACCGAGGCCAGTACGCCGCTTTACATACGAGCTCGCGAGAGTGCCGCCGCGGCAGAAGTGACCGTGAGGAGAAGAAACCAGAGGAGAGGAGAAGTCCGCACAATGCTACCAACCCGACGAAGTCTATAGAGCTGTCAGTCACTGTTGCCTGGAGAGTCGGTTGCGGGAGAGCCAACTCGTCCTTCTCTCCTTCGCTTTCCCTTCTCTTTCTTTCTCTTTGGACAGTGTGTGCTTTTCCCCTCTTTTTCTCGTCACCAGTCTTCCCGGGGACTCTGCCACGCGTATACGTACAACGGGTTCATACCGACGTTGATTTTCTATGGAGAGTTGGATAAGGAATATCGAAATGTCACGGATATCACTCGGCATGTATTCGCTGTCGAAGATTGCGAGGCGACGAGAGTCGCGAGTCGGTCAATCATCGAATCTCTTGCGTTTCACGCTTCGATCAAGCAGTTGGCTCGCGACTGCTGCCAAAAGGGGAGAGTTTCCTGATCGAATCGTGGAACGTTTACGCGATCGGAAGACGCGACACGAGGCGACACGACGCGATACGCGCGTTCTCCCTTTGAAGAAGCTGTAGTCGAGAAGACCATCTCTTAACCTTTGCTCTCAGGATACGTGTTTTTGCCGTGGAACAGCAAGCCGAGAGACGAGTCGAACGGGGCCCCCGGCGGGTTGGTGGCCGGTAATTGCGATGAGATATGGTGGCCACTTCTCATTAAAATAGTTTAATATATATTTGTCAAGCTATCGCCGCAACGTATGTCCCGTCATTTGTTATCGCCTCTCCGTCCACGCTTGCCTCCCTCAGAGGGTCACCGCGAAAGCAACCTTTATTTTTCGTAAATTCGGCATTCGGCTAATAGCTGCCGTTTATCTCGTTGTCACCGGTTGGAATCGTTCACAGAAACTCAGACGCGCAAGCGCGAACACGGAACGAGCCTGTTGCGCCCTCCCCTCCGTCCTTTTCCTTCGTCTCTTTTACGCGTATGCTCTAAAAATTATACGTATCGAATTTTAATGACATCAGTGATACCCGTTAATGTTCCTTTCATGGTCGGCAGCGAGAAGACTATTAGCTACGCGGCCGGTATTCCTCGATTCGCAACATTATTACGCGTGCCACTTTTCCGCTACTCAGACTTTCTTCTTGTTTCTCCCTTTATCGCTTTTACACGCTCTCATAATCATGTAGAAAGGATACTAGGGTGCAGAAGAGCTCGTTAGTAATCTGCCTTTACAATCGGCCGGTATACACATGCCGTGGGCGGATGTCGACAGTTAAATCTGCAGTTTAAACACACGGCTCGTCGTCGCGACACTGCTTACTCCAACACTTTTACGCGTATTAACCGAGTCGAGACTGGCGTACCGAGTTGCGATAATTGGAGTTTTCACATCATGAAATCGCAACGAGACCTTGGACGATCCCTGAAACCCCCGTCTCTGTCTAGAAACTGCCTTTCGTACTCCATTCGTAGGATCGTTCACCAGTTGCAGAAATATTCCGTCGCGTCGTTCTTCACTATCGATGTGTTAATTTCGAGAATGATGCGATAAAGGATCGACGCTCGTCCTCGCCAATTAGACGTCAACTTATCGACGATACCTTCCCAAATAATTCCGAGTTTTACGAGAGTCTTGAAAGCACGATTTCGAACGTATGGACAAAAAGTGGAGAATATAAATACTCGGAGACAAAGAGGAGCGAAAAACTGGCAACTCGAAGGACCAGTTTATTATTATTTGGCAACCGCCCACGCGTATCTTGTCCTTTCCTCGCGTTCCAGCCGGTTGCGCCGTTCCGTTGCCCGATCCTTGGCCTCGGATTCCGCGTTCCTCCGTTCCATCCTTTATTCATCCGCCTCCGTTGCCCGTTGCTCGATCTTCCTTGTCCACGACAGACCTTCCTCGAATACAACTCGTGGAAAAGCAACTGTCGGCCGAGCGTGCGGCGCAAACATTGGCGGGTTAAGAGAAAGGTCGTCGATTAAGATAGCTGTCTGGTGTTCGTGGCGTACCTCCTATAGTCCTTTTACTCGCTCTTCCTTTCTTCCTTCCTCTCCTTTCCTCCCGCTTTCTTCCTTCCTTTCGCGCGGCCGTCGTCGCTTCGACCGGACCGATCCGATAGAATACGATCTACGAACCAACGTCCAGTGACACTCTTGTGTTCCTCTCTTTGAGGAACCGCCCTCTCCCTCTTTTCGCACCCTCCCCTCTTTGTTGGTCGTTAAATAGACCGATGAATGATAACGATTATCATCTCGCGAATTTGCCAACGGTGCTTCCCTGTAAAACATATTAATTGTTCTCGGTATCGATGAACCTGGTCGATGCAACCGGCTGGCCGCAAAAGGGTTGGTGATTTCGAACGATCAATGCATGCTTGGATTTCCAAGCGGTCGGAGTAATTGCGCGGTGACCGTCTCGAGAGCAATCCGTGATCGTGGAAGGCCGCGCGAGTGGCTGGTAGAGTGGCTCGCAAAAGAACAGGCGGATAAACGAGATCGCAATAATCGATACACCTATCCTCGCATTAAAGGATCCCCTTGCGCCTTGTAAGCCCGTTCGCGATATTATTGATCCTGTGCACGCAATCGGCCGTATCCCATTGCGATTTAATCGATCGTACCGATTAATAATCGCATCCCTGAATAACACGGTCTTTTCTCCCTTTTCCCTTTGCGCTGCTCACCCTCTGCACCGATTCGTTGAAAAATCTCCGTCGCTGCACGATTTCTTCCACTTCTCGACCGTCTCCGCGCCAACTCGCCAAGTAACGTTCCAAGTCGAATTTATTACGGCTTCGCTCGTATGCGATGGTTCGCATAACTGACGAATAATGCGCGCATAGACAGGGTACTTTCGTTTACGGGACATGACCCATTCGCTCCTAGTGATCGCATGTTTGATCGATCGGTGTGTCTCATTGGCGAAAACAGCAAAAATTGGAATTTTTAACCGCGGTCCAGAGGTATCAGGAAAGAAGTAGCGTGGGTTCACGACTTCGCACGGTTCGCCTTCGTGGAATTGCGAGAACTTTGAAGATTAATGGGACCAAGGGGAATCCGGCTCGCGTTTTTGTTGCCCGGACTCGGATCAGTCCTGGTACAGGACAGCAGTCGACCGCGCTGCGAATCACGTTTTACCCGCACGATCGGTTGCATTTTAATAAACCAAGAACCATCTTTGTTCAGCTGCCACCGAGAGAATGGTTTACATTCTCTCCTACTAATTCGATGTCATTTTCTATAGGACCCGAAAATAAAACGTAGGGAAGGAAATAAAAAATGGAACGCGCGAGTGGGCGATGAGGTACCGCGACCGATATGGAATTTAAATACAAAAGCTGTTGAGAAACTTTAGTCGAAAGGAAATTCTGCGGGTGTACGTGTCTACTTGGGTACGCGTACGTAGAAGCGTCGTTAGAAATGACCAGGAATATCCGAGATTAATGGGAGCACGGGAAACCTGATTCGCATTTTTGTTGCCCCGGATCTCAACCGAGCAAGTCTCGGTCTTTCCGCGAGTACCGCTCTTTCCTTGCCTCTATCCTTGGCTTTAACCGTAATAAACCGAGAAACGCGTTCGAAGAACTTCTTTGGTTGGCACAAAAATCGGTAACGATCGATCCACGTTGCCTGTACGCCGCTCCCCGTTAAATTTATTCCAAGGTAGCCCTATTTTTTCCGTCTGCTGGAACAGGTCTGTGATCGTCGTTTTAAAGACGCGGACGGGTCGATACGGAATTCTTTATTGTTGCGAGAAACGAATTAATGGAAGGTGCCTCCACTTGTCTCTGTAATTAATTGATCCCGCGCATGATCGAGCAAACGTTTCTCGTAGGATGGCCAATCTCTCTGGTAAAACAGCTGAACGACCGTCATTACTCGAGAAAATGAAACCCGCGTTTCATCGGTGCATAATCTAAATGATCGGTCCATCAAACCGAGGAGTATAGCCACTGATAAGAGGTAAAACTTGTTGCATTACGTCCTCCCACGCGGTCGAATCTGTTCATGCGAGTAGCCTTCCCCGAGGACAATTATTTCCGTAATACGATACTCGCCCCGTGAGATAGTTCGATCGGTTCTCTCCTATAAAATACTTTTACCGATAATTACGGTGGATCTAACACGATCTAATAGACGCGAACACGTTCTTTCTTCGACATTGGAAACGTCAAAGAGCAAGGGAAACCGGCGATCCGATCTAAGCGTAACTTTATACAGATCATGCAAAGGATTACAACGGGCACGTGCGGAAAGAAAAGGGAAGGAAAGGGAAGAAAAGGTAAGGAAAGGAAAGAGGAGAAAAGGAAGTAAGATAGAGAGAAGCAGGTGCGTTCGATGTAAAGCAACGGCTTATCTTAATAGATTACCAAGCCATTCGACGTAATTTGCTGACTGCTATTAACAACGCGTCAGCGAATGGCGTTAGTCGTCGCGATAATATTCTCTTAATTCGGGACCATAGGCGTTAATGGCGTTAATCTTGTCGAGCAGCGAAACGCTGATTAACGGTATATGCTCGACGAGATGCGCGCATCGGATAAGCATCGCTTTCGATGGTCTTTTCACGTGATCTCGCGTTCATTCCTTGTTCCGATATCGCTACGTCGTGGCACGACTAGTCGCCACGGGTTTTTCCACCTTTGAACACTGTCCTCGCGAATACAACAAATGCCCTAACGAGCGCGGCCCCTTTCGACGTGCGCGTCTCTTTCCTCGAACAGACTCGGCCAGCGTGTCACAATGAATCAAGGCTCGCATTCGCGAGGGACGATCGAACGCGAATCTCGAGTCAGCCTTGAATGAACGAGTCGTTCGGGACGCGCGTCAATGTTGTCGCGCTCCGAAAGAATCGACGACGCGAGGCGAGTCAAAGGCAAGACGCGCACTGGCTCGTACTCGTACAGCTCTGCGAGCCTACGGTATACGTACGAATGACCGCCTCTTTGGATGCATTACGATGTATGTATTAGCATAATTATTGGTTGTTCGCTATCAGTGCCGGCGGGCTGGCGTTCACCAATTTATGATTTCATCGCCGGTCGTGCCGTGTGCCACAGCGCGGCGCCGCTAAACCAGTGCATCGAGAAACTGCAGAGACCAAGTTCGAGCACGAGCCGAGGATCGCCTATTGTTATTTCTTTTCCCCGGTCGCTGTAGATACAAACCACCTAACCTAACCGATCAACGATCGGCGAGCAGGCGAGTATGTAAGTTCTATACGGCATCCACTGTTCTTCTCTGGGGAAGAAAATCCGAATTTCTCTCTGCCGTACTGTATCGTTTTATTCACCGATGAAAACTCTTTGCCACGTTAAAGTTCGATAGAGATTTGAAAATCGTTCGATCCTTAAGGATATCTTCGCAGCTCCTGACCTCCGTTTCCTTCCCTTTCTCTCTCTCTCTCTCTCTCTCTCTCTCTTCCTCTCCCTTTCCCTCTTCCCTCTCGCTCGAGCGTTCTGCCTACTCTCTCATTCCCGCGGAGCAATCCGGTCCTTAAGTGGCAGGTGCTTAAGATTCTCTGCGATCGCGCGAGGAGAACCAGTCGTGCTGCATTTGGATCGCATTCGGATCGTCCTTTCTCTCTTTCTCGCTTCTTCATCGGTTTTGAACAACGAGCGCGCGTATGCTAAAGCGTGTTTGACCCATCGCGTTCGAGATGCGTTAGCCTCGTTGCCCGCATACAACGAATATTTCAGCAAATTACGCTTAAACGATTCGCGCGGTGACAAGATAATGATCTGCATTGGAAAAAAAATTCAATCGACTCGCGCAAACGACGTCGTTCGTGTCTAATCGCGACGGCATCTCACCGCAATTTCTCGATTGACCGAACGCACCGAAACATTATCGTGCCGAGCATCTTTTCTACCACTGAAAGCCACGGACGATGGGCCTACGGTAGAAAGAAAAACAATTTGTCACTCCGCGCCGATCCGCGGGGGGTCTCTTGCTCTTTCGTTCACCGGCCCATGTCTTCCTTTATATGCAACGCCGTTCTCGCGCGTGTCGAAACTTCCTGGCCTACGAGAGACTTTTATTCGCGACATCGACCCTCTCCTTTCACCGGACGGTCGTCCCTCGGTGAACAACGCAAGCGAACCTTTACGTACGTACGTCGAACGTTGCACATCTTACAAGTATGTATTTAGGTAAGCGACGTGTTGTTGCTTGAAATAGCGAAGAAAACAGATATATCACACAGCCTGACTGTAGCTACCGGTCGCTACAGGTGCAAGCACATCGATTACGTAAACATAGAGAGAAATAGGTAGCGAGAAAACCGGAACGTGTGAAAACGAAAGAGGCACAGGGGAAGCAGGTAGGAGATGCGTGAGCCAGCGAAAAAGGAGCAACGCGTAATATTTTTGCTGTTTCGTACTTGCATCCTCTTATTCTCTCGTTCTTTCCCTCTCTCTTTCAGCCTTCCTCGTTGCTGCCTCTCTTTTTCTCCCTAGCTGTGCAGATGTGTGTGAAATATAGGTTGATATCGCGATAAATAATGAGGTGCCCTTCGTGGTGATGCCCGGGGCTGCCGCTACTGTACTTCCACGACGCGCTCCCTCCTGCCTACCGAGCGAAACATGTACTTGGTGGTTGGATATAGTCGGGTTATGCATCGGCCCACGTAGAGCCGCAGCGCCTACGTAAGATATTGCTAGGCTGGCGCAGCGAGTTAATCTCATGGGACGACTGGTACCATGGCCGATCTACGCTGCCGCAGATCGATCTGACCTGCTCCCTTTCCTTTTACCGTGAAACGCACCTACAGATCGTCGGAAAATAGACGCGAACAACTCTTTTCCCTTCTTGCGAGTCGAAAATATCGGCCGCGACTCTTTGGGCGGACGGCAACACGGCGGGTACTCCAGCTGAAGGTACATGCGTTTTCGTTGGCTCGCGGCCGAAAGTATAATAAAATATCGGATTCGAACCTGCCTGCCCGCATTCATTATGCATACGGAATTTCTTCTTTATCTGTATCTCTTACTGTTCGCTCGACAATTTTCTCTGATCGAGTAATTTTAATACAACGTATGGCCGCATCTTATTTATACCTCCGAACAGTATGGTTAAGTCAATTTGCTCTTCCGGTTTCCCACTCTCGTTGCCTGCAGTCAAGCTCGCGTGTATCAAATTCCATGGTGCACCGGTGCCACGAATATTCCCCTCTGCCCTCTCCCCTGCCCTTATCCCTTGTTCCATTACGCCTCGGGAGTCGAATCCTTCCTGCCGATATACAAAACCGGTGCTCATTGCAGCATTCGAACGTTCAACGGACACATCAACAATTCGTGAACAGCTTTCGCACGAGCGATGGTTCCTTTCCCTTCGAACACCTGGGTTAAATGCTTTCGTTCACGGCAGACGGGGAAAAAGGATCGGGGTCGTTCGATTCGCGAGGGAATTAACGCGAACGATTTGTTTGCCGTGTTGGAACGGAACGCTTTATCTCCTGGTTGCCAAAAATCGACTGAGCAACGTATAATAGCATCGATTGAGGAAAAAAGGAGGCAACGACGAGAGATTTCAAGTATAACGCATACGGTTAGTAAGTCGGGATAACGCCGTGATGTACTATCGATGCTATTAGCGCGTCGATCACGCGGATATTTATGAAGAAATACGGGTTCGACTGGTGTGCCACGAATATCCTACCTCTTGTCCCGGTGAATGGAAAACCGTTTTCTCTGGTGAGCTGCCCGCCTGGTTAACGATCATCCGCGTAATCTTAACAGCGTTTAATTATACGTCCGCGTAAAATGATAGAAGCGGCAATCTTCTGTATGCGCATCGCGAGCGCAGCGAACCACGCGAAACGTTATATCGGATCGGACGATTCATCCGGCCGCGGTTGGCACGAAGCGGCGATGAATATCGTCTAGCGAGAACTAAAACATCGTTCGAACTTAATGACGTGGTTACAAGTGGAGAAAAAACGGTGACTAGGGTTTAAATCTGAGAATGAACTAGGAGGGAGCCGACCGATGGATAAAGGAGAATGAAGAACGCTTTTCAGCTCGACAAGCAATGATCATCATCGATGCTTTGCTTCTCTATTTATCCCTCCATAGCTTCTCTATCTGTCTCCTCCCACCGGCAAGGATGAGTGTCGGAAATTGAATTTAATCCTTCGTAGCGGTTAAGCTCCGCCAGCTGATTCGTTTCGCGCGGCGGGTCACGATTCACCGTCGCTCGTATAGTATGCGCATAATCGAGTCGCGCTTGAGTCTACGCACTCGAGCACGCACTCCGCTCGGCTAGGCTCGAAAGTCGAAGAGGGTCGAGTCGTGAGTTACACCGTCGAATCGCGCGACGTTACACGCGTGTACCAGCCTGACTCACGCAGACCGTACCTAATTACCGGCAGGCGGTCGGATGTAGACTGCACCGCACACGGTGTATCGTAATGGACCGGGACGATCTATTTGTTGGTGGGAGCACCACCGTGTCGAGAGATCGTGATCTATGTCCAGTCTCAGGGATACCTATATCTCCTACGAATCGAATATTCGTCGCCCGTTGTTCACCCCAACGAGAGAACGTGGAGTAAATCCATCGCGTGGATCTTACCAACAGTTCACGGTCCATTAGTTGTTTGTATCTTATCTTTTATACGAACGACAATTCCTGACCACACCCTGCTTCCGTTCCTGAAGCCGTACATTTATGTACTTCATCGGGAGAATCCGCAAAACCCTTGCAAACAGGAAGAGAGGCGAAATACCCTTGCGTCACGCTTGTAAACGTGAACGGGAACGGTTCGCTCGCGGAATGTCTAATCATCGGTAGGCGGCCGTACAAACGAATTGCACGCGCTTTTACGGCTAATGGAGCGGAACGATCTACTTGTTGTAGCCACTGTATCCAATACCAGATTTGCTAACTCTTATACCGTGTAGAACCGCGCAACACCCTTTTAAATTTACAACGCATCGGTTGTTGGCGCCAAACTTGATAATTGCTCGTTTAATCTTTTCGGTCAGAGATAAGATCTCCCGAAATATTTCACAGGGGTTGAACTCGCGTCGGGTAAACGACGTCGAATTGAACGAAGCTGAATCTGTCTTTCGCGAGTTGTATCGTTCGGTGCGTGGGAGTGTCACACGTATGTGTATACGCTTTGCAACGTAGTTTATTCTATCTACTGAACAAACGGAACGAAAAAGTTGACAAAGAGAGGAAAATGATTAACTTTTCAATTTTCTGTGCGAGTTCAGACGTCATGGTAAAGAGAACGAAACGAACACGAAACCAGTCGTTTTTTTCCAGTACAATTTCTACCGGTATCGCGTCTAATGCTTATTCGACTTGCCATGGGCGAATGATTAACGAACTAAGTATAAGTAGGTATCCGGCGCTTGTTATACACGCGTATCCTGCCGCTTTTTGTTTATGGCGTTTTATATGATTAAATCTGGGATTTTTCTCCCCGGAAAGAGGTGAAAATGAAGTTCGAATTTGTAGAGTGGCAATGCATAGACGGATTTATGGTTCCCGGAACGTGGCCAAGTTGTACAAGCGTAATTACGTCGAATAAAAACGTCCGTTTGGCCAGCTTACGACGGAATTTTGTTCCGCGTAATCGCTAGCATTAATCTCGGCCTAATGAATTCGGCGTGTGAACCAGGAAATATTAGACTTTTTACAAACACGTGAAACAACGTAGCGGCAGCTATCGGTATCACTCTCATCGTGGAAATTAAAATTTGTATAACATATTTTATGGTGTTCGATGTGTAATCATGTCACGCCAATAGCGTCGCTGGAATCTTATTTCATTTGGAATAGGGCAACGATTATCGACGACTGGAAAGAAGGCCTGACAAGCGCACAGGTTGAATAAGTTGCGAGCTGAACTAGTTCCACGCTAACGTCGTATTCAAAGCCTGTTGCATGCCGACGTGGACACGTTAATGCATCAGAATTTATAGCTTCGGTCGCATGTTTATCTGCTAGTTCTCTTGACACGAAAGGATTAGATTAATACGTTTTGCGCAATTCCAATTAACACACCGACGCTGTACGCGATACTTTTGCTTTTTCTCTTCCCTTTCCTTTCCGTCCTTTCTGAATCGTCGGTGAACCGTTCCTTATCCTCGCGAGTAACTTCACGCGGCAATTTTTCGAAATTGTTTTCTCGGAAGTTACGTCTATTAAGAAATCCATATTCGATTCCCAAAAGACGAACGGAACTTTTTTCAACACTGCGACGCGACGCAGAGATGAAGACGGTAACAGAAATGGTCCCTCTGCGTCCATTGCGCGTTCCAAAACCATTCATTATGATTACACCTTTCGACACCGACTTTATCCATTCGAAGTGTAGATACGGCAGATACGTGGTACGGTCGACGTGATTTATATACGATTAGAACGAGCAGTGAAAGAAATGCTAAAGACTGAAATTCCTCCGATACTCATTTATCTCGTGGCTCTTTATTCACTATGTACCACAGACCGGGCAAAGAGTAGGAAGAGAAGAAGACGTAGAGACGATCGAATGGGAACGCAGGAAGGAGAAATATGGAATCTTAATCTTAATCTCGTACGATATCCCAGACCTTCTAAACGCTAAAACACTTCCACCGAAGCGAGTAGCATTCGGAGCGTGGATGGCGTTGACCGGTTCATCTCGATTCTCCGTCTCCCTTCGTATCGTTCGTCTTATTCTCGACGAATCAGCTACTATCTTGGTCGCTTCTTGCCCGTTATTGATGCCACCATTTGTGTATCAGAGAAGCCGAGCGAAATGACTAATGTCGCTATTAGCATCGCTCGAAAACTCTACGTCTCAATGTATCTCGATCCGCGTTACAACTCCGTTCCGCTTTTTCTCCACTTTTTAGAACTGCTCCGATGCACAAATCCTTCGTTACGGCGCCCCGAACGCGTTTCCAAAATTCTGTAAGAAACGTAGACCGGTTGCGTCCAATCTGTAGAGGATCATAGCAACGTGGGATGACCTACAGAGATTATCGAAGAGAGCGCACGACTGAGCGCCGTTTTTTAATCATGTACCGACCACATCTTTCCGACGATCCCACGCCTAAGCGCGATGTACGATTAATACCTGGTGACACTCACCTGACCAACGCAGCCTGATTGATCGCGGTATCTAAGCTGCCGCTGTACCATTGAGGAGGAGAAGAATCGAGGATCACGACGCGATACGAGCATTCGTGTTCGCATCGAAATTACGAAAGGGGTTACTCGGTGTGATCGGATGCGTAAATCAGCTGCGACGGCCAAATTCGAGGAAATTTGGTCCGTGCTTCAAACCGTATAGAATTCGGATATCTATTGAAAACGAGAGTATCACCGAGATATTAGCATTTACGAGCATTTCATTACGCTAAAACGACCGATGCGAAACATCGTCGAGTTTCGGTTCGACGCAATATTACGATAAATTTAGCCGAATTAATTGCCGACCGTGCGTTTAACTAAATTCAGAAACGTATTTCGTTACCACACTGTGAGCGGCGTGGCACGGTGTAGAAAAACAAGGCCGAACGAAAGCGACGGAAGGAGGGGGAAAGATGGCTGGACCTCCGTATCGAAAGTCACACAAGAACGCAGGGGAATAAAGAGAGCAGGACAGAGAAGGCGAGAGAAAAAGTGAATAAAGAGGAGGAATCGGGAGAGGGCGAGAGTAGGAGAGAGAGGAAGAGAGATATTGCCAGGAGTTACGAACGCATTACCGCGAGGCGGCGAGGTGTCGAGCATGTTTATGCCCTGGTTCACCGGACTCCCGATAGTCCCTAATGGGCCACGACCACGCTGCCTTCCACATCGTCCCCTTTCCCTCGCCCTTCCGCCATGGAAAAGCCCTCGTCAACGTTACCCTTTGTCGTCTCTCCCTTCACCCTTCTTTCTTCTATCTATCTACATATTTTGTTCTCTCGCAGGCAAGATCGTAACCTTAATTGGAAATGCCATCGGACTTGCGTACCCCTGGAGGCCGAAACCTTAATTAAGGATTATATAAGACGACCCGAATAGTCGAGATTACAGAAGACCGTTCAACACGGGATAAAATTAACACGTCTCACCGCTCTGTTCCTCGATCTTGTCATCGAGAGAAACGCCGATCGCGAGCACAAAATTTTCCTCAGCAGACGATGCGGGTCCGCTACGAAATTACCGGTTAGAGAAGTGAGACGAGTTTAACGCCGTGGAATAATCATTTTATGCCAATGCGGGGATAATTCCTCGAGCGATTGCCACTGGACGAGATTCGTTCGCGCATTTGCATAAATAGCACCCGGTACACTGTAAGCGGATAACCACCTATCGACTACTTATTCGACTGGCCAGCCAAAGACCATCTCCCCGCGCTCGCTTCGCTCTGCCGTACTCGGCTACCGGAACACTGCAATTTTGGGTAGAAAACCGAGACAGTCCGCGGTTAGAAGATAAAGATGCGAGCGAAACAGGGCGAACACTCGAAAACAGAGTATAGTAGGCAAGAAGACTCGAAAAACGAAACGAAAAGAATAGAAAGAAGGAGGCTTTGCATGGGAGAGAAACGACGAAAGAGGCGGATAGAGAGAAAAAGAGGTAACGGTTATCGTTGGGTAAGTGCCCTCCTGTGTCGAGATAACGTCGACACCGGGGACGACAACATCATCCACACCAGCGAATCGTACAAACGTAATCCTCGGCACGTCACTAGGTAACAACCGGTAGGTAGGTAGGTAGGTTGGTAGATATGTAGGTAGGCAGGTAGGTTGGTTGGTAGATCTTTCTTTCTCCGCGTTTCATTTTATTTCCCCGTTGCATCCCATCGTCCCGTCTCGCGTACTCGTGCGTGTACGTAGTGCGTCGAAGACGAGACCGAGAACGGTGTCGTAGAGAAGATTTACTGAAAGAGAACGAAAGGGAAAAGTCAAAGATAAAGAGATACTAAACGAATTGACACGTCATTCTTCTTAAGTAGCGAGCACTTGATCGCCGACCAAAGGGAATAAGACTGGAGCTGATAGACGCCCAAAGACACGGGCATGCGACCTCTGAGAACGGAAAGGAAAAGATCCGTTCACCAACAAGGTCAATCCATTCGTCCTTGTGCTCTCTTTGCCCGCAAAGCGAAACAGACGTTTACTAGGCCTTTTCTTTTACACCCTAAATTTATTACCGAATCTATCGACGAGTATCGTTTGGGAAGGCGACTTGTTCGCCGATAAGAGATCGATTATCCGGTGAAAATCGTGATGACAAGTAACTGTCTCTTAATTCAGTCACGAGATAGTTCAGCTCGCGTACACCTGTAGGTACGTTCGGTGAAGAGAACCGAGAAGATCTCGATCCAGACTAACACGCGGTTACTCGGTTTCAAAAAGAACGAGACCGACGCGAAAGGAAACCTCTTATCTGTGTGTGTGTGTGTGTAATGATGTATGCGTGCGACCAGTCGAGCGCTAGATTTTGGAGTAATTCGGGGATAGGTGTGTGGCTTGAGAGTGTACTTTGAGAAGATCAGGACCTCGCATCCTCCACGGACTCCTATCGAACAGACCCATCGTTTTCTGTTTGCGCCGGGCCTTGTCCCGTGTCGGTCATTATCGGCCCTCATTATATTGGAACCGATCAATCACCTCACGTCCGAACCTCCGTCGACAACCTCGCGGAATCGTCGAGTATCCGGACCCACGTGAACGTTCCTGGACACGCCCGTGCCGTGAAGATACCCCTTTGGGAAACGTCCAAACGTTGCTGACTAATTACAGCCGAATCGAACGTTCGAACGTGGCTGACGGTAAACTGGACATCGTCTCGTCGTATTTCACATCCAAGGGTTTCACTGCTTTTCAACCGTTCTTCATTTAACAAAGACAAGAAATCGCGGAAATCGTTTACTCGCGACCGCCTTCGTTCCTATTGTCATGGATGGGTTGTCGTAAAACGTACTCTCGTACTTTCTCGTACATTCTGGGTCCGGGCGAAGCTGGTGTTTCTACTTTTTCCAACTCGTACACGAACACACGCAACGACCGATGCAATGATGGAATACTATGCTCCCGGTGGTTCTCGGATTCAGCGTGACTGCACGTCAGTTTATGTTAATGGGTGAAACAGCGAGGAAACGTCGTGCAGTCTGTACACTATGAGATTTATGGCTGACATTTCAGCTACGCTCGCGCTACCACGCGGAGGGGATACTAGACCATTCGTTAACGTACCGATAGTATCGATCTCGAGATTTCGTGGAATATCGATGAAAAAAGCCCGAAAAGCTCGAAAGGTCAACGAAGAGACGCGATGATTACATCTTACACCGCGTATAGCCAAGCTGAAAGAGCGCGATATGGACAAACGACCGGATAAGCGAAAGCGAGATTAAATAAAGCAAAGATTCGTTAACGAATAAACTTGAATGGACCATGTTTCACTTAAACAGTGTACGGTCGGGGTTTTTGATAGACGATCGTATTAAGAGACGACTAAAAATGTGAAAGAGGAAGAAGAAGAAAAGAGCGAAGAAGAAGAAGAAGAGGATATCGGTGTCTATTCAGCGAGACTCTAGACGAGAGCTGACGAGCAAAAGACGCGCAAGACGCACGAAGCGCCGATGTTTAACGAGTCCGGGCCTGCCCCCGATGGCCGAGCGGTTGATTAGCAATTTTAAAAGCAATAAAAACGATTCATAATTCGTCGGGAGAAAAAGCGACCGCGCTAATGAGAAACTGCCGTGCTCGTTATATCGTATATATACATTTAGGTACCTACACGACTACACGGTCCACTGCCCGCGCGTTATGAGATATCCACACTCGCGAGCCTTCGCTCTACCTGTTAGACAAGAGATTTCGCTAAAAATACTTGATCGAGGGAAGAACACATCGCGATCCGTCAGATAGTAACACGATAATGTAATCAACGAAGACGACCGACCGGCCTCGGGTGTACAGAGAAACGAACCAGCATCGATCCGCGCTTCTCGAAAAATCCGTTCGCTGCCTTCCGGGGGAACGGCCGGTTTGACAAACAAGCGTCGACCGCGTTGACGCGTTAAAGCAAACGCAAATGCAACCGCTTTGTCGACTGATCGATCGAAACGTACGGCTGCCACCGCAACAGCATCGCGTTCGACGAATCGTCGTCGCTTTCCTAAGCGTTACTTTGTCCCTGCGAGCAATCGTGACAGTGGCCGACGTGTTTTTTCTTCGACAAGAAGCTGGAAGCGTTCGATGTTGTAAGGATTAACGGCGACTTTCGCGTCGCCATGAACGTCAAAGCACACGAATGGTCGAGAAAAGGGACAGGGGGCTGCGGACCGGGGGCTGCGGAACGCCCAAAGAGGGATATCGAAAAAGAACGAAAAAGGACAAGAGAGAGGTAGGCGAAAGGAGCACGACCAGACCCCCATATCTGGATGCCCACCCTCCTTTTCTGCGCTCTGGCGTTATCTGCATAATTAGTTACTTCGAGTATATATACGCAGCGAACAGAAGCGACTCAATTCGTACTGCCCTCTCTCTTCGCCATCCTCCTTTTCTTTCCATCGTCTCCGTTCTCCGTCGTCGCTTTCAAGCGGCCACGGAAGTTACTCGAACGATATAAAGTGGCAAAAAGAAGAATCCAACGACCAGGAATCGCCACGTCACCTCTCTAAACCTCACCTCTGCCAGATACCAAACCTTGCTCCAACAATATTTTTATCCGGCTAAAGCTAAGGACCGAATAAGCAACCTCTTCTGCAGAAGGAAGAAACAACAGCTAAATGTCCATGAGCGTGTGTGTGTGTGTGTATGCTCTGTGTGATCGAGCGACCGAGAAATATTCTCGGTGAAAGTAAAAATTCCGGTGGTTTTCGTGCGAAACTTATCGGCGCAAAGGCCGAATCGATTGGGATCGTGCCAGATTTAATTGGGCCGAATCGGTCTGTCCACACGGAAAGTTAATTATTTATATATAATTGAAGGTACATAGCGCGTTGGTAGATCGCACCGATTGCATATTTCGTCATCAATAAAGTTCCTCGCAGGTAGGGCTTTCGCGGTATCGCTTCTCATCTGCGAAAACACATCCCGAGGCTCAACCACTTCTCCTCACGATCTCTCTTCTCTTCCTTTCTCTCGATTTGGACCCGTGTGCGCGCCGTCTTTGTCGGCCGCATTGCACGCGTGTACATACGACGCACCGAGCGAGTGGTCCGCAGTCGCATTAATATCGCCAGATGATGAATTATGCCCGCTGGAATTTTGATTTATTTTTATTCCTCCGCAAAACTTATACGCGCACTGAGGAGTCGAATATGTATGTAGCTTGTCGCGACTTACCACGCGTTCGTATCGCGTCAAACGATGGGACGGACGGCCGCTTCGGAACGGCTGGTAACGAATGAATGGCGTGCGCGGGTTAAAAACGCGCCGTGTCGGCGATCGAGGCCTCGTCTCGTCCGTTCTTCGACCCGACTCGATCTCCGTCTCCCATTTCCATGTTTTCGTGTCGATCGTCCTTTTTGTTCCAGCGGATAGAAAGTCGCGATTTAATTAATACGGCGGAACGTGTCGTTTGCGCGATGCGACCGTAACAGCACGAGATTTATCACGACGTGCGACGACTGTGGTATCTCCGATGAGGCATTCCATCGGATTGTTTTACCGCGAGATACTCGTTAATATTGACCGGTTCGGCGATTCCAGGTTTTCGATACAAAGACAGAGAGGGAAAGAAGCGATCGAGACGATGGACGCGACGTACACACGAACGGTACACTACACTTGTTCGTCGCAAATTTGTATTCCTCTCGGTACGGTTAACGCTGCGTAAAAGATCTTTCCGCAAAAGGTTCAGCCCGTACTGACATTTACGGTGTACGTGTACATATTCACACACGTTTAGGACCGTTTAACATTTCAACGGCATGTTCGATTCCCCTTATTTATGTTGCACACTCGAGGAGTTCTTGGCAGATTTGTTAGCTGGTATCCATTGCCATATACGCGATATTAGTAGATGCTAGATACACCGGTGGAATTGGTCAATCTCGTGGCAGCTGGATCCCGAGAGCCGGTTGCCCAAGGCGAAAAGCTTAGGCATCGTTGCGTTCCGATTGCTTCGCTCCTTTACTCTTTATTCCCCTTGCATCGGCTCTCCACCCAAAGTTCATCGTCGTCTACGAGGCATCTTTGAACTCTTGCCTTCGGCTCGCACCGTTCTATCCCACATTTTCCACGCCGCGTACAAATAACTCTCTCGGCTGATTATCCGTTGCGAAACCATATCGTTCCACGCCACGGAATTACGATCGATCCTCGTTGGAACCATCTATAATCGCAATTCGTACAACCATTTAGCATCTAGTTGCACGATGCAATTACAGCTGGACAATTCAAGAGCAAGAAAACGATTAATTCCCAACAAAGTAGTTTCGTCGTTTATCCGCGGTCGAACGCGACTGTATTTCCCGCATCGTATCGTCGTTAGCACATCTCGCGTTGAGCAAACTAAACGATAAGGTCACGTTATATGTCGTAAGAAAGAGACGAAGCACGCGAACGTCGTTGGAAGTAGTGGCGATTTGCCAACGCTAATGTCTCCTAAGAAACGAAGGAATCATCGACTATGGTGGCGAGGTATAAACACGATCGCGAAACGCGTGGTAGCATCGATCTTCTTCGTTCGAGCGAATCGCGTTATCGGCCGTCGAAGTCCGCCGACAGATTCGTCCTTAATTAAGTCGTCGTTGGTTGTAGCGGCGTCTCCGGTTCGCGACGTACCTCGGTTCCCTCTCCCGGAGGCCAAACACCTTCCTCTTTCGACAAACGAAAATGGAATCGAACCGTACCAACGACCGGGCCAAGAGCGGCCGGTCGGAGAAAAAAAGAGCGAGAGTGCTCGGAGATGGAGTCGAATCGAAAGAGAGGCAAACAGGTCGGTGCAAAAGAAACGGAAAAAAGGTTGGTGGTTCGGACGAAGAGCCACGGAGAGAGGACCTAATCAGCACGCTAATGCACCGATCCGTCATGCCGCGAAGCGGTTGCGCCAGATAAAGCTCTGTCAGCCGCTTGCATAGGCCTCGCTTCCAGGATCGTCGCGCGAGCAAGGGTCGGGATCGTCGAGATGCAGCGAGAGACCGGTACGGGAGGCGGACGATTACTTTCGCGACAGGTGCTAGACAGGAGTGTCTCGTATTGGCGCGGGCATACCGCCCCGCGTATATTGCCACGCACCACAATTTCGCCAATACGTTCTCGTTCTCGGGGTCGCTCCGCCGCGACTCCTCGTTTGCCAGAGCTTGTTAAAATACAAACGGTCGTGCGAGCGAGAATTTTAACACGGCTGGTTCCAAACCGAGAAGTCCTGTTGGCGATAACAGGTGTTGGACGACGGCGTTCCTCTCGAGCGCGACCTTTCTCGAGGAAGGAAAGGAGCATTCTTGCTGGATGTGTCAAGATTGATCACGTTGCACCGTAAATGCAATGGTAGTAGGCGGCATCCGTTAAATTATAATCGATCGCCCGATCGAGATCGAGCAGCTTTTCCACGGCACGTACATTTTCGAGAATTGCCAAGAATCGTCGATCCGGCGTCGATTCGACGATGATTTTAATAATGTCGTGTCGCAAATATCGCTCGCGGATTCGGAACGCGCTCGAGAAACAGGGCTAACCGAAAATGGATAGCCGCAACCGGTTTTCCACGGAGCGCGATAACACTGCGAGTTGAACAGATGTTTCTCGGGCTGGGCGCAGATACGAAAAGTCACTTCGTGCGCGCGACTCGCGACCTTGTTGCAACCGAAAAAAGATGTCCGAGGATAGAAAGGGAAAGAGGAGAAAACTCGACTCGACATAGCCGGATTCTCTTCTCTTTCTCGTTGATATTCCCGCGTGCGACGAGCACCGCGTAGACGTTTACACGCGTACAGGGAGCAGCCCATTTCGTGTTAACTCGTGTCCACCGGTAAAACCTCCCGTCTCTGTGCAACGCGCGCCTCGACCCCTTCAACCGTGAATCAGCGTCGTAACTCAGTGAAAGTTTTTAAGAAATCGCAGAAAATGCTTCTCAGCTCGCGGAATTATTCCTTTTCTTTTGTCTAGTAAACGACCTTTTAAACGTTTAGCGATCCTCGTTCAAACTACCGATTCGAGAACACTTTACGGCAACAATTGTCCGCGCATTTGTTCGGGCTAATTTCGCCGTATAAATTTCAATCCAACGGAGATGCTGATATCTTCAGCGCCATTAAAATCTCGTATTCGTACTCGGCTAACTATCTCGAAGATTAATGTCGGGCTTTCGCGGCGAAGACTCGCTGGCACGACGCTGTTGCAAGCGGGACTCGGCCTCTCGCAATAATCAACGAACCCCGAGATTCTTCCGAGACTCTTTGACTCTGTCTCTACGTGAGTTTTCCTAATAAAGGAGCCCATTTACCGTGCCAACAAACCCTATCAGAGGCACCTTCCTAATTAAGGAACGAACGATTCTCCGCTCTCTATCATATCGACATTCCATCCGTCATCTCTGTATTTCACGCGTGGCTTCCATTCGAATATAGCAAAAAACTGCGCTCGTATAGCTTCCAGGAAGGAAAAACCAAAGCGAACGGCCGAGAAGAAGAAAGAGATTTTGCTGTCGGTAGCGAACCGCATCAGACCAGAGTAGGATAAGACCGGCT
The DNA here is from genome assembly GCF_011952205.1 of Bombus bifarius. Lineage (NCBI taxonomy): Eukaryota > Metazoa > Arthropoda > Insecta > Hymenoptera > Apidae > Bombus > Bombus bifarius. The sequence continues at coordinate 145,576 of NW_022884571.1, read as the reverse complement.
TAGAGATTGCCGCGTTTACGGCCAATAAAGTCGGCTTCTTGTTGCCCGTTAACATGTCAGCTCCAGTTTTTCATCGACGTAACTTCTTTACTGCCTCTTTCCCTCCCTCCCAGTCGCCTGATCCTCCTGCCTTGCCTTTTCTCCTTTTCCATTCCTGGTCGGCGACGATGCAACGCGTGTCAATCGACTCCGAAAAGAACGGAGGAAGTGCGTATCGTCGTCTTCGGTCGGCAGAAACAGCGGGAAAAAATAATGCTGCTTGCAACGGTATCGTGGAACGAAGTAGACGCGAGGCCTGAGAATCGTGCATCCGGCAGAGTCGGAATTCGCTAATAATTTTAACGGCTAGCAAGAAACTAATGCGCAGGAAACGAGGTGTAAATGAAAGAAGTCGATAGAATGTAATTTTGCGGAAAACAGTGTACGCGAGTAATCCGTGGTTTTTGTCTGCTTCGAAATCACTGCGAGGTGGATCCGCGTGTACAGTGCGGGGCATACGTTGCTATCGCGTCCCAGTCGCTCATCGCGAAACGTAAACAGACGTAAGTAAAATTTGCCGAGTTAAATACGCGTCGAGAATACCTCGGACAGGAGGGAGGAGCAGGCGAGGACGTCCTCTTCGCGTTAAGCAATGATTAATCAAATCGCCGGTCGAGATAATCGATTAGGCCGGGCTCCCGTAGTTTTTGCGAAAAACGAGGGAAAAAAGGAAAGGAAGGGGGCGTACGTACTCTTCCGCATACGAGGGCAGGCATACGTGGGTGGGCGTGCACCGGCAACCGGTGTGCGTTTTGACGTTTCGACTTTACGATCCGGCAGAACCACGACAACCTGCGGAATTAAGGATGTAGATTGCTATCGTCGGCTGGTCGCGAGCAAGCACGTATACATCTCGGAGCCTTGTGAATACTCGTGAATCCTCGCTGCGACGCATCCCGAATCCCGTATTCGCGAATTCCTTCACGAAATTACGCAGGGATCGAAACGCACGATCGGCATCGAATTCGAAAGTTAATCTCCTCGATGATTTATCGCGTCGCGTCCTGTGAAATATTACATCGACTCAGTTTCTTACATCGTGGTAACAATGTTGGTAAAATTACGAGCCCGGTGTCTAATCAATCCGCGCGGTCGATGTACAAATTTCACGTGTTCGTACCTCTTGGAGTCCCGATTATCGAATATTACCTTACGCGTGCGTACACCGCACCGCACTATCCTCCATCGCGATCGGCCGCGATTCGCGTGGACAGTTTTCGTAAGACGTTCTCGTGAACGTACCCACCGACGAACAAACGCGGGTGCAATCTGAAAATTGCGATTCCACGGAGTCACCGCGGTGCTCCGAGCTATCGCCGCCATTGCCGCCGTTGCCGCTAAATTCCAATTAGCCGTACGGCTTGTGGCGTAACTGCCACTTGATTCCAACTCATTTTAGAGGCGACCGCATCGTGGTAATCGTGCGTTGCATTTCCTCCTCGCGTTTAATTACGCTTCTCCTCTTTGTTCCTGGTATATATATACCGGTTGAGTCTCACGATGCGACGCGGAGAAAGCAGATGAAGAAGGACGGGCAGACGAGTACAGGCCGAGCAGACAGAGACGAATAACCGCGTCGTATAGAGGCCACTTCTTTCTCGAGGTTAACCTCGAAACGGCAGATGCGCGACTCTCTTCGCTCGATCGTTTTAACGCGTTCTAGGCGGTAGACGCACAAGTCGCGCATCAACCATCACAAGAATTCCAGTGAATTATCGTATTCCTTTCGACGATAATCAGAGTCGTTGCTATGTATGGTGAAAACGCGTGTTCCGTTCCAACCAAATCAGTTGGCACTGTCTGAGATCAGTCGGCAGAATATAATTCCTAATCGAGCAACTGTCGACTATCCGCCGCGTAGGAGGATTACGCAATGCTCGGTTATCCGCGCAGAAAAGCGCACGGCTTTAATTAACGGTCGTTACGGTGTAGTACAGGTAAATGCAATTCCTGTAAGAATTTACAACTCGACTGTGGAACATCCGACAATGTTTCTTGCCTCTCGCGAGAAGACCGAACGTAACCACCGTGCGCGAGATCGGAGAGAGAAAGAGGAAGAACCAGGAGAACGCTACATGGCCTCGCAGGTCTATCGGGGGCTGGCTACGCACGAGGCGGGTCCCATCAGAGCGGCTTAGGTTAGTTTCGAAGTCTCATCTTACTCTCACGTGGGGCGGCGTAATGAAGCAACATGACTTGCGGTTTGCAGTGCCGTGTTCTTGCCTTATTGAAAGCAGTGTCGCTCATCCGCCCACTTTGGAATTCGTCTATGTTTCTCGTCGTTTCTCGCGTCTATAGTGGCGCAAAGTCTATCTCTAGGTTTCTTTCGACGAATCCACACGGGCCGCGATACGCGATCGTTTCTTGCCAGTTGGTAGATAGTTCGCACGGTTCGACGACGCTTGCCCTTGAACGCGAACGTTCCGCATGTTATCGACGGTGTAACGGGAGTTACGCAATACGGCAATACGAATCGCGCAGCGATCGCATTTACCGGGTGACTCGGCTGAGAACTTTCTCTCTCGGTCGAACGCTTTCTGCGAACTGGTCCTCCACCGGTGGACGCGGAGTCGCAGGCCGAATGGATGGGGTCGGCACCCAGGGCGCCATGAATTATGCAGCGGTGCCCGACATACCGGTAAATTTCGCCGTAAATCGCTTTGGAAAGTTTCTTTCGCGCCACGTGAGCGGACAAGTTATTAGATCTGTATTTGCGGAGACTATATTTTTCGGCCGAAGGTTTGGTGCCCCTTTTTATTCCAAGGTAATGCGAGAATCCCCGGATCCGACATATTTATCGTGCACGGCAATTCGCGGCAAAGCGAATATATCGTACCGAGAACGCGCCTCGTATTTCTCCACCGGCACATCGGTGATCGCAACGCATCACCGATAATTATAATTAAAGGATACGAAGACAGGCGGAATCTATTTTAAGGGCGACCGAGGCTTACGTAACCATTTAAATGGTCTGTACGTACGTTTGCCTTCGGTTTTTGCCATTCCGTTGCCTTACAGTTCTCCCCTCTATTCGGGCGAAGGTAACGACGAGCAAACGAAAAAGTTCCGCGACAAGCGCGCGGTTCCACGGGTTCTGGATTCCAGGATGTCGAGTGTCCTTGAGATTGTACGCGGAGGAACGTCGTCGGACAAGAACCTTCGATTCCATCGGTCGATCATGACTTCGAGTCGTTCCGGATTATATCTTGCTCTCCGTGACGCTGTGAGTGCACACCTTCGCGTAGGCATCTTTTTTTCTCCTCGCCTTCCACCTTCCTCCCTTACACACGCAAACGATAATTACGCTGTTCCAGTGAACGCGAGTTTTACGCGAGTTTGTATCTTTCGAAACAGGACGCGACCGCTGGAACGGAACGTTTGAACGGAACGGGTCGAAAAGGAGAAAAACGCTCGAGTAAAGTCTTAATCTCGGTTCGTCGATATTGTCGGCAGATCGTCCGAAGGCGCACCCACGCTTGCTACCAGCAGAGGCATCGGCGTACAGGTGCAAAGGCCGATTCGAATCGTTCGTCCTCGGTACCGATAGCTATTACAGCCATTAGGGACCAAATTTGAATCGGAAAGGCATTAAAGATATTTTATGGCTTCCCGTGGTGCACGCGGTATCAGCGCGCAAACGCATGCGCGTGCGCTCGTTCATTCGCTATATCGCCCGTGGCAGCACTTAATTATTACGATATAAATAATATTAACGCCCTTTCCGTCGATTTGCCGTGCACGAAATGAATCGGTTCGTTCGCGAAGCCTTTTGATTTACCAATGAAAATCGTATCGCGCGGTGTATTATTTTGTCATTGGACGTGGTGCTCCCTTTGACACGAATTCTTTACCCAGAAACCATTGACCGTCAGATAGGCAAGACTAGAGCAGACGACGGTTTCGCGTTCGGCTGGCCTTCTCTTCTTTTTTCCACATCTGTGTTTCTATTAGTGCGAGCCGCTCGAAAGAGCCTGTATAAATTAATTAGTAGATACGTCCCGATACGTGGCCTCCCACCGTACGACGTGCCGCTATCTCGTTCTCTATCGAACGTCGACCGCCGTGGGTAACGCATTACGATCTCGAGCGTGTTGCGTGTGTATTCCTTTCTCCATCGGTCTTGCTTGGCCGTTCTGGCGGTCGGCTCCCTGTCCATTCGCGCATGTACATCGGCATGTTGACCGCGTGTGCAGAGCCGTGTATATCGAGCGCGTACACGGAGGTGTCGGTAGACCAGAGCCCCCATGGCAAGGGCCACCGAAGAATACTAACGGTCCGGTGGCTGACACCGCCAACCACTGTTGCACTGACAATTGGAGCAAGGGTGTAATTGGTTCCGGGTAATAAAACACGCCGCTTCGCGAATAACCTCCGATCGTACGCGTCCACGATACTTTTCGCGGCGATCTGACGCGATTCGAATCGCTATCGGGCGGATGCGCCTGGTGGAAAGGAATCTCTCGGACGAATACGTTGCTTCGAAATATTATCGCCGGGCCTCTGTTGATCCTTGACACTAATGAACGTTACTCATCGAGCTCGAGAGGGATCGCGAATCGGAAGGTTTGCCGAATCCGGCTTACGCGAACCGGATCGCTTTTCGTCGCGACGCGTGAGGTCTGGCAACGGATCGGTACGATCGTAAAATGGTATGGACGCGACGGTTTTCTGCCCGATCTCGTTCTCGTTCTCGTTCTCGCGGCCGGTCGCTCGAAGAGTTTCCGCGGTGTAGCTGACGCGAACCAGCGATCTGCTCTGGCCGGAAATGCATTGGCCGCGAGAAGCGGCCAGCCGATGCAGAGAAAGCAAACACAAAGGAGAAGGACGAAAGAGAGAGCAAGAATCGTTGTCAGAGGAAGAGAAAGGTGGTTCAGGGCGGTCGAAACATTCCCGGCTTTGGGCGTGCATTAAATATGATATATGCTTATTGAATTTGTAAGTAAAACGGCCGACGGTAGAACTGCGGCACCTCGCGGTAGAACGGGATGCGCGCATCGAACGAAGGAACGTAGGAGCGCGAAGAAGGAGAGGAACACGGAGGAAGGAAATATCGTAGCCTCTTGTTCTGGCCAGTTGGCGCGCTTGCATCGCGCGCTCTCCTTCTTCTCTCTCTCCCGCTTTTACCCGTTTCGCTCCTTTCCACCGGTCGCGTTCTCTCCTCCTCTTCGCGCCACTCGATCGCCCGCTCACTCCACGGCCTGTGATAGCCATGGTGGTAAAGCGTGCATAATTAGGAGGAATTCAACGGGGATTACCCTCGTACGGATCCCATCCAGTCATCCTGCTGCTGCCCTTCTTTGTCGAGCAACTAATTTATTTAATCGTTTCAGCGTCGTCCACAAGGCGGCGCCTTTGCTCGCCCGTAGTCCCTAAGTTGTTTAATCGCCCAAAGAGGCTGTTTCTCTTCTCCCTGAGCCTCGTCTCTCCATCGAACATCCGCCACTGCCTCTCTTCATCGCGAATCTTTGCTCGTCGTGCTCTTACTCGTGCTCGTCAACGTCCTCGCTGTCGTTGTTTAAAATTTCGAGGACCCTGAATAGCCGGATCTCCTTTCCCCCGTTTCTGTCCACCGTGGACTCTTCTCTACGATCCTGGCGCGCAAACTCTTTGATCCTCGGCGAACGGTACCGTTAAATTCGCAACCGTTATGAGAATTACGACGTACGAGATCGACGCTTTCGACATGGATATCTGCCGACTCGAAGGAGTAATCGCGCCGCGACTACACAGGGTAAAATCGTCATCGAATATTCATTGGATTTGCTCGGACTAATTCGAAGGGCTACTAGCGCGCGCGCGCGCGCGCGCGAGCCGTGGTCCTGGAGAAGAACGAAGCGACAGGGAAAAAAGGGGCAGAGAGCTGGGAGAGAAAGAGAAACGGAAAGAAACGGAGGTGCGCGGAGGCAAGCTTGATAATCGGGCGAGCGTGCCGAGGTGGGTGCCTGGTTGTCTGTGTTTTGCCTCGTCGCGCGTACATCGAAACGGAATCCGGTTCGTGGAACAAAACCACGCATCCCCGTTGACAAATTGAGTTTCGACGAGAAGAGTACACGTTCGCGCGTATGCGCGTGTGTCGCTGTTCGACCGCCTCCGAGTTGCACAGCGCGAGAATCGATTTTTCTTGGACAACGGCTCGCGCCCCGACTCGTCGCATAGTTGCGTGTTCTCGACAAATCCGAGAACAGGGTCATCGTCGTGTCACAAATCGAATTGGAATCGGAGTGTCCATCGCGGCGCGCGATCGAGCAGTTGCGCGTGCGATGGAACTTCGACGCGTGATCGATAGACCCGAAACGTTGGCCGGCTAAAAAACAACGTCGAAAGAAGACAACCGCAGGAACCTTTTCTCTCCGTGTATCGTTTCTTGCCGCCCATCCAGCCGGACCGGGGGAAATTAATCAAAATGCACGCCACGGTAATATAGAATCCGTCAGTGCATGCGAGTCATTGATCCAACGGCGGACGACACCTTTTCGAAGAGGAGAAATGAAAAAAAGAAGACGATGCAAGGTAGGTGGAAAGAGAAACAGAAGTAGCAAAGAAAGAAGAGCAAAAAAAGAGGAGACAGAGGCGAGGAAGAAGGAGAAGGAGGAGGAGGAGGAGGAGGAAGAGGCAAGACACTAGAAGAATAAGAAGAAAAGAAATAGAGGAAGCCGTGCTCGAATCGAACGAGCATAATTTTAAGCGGAGTTCTTTCAGCTCGAAAGTTAACCGGTCTGGTATTCTCCTGCCTGAATTATCGTTGACCTCCAACACGGTCTTACAAGGCACTCTCCTCGAATACAGGGTTTCTCCGTGTGGCCCATCCCATTGCCCCCCAGCAGCAGGCCCAGGGCCAAGCGCGTTCCGACAATGTTGCACCGCATAAATTGATACCCGGGTCCAGGAGTTCCTGCGTTACCGGCGGGCATCGACATACGCATGCACCGTGTCGATGTGCCGGCGCGACGCGCCGCGGCGTTACCCAGCGGACACTGGATACTTCTCCTGTCACCGAAAACTAAAACCGAAAATGCCGCGGCAATAAAACTCAGTCCACTTTCACGTTCGTTTATCTTTCACCACTGATCTGTACTCAAAAGCGTTGTGAAACGCATTAATTATTTGTTTCCCGAATAACCCGTCCCTGTGGTCCTCGTTTCTCACGTCGTCACGACACGAACGCCCAAGATAAAAAGAGAAGGCCAAGGAAAAGAGCCGATCACGCCGTGGATCGGCCGGATTATCCGGTGTTAGAAACGAATCTAAATGCCATGGTAAATGTCGAATCGATAAGGAGAACGAAGCGCAGCGCGGCGGGTAGTGGCGGCGAGGGTGAGCCATGCTTTTCCACGACGCGCTCGATTTGCATAAGCGGGCGCCGGTTGCCGGTTACAGCGATAGGGTTGTGTCGTGTGTCACATAACGTAGGTGCACGGCCGCCAAGAGTGTATGCTCATGTACCGGTAAATTGGTGCGAGAGTGGAAGGCGCAGTCCGCGACCAATACACCGTGGTACTCGTCGTGTCCCATGCCACTAATCGATTTTACCGGGCGAAAGCGTGCCTCCGCGCTACGTCTAATTGGTAATTAAGCCTAGGTTTACGGCTCTCGAAAGCCAGGCTATCGTCACCGAGTGGCGACACGGGGGGACGCCACGAGCAACGGAGAAAAAGCGGCATACAAAGGTGGAAGAAGAGAGCGAGCCGGTCAGAAAAACGAGCAAACGGCGAGAGAATGAAAGAAGAGATTCTTCGGCGCGAGCTTCGATCAAACAGTCGATCGCGCAAAAAACAAGTGTCTCGTACGACGTTAGACTAAACTGCCGGATAATGCGAACTCGTTTAATTACGTTGTGCCGCGTCACTCGTCGCGAAAATTTCAACGAAACGCGACCACGATTCGCCGGAAGAGATACATATAACATACACCGGCCTTTCAGTCGTACCGTTCCAGCAGTTTAATCCTTGGTAGTCGAGGGAATCTTGTAATCGGATTGGCTCATCTCGTTTTCACCTGATTCATCCCGTCAAAACAGATCAGGCCGCTGACAGCGTCCTAATCGGGACAGAAAGGCGGAAGTCGCCTTCAAATCTTCGCTTTAAAGACAGTTGATAAGAAGCAAGGGACACTGACGATCGGTCAGCGATGCTTAATCGTTCCTTTCCTGTCTCTAGTCCGCTACCTAAAAACTCAGTGGCGACGGTTGCCGAAGCGACAACGTTGAAAACGCAAGAAGAAACCGAGATTCGCGTTTCAGCCTTTTTCAGAAGTGGCCGGAAAGAAAGGACGTTGGTCGTCGCGCCGAGTCTCGTCGGACTCGCGAAGCCACGAGTCATCTCGATTACACCGAACCCGTCTTTTCTCTGCCGGTTGCTCCTTCCTCGTTTTTCTCTCTCGTCCATCTCGGATCCTCCGACCAAGATGGAAGGAAAAAGGGCACCGAGAGTCCCGCTGCCCGGTATCGCTAGGACGATCGCTCCAAGAATTCCCAGAAATAATACGAAAATCTCCTCCGTGTGTTTGTTTTCTCCGGTATTCTCTCCCTTTTTCGGTGGAGAGAGCCCGAAAACGAACTCTACCACGGTGTACACCTTTATCTGGTGTACCTTTGGCTTGTCTGCTCTGTACGTATGTATACAGACGTAGCTACGTGTCTCTTCGTGGCCAGGGCACAAGACTCACCGGCGTAGTTACCCTTCTCTTCCTGACCTTCTCCTTCTTGCCTGCCGGCACGCTGATATATAGCGCGCATAAGAGATGTAGTCAGATCACGGTCCCCTTCATGACGCTGCTTCTACACCGGCGAACACGTTCTTTCCTACGATAAATCCTCGCGGAATGTAAAACCTCCGGGCCGGCGCACGCGGGCCTCGACAGAGCAGTCCCCGCCTCCGCCGGGGAACCCCGTTCCTTCTCCTTTTCATTTCGCCTATTCGCCTCTTGTGTTTCTCTCGTCCCTAGATTCCACACTGCCTCCCTCGAGTCGACCTCGTGAGAAATCGGTTACTTCGCCTCTGTCTTTTACGCGACGCGCCGATTCCTCTCGGTTCCACCGTATACAAATCCAGGCCGATTATAATTCGCGAATCTCGACGCCGACCGAAAAACGCAACGACAATGTTGCCTTCCGTCGTGGGAATCCTCGGTGTTGACATCGAACGACCGCTATTAACGCGCGGCAATCACGACAAAACAAGCTCCATTCGATTTAAATCCGCCACGGATCGGACCGGTCGATTAAACCGGTGCGACTCTCTAATCGCAAAGTTAGTCGGCAAACGGTAGAAATCCGCCTCGGTAATTAATTTATGCAGTTAGCGTCTCACGATGGTCAACCACGAAGATCTGGCGCATCGATACACCGTACCTCGAAATAATTTCCACGGTTTTTTCTTCAAATAAATTCCGCTGTGAACGCGGACAGCGTCTCTTCGTCCCGAACGAATCACGAACTTGCCAAATTAACGGAACAGCCAGTTACGTTAATTACGAGCGAAAGCCGCGAAAAACTCCGTCGCGACGGATTCAACCGACGACCCAGTGTAGTCGCGGCACAGCGAGTACGGACGCGAACACGCGTGCATCCGTATCGTTTCGGGGATCGCGAATATCGCGGTTTGAATTAACTCTCCGGCGACCGTTCTCGCTGGACGTTAATTACCGATCCCGTCAGTTTTGCGCCGATCTCCTATCGATGCACCGCTGAAACTCGTGCACCTCGATACGCTTAATTTCACCGAACCGATCGTTTTTGCGCTATTCAGGTCATCGCTCGCGCTTTGCCATATCGCAGTAGGATCGAACCAACCAACGCGACTCGAGTGTACACACCGTATCGAACCGTTTTTGCGCGTTTCAACACGCTAATTGGACGAGCCTTCCGCCGTTTGATCGGGAATTTAATTGGCACGCACGAAACCACCTTCGGCGACCCAGTCCGCGTTGTTACGTTTCAATTCTAGTCGAATCTGCGAGTAATCGTTCGAGAGGGGGGCAGGACGACGCAGGGGCTGAGGACGACATTCTTGGCTGACAAGCTCGCAGCCGCGCGTAGACCATGCATTCGTACGATTGACACACGACGAGCGAGAGGTCGTTCGTATCGATCAATTGACAGTCAAGGAACACGCGATGCTAAGAGTGCGGCTGCATGACGAAGCGTCTCGGACTGCGTCGATACTTTTCATCGGTGCCGAGCGGCACGCGGTGAATGACGATTAACGGGGATAGGCACCAGTCACAAAGAGAACACGCAGAGACGCGATTAACGAATTCCTCACCATCGAGTTCCTTTCTTCGACTCGTAGAGGTCCGACGGATCGTGCGAACGATGCCACAAGCCAATAATCGTACGCATTAGCGGTCGTCTGGTACGCGCAAGCTAAAAAGTTCTCAGCTAACACAACATCCGCTGCCTAATAACCTCTTTACGCCGAGAGAGTCAATTTATCGGAAAAATCAGCATCCGCCAGGATTGTTTCAAAAAGCGTCCGTATAAAGCGAATAAACCGGCGCGAGCGTGTTTTACCACACATGGTAGCGGTGAATGGCGCTTCGACGGCTACGAGTTTCCCTTTAACTCACTGGAGATCGTGCAAATCTGTTAATCGCGAATTAAATCTCGGACCTGAAAATCAACTCGTACGTGGTTCTCTGTGCGAAACGAAAGCGACCGGTTTGCTTCGCCGCGATGTAGCCTATTGAAATCTACGAGAATTGCAATCGAATTAGTGCGTCGCGCTTCTACCGCATAGGGGCAGGGAGGGGGCGGTTTGACAGAAGACGGAAAGGGGCAACCGTGGCGTTTGTAGAATCCGTGGCAGAACGAGAGTCGAGGAACGATCGTCGTGTTTCGTGCAAGGTCAGACCGTCTGGCAAATTTATTTCACCGGAAACGCCTTTCTACTCTTCCCGCTAACGACCGAGCGAGCCGACGAAACGAACTCCTGCGAATTCGCCTCTCGATCGCTCCGATGGAAACACGCAACGCTTACCGCGGAGAAAGGAACGAACACGCGGCAGAGCCGATCGAGAGAACTCGATCTCCGTCGTTTCAGCGATATCGTTCCATAATCCGGCACCGTAGGCGGTACACGTACACGTACGATCGAGAGCGCAAGATCCATCGGATCGCGGAACGACGAGGTGCAATGCACCTGTTCGCGCATGCGATCGTTTCGCCCCGTGGTTCTTGATCTTGCCACTTGGAAGACGCGCGCGACCGTTTTTCTTCGTCGACTCTGCGTGCCTTAATTAAATTCGTAAATGCTACGCGACGATTCTGAACCGCTCGTCGCGAAACTCGAACGATTCTGGCCACGAGATCCGCGTGAAAACGCCGCGCTCTGATCCACGTCCAGAAGTCGGCATCGCCGCGCTGCCTTCCGTCGCCGTTCCAGCGGCCGGCATTATTTATTGCGGCGCAGTGGCCACCGACGGGTTAAGATATCGCTCTCAAATTGGACGGCGTATACGGACAGCGATACCGCGCGAAATTTTTCATCCACCTCGCGTGTCCTTTTTCTTCGCTGTCGCAATGTTCTCGTCGTCGGAGACCACGAGGGTAACCGAGAACGAGAAAAGGGGCGAGTGGCGAAGCCGAGATTAATTGCCTATCGGCCGCTTGTCTCGAAAGTCCTCCGCGGTAAGGCCCAGTTTCCTACGAGGCCAGTTTGTTCCTCGCTGACAGGAATATCGCGAACGCGGATCGCTGCACCCTCGAAAGACCTACACCTAATTATAGCGAGGCCGGGAGTCTGGACGGAAGAACGACCGACGGTTTCCGATAAAAGCAGCACTCCTGGTCCTGCGCGCTTAGTCCTGCGAGCTCGGGACGAAGCGACGCTGATGACGCGTCGTCGTTTTTCTTTTTCCTCGCAGAAACGAACCGATGCCCAGTGTTTTTCATTTTTTCTTTTCTTTTCTTTCGAGCGCATTTTGCGTAAAACGTTCGATCGCAAAGTCCACCGAACGATGTCTACTCCGAGCCGCAACTGGCGCGTGTGTTCACGGCAGGTGTAGGACGCGACGATTAGAATTGAAATCGCAAAGAAACGATTGCCTCCGGTTACGGACGAGGTGGGCTTAGTAGAGCGTGTGGGTTTCGTAATAATCGCAATCACGCATCTCGGCGAAAGAACGAAAGAAGGAGCCGGTGTTTCGGTGTCCGAGCAAATTGTGCCGATTTCAGGATCGCGGCTTGCGTGGAAAGAAAGGCAATAAGAAAGAAATGGCCGGTGCGAAGGGGCGACGCGTCGATTCGATAAGTCTCGATTAAAGCGGCGTTCACGGCCCGCGGAACAATCCGCGAGTCGTAAAGCAATTTCCTGCGGCATTCAGCCACGCGCACACACACGAACGATCATTTACGAACCAGCTAATTGTTCCGCCCAGAATTACAGGCCGATTTGCCGCAAACTCGCCAGCGACACGTTAACGGTTTCCGGCGAGCGCTCCGGCCAGAATTTCATCGAGTTAGCCGCGTGAGCCTGAGTCTCCGAAATTGCTGTTTGTTTAATGGACCCATGCCATTATTCAAAGATCCGAGACTAACGAGAGGCGACCTCGTGAGACTTTTACTTCTCTACCGCCGCATGCTTTTTACCTCTCTTCACATGCTTATCTCTTTGTTTCTTTCCCCTCTACGTCGTTGCTGTTCCAGGCTCCCCTTCTTCCCGGACGTTCGTCTTAACGGAGTTGCGGCACGCATACGTCAACGTAACCGGCTTTTCTTCACCGGCCGATCTTAATCTCTCGCTCTCCTACCTCGTGCTCGTGCACACGAGACGCGATCGCGAGACCGGTAGCCGCTTGTCTTCGTTGCTTCCCTATTCATGCGAACAGTAATACTACTTAAACTACCATTATCACCGTTGCATAAAACGCGGTAAAACACCTTTGATATTTCGACGCGTTCGTTGGATCGACGTAGCGATCGTCGACAACGATTTCCATTCGGGATTCGGCCAACGGCGAGAATTTGTTTTCCGTTCTGCAGACGCGCAGATACGACGACCCGGCGTGAAAATCGCACAGCCACGAGAAAGAACACGGAGGATTGACGCGAAACGCGCTCGGTCACGCAAAACGATCCCGGTCCCGAAGAAGCGGCGGAGCCAGCCTGCAGAAAACCATGGAGGCTCGAATGTGTGTCCGCGATCGCAGCGGAGACCAGGCAAGAGCGGTCAGCCAACGGACCGCGTATACACGAAGGCCGTGAGTAATAGTAATAGCTTTTAAATTGTCCCTCGCTTTAATGGCAAATAATATCCGCGCCGTTTCGCCATCCCTTTTTTCCCGTTCGCTCCTCTTCGTCGCGACTTCGCTGTGGCACGGCCAGGCGAGCAACGGAGTTCAGGGACGTCGTCCTCGGTCCTGGATCGCGCTCCTCGTCGTCGTCGCTGCACTCCTCCGGAACGACCAGATAGGCGCGTCCGTTGCCATAAACGCGAGATTGTTCGCGGCGAAGGCACACAGTTTTTGCGAATTTCGCGGCACTGGAACTGCGCCGGACGCGACTTTTATCCGACTCGACGCGGCTGCTTGACAAAAACCCCTTAACGCACCGGTCTTTCGGTGCTCTTTGCGCGTTATAAATAACCGCGAGCGGAAAGAACCAGACCGCTTACGCTGCCTCCGAGCAGTTTGTTTGCCCCGAGGCTTTTCGCGAACGAACCGCGAGCATTCGCCGAGCTTCTGAACGCCCTATCGAGGAACATTAAGCTACCGTATCGAACACGCAAGAATCTTACGAGCCTTTCGCACGGGCTATTAACTCTTTCGACCGATACATCCACTCTCACCGAGCCACGTCCTCCTCGCTGCTCTTTCCACCGTTTTTCGAATTTCATTTCTCTATTGCCGTTCGCGTTGGAACTTGCTCCCTTTCCCGTTAAAAGACACCCGATCGTTCACCACCTAGTAGAAATACGCGTTTGCCGAGCCAGAGAAAACTCGGATAAATTCCGCGCAGTTTTTCCCTGTGATCTACGAATAAGAAACAAACGACGAACAATATAACAAAGGTTGGTGTCGCGGTACGTAGGACTGTAATTCGCAGCAAGAGGTAAGTTCGTCTCATGCGAGGCGAACATTAGGTAGTGTCCCGAGGAGGATGTCGCGGACCAGTCGTTTCTTGCTCGCCAACAGTTCGCCTGCGGCCTCGCGTAAATATTTTCTTGCGCGCATCACCGCGCGGTTATTCCCGTCGAATATGCGGAAAGTTTCAGCCGCGTTTCACGCGACTTTATAGATTGCTCCATTAGCCAGAAAATCCCGCGGATCGAATCGTCGGCGGCCGATCGAGAGGCGAATTCCGTGACGAACCGAGTCCGCGTGGGCAGCGTTCGACCGCTCGTTGTTTAACCTCGGTATTCGTTTGAGAATACGAGGAGCAGCTTGACAGGTGCGGAAACTACTTTGGTGCGAAGGCGTCTTGAAAGCGAGAGGAGAAGAAGAAAGGGCGAAAGAAAAAGGAGTGACTGACGGGACCGATAGTAGGAAGTCGGAACGAGCGGGGAAACGGAAAGAGAGGTTAGGACTCCCGCGGTGAACGATGCTAAAATATGAAGGAGACTCGGCCACGACCGCGTGGTTCGACTGAATGGCCCGGCTGTGACTCGACTCGGCGCTGCGCGGCGCGCCTTCGATCGCGGCGGCGTGACGCGTCGAAAATCGAGCCGCGAACCACGAACGAGCGGTTACGCGCGTGCGTACGTCGCCGCGTTGTCGCGCGATCACACGCACGCTTTCGGTCAAGGGGGAGCGTGTATCGGTGGGCGCATACACGCGCAACCATACGTACAAAGGGTATACTGCGCTAGCGACCGGTTCGCGGCCCCTTAATGACTCGTAATCACGGAACGCTGATGTCTCTGAGTTATGACGCGCCTTCCCCGGCAGGAACGTGCACTCACCGTAAGCCCGCCTCGACCACGAACGCGAAATTCTCTTCGAGGAGCCGGAGGAGGCCGAGAACAAGGAAGAACGCCGCTAGATCCCTTCTTACGTAACACCTACGGGGTTACCGCGGCACGCCCTGTTCTCTGGCTCCGCTCCCGTTCACACCGCCACTGCGGCGGCAGGAGTTACGAGCTTGCTCGAAATCCAGATCCTCTTCGAGACACAGTCGTTGCGCGTCACGATCCTTGCACGATCCTCTTGTCATACGCGCTACGCATCGCCCTGCCGCGAGAAGATCAACCGTTATAGCGTGTATGTTCGAGTGTCTTCCCTCCTCAACTCTTTCGAGAAACTCTGTCGACGAAATTAACGGAATCAACGGTATTCGTCTCTGTCAGAATGGCTTTAACACGCCGGACGAGCGTACCCATTTCTCCCGCGCATTCTTTTCTTGCCTCTTTTTTCATCGCTACCTCTGGCAAGCACACGGGGTGCCACCCTACGCACTCGTTCTTCTTCAGAAAGAACCCGCTAATGATTCTGCCGTTTATGAATACAGATTATTCGAGCGATGTCCGGACAACGATAAAGGATTATCGCGAGAAAGCGCCCTTTTGTACGCTGCGAGGTAAGCATACACTGACTACGCTACAAAACCAGTCCCGTCAGCCACGTCTTCCTTCGCCTAATATTCTCTAGCGTCGTCGTTCTCCTTCCCATCTTCGATGCCGTGCGATCAGACCGCCAGAAGAGCGCCAACATCTCGATAACTTCGAATTTCTCGAAGCCGGAATTTTTTCACGAAGAAGGGCAATTATTAATTCACGGTTAGCAGGAAAATCATCTAGCGATCTTGCAGTAAGAAAAATCGATCGATTTATGGGTGCGGATCGTTCGAACGAGGTCGGGTCAGTGGAGGAAGAATCGAACGACCGGTGTTTTTGCGGTCGAAAACGAGTATACGAACGGTGCAAGAAAATACGTCAAGGCCGCCTCGCATGGTCGCCGCCTTTAGCGTCTTCGGTAAATGTTATCCGTTCCGCTGCACCCTCTAGAACGCGAGAGGATACTTACGGGAACGGTAAAAACCGAGAATTCTCTTTTTTACCGGTGGCCTTAATGATCCCTGCGTTTTCCATTACAGCTGCTCGGTTTGAACGCATTCCTGCCTCGTTTCCAGAGTGAGGTACCGCCCGAACTAGACATTTGGAAACCACAATTCGCATATGAATTTCAAACGAAGCTACTTACTATCGGAAATGTCTTTCACGAGTCCACGACCCACCGTGTATAGATCGATCGAAGATCTCGTCGCAGGAAAAATCCCTCGGTTTTTCTCAACGTGCCGATCCGTTGAATCGAAACCTGCTTCGGCGATGACTGTTTAATTATTCGTCTATAATCGATTTACGGTGATCGTATACGGCTAACGATAAATAAACAACAAGACGCGGTCGACTATGTAACACCGCCAAAATCTACACGGATAGTCGGCTACAAATCGTTTCGCTGTTCTCGTTGATTAATTGCCTGTGATCCACTAGGGTGTCAGCTAGAGATACGTGCGAACCACGAACCAGCCGAGAGATGGGTACACAGACCGTTTGATAGAAAACCTGTTCCCCGTTGGCCGCGACACGATCTGGCCCCGATTCCTTTTGGTCGATTCGCTCCGTGTTCGTGATTCATCGAAAACCAAAATGGATAATATTATTGACGAGCGCGAGATGCTGGCCGTACCACGAAGGAAACGGGTGGCCGATATGTCGCGACGTTAATCACAGGCAAGCTACCCGGATTACTCGAGAAACGATGAAATTCGGAGCCGTGATCGAGAAAATAAAGTTTCAAGGTTTTCAACGATTACGCACGAACTGTCAAAATTAGCGACGTTAAATGTCAACTATCGTTAGCTATCGCGTCCGAGGGAAAACAATTTTTATTCGTTGCTTGAAAGGTCTCGTCCTATCATTTTTTACGTAACCGCGTGTGACTATCGATCAAGTTGATTTTACGCTATGAGATTTACGGAATGAGAGAAGAAGCGAAGGCCGCTGTCGGAAGAACGATATTCGATCGAGTCGGAAGAGGAAGAGAAGAAGGAAGGGTGTAAAGATGGGCGCAGCCTCCTCCACGGTGGCTATGCAGGATCCCTCTTCTCGGCAGGTTTACGACGAGCCAACGCAAACACGACACTTGGCCGCTAACTGGCCACCTAGCTACCGGTGACTAGCCTCTTCCTGCTGCTATCCCGGGCTCTCGGAATCTAACCACATTCACCATGCCACTTATACCCACGCTCCACAACCGTGACCACCGGTACATTGGAACGCGGAGCGAAATCTCCAGCTCGCATTATTTGCGATCGATCGACACCGTTTCACGATCGATAGCTGGAAAATATTCGTTTGTAATCCGTTCGTGATTTCGCAGCCGACGTCCGTTGCAACTTGGAAACGCGGAGGTCCGTTTGTGCACGCGCGCGTGGCTATTCGAGAAACGAAAAAAAAAGAAGAAAGAGGAAAGAATTGAGCCTCTAGATTATGTCGTAACCGTCTCTAAATAATATCCGCGACAGGTACCATATTTATCGAAATACCGCCGCTTGTCATCCGAAGCAGTCAGTACAATAGCGGAGTAAAGAGTAAATGATGTATTCTTCGTAAGGAATCGTAGTCGAGCAGTACATTGCGCGGGTCAGTGTCCGATATCTCATTCTCCTCGCTACACTGCACGTATACGATCTGCTATATGCGGTTTACCTCTCTCTTTGCTCTCCTTTCCCCGGAACAACCATAGCCGACTCTGTGCAATGCGAATAACAAAGAACGAAAGAAAGAAGAAGAGAAAGGATGGGAAGATTTGCAGACGCGATCGACTGTACCGCTCCGAAGGCAGAAGTGGCACCGTACGCGAATTCAGACGTTGCATTTCGATCGGTCATAGAAAAATTACTATTCGGCTTGCCGTTTTTCACGTGGCACGTATGCCGTTCTTCGAATTTGCCTTCGAATGTTGTCCTACCTACGAATGAAACGTACGCGAGAGCGTGCAGAGGCAAACGTCGTCCATCTTACCTGGAACAGAAAGAAAAACGCTGGTTAGATCGGATATCGCGTGGTTTCACCGCACGAACGTTTCAATTACGGCATGCGATAAATATCGCACGAAACGAGGCACGGCTCGCGTGAATTTCCTTGGAAAACGCGTAAATTCGCGGAAAACGTGGTCGTCGCGTCGCGTCGCGTCGCGTCGCCCCGTGATCGCGCCCAAGTGGTTAGCATCGCGCCATCTTCGCCCATCCTACATACCTACTTATGTATGTGCTTACGTATATGTGTATCGAGCAGGAACGCAGGACGCGAAACGCTTTAGATAATTCGCGGTAGTTGGTTTTACATCGAGCAAAAAGTAGACCTGAGAACTTCTGACCCGATCGTAATTATCGATAATAACAGTACCTGTTCCTTTTTTTAATTAGTATCGATTCAGGCTGTATACGATAAAACGAGTGCATGATATTCGTAACACAAAGATAATCGATCGCGGTAAATCAAGAGCAGCAATAATTAATTACAGCTGCGTCATAATTATTGCTTTCGCGAGTAATACTTTTCTTGTTGCTCGTAAACGTTACCCTCGCTGCGCGCTTTACATATTTCATCGTTATTAATAGGCCAGAGACATATACGTTGTCAGGAAACGAACGACGACAGGGATCCGTACGATGCTGGGAAAAGACACTCGTTTCTTGTTAGGATTGCTCGCAAGTTTGCTTTCGTTCAGAGCATCGATCGAAACGCGGTTTCTTTCCACAATTTTCCGCGCGGCTTGTGCCATGGCATCGCAGGCTGAATCAACGCCTTTTCGCCGCGTAATTTCACACGGCTGACCGCTGATACAGAGCGAAATACAGAAAGTCGTTTTACAGCGCGAACGCGCCCGTCAAATTTTCAACGGAAGAATGCTCGCCAATCGCTGATTAAAAACGCGCCGCCGATTTTCTCTTATCGTTGGAAGCTCGTTGCGACGCGCTTTCGTTCGGGAATTTAGTAAAAGAAAAGTGCACAAAAGAAGATGCGAAACCAGTGGCAATACGATTGAAGTTGAAACGAAAGAAAAAAAGGCGGCGGCGGCGTTGCTGCCGTTATCCGGTGTTCGATAACCTGCCTAAACGATTCCCGAGTTAGCGTCTTGTTAAACCGTAAAGGAGATAGCGTGATTCTCCGCGTGTGGTCCTACGGCTTAGCTCTCTGTGCGTCGGGCCTCGGACACCAAGCAGAAGAAAAGCTCGAAGAATAAGACACTGACGGAGGAGGAATACGACGGATGAAACGGAGTAACGAGAAGGAAGAAGAGGAGACAAAGAGAAAGAGGAGGCTCGGAGAGACACATGAATACCGGCATCTGACCCGGGACAAGCGCTGCAAGGAAGAGAGCATCTCCTCGTCCCTGCTGTCTCCTCTTTGTGCGTTATTACACATTTAACTAATTTTCCTTGTCTCGTAAAATATGAAAAGACATCGTGGTGGTCATCCGTTCAAATAAAGCGCACCTCTCCTAATGGCACCTACGTATACAGCTTGATTCGAGAATGCATTGATAATCTTCTGCGACCGACGGACAATCGTGCATCCACGACTCGTCGCTCAAATCTGACGTCGCGTTGTTTCGCGCAGCTTTAGCCGCCAACTTCATCGATTTTCCGTTTTATCTGTTTATTTGCTAACAAATTCGCATGGTTTCGTTCTACGTTTTTCTTTTTCCAAGAAATCGAACGAACGAGAAAATGAGCATGAAAGGGACGACGAGATTAACCGTGCCGGTAGAATGTATGTATCAGCCGAGACTATCTCGCGATAATCTCATTGTCGTCTTCGACCGCTACAACGTCATTAAGGATAGTGGTGGAAAGCAAATATGAGACCGCGTCTCATGTTTCACACAACCTTGCTCGACGACAGTGTTCCTTTACGCGCATCGTCTCTCTTCTACTCTCGGGCATTTAACACCGCCGACTTCTCGCCAAATTTAACGATCTCGCACCTAGAGAGTCCGATAAATTTTATTTGCCATGAAACGAAGCAAAAACTGGACGGCCTCTCGCGTTTGATCTTTACTGTGTTCCCTCGACCATCTTCCGAATAATTCGATTCCCATCGACACCTCGATGATTAATTCGACTTTTACGACGCTCCTGACAGATATTTTATGTATGTTCCTTCTCGATATCGATTCCAGGATGTTAAATAGAAATCGAAAGGGGACGGACTCGCGAAATGTGAGCAGAATGGAGAAGCTGATTTGCATACGATGACACGGAGGCAAGTTCTCACTTTCATCAGTCGTTTAAATATCCGAAATTTATCACGATAACAAGAGAAAAGCGACAACGAAAGACGAATCCCGTTCGAGTTTGCGGTCAAAAAATTAGGGAAACATTCGCGTTCGCGGCTGCTCGCTGACCTTCGCGATCCTCTTTAGCGATTCACGCCGTAGCCATAGCCAACCGTCACAGGAACAACGGCTGTTTACGGTTGAAGCGAAGAACGCGAGAACGTCGTGTCGTACCACGATTACGGAAATGCTTCGTATTTTATACGTTTGCATTGGCACGCGCCTAGGAATCCAGAATTCGCGTTCTAGAGAACCAATTACTCGTAACGGTTTGCGCTCTCGGCGCACCGTGAATCAACCGATATGCTTTCCCTCTTCGGTTCATCCGCAACATCTGCCCTTCCGAGTTTATCGCCTTTGTCTTTTTAACTCGCGCGCCGCTTCCTCTTGCTCCGCTCTGTGATTCGCTTTCGAAATCTCGGTCGCAAGGGATCGACGCGTTAAGGACGCGTAACGATGATTACTTCGAGGAATCATTTTTTTCGCGACAATCTACACACAGCCACGAGCTGATGGTAAAACGTATGTTGGTGTTTCTGTGCGCACGGAGGAAGAAACAGGAGCGGCGTCGTTCGAAATCGTAATTTTAACGATTTCAACGCGCTCTCTTACAGTACCTAGTTTACGCGTGGCCGACCAAATTACGGGGTTCCGGTGCTCGCAAGAAAGTCATTCTTTCTGGTACCGAAAACCGACCGGGTAAGAGGCGAGGTCGTTCGAAAAAAATCTACAAAATAATCGACGGCGCAACGATCGTTCGGTGAAATTGTCGCGCGAACACACGCGAAACGAAAAGATTCTAATTTCGCGTCGAGATCGAGACCCGACTCGACTGGTTCACCGGTCACGGACGGAAACGTTGGCAGACCGTGCGCTCCGCAGCGGGCTTTTTATTTGGCCGAGAGGTACCGTGCTGTTCTTGTTGCGTGCGACCGCTCGGCCACTTTGGGGCATTATAAGTTTTCCGCGGTGTAGCCCCGCTTGGTAATTTGAAAGGAATAATTGTAGCCCGCAAAAAATACGGCCGTTCGACCAACGAAACGGAGAGAGAGAAACGAGAAATGGGACGAGGTAACCGATGAAGCAACCAACGTACCGATGCCGTTTGCCAGCGTGTCATTGTCGATTGCCCTGGGCTAGATTGAGAATTCAACAGAAATATATCCCCTTCCGCCGCTTTCTATTCTGCGCATCTTCTATGGCGCATCTCTCGTTGGTATCCCGATTTCTCGATACGAACAACGTGTTTCTACGACGTTATCGACGTAATTGCACGTACCGCTTTTCCACGCGGAGAACCGAGAAGCGGACACACAGGCTCGGAGGAAACGTTCCACGGTAGCGAAACAGCCTGTCCATTTCAATGAAATACGTCTATGCATCGAACGGCAAAGGAAATAAAATCGTTTGTACGGTTGAAAGTCGCGGCGAGCGACGACAGCTCCTCGATCATCGCGAATGCGAGCAAGTTTCCTGCATATGCTTGTCAAGATTCCTTTAGATATTTATCGGCTTTAATGTGGACAAGGAACCTTCCGTTGTTGTCGCTTTCGCGAGCAGCTCGCGAATCCGGCTGTACGAAAGCCGACTAAAGTACGAGCACGAACAAGAAGCGCATCCTTGACTCGATAGTCGGTAGCTCCGGTGTGCGATCTAGCAGTGAAATATTCCGCTTGAAATATCGGCAAGTGACGCTGGGAATCGGGTCACGCGGCGCCTTTCCTCTAATCTACCGCGGCTGTTTTCCCCGATCGGCAACCGTGCGAAACGGCGACTATCGAAAATTTCCCGACGCCCCACACTCGCGCGAAAGCTTCTCGTCCATGACGAGAGCGAGCGATCTTACACGAAATGATTCAGAGTGATAGGTGGCATAGCGTGTATCGAGCGCATCCGGTTCGCCTTTTGGCTCCTCCGGCGAAGAAGAGTTCGAGTTTCTGGCCGGGAGAAACGTATAGAGTGAAACGGCGAGGAAGACGTGCCGTGCCGGCTGGCCGCGAAATACAACTTTAAAAGGACGGTAGACAAATGAGCGGAGCGTTCTACATAGATCCCTTCGAGAAGATTGGATCGAGTTTCTCGAGTCGTGAGAGAAAAGAGTAGCAACTAGAGAAGGCGGGCAAAGAGACTTGCGGCGAAAAGGAGAGAAGAGAAGAGAAGCGCGTCGTGCCACCCTCTGGTCGGCCGAAGCAGCCGCATCGCACCGCGAAACCAAACGGAACGAAACGAAACGAGAGGCAAGGGATAGAGAACGAGGGAGGGGAAACAAAAAGGACGATCTTTCTCCTCGCGAAAGCTCTGGAATATCTGCACCGGCCTATTATGCGAGAGTGATAAATCGACGGGCAAGGCCGTCGAGAATCTCGATAAGGCATATTTTCACTCTCTTTGTCAGTTTCTCTCGCGAATCGCTCGACGCCTTTCGTCTTCCTCAAACTCATCCCGAAGATCGAGGTCGTTCAAACTATCGACCATCGTCCATCCACCTTAGATTTCTTCTTGCCAAGACCTCGTTGACCGACCGGCGATTCTTAACGCTCTGCTCGCTTCTGCTGATGTTTTCACCGTGAAGGACGCTCGATGATCCCGGATATCGGCGGACGATCGTTGACATGCGCATTCCGATCGAAACTAGGGCGTTTGTCTTCACAAAGAACGCGCAACGCGTCGACTATACTTTTCGCCTTCGTATCCTTTTTCTACGAAACATCTCACGAAGAAATCCAAGTACCACGAAGATTCCTCACGGGCGATAGAAAGTCATTCGGACATCCTCGGCTTCGACGTATCGTGAGGATCTCGCGTACGAATTGCAAAAGCGGATGAACGATCGTCATAACGGAGTCCGCGAGAGGAGTCGTGGAAACGGGAAAGGTGACGAGATAAGAACTCGCGAATGGTCCCGGAATCTGCGCGATCGTGGGTCACGGTACGCGAGTAACTCGTGTAACTCGAAACGACGAACCCGGAGCTGGCCGTTAGTACGAGAGTCTCCTCTCTCGCTTCTCGCGTCTCTATGTTCTTCTCTCCGTCCCCTGTTTGCCACCAAATGTGCCGTTACGCCGTACGAAGAGCAAACGGGCAGAAGCAACAACCGAGGCAGCCGGCGAATGTAACAACGAGCCGCGTCGCCCATGCTAAACGTATTGCCGGGCTGGGTCGATTACTTAGGATTACCTTGCGCCTACGTGCAAAGGATACATCCTCTTCCCTTTCTCCTTCCGTCTCTGTTTTTTCCTCCTGCGGCTGTGACTACGCCAGCACCCTGACGACGATGACTACGACGACGACACCACGAATGGGGAAATGTTCCACGCGAAAACCAGAGAAACTGCATAGATGGTAAGAGAACGAAAACGAATGGAATGAGGAAGGAGAAACGAGAGCCCCGCGTTCCATCGTGGAATAAAAGAGAGTTGAGAAGCGTGCGAGAGGAAGACAAAGCTCAAATAGGGAACAAAGAAAGGAAAGCGACAGACTTACAAACAAATACACGAAGGGATACACGAGAGCAAGAATCTCCCTCCGTTCGAGTATATGCTGCGCAACCTTTGCGACGCTCGAGTTCCCGGGTGAATGCAAATGAGACAACCGGCGTACCGGTTAACCACCACTGCCACCGGAGAAGACGTTCGACCGTATCTATCCTTCGCTTCGGTCCCGACGACCGATCGATGACGTTTCGACGGAAGAATCTGTCACCTCCTTGCAGCACGCACAAACGTTCGCTGGTATTTGGTAAGACGAACGGTGTTTGCAAAAACAGATATAGATTAGAATTTCCTATCTTCAGGTTTCATTCGTTTCTTCTCGTCTTGAGAAGACTCCAGCTTTGCCGACGTGGTTTTTCTACGATACGTTGGATCGCAACACAACGTCTCGATATCGAGGAACGATAACGATTTTGAAACTTTGGCGCGACGAAAGACCGTGAGAATACCTGGATCCTGTACGTGAACGGTACCAACAGAGGAAAGGTCTTATACGATTCGCATAGATACAATTCACGCGGTCAAGATCGAGGAAGCAGCGTCGAAGTAGCTCGCGTATCCCTGCTGCGATGCGACGCAGCGAGCAGAAAGCTCCTCGTGGTTGCACCACCGACCACCATCGTCCCCAGGAACTTTATGGCTCATGAATGAAACATGGGCTTAGCCGTATATTCGCGAGACTACGTGTTGCAACGGTGGCTTAATGTATGCTGCGATCGCGAAAAATGGCGAACCGATAAATGGAATTAAGGCGGGGAACCGCGTCGTGGTTTTAGCGAGCTGCTTGGTATCATAACGCGAGGACGAGAAAGACTCCGAGAAATGCGCAGGATCGGGTAAAGTAAACACGACGCCAGTTACGTTCACTTGCGAATAACGATCGACGAGTAGTTCGTTTCTCTTATAAAATACTCAGAAAAGTTCGCACCGGGAGGAAATCACCGCGATAAACGAAATCGGGTTTCATCTGGAATTCGACTAAAAATATCGAAAAATTGGGTAGAGGGTTAAATACGTCGGAGACGCGCGGTCAAGACCTTTGGTCTACCCCGGTAGCGACTATCCTCCAGTGTCGTAAAGAGTACGGTCGGAACTCTCTCGCCTCGGCCCATTTAACCGCTTAATGGTGGGTCAAGCGGCAATAACGCCGCCAAATAATCATAAAAATGAGGTTGGTAGCTACGCCGAACCCCCTGCCGCGTTCATAGCGCCGCGTTAACGTCCTCCACGGCGACGACGTATCTTATGCGGTCCTTTCACAGCGGCTCGCTACGATACAGCCGCCTCGCTCGACAGTTCCTCTATATATATCACGTGCAATAAATCAACCTCGGATGTCCCGCACGCTTCTGTCAATTTTCAACCATTTTAAAAACCATTGCTGAACTACGTAACTTTAGACGTGGTAACTAATCGGGAATGCGCAGCTATCTTAATTCCATAGTTTATGGCCATGTTCTTAGGTATATATCGATCCTGACACTATGATTTCCATTTTATATAATCATTTATATTCTGTCATTAATCCAAAGTGCAAAGTGAATCCAAGAAACTTGTACATTAATGGAAATTCATCTGGCATAAATCTGAAATAAATAAATATAAACAGATGTGATATAATAATATAATATTTTCATTTCTCTATCTTCAAATTTTAAGGACAATGCGAACTATTTTCACAACTATCGTTCGCTAAACGTCGTCTATGTTTGCCACCAACGAAGTCGGAGACAAGGAGGGTGAGGAACAAAAGGAACGGTTCACCCGGGTTCAGAAACGCAAGCGTGGCCGAGATTGTGGCACGCGGTGGGCCAGGAAAATCACGCTCGACCCTCGGCCCTGACCCTTGCGCCCAAGCAGTAGCGGAGAAGCCACGTTAAAGACAAGATCACGCTGCCTACAGCGGTCTTCGCTGCCAGGACGACTAGCCTTCGAAGATCTCCATCCCCAATAAAGATTTCCTCTTTCGTCGTTGTGGTGACCGTGGTGGCACAGGAATCGGCACGAATTCCTCGACGAGAAAGGGCAATCGCGTTCGTTCTCGATCGATGTCTTGTCTCGACGTCGTACGCGTCCGTGCGCGCAACGTATAATAACCGAGGCACAGCGGTAACCAGAAGTATCGAGTATAAGGAAGGGGAAAGAAGAAGAAGAGCGACAGAGAGAGAGCGACAGAGAGAGAGAGAGAGAGGGAGAGAGAGAGAGAGAGGTAGAGGAATCCCCGAGGGCTTTACCGCTGCGCAGTGCACTCCGACGATTGGCCCGATTTAATAAGCATATCACGAAACTCTATGATTACGAAAGATCGCGAAAGCGTCCGGCGCCGTACACGGATGATCTTTATTTCCAATTGGATCCACGCTGGATCGGAAGGGCTCTCTTAATTGACGGAATGCCGAAAGGGGAAGAGGTGGGTGGGTGGGATCGGGGAGGGACCGGCCCGCATGGGAATTATTTTTAATAAGGATGCTCGTTCTCCGCGCCCTCTTTCGTCCCGACCATGCTTTATCTTTCACGCGGACGAAAATCGAGATGCTCCCCCGTCAGTACAGTGCGCGAGCGTGATTATTTTTTACAAAGATCGCCATGGTAAAATACACGGATCGACTGCGCAGATTTAGGAAGGCTATAAGCGGCCGTTTGGCCGAGACCATTCGGAAACTGTCGGTTCGCAGAAACGGAGAAATCCAGAAACGAGTTACTTTCGACCGTCGTGTTGCAACGTGTTCGTCATTCTTCCGTTGCAGAAGAACAAGACGCACTGTTCTCAAAGGGGTAGCTCTATAATCATAATTTGGCCATAATTACATTTATGACCCACTTTACCCTCGTAAATTGTCCACGAAGATCGAGGCCCTTCGTCGTCGTTATTACGCGCCTCGGATACCATGGCCGATTCTCTCAAACCGCTTTTTTTCCTTCTCTTTCCTTCTTTCTTTCCCTCGCCTCTTTCTTTCTCGCTATCTTCTTCGCTTTCTCGCATAGTCGTATTCGTCATCGTCGTCATCGACAACGACGTCTGCACCCTGTTTTCGGCCGTTCAAAGTTATTAAGACCGTGATTGGAAGCAGCGAACGGCTCGGTTCGGTGGGCGATCCAAGTTCGGCCACCTCTCGAGTAATCGAGAACCGGCGATAATCCGAATGCACGGAACGATCTCCGTCCAAAGAAGAGCGATATCCTCCCAAAAATTGAAGAGTTAGAAACTCGCTCACGGTGGTGGCATGGCATCACCCTCCCCCCTTCCCCTCTGCCTCTCGAAACTTGGGCTGCCATTTAACGCGTATACGTATACGTACACGAGTGCCATCGATCGCGAGAAAAAGAAAGCCTCACGTTTCGTGTCGCTTCTCGAAATTTCTCGATCAAGACCGAGTTAGGAATTCGAAGGATCGTGGGTTGAGCGGTCCAAGCAGATTGGCTGAAATGAAGCGGTACACCGACATCCGGTGGATCAAGGGAACGGAAATCGGCGTTGTCGAAGCGAGAGTGATCAAAATATTGTGCGAAAGAGCAACAGGGAAGAACGAGAGAGGCGAAACGAAGTATCGGATCGGTCTCGATCTGCGAGAAGGAGAATTCGTCGATCTTGCCGGAAACGGTGGGGGCTCGTTTTCGTGGAGGGCAAAAGCGGAGGTAGGAGTGGACGCATTCCTGCCGCGATGAGACGCGGTGCCATTGGCTCCTGGGACGCGGAGCGTCACACCGGTTGGCCGCCTTAATAATATGGTACGGCAGCCCAGCCAGCACCGACGACTACCACTGCCTACCTACCTACCTACCTACCTCCTGCGTTCCTCGACTTACCTACAGGAGGTTGTTGCCGCATGGTTGTTGTACTCATACCTATCGGCTACCCGCTCGTTACCTTACCCCCACGAATGCCGTCGTTCAACTCATGATTCCCGCAGCTTTGCTTTTCCTCGTTGACGGCAATCGTTCGCCTCCTCCAAAATACTCTCTCTCTTTCTCTCTCTTTCCTTCTCTCTCTCTCTCTCTCTCTCGTTTTCTCTCGCTCTCACTCTCTATCTATTTTATGCGTCCAACGTCAACTTTACTACTTGCACAAATTTCTGTTCACCCCAACGATACGATAGCATGTACTTCTATGAATCGTCCAACGACGCGCGAATGATTTATCGCGCGGGTCGATGAACTTTCGACTTTCGGTAAAAAGCGCGTGCAAAATGTTAGTCGTATCTCGCCTTTAGAAACTCGACGAGCGAAAGACGAATTCGCCCAAATTTTATAGTCCGACTTATGATTAGTCGATACACAGCCTATCATTACGCGTATTACCATCTCTAGCGCGTTTGATCGAAGGCTTCCGACACTCGAACACGAAGCAATAAGCGCGCATACATCGCCGAGCACACGTTCGGTCTGATCGAAGGCATACATAATACGGGAGCGCCGTCCGATAATTTTATACTCCGCTCCAAACTTCTCATGCACCGATTACGTCCTCTCTTCTCTCGAGGGAGGATGCAATTCCGACATCTTTCGACGTCAGATTTTTTATTTGCTGATCAACGATTGTCTGTTCGTCGCTAACCATTAACGAGAAAAACGATTCCGCGATCGCGCACGCTTTCATAGAGAGCACAGATTAATCGGAAGAAACGCGCGTCACCCGGCTACGAAAGCGTTCGCCTTCTCTTTTTCTCACCCGTAATCGACGCCTCTCTCTTAGGCCGAGAGGCTTTTTACGCGTACCATTAGCGGGTCGAACAAACTAAAAAACGTTGGATCATTATCGCTGCCCTTTCCCGATTCGTTCCTCGCGCTTCGAATCATTCGATTTCATGGCATGCATGAAAAAAATATTCGCGTAACCGCAACCTGCTTACCTCCGTTGCGGCTTGTTTCTTCGTTCAGTGGTGCATGATACAATGTACTGCGGATTATTATTCGTACGTCTTTTGCGTCGAATATTAACTCTGACTCGAATATGCTCGATTCCTCGCAACCGGTTAATCACATTACGATACGAATCTGTACAGTCTAGAGCATCGACCAACCAAAGAGCATCGTTTTCCATGGGACGCCAGTCGCTCGTAATTTCGACAACGCGGCAAACGGCGAATCGTCGCTATTAAACCGTCCATTGCGAAAGTGTGTAACCTGCCTGGTATCATATGGGTCGTACCATTAAGTAGTAATAGTAGACAAGTTATCAGCACGCTGTTACAACAATCCGATCTTTGCGTAACGAGTAGTGTCAATTTGTGGAGTCAATCAAGTTGACTTCGCAGGGGTCTGCTCGAGCTGTCAATACCGCGCCACGGAGATGCTGTTCGCGCATACAATCACGCTCTCCGATAATATCTATCGCTGCGCAAACTACCGGAACTACTGATGGAACAACGCCGTGACAAGGACGATCGCGATGGTTTCGAGATGTATTATCCACGCGTGCAGATACATCTTGCGCGTTCTGATTGCGTTAGCCTTGTTTCGCGTGTCAGCATTTATTCATTACCATGTTGATGTAAAGTTGAGAAAATGGCATGCAGCCGGATCGTTGGCAAAAGGTGCAAAGATGCAAGGGGATCGATCGTGTCGATTAAAATAGACCACCTCGGGGAATAACAAAGTCGTTGATAAAACACAAATGCCGCGAAATCCACACCAGATGATAGCAATCGGAGGAGAACCGGCTCCCGATTATACCGTCGAATCTCGTTCGAACGAGCAACAGGTACTATGATTACCATGCGGCATCGCAGTCCGATCGATCGTTGGCTTTCCAATTAGCTCGACGTAACTGCGGAACTATCATCATCGCTCATTCGCGCAAACGAAAGAGAAAGGTGTGGTTGGATCGAACGAAAACGGCGTTGTCGATGCGACGTAGTGACACGAAACGACTCGAAAACGCATGTATCCGCGCTCGATTGCCTATTATTAACGCGCTATGTAAGCGGCCACGATCGTGAACAGGTCAGATCCCCTTTCGCGTGTACAGGGAGTTATCATCCGAAGCATCATCGTCGGCTCGCGCATAGTACGCTACCAGAGGGGCTCGCGGGAGTGATTTTTGCGTGGGCAACGGCCGTTCCAATAAAATTCGAACGCCAGACAATTTTCGATTACGCGTGATCTCATTAACTTGCCCCGTAGACGTCGGCCTCTCCCACCTCCGTTTCTCCTCCTCTCTTTCGTCTTCTTATTCTCCTACTTCGCCTCACCCCGCCCATCTCTTTGCCCATCCGTTCCGTTCCGTTTTTTCCCTTGGCCGCACCTCCACGGATTTCAGCTTCACTGACGCGGCCCGCACGCTCGAGGTCGCGGGCCGATCATTATTTTAAATTCGCTCCAAATATTGTTACAAAAAGCGTATTGCATCTTGCGGTGATCGAAACGAGCGGAAAAAATCTGCCGCGTCCTCAGGCCCGACAGCCACCACGTATAGCGAGGCAAGTGGAAAGTAAGAAAAGATGGGCAAGTCGGAGTACGCTAGTAAAATGGCGGTGTACGCGAGAGATCGTAGCGTGGCTGCGGTGAGCCAGTTCCGGACTTCGGTCGGATCGTCGGTGGATATCGACGGCGAGATAAAGACGAAGGAAGAGGATAAAAGAGGAGGAGAGAGGAGAGGCCGCGGGTACGATGTAAATGCGAAAAAGGATCGACAAGCGCGTCGAGTTGGAAGAGAAGCAAGAAAACGAGGAAAGCTGATGGTGGTGGTGGTGCCGGTGGTGGTGGCGGTGATGGTGGTGGTGGTGGTGGTTGTGGTGGCGGTGGTGGTGGCGATGGTAGCGGTGATGGTGGCGTCGAGTCTCGGTAGAAGCGGGAGGTGGCTTAAAAATGAAGTAATATGGTAAAAATATGGCGGGCAATTTTCAAGAGAGACGGAGCTAAGCCTGTTACCCGGCGGTCGGCAAGACGCTGACGTAGCCGCACCCTGCAACATAGAGGGAGGGGGGGGGGGTGCGTTTGAGTGCGGCCACGTAATGTCGGTAGGCCAAGAACTTGGTAGATACGCCTCACTCGATCCGGCAGCGTAAAGATGGTCGTCCAAGATAGCGTAAAGTTAATAACGAACGGTTGGATAGACGCGGACGCGCCGCTCGAAGGACGGGAGAGATCTCGCGGCAGGACGATCAAAACCGCGGACGTTTTTTTCTTTTACGTCCGTCAGAGCCGACCGCGTAAATAAGAAATCTTGCGAGCGTGTAGAATCACGATCCGCCGGTGGATGCCACCGCGGGACGTGTTCGAGATCTCAGCGACGTAATGGCATCCCGATCTTGGCTTGTGCGCCTATCGAAGCCAACAATAATTCCGACTTCCTGCAATTTGAATAGATGGCCGCGCGCCCCGTCGAAAACGTTCGTTCCGCGTTACGATGCGCCCCGATAAAAATCTACAACTCACTTTACGCAGCGAACGAAAGCGAATAAAGAAGCAGCGTGCTTGATTAATTAACACCGCTGGTTTTTCGAGTAACAGGCGAAAATAACATGATATACGAGAACTGGCGTGTTTTAACTCGATTTCACGAGGCTACCGAGAAAGATTCTACGAGCTCTCCTTTTCCTCTCGATCCTCGCTTCGTTAATTATTCCCAAGACAGTTCTCGTGCAGGTAGAAAGACATAAATCGCGCGTTTACAGGCGGCCAATTAGGATCGCGTTTCTCAAAGTTCCGCGATACCCGTTCGGCCTGAACTCGACCTCGATTTGTCTTCTATTTGTCGGATTCGAAGGTCATCCATAGCTGGTACACCGCGAGGGCCTTGTGTACGCATCGATCGAATCGCAGAACAAGCTGGCGGGCAGCACCGTTCTCTGCGATCCGATCAGCGCACCCCCGTCGGGAAGATTCCCCGCGGAATCGCTGAAGCGTTGCGACTGCGTTGCCGAGAGTGAGCCAGATCGACTCGCTCCTCCCTGCTGTATGGCTATTCGAATAGAACGCGTACCTACTTAGCGTCGACGATGTAAATACGTAAGCGGGATTGCTTGTTGCTCGGTTTAAACGCCAACTACAACCTCCCGTCGTGGATGGCTAACGAGGCACCGGTACATCGTGTACGCATTGTACTTGTCTCCCGAGCGGAACGAATAATAGAACCTTCCGACGATTCGAACTACCATCCCGCCCCAAACAATCGAGAGCGCCCGCTGAAAACTGAAACACCTCGCCGTACTCTTTCGCTAAAAAAGGATCGAGGTATTTACCCTTTCATCGTGCAACGCAGCGTACGCGATGCGTTTTTAGCCCTTGACCCGAGAACGATTTTACACTGGCCGTACAAAGGAACACGGATCTAACGACTTTGCTGGCGCAAATGACCGATGCTGGTACATCGGCAAAATGCACCGGCAGAGTTGTCGCAGGAGCCGTGTGTCTCGCATACCGATGCAGCCATTGTGCTCGCGTCCTCGACTGACCGTGCTGATGACTGCGCGCATAGTTTCGTGTACACGTGCGCTTGCATCATCGCGCCTCACTGTCACCATCGACTTTCATCGGAGCAACGCGACGACGACGCTCCGCTCGTCCGTGGCACACGTGCCTCGCGTGCCTTTCAGACGCGTACCTTCTTTCATCGTATCGATATATAGATACGATTGCTGGCTTTTGACCGAGATGCGAATCGATGTAACCGCCGGAAGTTGAATCGAGGTCGTCATATTGTTCGATGTCCGCGCGATGCTCACTTTTCACCCGTGACCGAGTATTATCGAGATCATGAGGCAGGCTAATTCGACGAGAGACGTACACCGGCAACGGATTAATAAAGCTAGACGCGAGAAAAGGAACTCGACGAACGTTTCTATTTTATGTAATACCGGTCCGATCGATCAACGACGCCCAAGATTGATCGAGAAAGGCTGCGTGCAGGTGTTAAGACATACGCTCACCAGACGCGTGAAAGGATTGGTCTACATTCCTGCACGGCGATTGTGTACCGCGACGCTGTAACAGCGGGAACACTTGTCTACCGCGGATTCTACCGAGATCGGTTCGTCGAATACTTGGAACGCGTGTCACGGTTCGAGAATCTTTTCAACGAGTCGTTCGTACACGAACACGGATACCTTTCGACTGCCGTTACAACGAATAACTGCTCGCAGTTCGGCATACCCCTAATCGTGAGGCGAACATTCTCCAAACAAATGGCCAAGTCGCGTAATTTACGACGCGAGGATCATCGCGAGAGGAATCTCGTCTCCTGACTACAACCCTCGTAATAAACGTAATTAATCGATTCGGCATCCTCCCGTGGACGTCCGAACATTCGATCGAACGGAGGATAAATGGACGGAACACTTCGATTTTTCAAGACACACATCACCCTCTTTCGTAACAAACGATGTTTATCGTGTCGTTGATCGTTCACTGAGAATGAAATTTTAACGATCGACGTTTTCCTTCCGTTCGTTATTACGCATCTTGAAGGTAATTCTTAGAGGGCCGTACATGAGTAGATGGCGATACGGGCGTCCGGCAGTCGTCGATTTTTATCGTTGGATCGCTCGTCAGCAGCATGGCGTGGATTCGTGACGTCCGAGCAATGTTCAAGCGCCGAATTGGCAATAAAATCGAAGAAACGTTGGCTCGCGAGTGGCCGACTCGTTGCCGTTTGTCGGCCACTGTAGACGCAATAAGAGAATTTAAAAACAGCACGATGACCTCGAACATCGACACAAAAATGGTCTCGCGAGAAGGGCTCGGTGTTGTGTCTGATTACCGCTTTACAACCGCAAAGACCCTCTCTCGACCGTTCTCCTTTCCATTCGCTCGATGGATTTGGTGGCCGACCGCCGCGGACCAACCTTCCCCCGTACGATACCGTACGTGGAAAAATGCAGAAGCGGACGGGCCTGCACGACGCGAGCGCGACGTGGCGTGGAGTGGTGTGGCGTGGAGCGCCGTGGTGCGGCGTGGCATAGCGTAGCGTAGCCCGTCGAGCGAGAAAACAGAATCACGTCTGCTCGGTTCCGAGGTCAGAGGAAGAATCATCGTTGACTGCAAAATAAAGCGAGGGCTAGAAGCAAGGAGGCCGGCGCTCGGTACGCGCGCTGAGATTCAATTACGATCGATCCACTGGCTCTTCGCTCTGGACAAATACCGTCCGTGCGAGATAAGGCGGCTCGTTTCGTTCGCTTCCTGGAGCCGAGAGCTATTAGCCTCCGGATACGTTTGATTCATCGAACCGCTTTGCGACGAGACAACGCGGCCACTGCAGATTCGAAAAGGGATTCCCATGGAGCGTTCGCGGGAACGCGTGAAAAGGCATTTTACGGCGTTCACGAAACGTCGCGTAGAGCGAGGCAGACTGCGCGCACGATTGGGAAATCGTTCGAAACGTTGTTTATGCGGAGTCACGTTCTATCTTTGGACACGGAGGCACGAAAATACGGTGACGTCACGGTAACAGAATGAAATTTAGATTGGTCCGTCAGAGCCTATTAACGCTGCGTGAATAGATTCAATAAAGAGAGCGGATAAGATCGAGCACGAAATAATGAATGGAAAAGCTGGTCGGAGTCACGCTCTAAGGCCCAAGAACGAAAATCGTCATCGGCACCAAAATCACGATCGCGTGGGGATCAATCACCCACATCGATATCGGGAATGACACCCAGAAACGAGTCTATTAGGCGGTCGATAACCACCGAGGCCGCGTTCTCCGAGACGCAGCCTCTATCATCGGACCCCATCGACATTCTTTATCGACGCGATAGTAATTTATTACCTTGTATCTCGTTCCGGTGCTCGATCGGTGGACGAATGGCCCGAAAGAGTATGCCAGGATCGAGCAGCAGTTACACACCTCCGGAGATCAAAACGTTCCTCTCGATCGGTTGACATTTTTACAAGGAACGCCCTTTTCTCCGTTCCATCTCCTTCCCGAGAAATACCACGACGACCGCTCTCTTCCTTATCTGTGTACATTGGGCCGAGACGAACGTACTATGTATATTAAGTATTCGGCGATACGCGATAACGATTATATTTTTAAAGCGAAAAACCGACGACATCATCGGACACGATCGTTATTAACGTAACCGAAGAAGTTGCATTAATGATACGTAATATAGAAATACAAAAAGGTACGTTTCATCTCGATAATCATCGGCGCACGATGGAACGGCCGGAGGTCGTCACCGACAGAGGCGGGGAAGGCGAGTTAAGCCGAGCGCACCTCATCTTCGTAAATCGAGCCTTCGACGTCCCTCTTCCAGCCCCATTTCAATATCCCCGGCTTCGTAAAGGCAATCGCTGATTCACGGTGTAACGATCCAGGTGTATGAGATTTGCACCTTGCCAGGCCTCACGCATCGCGCGCCAACTAACCAACCCAAAGAATCCTTTCATTTCAGACACGCGGGGATGTGCAGTCACGAAGATTAAATGCTACCGAGAGCGCAGAAAAAACAAAACTCGAAATAGCGATGTTACCTGCTACAGGAACGGCTTCTTTCGACGAGAAAAAACGCGGCCCGAAAACGATGCGAAATTGTGTATACGCGCGATCGGCTCCAACGCCTCGATCTCGATTTATCGAACGGCACACAACCGGGGGCGTAACGTTTAATATGGAAATGAGGAAAAGAGAACGATTGAACGATACGTATTTGAAAGGTACGTTGGGAAAAGACCAACCAACCAGCACACTCCGAAACCGTCTACGGTTTATCCTCTTTTCGACTAACAATGAGTGCAGAATGCGAACAAGTTTTTTCGGGCATGGCAACCGAGATCTCAGAGTACGCAGGGACGTTCTCGACCCGTTTCCTTTGACCCGTTGCGCGCTTGTCTTTAGCTCCTTCCCAGAGGCGAAGTGCATCTTCGCTTGAGCGCCAACCGTTCAAAAAATAACGGTGCACCTCGTGTTCCAGCAAAAACTTAACGCGTGCAAGCTGATTACGAAGGAACGTCGAGCCCAGCTTCGGTGAACTCCGAGGTGTCCGCGGTATGGAGGAAGCCAGATTCCTAGTATTACGAGTTTCGCGTAAGGACTTCAAGGACGAGCAAGCAATTTCCATTTTCTTGCGGCTGGTGAAGCGAACGTAAACGGCACGGAAGATAGGAGAGGTTTCTTTCTTCCCTCGGTCTCCTGCTCGCGTCGCCGTTTAGTCGACCGCAAAATTAGCTGCGAGCTGTTCGAAAGGTCCTTGAGTAAGATAAAATAGCATCCTTTTTTGATGCAGCCTGCAGAGACAAGAACGGTTAGAGTGTCCCTCGCGGCTGAATGCTATTTGCACGGGGACGCACAACCGATTACCCTGCTCGGTCGACGCTCAACGACCCGAAGGAATCAACTGCTCGGTGGTTTCGCTTCCTTCTCGCTTCGCCGTTTCCCAGATCCTCGGAACGCCATTCCCGATCGTTCCGCCTTCTCGTCCGATTACGATACCTCAAAAACCTTTTCAAATTCTGGCGCGCGCTTCGCTGTATCTCGCGAACAACGTAGTTTCTCGTTGGAACGTCATTCCGAGAACGCCATCGGTCGAAAACCAGCGGCCAGGCGAATTCCTCCTCACTGACGACTCCTTAAACGATAGATACCCTTAAACACCGTAAGACGATGCGTTTTTTCTCGAGTTTCCGTTTTGTACCATTAATTTTTGTGCTAAATCGAGCGCCATAGTTCTACGATATAGGAGACTTCTGGGCCTGGAAGGGATCATGACGAAAACAAAATATACCATACGTGCCGGGAATGTATAGGTACCAGCGCGGCTGTGCTTGCGATGTTCGGCAAGCTGTGTGCTAGGAGGATCTGTGGAACGTCTCGAAGCGCTAACGAAGCTGCACCTTTACGTATTCGTGGCTGGCAATGATACAAGGAAGCGGAGGAGGAGGTGTTCGTGCTGTTGCTCGAAGTTAGACAGGGGGATGCGGGGAGAGGTGTAAATGTAAATCGATCGAAGCAACGTTCATTAATTAGTCGCGAAGCAGTACGTCGCGTCGTTACCGTATACTCGCGGCAACACCACAGCCTATCGGTTTCCGTTCTTCCTTACGCCACTTTATTCCCTATCTCTGCCGATCGTTCTCTTTCTGGCAACCGCATCAACGCACTGTTCTTCGGTTCTGACCTCCGCGTTCAAATTTAACCAGCAGTGTTTTTAAAAAATAGCGCATGTTTCGCTCCAGGACTCAAACAACGACTATTCGTTTTGAAAAGGCTATTGACCTATCGGCAGTACGTCGCGTGTGACGAAAGCGTCCGCCAATGAAGACGAGAGAAACACAGTCAACGACGAGACCCAAGGAGAAAACGAACGAGACTCAGAAGCTCGGGCCGAAGAGCGAAGTAAATTGCTTCGAACGCGCCACTTGCCATATACCCCAAGGTAAATTAAATAACAGAAAGAAACGCGACACTCTCGTAAAACTCGTCACAGTCTGCGTTGTTCGATCGTGCTAGCTTTTCTAAATAGTTGGTGACAGCGTGCCAACTATGCGCTAGACGTTTTCTAGACGTTTCTTTGCTCGTAACTCGCGCGGTCGAGCAGCCATCCGCGAGTACCTACTGCCGCTTACGAGGTGATTACCGAGCCTCTTGTCACGAATGAATCGACGAGAATAAATTTATTATCGACAATGCGCACCACAAGAAAGCACCACGGCCGCCTTAACGAACAGAGTATCCCGTTTCCTCCTAACTCTTTCAGCCACGAGTCGGACGAACAGAGGAGTAGTCGTTTATGACGCGAAATTATTTAACCAAGCATCGAATGGAGAGGAGACGAGACGAGAAGCGAAATCGTAGACCAGAGAGAACGACTGAGATAAAAAAATGTCTATCTAGGTACCTATTACGATTTGACTCGGCATTTATCACGCGTTGCATCCGCGGAACGCGTGAAGCCCACGAAAGGAAGCCTTACACAACGCTAAAAGCAATAATTCATCGAAGTAAGAATTCGTAAGGGTAAGGACCGGACGAGCGGTGCGTGTCCGGCGTGTACCGAATAATCAACCCAACGAGAATACTCGGCAACGCACGCACATTATACCTTTTACATGCGCCCCCTTTTTTCACCGAGCCTCGTAATCGAGTTCTCCCCCTTAACCGGAGCTCACCTAATTAAGTCACCCGCAGGGTACCTTGATTTATTTGGATCATGTAACCAAAAATCGTCGATCGGTTCGATCGGCATAGTCGGCGATACGAGTAGACCGTGTAAACTTTTTGGCGGGCGAAATCGCGGCGAAAAAGCATCGGGATGCTCGCGGTTCGTTTCCACGCAGTCGCGGCTCACCCCATACGCGATTGCCCCGCTGCTTGCCATGTATCTTTCGCGCGCAACGTAATACATGTATCGTTCTGTGCGGTGCCCTCGATAACGCTCGTCGAGCATCGACCCGTGTGGGATCCGCGGCACGCCAGGCCTCTCCGCGCTGCGCCGCCCCGAAATTCACGCACTCTAAACCACACGGGGATGATTTCTCTCCGCCCTTTCCTTCCTTTCTTCCTCCCTTTCTTCCTTCCTGCCTTTCTTTCGTCCTTTTCTTCTTCATCCGCCCTTCCCCGAAACGCACGAGCGTAGTTTCGAGCAGGAGAACGAAAGAGAGACGTGAAAGGGAGCGAGCAAATGTTCGGAAGAATGTCGGCGCGGTGCGTCGGTGCGCAATGAAAAATGTTCAAGGCCCGAAGGCGGTACGTGCCTCGGAGAAGGGCCCGCTGCGAAACGGCTCCGGATATCGATTCAATAAATGCCTCGATACCGTTGTATACGGATACGAATGTCGATCCACCACCACGAACCTCAGCGCCTTTTCTCTTGACGTCCAGACGAAAGAAAAAATAACAGGTTGGTCGTAGCGTTTGCTTCGAGAAGATCTCTGGGAACGCACGGTATTAATTGACAAAATAAATACGGTAATCGACGGGGAAGAATTCGGATTTTGGATTAATGCAGTCTGCCAACCAGATGTACCGCCTTTCAAGCTAATTCTGAAACGCTACAGACTACTCTCTTTGTGCCCTGACATTACGCGTTTTTTTTCCATTTCCTCGTTCCAACTCTCTCGAACGTAATCCCTCTTCTCTCGAAATAATTTTATCAATACGAAAGATTTTTCATCCGTTTCATTAATAATAATGATAATATCTATCCCGAGTGAAAATTCCAATACGTATAGAGACGATCGCGCCAATGCATCCTCGATCTAATATTCTTTCATTTCGAGAATGGATTCTAAAGCCAAGAGAATTTCCGTGGAAAGGGGCGTCCACGCGAGACGCTGGAATTGAATACATCTATCGGTAAGATGAATCGCCTAACGAACTTTCTACGACGTCTATCTTCCTTTCTCATACGAGGAGCAAACTCCAGCAGGAGTAAGGATATTTTAGAACGAATACCGGTGCGCGAACATAAATTAAGCAACCAGACACACACGAACGCGCGAGTCCCTGTTACTGACACCTTACGATTAGCTACGCGGCATCCACTTTCCAGGCAAAATAGTGTAGGTGGTTCTCGGGGAATCCTGCCTAGGCCGAAGCCGCAGCGGCGGAGGGATTTGGAAATCGGGAAGTTATTGCGCCATGAGTCCCCTTCTCGACCCATCTAGTCATCTTTGATTCGGCACCATGGAAAAAAGGGGTATCCGCGTTCACGATAACGGTATTGAATCAGCGTGACAGAGCATCGTTTGATAATCGGATGATTTAACGCGATAACCTTTGCGTAAATAAGGATCGGTTGACACGAAGATCGGGAAATACTCGAAACCGTGCTGAAGTATTAGAAGTCGACCGACAGAAGGATAGACACCGGATAATAATAGTCGGTGGCACCGATGATAATGACAAACGTTCTAGAAACTAATCCTGATTCGAACGACGTGTCTCGCTCGAAACTTTTTTGAATGTGATTTCGCAACGGGCGCCTTCGCTTTCTACATCGCCGTGTCAACGAATCTCGTGCACGAACGAAATTTCCGCCGAAGGGCAACACAATCGAGCAGCGTGCGATGACCGAGTTCGGTAATTAACTCCCGAATGATCGCGTTAAGGCGTGAAAATACAAAGGTCTCTCTTTCCTTTCGGAACAAACCGTACACGCTCCCCGTACAACGCACAGTGGTCCATTTCAGAATTCTATGTGGAATTCATTACAAAGGCTGATGCCTCGAATACTTTTTAAACAAAAATCGTTTTAATTAGAATTGTTATTTATGTTTACATATATTACTAATAATAGTTTAATAATATAAATAGTAATAACTTATATGTTACGTCGGGCGACACTCTACCTAGACCAGGCCACACACCGCGGGCAAGATGGCAACCAGATGTCCGCTCATCCTTACTGCGTACACTCAATAGTCTTAAGGACCCATCGTAAATCTCAGGAATTCGCTAGCTAAGGTCCTTCAGACCGTTTTTCCAAATAATTTTCTAAAGACTATTGTCTACTACGGCTCGAGAAGGGAAATTTAGTTTTTCTCACGTACGATGCTTCCTACTGGCAACTTTCTATCGAGGGCGGCTAAGACCCTTCCTAGTCCGCCAACCTTCGTTTATCCAATCAGAAGCAATGTATACTGCCCTCACTTTCCTGACCAAAAATGTCATCAACAAATCCGATGGTCCCGTGCGCTGGATACATCCATCGCTAGCTTTCCTCCGACACAGCATCGGCACTGTACTTTACTTATTCTTCAACGTTAGAATAGTCAACATGTCAGTACCGGGTTAGTGTCTTTTCCCTTATTGCTACGTCAACTATAACAAAAAACCTCTAAGAGCCTTGCTCGATTACAAACGAATATGTGCCAATGTATCGCATCTCTATACGCTAAATCTTGTCGACGATATATATCATAAGCAACGGTGTAACTTAAGTGTTAAAAATATATAGTTTATAACCCTGTTAATCTTAGTGTTATACCCTCTCAACCACCCCTGTTATCTTAACGGAAATCAGGGGATCGATCAACTCGTGGTGTCGATTATTATAATCGTAACGGGAATTTACGACTCCCGTTGACGCGTTTCTTCGCGATTGCATCTCCCTGCGATTGGTCGAAGATAAATACATTATAGATTAATAAATAATTGTTTAATACTATATATCTTAACACAATGTAATAATGTAATATTATTAAATAGTAACTCTCGATATTAAAGAATATTAATTTATTTAATTCAGTGTCTGAATTATTATTTCCATTACTATTGTTAAGAATACTGTTTTATCTTACGTTTGGCTGAAAGTATTGATCAGGACAAAAAAATATCTTTCACGTTAAGTGATATTTTTTCTCAAGAAGTATTCTCAAGTTTGAAATAACAGGATCAGGGTAAATTGTGAAGCATGCCAATGTTTGTACGTATTCTTGATGTTTTGCGGGAGAATTCTTCTCTGAATTTCTTGAATTCTTTATGGCTAGATTCCTGAACGTCTCCGGATAACTGGCCAATCGGAATTAGAAATTAAGATATTGTTGATCTACACATCAATATCCTATGAACCTTAACTGGCGTAGGATACTAATTGCAAAGATTTACGTATAATTCTGCAGTTTCATTTACATATGCTTCAAACGCTGAACTATTAATCTTTGTATAATATCTATGTATAATATTTTTTCTTCGATATTTCGGACTTGTCACCTTTTAATATCTAATTTGTAAGACATATGTAGGAAACATTCCATAAATCTTATATATTCGTGTAAAATTGATAAGTCCCAGGAGAATGATTGCTGGTTACATTCTCTTTTACGTATGTACAATGGCTCACGAAAGTATTCAAACGCTACATATATTATTAAATTATTTAATATTAATATTTTGTTGGACCACCTTTAGCAGCAGCAGTGTGTCTCAATCGACGCTCCATACTGTAAACCAATGATTTTGTAAAACTACGCTCGACGGAGTTCCATATTTCTATAAATTTATCTTTCAACACTTGCTTTGAGATTATCTGAAATTTATTTAATCTTTTCTCGATTTCAGCTCATAAATTTTCAATCGGATTTATGTATGGACTTTGCGGTGGAGTAATTAACATGTGTAGTGTGTTATATACGATCCATTCCTTCACAATTCCAGCAATATGCTTAGAATCATTATCGTATTGGAAGTCGAAATCTTCCAATAATCCTAATTTACGGGCACTTTCTTTAAGGTTATTTTTTTAAATATTTAAATACTTATATTTATCAAGTATTTCATCAATAAATATCAAATTTCCGGTATCACTGGCAATCATGCACCCCCACACCATGACCGATCCACCTCCGTGTTTCACTGTTTCATGTAAATATCGAATTTCCAATTCCGTATTTGGTTTTCTCCACACATAATTTTGACCATCCGAGCCAAAAATGTTAAACTTTGACTTTACCCCAAAAAGAATTATCTTTATTAATATAGGTTTTTGCAAAAGTCAATGTTTTTTATGATTTACCACTTTAATATATGGCTTCTTTCGCGGTGCTCTGCCATGAAAATCGTTTCGTAAGATTCGTTGACATAATTCCGGGTCAATTTCTTTATGAAACATATCAGCTACCATACTTGCGAGTTGAGGAACGGATGTAGCAGGATATTTTTTAATTTCTCCTCTCTTCCAGTCAATTTCTTTGGAACCTAATCGAACTTTGTTCACAAGTGTTCCCTCATTCTTTGACTTTTTTATGATATAATGTATTGTGGACTTACTTCTGTTCACAATTCCGGCAATTTCGTTATATGATTTGTCGTCCTCGTGTAATCGGAATTATTATTATTATTATTATTATTATTATTATTAATATTTATTATTATTATTATTATTATTATTATTATTATTATTATTATTATTATTATTATTATTAATATTTATTATTATTATTATTATTATTATTATTATTATTATTATTATTATTATTATTATTATTATTATTATTATTTCTCTTTCACACTTTTGTTTCGGACTTTTTGGTATTCATTTTAAATACTATTGTGCACACTTTTACGTTACTGTTACTGAAACGATATCCTAACATCAAGTGAACGTACCAATATTTTCATTTAGCAATGATGTTTACGTTTGGTGCAAAGGAAAATGAAAAACTATCAACAGTGTTACAGCGTTCGAATATTTTTGTGAGACACTTATCACGAATGTTTCTAATAAATGTATCATAATTCCTGTCTATATTATCGAATCGTTTTCAAATTTTACTGACGT
The DNA here is from genome assembly GCF_011952205.1 of Bombus bifarius. NCBI lineage: Eukaryota > Metazoa > Arthropoda > Insecta > Hymenoptera > Apidae > Bombus > Bombus bifarius. The sequence goes on along the minus strand of NW_022884571.1, from coordinate 102,606 downwards.
AATCTTGAGGCTTTCCCGTCGCTATAGACACCAAATTGTTTTAACAAATTAGTTTAGTACACCTCATTTTTTTAATTGAAATTTGTAAGTGTAAGCGTTCGAATACTTTCGCAAGCCACTGTATGACTTTTGAAATATTCATATCATTCAGAGTAACATTGCATATATAGCATTTTCGGATTTTTTATTCGAAAATGCATTGCACGCTTTTCCATCAACCGTGGTGTCAAAAAATTCATATTGAATTGCCAAATCGTAATTTCTAAAAGTTGTCCCTCAGCTTTTGATTAAATTTGTCGCGTTATATCGTTGTACTCGTTGATAATATTTCGAGTAGTTTTCTTGGCGAATCGAATTTTAATAGATCTGCAATACGTCGTTGCTGATGTTCCAGAAACGAAACTATTTTATTCTGCTATTCGGAGTAGATTTAACAAAATTTTAGATAAACACAAATACCTGTATCACAAGAATTCATAATTGATGGCGTAAAAAAAATTTGCTTTGCGACAGAACATCATGTTTGAACTGGAGACGAAACCAAGGCTGACTGGTACATTGTTTCAAGAGACGAGAGCCTCGACTCTCGATTATCGATTGTTTACTTACCACTTCTCAAATGTTTTCAAACATTCGATGCACAAGGCTTGTTAAATAGATTTCAGACGACATTGAACTTGTCAATACACCTAATTTTAAGTTAATTCGTGACAACAAGATTTTCCGATTAATTCCACGTACTTGGAAGAAATAGCCACTATGTAACAATCGTAATCTCGAATGAAACGAACCTTTTTTTTCTTTTCGCCGAGATAACCAGTGTGATTCAATCTCATTCGTCTTTCGACCTTCGCGAGCACGCAGTATTAAACTACTCGAAATTTGCTGCAGACTGTCCGATTCATCTCGCGAACGTCGGAAAATGTCGCGTTCCCTCGCGCAGGAAACTGAGCGCAGAGTCGAAATTCGATGGTAAATAAGAGTAGAAAAGACACAGTTGCTTCGATAAAGACGTTGATACTCTGCGGACGAAAGAGTCATGCCGAGCCGCGCGGTTATGCGTTAAAGCTTAAAAGTGCGTCGCAAGATGAAAACCCTGACGAATCGTAATGAAAGGAGGTCCGTTGCCCCGCAGGCAGCGGCAGAAGTGTTGCGTTACAAACTGCAGCCGGTTACCGATTCGCTCACCCACATGGATCGAACCTTTCTTGCGAACAAGTTGCCTGCGAGTCGCATAACCGCCTTCCAGTGTGCTTACGCAATTACACCCTGCTTAATAAACCTCGCGCTTGTCTCGCTTCTATAGACAAATTCCATTTGTCCGTTCCACAACTACATCGGCCTGATCGCGTGACGCGTCGTTCGCGCAAATTGTTTTCTCGCCTTTGCACCGTGGTAGTACGTAGTTCCGCTGTAATCGACACGAGAAATCTCGTTACGCTCGATATTCGAATTGTCGAAACGTCGCACTTGCCGATTTTTCTTGGTTACGGAACGTCAAATCGATATCTTTCTAAGACGGCTTACCGATCGTTTCTCCATATATTTGTCGATTGTAGAAAGGCTTCACGGATATCTATTTACATATTTATTGATTTATTTTGATTAACGGATAATATTTCTTGAGAAGGTTAATACGGTAAGAAACCAGCGAATACGATATACGTAGAGCTAGGAAAGGTCGTGTAATACAGAATTACGGTTTAAAAATTGACAGGAGACAGCCAAAAAGATCGACTTGATGTGCCTGTCGAATTTGTCTGTCTGCAAATGCGGTTAATGCAATAGTTAGTAACATGAGCACGTTGATATGGAGATACGCGGAATAAACGGATAATATCTAAGATTCCTGAGTGGATCGTTAAATTGAAGTAGACCGAGGATGTCGGATCAGCCGATATGATAATTTAAGATTTTTTAAGTAAATGATAAGTCGGATATAAATCTACGTTGTTCAAGAATAGTTGTTAGAATTGTATCGTAATTATGGCAAATTTCCGGGATTGGCTTATGAATTTTATAGGAAATGAAACGCAAAAATTTATGTTGAATTCTTTCTATGGATCTTAAATGTGTTGACATGGTTAAAGTCGAATGTTGTTCGCATGATAGAACAGAGAGCTCTGAGAGCAGGAAGAGTGATTTCTTTAAAGTACTCAGCGAAGGACAAGACTGGAATACACGTTACTCCAAGACCTCGTACAGAAGTGATGTTGCTTAAACCTTCTCGCGTGTACGGCGTTCAAATCTTGTAGAGAATTTACAATACGAAATAATAATATAATTCTAATAAAAAGACGAGCGAACCTCCTGGTCGAATCCCTCGATCGAGTAACACACAAGTTGTTCGAACCGTATTTCCCTATGAAGTTTGTTACCGAACGTTCTTTGTATTTCTGTAGCTCTCGAGTCTCGAGGCCTACGATCTCTATGGTCTCCGGGTCCAGCGCGTGTAAAGATAAGCGAAGCTTATCGAGAATTTTGATTTTGCGATAAGCAAAGGTTACACACAAGTAATTTCCGCGTTCCTTTGTTCGGAAAATCGTGTCGTTACGCGTTCTAAGTTACGTTCGTCCAGATAATGGCAAGATCGCGTGTTTTCGCATCGAACGAAACAGGAACGTTACATTTTTATCAAGCTATTTAACTAATTAAGACAGTTTCTTATTTTCTGTTCATAATTTGTGTAACGTTGACGGCTCGGCGCAGCGTTACATCTTAAACAAGATCGTTTCGCTTTTCACACTGTTCCGGCTTGCCGGTAGGTACTATAAACCGAAAGATCAAAGAGTCAACGAAGGAGAAACGAAGGATCTTCTCCGAAGGAGGAACAGAAAGGGAGAAAAGGGTCGTGCGTACATACAGGAGGATGTAGGGAAAATATCCGGCCGCGAAGCGAGAGACAGAGGCCGAGAAAGGGAGAGAGGAAGGAAGAGAAGAATCCTCTCTTCGGAGGGTTTATGGTGAAGGTGAACAAAGCGGGTGGCGGTAACACGGCCCGTACGCAGAACTTCTCGTGTTTATGTGTCTACGGCTGGCTGCGAGTGACACTAATTAATGAAATAATGGCACCGGGACCAACGCACTCGCGAACCAAGGTGTCGAACGTCTCGCGGCGGGGCGTAGGCGGTTATTTACGCTCATTTGCTTTGCACGCTTTTGTCCCCTTTTGTCGTGCTGCCTACCTCTCGCCATACTACCTCGTTCCCCTCGTAACCCGTGCGACCTCCTGCTCGCCAAACAACCGACTCCTGCGACTTGATAATTCAGTCCACAGCTTCCCTTGCTCGAGTTCTAGATTCCGTCGCTGACGACGGAAAGACGAGGGACCATCCGCGATCGAAACGAAATTCTCAATCGCGCTTTTTCATCACCGCTTTTCCCAATATCCATGGCGACGAGATGCCGAAGATTCGATATGGTTGTGCTAGCACGCGGCGGGAGCGCAAATTCGGTTTTCGCGACGCGGTTATCGGGTACAACGGTAGAGTCCGTAGTAAATCCACGCCAAGTCGGTGCTGTCCTCGAGGCGACGGGCCGACGAATTTATCCAATTCCACGAGATCCCAAAGAACTTTTAATACGTCTGGGATGTATCTACTCCCTCCCTCCCGTTTCTCTTCGATGTAGCCCAGGTAACCGGATACTTTCTGTCGCGCGAAACGTCCAAGCCGATCCCGATAATTAATTGCGCGGAATCCACATCCTAGCTTCACGAATCTCTTCTTCTTCTTCGCCGTCGCCGTCGCCGTCGAGCTTCAGTCCGAACCTTGTCGGATCTTACGATACCCATGATTCACTTTGATACGCTATGGGTAAAGTCGCGCCACCTTAACGCGAGATAAACATCGTTTGCGAAATCTTTTCGAAAACTCGAGTGTTAGGTTTTTCGAATTCTTTTACGCTATACATCGGTTGGATTATAATTGTCAGACGGTGGTTAAAATCACCGTTGTGCTTTCTGAACCAATTCGCTATGCCGTACGAGTGTAAATCAAATTTGGCATCGAATGAATCACGCGAGCACCGCGATGCTCCAAAATACATCCGAAATGAAATTATGCTATAACGCAATTACTGTAAAGCCGATGGTATTCGCCGGAACCTCGGTTTAAGTGAACCGTCATAAATCGGTCGAGGCGAAATAGATTGCAGGTGCTTACGGCGCCGCGTTCCGGCAGACGCAATATATCCAATTCCATATAAATACCTCTTGGAGTGGCGCTAATTTAGTTAGCAATTCCGCGTAATTTATATTCCCCGACCTTCTACGTGTTATCCCTGCCACTGTCCTACCGACCGGCGAATTACTCGGAAAGTGGACAAACCGATCGATTATCTATAACAAATGTGATGGTAACTGTCGTTAAAATCCTTGAATTTTCATTTTGCTACGTAAATATTGCGGTTTACGGTGTTCGTTGATGTAAGATCGGTTACAGTTGGAACATGTAGACGAGTTTCAATCAGTTAGTTAGAAAACGCTTGCTTCGACCCGACAGTTCCCAAATTAGGCGATAATCACACGTCGCGAGACAGGAAGTCGACTTGATGATATTGAGACATCCGTGGACCGTTCGAGTTCATGAACGACTTCGAACGTTAGTTCGTCGTTTGCCCGTAAACGGGCAGCTTAATAGGTCACGATCATTACGAGTTCCTGGTCGGGATTGAAAACGGGTTTTTCCACATACAGGCGTGGCACGAATTTTTCCAGCCACCTAATAACCCTAATCGAGAAACGTTCGTTCGAACTTTCGCACGAATGAGCTGCGGAAGGAAGGATTCGCAGCAACGTACAGAAGAAAAAAGGTCCGTCCGTAATTATTTGCAGCTGCGAATCGCCTTCTTCGACCAAGGTCCGTCCGAGGGAGAGATTTCGCAACGCGCGTTCGTCGAACGTATGCCATTGAGTCGGCTTGGTGCGGCCGGCGGTTTCGTTCCTCGACGGTCTCCACGAACGTAACCGAAGAAAAGTTAAAGTTGCGATGCAGATAGTCGGTTAGAGACAGATCGTGGCCGCGCAAAGAGCGAGCCTGAAGGAGGGAGCAAGAGGAAGAGGACACGACTAGCGGCACGTTTGAGTATTCAAGTCGTACCGTATCATAAACTGTCCGCCCGCGGTCCCCTCCTCCTCCTCCTTCTCGTCCCCATATCTCTTTCCATAGCTATGTTACCACGTATGTAGCTACGTATGTCCGTCGGTCGGGTTGTCCCGCGGGTACACAGTCGTCCGGTACTGGCAGCAGTTTCTCCGATCCCCGGTAGCTCCGCTGAAAAGTCATCGTACCCGCTGCCTTCTCGAAGGACACTCCTGGTTTTCTCTTGGTTGTTCTCGACGAAAAAGAGCAAGTGGAAGACGGACGGTGACACGGAGCGTTTCGTACGTGTCACCGAATACGCGCTGTAACATCATAGAGTACTGAGCAGCGAGCGGCCGTTCGATAATATAAAAAATACAATCGTACGCGGAACGTGGAAACCGACGCTAAAGGATCGTTTCCGCGAACACGGCCGTTTTTCTCCGATCTTATCGTGCGAAATATTCGGGAAGATCTAGATTCCACGATTAAACGAAGGATTATCATTCGCTGTCCCTACTTTTTGTTCCGTGACCCTCGGTTTTATGTTCGAGAATCGCTCGCGTTAATGTCCTACGATTCCAGTTCTTGCACGAGTATCATTAAATTCCCACCGCTGCCAGGTAATCAACATCACGCAGCTAACGTTTTTCGCTCGCTTATAGATTTTATGCCCGCAGTCATCTGAACAATTTTTACGCAACCGCGAAAACAGAAGAGCTTCCACACGGAACACTCAGCCGACACGCGAAAACCGATGCTCTCACACGATGCTTCTATCGATCGGTAATTAAGTGCTAGCGTTTCCGTGAGACGATAATGGATTAACGTCTTCTCGTTATTACTTGCGCTTCCGTTCTACGTATCTGCCTAACCGCGTAACGCGCCCGCGTTTTACGGGTACCGCGAGAATATGATCACGTGGCTATCGTGATTCGTATTTCGCCAGGTTCTAATCGACGGATTCGTTCATAAATCGCGCGACTTGCAGGAAAGTCGAAGACCAAAAAAGAAAAAGAGGAAGGCATCGCGATATGAAAAGACAGAGACGACCGACATCTCATTAAGATGCTCTGCCACGAGAATTGCGGTACTTATCGATACGCGAACCGAAACCCGATCGTCCATGGCAGACAATGCAACCAAGAGTTTCATGCCAGGAACTTCGATTGATCTCTTGTCCCGTTTTTTTCTCCTACCCCGCTTCTCTTTTTCTCTCAGCACTGTTCTCGTCTTGCTCTTGCGACCGGGGCTCGAATCCGGTCCTCCTCGTCGAGTTCTCGTTATTCTTACCGTCCCTTCTCTCCCGCGATTGTCCTCGACCGTCGAGCGACCGCAGCACGACGAGGGCACCGACTCTAATTAACGTTGACGGTAATTAACATAAATACCAGCGCTTCCTTGCTAGGAGCTCGTCGCGGCTCTGCACTGTAACGGCGATCCTCGCTCGCGATTCCGCGCTAATCGTTTGCTCGTCCGTGTTTCTGATTTCTCCTTCCATCGGTCGTCATATCTTGCATCGTTCTCTACCGTTTTCGTGCCACGTCTTGGTTACAACTTACCTGAAACGGAAAAAGAAAGTTGGAATTAGCAACGTGGAGAAAAAATTGATCGTCGTTAGTCGGACTCGATCATCGATGGATGGATCCTACGGCGAGACGACTGTTAATGTAGCAAGTACCATCGGTAATGGTAGTCGAGGACGTTTCCCTTGGCCCATTGGCCGACCACGACGGTCGATAAGCGTGCTTTCTGCTATCTATCGCGATTGCCGGGAACGATACACAACGTCGTTATACGAAACATGCGTGCACAGAGAGAAACGAACGTAACGAGAAAATAAGAGCCGGCAATCTCGGTAACGGCACGGTAGGGCTTACCAGGTAATAAATACGACACAATACGCTGCCTGTTATAGCTGGTAACGCGACCGTTACGCGACCGCCGCGCCACGCCGGTTCTCTATTCAATAATCGATATACGTGTAAACATATTCCACGGTATCTAGATACGCACGAAATACAATTCATCGTTCGCGTGGAGAATTTATCGCGCCCTACCTCGTTTCACGGACAAATCGCCAACGTTATCGAGTTGCCCGCGAGCTTGACCGCGACAAATTTTCCAATCCCGATTACAGTCACGAGCTTTCCCTTGAAAATTAATTCCAATTACTAGTCGACCTCTACGATCGAAAGATTACTCGTTTCGCTTGCTACTCGCGAAAGGACGAGCCGCTCGATAATTTCCGTCGCCTGCTTTAAACTTTGCGACCTCTAAATAGCGGATGCGCTGGCGACGTTTCGAGAAAGATGTTTTCGAGGGGCTCGAGGTTTCCCGCGATCGAGGATAGACGAAGTGACTCCGTATCGCTAGCGTGGCAAAGGCGTGAGAAAGACGGAAAAGGACGATGATCGTGAACGTAGTCGGATGGAGAAAGAAGAGAATGCGAGCGAGCGAGCGAGCGAGCAACGAGCTACGAAGTCAGAGCGGTGGATCTGAGCGTTCGAGGCCGTCCACGTAGTGGCTCTAACACGGCTCATTAGCCTACAGCGTCGCTAATGAAAGCTCGTTACCCGGGTGCATGCATGCCGAGGAAGAAAAAGAAGAGTGGGAGGAGGTAAAGGAGGCAAGGGACGAAGAACACGGAGAAGCGCCGGGTGGGGATTCCCTCCGGTGTATTTTGCGCCCGGTGACTTAGTATTCGCAGGCCGCCCCCGCGAGTGCCATCGCCGAGGCTGCCTTTAACCGGCAGGACGCTGACGACGTGTATATACGCGCGGACTGCTCGCTCTTCGCGACGCTGGAGGGAGAAGAAACCTTATCTGGAACCGCGGATCTAAGTTGATTGGGTGTGAGGTACAAGCCACTCTCTCGCGCCCTACGTCGAAGAACCGAACAAGGCCGAGGACGCGGTAACCTTCGACCAGCTCTTTCTTCGTTCTTCGTCTTCTCCCGCGCCGGAAACCACCGCACCTCTACCATCCCCGATGTTCCCTCTGGTTCGCGTAGTCTTTTACCGCGTTGTTCGGTGTTCACGATCAACCGATGCCGAATTTATTATCTTTGCCCCGTCTCCACGTTTTTGTATGGTCGTTCGGTTAATAGCGGAGAACGCGTCGCCGTGGTAATCGTTGCGGGAAGCGGAACACCGCGCAGTAAATTCCTTCGGCGTGCTACTAGGCGAGCATGCACGGCACGAAACGTTTCCTTTGAAAATGGGTATTCGTAGGAACGGTGGGGAATGGTATAAAGAGATTCGACGGAAGCGTGTTCTCGCCGGTGGTAGAAGGGCGGAGCAAACTTGTAAAAGCTTCGTTACCCCTAACGTCGATCCCCTCGGGATGAAAGGTGCCGACTTGGTGCTGGCGGGTTGGCCGCGGATAGCTCTTTGCACCTCTGCCGCTTTATGACCGCTAAGTGTACCCAAATCCCATTCCGTGCCATAAAATTCTTAGAGGCTTGGTCGGTGGCGCGGCAGGAGGCAAAATGACCACGGGGTCCTCTATCGGCCGCGTACATTGATCGCCGCACCACCGAGCTGCCGATCGTATACGTAATACGTGTCCCCCTTGTCATCTTATTCTCCGACTCGATACCGGATAGCCCCGACGTAGTGGCGGCTATACGCAAGTACTTACGTGATACGATCGTCGTACGATCCAACGATTCGCTATAAAATTTGCGAAATAGCGGCGACACTTGTGATCGAAGGACGCGCAGGTTTTTAGTTGCGGCCGAGACCAATGTACGGGATAATCTGTAGCCGGCCGATATAGCCAGTGCAATTGCATCCACTTTATGCCGGGCAATTATTTAAAATCGACCACGATCAACGCCTCGTTAACCCACTTTTTTGCGGACATTTCCTTTGCCCGGGTTTTTTGCCGGGAATGGACAACGACAGACCCTCGACGGTTTGACGATCGAGGGAAACAAGAAAAGAACGAGCGAAGACTCGATACGAACGACAGAAAATCGCGGGAACCGCCGCCGCACAGCAACGAAACGCGAACGAAACCGGCGAAAGAGGGAGAGGGGAGGGAAAAGAGACGAAATGGCCAAGGAAGAGGATCAACCGAAGGAAAGAGCGCGGACGGATTCACGGATACGACCGCGATACATCCAACCTATAGCATCCGACGTTATTAGCCCGGCGAATCGCGCGAGCTTCTACCATATTATTACGCGCAAAATGGCTCATTATTATCATTATTATTTCATATTTTCTGCGCTTCACCGAGGCTCCGAAACCATCGAAAAGCAAAAAGTCCACGAAATTAATATAAATAAAAGCTCTGAACAGGGACGCGGTTCTTGATAGGAAGGGTCGGTGAAGAATGCCCAAAGATGCCCAAACGCGAACAGAGGACGAGGTTGAAGCAACGCGAACACACGGCCGTAGGTAGAGGAGGATGATGAGGATCACGAAAAAGCTCGGGAACGAAGGGTACGAGAGGAAGACCAAGACGAATAACACACGTATACGTAAGTAAAGAGGCGCACACAAACGCGCAGCCACCACTGCCTCTTTAGTACGTATGTATATATGTAAAGAAAAGGAGGTGAGAATTCAAAAACGTCGACCATATCGCTTGCTGGCAAGAGACGTCTCTAGCCATCGAAGAAGCAGAGAGAAAGAGACGGGGGATAACGGTGGCGGTGGCGGCGGCGGCGGCGGCGGCAGCCGATGGCGGTGGCAGTGGCAGGTAGAAGAGCGAGGGACGGCAGGTATTAACAATAATTATTGGTTCGAGCCCCTCTCCATCCGCGATCTTTCGAATCTCAAGATCACAAGTGAGATCAATTATGTCCGTCTGATTAGCTCAGGCATCCGATCGGTATACAGACACGAGTATTATATGGACGAGGCTTTCTCTCTCACTCTGGATACCACGTGTACACGACGCGTGATACAGAGTCTGCTTTTCTCCGTCTTTCGATCACCGGTGAACTCATTTCCTCTCGATACCTTCGCCGCTCCTCCGCCATCTGTCTCACGACTTACAACACGGTACAACGTGCCGACGTTGTTACACGCGCGAAACAGTCTTTTCGTGGGTAAAATCGATATCGTAAAGACTCTGACGTCTCTTTCTCGGTCGAACACTTTCTTTCCGAAGCTGGACAGACGTGACGATGATATAGCTAGAAACAGCCGTCGTAAAACGCCTACCGGTGCTGTGGTAGGCGATTCCTCGAGGCTCGCTGGCTAGCACGCGGCCACGGCACGGCGCAGAGAATTGGCGAGAACGAATTGGAACTGGACGTCGAAGAAGAAAGGAAGAAGGATGCGTCTTCTGCCGAAACTGCAAAATTTCCTCCTCGATGCGGGGCAAAGAAACGCGTAATAGGCAACGTTAAAGCATGACGACTTGATTACACCGGACGAAGACTGACGCGGAATGAGTTTAAGAAATTATCTCGTGGAAGAGGTGTATCTCTTCTGCGTTCCATCGAGTTCAGGTAATAATTTTCTCGTGAAACTTTCAAAGTGGCGTGCAAAAATTAATACGCTTGAGAAAAAAGACCGGCTCGACGTCGCATTTGCCCATGCCCGTTCCCTTTACCCTTTGCGCAATTAACCGTGCGGGATGAGGAGGTTTGCCCTACGGTCGAGAGAGGAGTCGAGAGACAGAGAGCAAAAGGGAACAGTCTCTGGGCTGTCGAAGAAACCAAGGAACTGTGTGTGCGCGCGCGCGCGCTCGCGGCTGGGTATCGAGGCGTCGATCGCTCCGCGGGATATTCGTTCGGTCCTGATACCGACCGTTTAACGCCTCGAATCGAAAGATTGGTGTATCCTCCCTCTCCCTCTTGCTCTCGCACGCCGCGGTTGTTCCTCTGCCGAGCGGTAAACAGGATCGTTGCATCTAGGGAGGACGATAACCCGAGCCAAGTTGCACGCACGATAGGTGTAGGTGCGTATCATAGACAAGAGGAGCAAAGAGAGAAAGAGAGAGAGCGCGCGGTAGGAAGGTAGTTTGCAAAGTAAAAGGTATCCACCTTACCCCATAAATTTCGTTCGGCGATAGTTTACGAGGCGGCACCGCCCCGTGTCATTATCGCGCAGAGGAGAAGCACCGGTTCGCGTGGAACACACCGCATCGATCGGACTGGTCTCTCTTTCTCTCCCTCTCTCTCTCTCTCTCTCTCTCTCGTCTCGATGTAAACCGTTTATCGAATTTTTCTAGCAAGCCCGTTCTCTCTGCGCCACGAGAGACTCGATCTGCGAGCTGAATCTTCCACGAGGCCAGTTCTTCCAGTTCTCCGACTAGACGGGCCAACTCCTCTTTCCTGTCTTGCGCGAACCCCTTCTCGCGTCTGCAAAGACGGCATCACGTGGCTCACAGTTCGCGACCATTTCTCCCGCGACTCTTAACCAATAAACGACCGTCGGGCTACCGATAAGCGGGCTTTGACCGGCAATTAACGTGCCGAAGCTCTCCGCCTCGACCACGCGCGTGGTTACTTTATGAAGTAATATACGAAGAAGAAGCCGAGTGCTGCGTAATCGAAAAGGATACGACTGCAATTTGCTGGAGAGAACCGGCGCATTTGCGCCAAAGATACTCGAATAACTTACTCGCGCTGTTTCGACGCTTCGTCCCCTTCTTGCCCATCAGAGCCGACACGCGGCTACGCTTGCCGAAGGGGTTCGAGATCGTGTCACAGTCGAAAGACGAAGACGTTATCTCGAGACCGTCGCGACGTTTCACGCAACACCGTCCTTTCATTCACGGACGCGTTGCTTCTGCCTGTTGTTGTTCAGCTTTTTACCAACAACTTGTCATCGGGTCGATTTGTCCGGCAATTCGAGTACCAGAAGAAGGAGAAAAGCAAGGAGAGGGGATCGTGAGATCGAAGAGTTGAGAGAGGAGGCGCGGAGACAGAGGGAAGCTGACAAGGTCTAGAGGCCACGAACGAGTGACTCTATCTGCACGCTAGTAGGACATATCGGATTACGTGTTTTGCATCGGTTGAGAAAACTCCGGCAAGTTGGTCCCTGGACCGGAGAGACGAGAGAACGAGACGCACGAATCTCGATTCGTGTCACGAGCCGAACAGAGAGAAACGGTTTCGTCGGTCGCGGCACAGAGAACCGACGAAGATGGAATAATTATAGACTGGCGCGAGTGGCCGAGGTGGCGAGATATCGAATTTCTGCCAGCTCCCCTGCAACGATATTTTTTCCTCCGATTGAACCTTTCTTTCGCTGTCCCTTGTCGAGAGAGCGCGCTAGAGCGCAAAGCGAGGAAAGGAAAGAGAAAACCCGAGAAGGTAGGTATCGCGCGTCAGTCGAGAGACCGTGAATCCGACGAAACGCACCTTCCTGAGGTGAGAACGATTATGCCTCTACTCCTTATTCTTTCCCCTCTGCCGCGTAACCCTTCCTGCTCGCTTTCCCTTCAGCCCCTCTCTCCCCTTCCGTTTTGTTCTTTTGTAAACCGAGGTTATCCGAAGAACCTCGCGAGGTTATCCTTTACACGAGTTCCTTCTCGACTCGCCGGAGATCGAGGTTCCTTCTCCGGGTCGCTCTGACATATTTATCTGGTTCCTCGTTCCCGCCTCTATGAGAATTTCCATCCTCCTTTTCTTCTTCTTCTCGTCGTGCCTCGGCATCGTGGATCAGCCACGGTATCACCGCGTCCGTATAATATCCGTGCACGTTGCATACACGCGTTGCATACACGATACAGTCGACCCTCTCCTTCTCCCTCTTCCTCTTCCTCTTTCTCTCTTTTGCCCCTTTTGCCCGCCAGAGAAACGGTGCCTTGAGTATATAACGTAATAGCAATTTAATCAATAAAATAAGAGGATCGCTTTGCCTGAGCGCTGCCCTCCGAGACTGCAATAATTACAACAGAGAATTATGAGCGGCTATACTTGATTGGATCTATACGCGCTTCTCCTCTTTTTCTCCTCTTCTACTCCTTCCTTTTCTAGCCAGTATCTTCTCCTCTGCCGCCCTCCCTCTCTCTTCCCTTTTACCAGGATTCACCATTCCTTTCTCTTTGCTCTCTTTTGGCCGAGGCCAAATCTCTCTACTTCTTTGTTCATTCTGTCCGGGATAAACATGGCCCGAAGTACCAGGAAGAAAATAAGAAGAACGGAACGAAACAGAAATGGAGGAAGTCATAGTCGACTTGCTGCTATTCTTTTCGATCGTACCGGCAATAAGAAAGATTCCGCGAGGAAGAAATATTCGAGAAGCGACAGTATTCCGAAACGGTACCGTCGCGAAATTCCAATAAAGTCGGCGCAAGAAGCCTTGACCCCGGACAGTAGTCGAAGATAAAGAAATACGCGCGCGTTGGTAACGCCTTCTGCAAATTAATGAATCCAAAGAACGAGGAAGAGGAACGGACACTCCTTCGCCCGTTCACGTTACCTGAGCTTTAATCAATATTCGAGTCGCGATTTTGATTATAATTACACAACATTGACGGAATTGTGATTTATTATGGGTAATTATTAGAGACCGGTTAGGTGGAGGCTTTCTTGTTTCAATTGCGGATTGGATCTAGCACAGATAGAAACGCGCGGGTACATCGAACCAATGTAAATTGGAAAATGAGGAAAATGAGGGAACGACCTAGTCCAAGCTCGCGATCGGCCGCTGTTAGCGCCACCCGGCCCCGCGACTGTATCTTTGCTGTATATTATTAATTATCGTAGCAATTGCTAATTAACGAGACGACGATGCTTTTACGACCTCGATATCAAAGGAAGTAAGTAGATGAGATTGCAAGACGAGCAAGTTTGGGGCGGAGAGGAAAGAAGACGACGCGACGACCGGTTCGATGTACTTGTATATAACTGACGCGACAGGTGGACGCACTAAACGCAACCACAAACCGCTACCAATCGATATACCGCACCCGATAGCGTAATAACGACGCGACTGATATGTCGTGACTAAGTAAACAGATAGAGTCGTTTGTCGTCTCGTAAGAGACCTCCCATCGTTAAAACGCGATGCTGCCTTTGGAGTCTGAAACTAAGTTTCCTTCTTTCCAAAAACGGTTAACGAAATTAGTTTTAATCTCCGAGATTCTATCAGGTGTGTATCGTAGAAACGTTTCGCAAACAGCGTAAGTGTGCCCCCAAGCTATTAACATACATATATTTTCAATATTTGAAGGTTCTCAACTGAAAGGACCAATATGTATTGTCAATACTGCCAATATTATACAACGATATTGTGAATCTTGAAATTAACTGTGTTCTCGATTGTCCGAGGGCAGCCCAAGATTAATCGACGGAAGAGGGTAGAGCCAACAAACGACGCGATCTCCTGGGCTATTATAGACACAACCTATCTTTTACGGTACAACTAATTGACTCGTGGTACACCGCCACGAGTTATGTCACTATGCGCTATACTTGGTTAGGACAAGCGTACATGCTCGTGGAGAAGAGGGCGTGTTGCGATAATAAACGGGTAGCGTTTCATTAGCAACCGCTAATACCGTACACGTTAGTTCAGCATAGCGTAACTATCATCGGTTGTAATACAGCGGTCGCTGATAGCGCCACGAGGAACCGACCATTAAGAATGCTCACGAGGAGAGCAACGTTCGTTAGCACAGCCAGCAACGCGATCGATGCATCGCTGACGCGACCTGCGTCACGCTACACGCTATTCGCAGCGTTCCGCGAATACTTCGATATTCGTCTCCTCGTTCGATAAATGTCCTGAGAAACAGCATCGTTTACCGTTCGCCGCGTTACATATTTACAAAAGAAGAACACGATCACTGTAGTCCCATCGATCGGTCTTTTGCACATGTATTTGTTCGGATGCTAACTCGTGTGGCGCGAACGATCGTAAAGTAAAAGCAAGACGGAAAGTAAGTACTCGACCATTACCTGCGTCGCGTGTTTATGGCGTTAAAACGATCTATAGTTCATGGAACGCGTGTAAAATCACATCACCCGCCATAGAATATGGTCGAATATGATATCTAATTCTCCAAAGGCAAGGTTTCATTCGTCATCGAAAATTATATCGTTGTTATACCGCTTTATCGTATGTCAAAAGAAAAAAGTACCACGAAAGTCGCCAAGTGAGTTTATAATCGCTGACGCGACGTTCGAAAGTCGCGCGACCACCACGACATAAAGATCTTTCGGAATGTGTTCACAAGCAATTAAACGCGAACAATCCCAACCTAATCCCAATCTAGTTTCGTGAATTCTAGTTACGTTGCTGGCTGTTCTCGTACCGCTACGCTCAAATCGGAAGAGAAACTTCGACGCACCTGTTGCAACGCAAGAAATTGCCACGCGGCTAAAATCGTTTTATCAACTGGCAGCGAATTTCTACTGGACTACTCTATTCTGTACTCCAGGTTCGCCACTGTAAGCTGCGAGTATAATGCACGGTGCAACGGATCGCGACTCGCAACCGATGCGTCTCGCATCTTAACGTTCGGTACGACACCGCGAAGCTAATACGAAGCCGCGGTTACGTTGCTCGGGTGTTGTGTCGCCACTCGCACCGTGCGAAAACATCGTTTCTTTCCGTTCGCTCTGAATCCAGCTTCTCTTTAGATACGAGCTGACCCGCGAAAGCGTTTTCATCGAACTCGGAGAGGAATAGGCAGGGACGGGCAAACGGCTAAAGGCACACGGGACGAATAAAAAAGGGATCGAGTCGCTCGAATACGATATTACGAAGATTGCACGAGAACGAAGGCGGCTCGAATGGTATAACGCGTAACAGGAGGAAGGGAAGAGATAAGAGGTCGTCGATGGAAGAAGAAGGAAATGCGTGAGATTAGAGAAGGAGGAGACGCGGCTACGGGGAAGGAAAGAGAAGAGAGACGCGAAGACTTGAAGGAAGCAGGGGACCCGAGACGGAGGGCGAGAAGGGATCAAAATTACCCGACACGAAATTCCTCGCTACCAATCAGCGTGGAGATAATTAAACGAGGGGAGGATACACGGTGCACGAGGGGAGGAAAAGAAGAAAAAAGGGAAGAAGGAAGATAGGATCGAGGGAGGGGCAGGCGTGGCCCTTCTCGAGAATGATGGAAGCACCGGTAACCGGCAGAAAACGACGATGGGCCTGTACGAAATGAGGAGGAAGACCGATGCGAGGAGAAGGAGGCGGAAAAGAAGAGATGGAGAAGAAAAGGCAGGAGGTGGAAGACGATGACGATAATGTATATAATAACACGCAACAGTGCAGTGGGGATAAGGAATAAAGGATAAGGGATAAGGAGCAACGAGACTCGAGTTGCGTAAGAAGCGCGACGACGCGCGCTCGGGGTCACAGCCTCCGCGATCGAACCTGTTTCGCTTCCTCGGAGCAACCTTTCTTCCCATTTATTCCTAGGCGGGCATACTCGCGGTCGCGAGATACGCAATCGCTCGGAGATCCGTATTTCGTTTCTCCGTGTTTTCCAGTCGACCGCGCATACACACGATCCACCGCGTAATAAAATACGAAAGATCAGAAAAAACCGTACTACGAAAACGATCTTGGATACCGATGACAATTAATCGCATTGGCGGCTATTCATCTGGAAATTAACTAATAAGTTTCGTTTCACGATGTAAAATTTTTATTTAAGAAGGAACAAAATCTCGTCTTTCGGAGCGGCGTTCTCTCTTTCGAAAGAGACAGAGAATGAGTGAGCGGAGAGAGGGGCGACAGGAGGACGGCCACGAGAAAAGAGGAAAGAAAAAGGGAACGAAGAATCGTAGCGCGGTCAGGTACAAACGGAGCTCGCAAATAGGCTATGGTTGGCCAGAAACGTTTCATGTTTCCGTCTTTGGTGTCTCACGACTCACGATCACCGGCATCGCGGCAGTCGGCCTCTGTCTTTTCTCTTTAAACATGCCTAAAAGCCCAAATATTTGAGGTTATCCCCGACGACTGCTGTAAACACGAGACGGCGTTTACGTTTCTTCGGATTCCCCTTTTTGCGGGCCGCTTAACGGTCGATCTTCCCGCGTCCTGCTCACGTCGGTTTTCGTGCGGCTACGTTCGCAAACGGACACAAACGTGACCCACGAGTCCACGAGCCGCGGTTCGTTGACACGCGAACGTCCAACGTCTCGATAAACGCCACTCCACCCTTAGAGGAAGGGGCCTCGCGTGAACTAGCGCGTCCGCAACTCTACGTCCGATTCGACGCGCACGAGACAAACCGATCAACGCGTTCGCTTTAATTGAAAACGGAAGCAAAATCGAAGAGACAAAATGGAAACGATAATTCCGCGCGACAAAAAAGGAGAAGGTTTGCGGCGTGGCGTCACAAAGAGCCGACAGAGCCGTTAATCTCGGTCTAAATCTTAACGCTCCCCTAGTCCGATGTATCCCAGCGTGCTTTCTTTCATACCCTGGCACTGTCAAGTTTACGATGAGCCAAACGAACGCGTCCCCCGTTTTACGGTACGCGTAAACAAAGGAACGCACGGATTAATCTGAAAACGGAATATTCAGGAAGGCAAGGCGAAGGGAGCGAACGCGTGGCTTTTAGAGCTACCGGAGTTTTAACACGTTTTAGTGTGTTTAGAGTGTAAATTCGAGATGCGTTCATCGGCGGAGACCGAGCCATCGGCCATTGGTCGATACGAGGTGCAGCACGGCCAAAAACATGTTTCGGTGTCTGACAAGATCCAGCTAACACCTCGTCGCTAACTGCCTCGACTGTTTTCACCTCGCGCCTACACATCGCGCCTTCCTCGTCCCTAGTCCCTCGGCCCTTTGCCTTTACCGACCAGCCTTTCTACCGCGTGTTTCGTTAATTTACGTTTACATCGTCCCACCATAAAGACGAGAGGAAATGGAATGCAGTGATCGCCGTGTCGACGTAGAAGGATTCCTCGTTGGCGAGCAGTCGAGCACTCGACAAAATAAAAGAGAGGTTTCGTATTGCGTTATCTACTATCAACGTAAAATATTGTATCAAATTCAAAAAATGAGAAAATAATAAAGAAAAGTTACGAAGAAACGGTGGAGCGCGAACCTGGCATCTCCTCCAAGCGGAGACGCCAAGGGGAAGTGCGCGAAGCAGCGTTAATCGACCAGTTCGAATTGGAGAAAAAACGAGAAACGACGTTTCGTTCAAAGCCACGAGTCGACCGTTTCTGGCAAAAGCATTTACCGTTTGGTGATTTATGCCAGTATAGCCGATACGTCGACAGCTTACGACAGCACGCGACTCTTCCTATTGCTTCACACGCTCGCCACTTGGAGTAATCTCTCGACGCCTGCCAGGTACTCGTCCGTTGTGGCTCGAATTTGTCAGTAATTACGTTAAAGCCTTTTTAACGCTTTTTACTCGAGAAAGCGAAGGGCCACGGTAGATAAACGACACCGAATTGAAATATCTCGCAACTCGGCAGCCTCCTTATCTTAGGAATTCCACGTTTCACCGGCGAGAGAGCCATTTGTACGGGACCATAGACGGCGAACGCCGTTTTAACGCCACTCTCTTTCTCTCCTCTCTCGTGCCACCGTTTCCAAGCGATCGGTCAATCTCGATCGATGTCTCTGTTGTGTCCATGGCGCGCGAGGCTAAGAGATGCCGTTGAGCGCGCGCGCGTCATCGATGCCGCGACCGAGCCACCAGCAAAAAGAGAACGTCGACGAAAACCCACCCAGAACTGCCGCGCCGGCGTGGCGTCCGATCTATCCTGCCCGTCGACATTCTCATGCCATTGACATTATCGTCCTCGTGGAAATCTCGGCGTGCCGCGCGTGCTCCTCATCTTCGCGCGTCCGCTTGTAAACGTGTCCTCGCGTTGCCACGTGATTAACGCGTAAATAGAGACAAATAAATCGCACGACGTCCCAATGGTTACCTCCTACCAATGCCTGCCGGTCAAGTATTGTCATTTTCATTGCGTAATCGATAACTCCGCGATTCCTCCTTTCGGCGTAATTGCCACTTAAACAACAGCTTCCAATTACAAAGAAAATAGAAATGGGAAGTCTGCGAAGCTCGAAATAGAGGACCGACAAAATGTAACTAGTCGATCCGGTCGTAATCGATGATCCTTAAAATCGGTATCTGCCGGTTCTTTACGGGCAGTTTGACGAAGCGAGATTCATCTTCTCCCTATCCTGGTATTCCGATCGTTCCCTGATATTTCGCCGCAAAACGTGTCAACGAGGTCTAGAAACGATTGTAAAATGCCGCGTAAAGATTCGCTGGTATTAAATGCATCGATGTTCTACAATTCAGCGTTAACCAGGACAACCCTCCATCGCGTCGTGACAATCTCTTTACGTTCGTGGTTTGCGCTCGTTTGACCTGACGCAGATCAATTTTATAATCTCTCGTTCGCGTCACCCTAGCAGTCTACCCCTTGGGTTAACTGGCGTTCCATGTTCAATCGACCCGGGTCGCGATCCCTTCTTGAGAAAACAATATAATTCCGATCGATCTGTGGGCGGTGGCCCAGACGCCACACGGGGTTGATTTCATGCGTCCCGTCGCTTCGACTACAATCGGTACAAAACTTTGTGAAAAAGATATGGATCGCGTGTGAGCCGGAACTGCTAAAAAATGACTTTGTTTGATAAGGAACAATCCCTCGAATCGTTTGTAACGAGCTTCAAAACCCCGTCGCGATACGTTTCGTTGGCACGCAAGCAGCGGTAAATCATCAATAAAATGTTACAGAGCATCGCCGCCAAGTAACCGTCCGCCGCCCGGCAATAATAATTACTCGGGCTGCGTGAGTTATTGCCGAGCGTTATTCCGATTACGCAGAGGGAATTACGTGAGAGAAAGTGGGCGAGAGAACCGCAGCCAGCGAAGCAAAGTTGCGCTTACTTAGCGTCGCGTCAGTTAGTCCCCGAATCAAAACGATCGAATCGATCCACATTATTTATGCGAGTCACGTCAACGACACATTTTCAGAAGCGTTTCAGAAGAGCCGAGTCGGGAACGAATAACCAAAGTCGGTTAAACGTAACGGGTCGAATAACCCACCGTGCTTCGTAACCAGTAAATTCGTTTTGTTCGTGGAATTAAGGTGCCTACTAGCCATACTAATCCAGTAATAAAGCCTTGCCTTTTCTTGGCGGCACGCGTCCATTCGATCGCTCTTCTCGTCACATGCTACAACAGGACCTCTCTAGGTCTATCACGAAAGAAGCTCGCTGGGCTACTCTCTCTCTAACAGCGTTGGAACGGGCCTTCGCGAAGAAAACGGACGAAAACTGCAATCCGCTGAAACGAAGGAAGACCGTGAGCGTTGGTGAGCGAGTCGCGCCAAGATATCTTCGAACGCATTATGCGTACGAATGCAAATTCCTGTTTGGTCGGCTATGAGCGAGCGAACGTTTATTTGTCA
The DNA here is from genome assembly GCF_011952205.1 of Bombus bifarius. Classification (NCBI taxonomy): domain Eukaryota; kingdom Metazoa; phylum Arthropoda; class Insecta; order Hymenoptera; family Apidae; genus Bombus; species Bombus bifarius. The sequence goes on along the minus strand of NW_022884571.1, from coordinate 82,207 downwards.
CGCGGCCGCGGACATACACGGCGCGGTGTAGCCATGACCGGTATAGGACGCGCGTACCTACGCACAATACGGACGTGGCCGACGGTCGCGACACTTTAGCATTTCGATTCCTTCCGTGGCCTCGTCCGCCTCCGCCAACGACTCCTCGCGCTTCTCACTCTCGCCAGCGTTCCATCCGTTTCCCTCTCGCTCGATTTTCCATCGACCTAGAGGACCGTGTACCCTGCCACAATTATCTGCCACCGTCATCTCCCGGCTCTGTACTTTTGTCCGCGTATCGCCGCGGCCAGTCCGCGCAGGCACATGCAGCCTGTCGCTTGCACTTTTCTATTAATTATACAACTATACTCGACGCTCTTTAACGGCTGGACAGCGTGCTTGGTACCCGACCGGGAGAGAATCCATTGACCCGCATTATCGTTGTTACGGAGTTATTCGCGCGCGACACATACCGACCGCATACGTTCTATGAAAATGCAAATTCCAAGGAATTTACGGTTCGACAAAACGCGCCACGACGCACGATCGCGACGGATCTCGGAATTTACGCGTATACGCCGTTTCGCCGATAGTTCTAATTGCTTTCGATCGCCAGCGACCAGTCGCAGCCCGATGAGAAAGCGGATTCCAGATAACGAGGTTGGGCCGCGTTCTGGCTGCCGCGTAAAGATGGCTCGACGATGCGTCGCGTTGTCGCAGCTAATAACGAGCGGCCCGCGAATCATTTTTTCACCAAGGATAATCGTGTGTCTCGTTACAGAGCGTGTACGACAAAGCGTACCTCGCCGGTTACTTCGATATATCGATCAATTATGTAGCTACGGCAATTGCGCTACACGCTAACACGCTGGCATCGTTATATTGTCCGCTCGTTTATCCACTCCACTAGAGGGTATCTACCGAATCGATCGCGGTTTAATCGCGGTCGTGTCAAACGGCATAAGAAAACGCTTTTCGCGAGAATGTTCGTAAGTAGATCTGCGACGCGTGGAGCGCATCGTAGCGCGTCCCGCTCGTATTACCTGCACGCATGCAGCGAGGCGCGCGAATCGAACCTGCGTCAGCACGATTCTCCGTAGCACGGTTATTCAGCTTTCACTATATTTTGCATAATGCGCGCAGAAAAGTGGCGAGACAGTGCGCATTACAGTCGGTGAACTGGCGTGGCGCGGCATCGACGGAATTGCGGATGGTCGTCTGTATCGGTGTGTATCGGAGAATGCTTCACCGATGGCCAACGTGCCCTCACCTTCGACCGACCCTAAATAGCCAGCGATTATCGGGATGGGAAAAATACTGGAAGCGAGGAAAAAAGGAGAAGCTGGATTTCCCGTGAATCTCGGCCATTCGCGATCCTCTCGCGTACCAAAATAATACCCGTAAACGCGAACGCGGAAGTTGCCTGTTACTCTGTATGCGCGCTGCGAGCTAGTTAGGCGTGTCAATAAGCTGGTCGTTTTGCAGCGGTAGAATGAATTCGATCGCTTCGATAAACCAGTTTTATAAATCACCTAAGCAGGCTCGAATGAACGGTTTGGAAATCGTTATTATCGCGTATTCCTTGTTTGAGGTTCGTTCCCGCGATCCAACGAGACGTTTGCTTTCGCGAATCCGGCTACGACGTGCTCGTAGGCGCCGCAGGACGGGTATTAGGGACAAATAAGTAGCGGCTACCTAGACAGGATGCGTCCCCACGGAGGGTGAGTATGCAATTCATGAACGACGGTATAGAGTGGAGAGAAAGGGCGGATAAAGCAGCGCAGCGAGCCCCAGCAGAAGCGGCTGAGTAGGAGCGGGAGCCGCGAACGCAGGACCCGCCGGGCCTGATGCAAGATTAGGTGGTCCTCTCACCGACCTATCGCGAGATACCTCCCCTCCAATGGAGCAGCGTGTTACACGTGACAGTAATGGCATGTAATCCAGGAACGATATTCCCCCTAAGTCCAGCTTTAAACGGAAAATATTTCAGCGGTGTCGCTTATCGTTCGTTCGATCGATCGACGCGAACCTGTTACTTTGTACAGTTGTTGGAGCCGCGCGCGAGCCTGCTCCGTCGCGTGGTCATCCTCCGTGTTGACGATTGTGGATTGAACGGAGGACGAGCAAATTTCCGCAGAAGCGATTAGCAGCGAGAAGGACGAGGTCTGGAAGAGACGGGAGAACACGGGATAGACGAGAAGAAAAGAAACACGCAAAGTGGCGCCTACGAAACGTCGAAGCATCGACCGAAACGAAAAGCAAAGCCTGGGGGACCAAGGGGGGCAGAGCAACGAGGGGGTAAGGAAACGAGAAGGCGGAAGCCGCGCGCCCCCGGCCGACAAAATGATCAAAAGGCAAATTTCATACATTATTTTCACTTTAATGCTACCGTATCGCAATTTATGGGAGGGCCGGGATTTATGCGGGCGCGTATACGCACCACAGGGCCTAATCTGAGAGAGCCCACCGGACAGAAACGTTCCCGGGCCGAGTCCGGAACGAGTCGCAAACTCGGCGAGCGGCAGCACGCGCACTCCGGCCCGATCATAAAGAACTTTGTATTAAAACGTTGTACGTCCCGGATCGTTTATGTCAACAGCCTCTGAGTTGTGTGTGGAACGCCTCATGCTGCGATGTTAGGGTCTACGCTCGGTGCAACGCTCGCTCTGGCCCCCGGGGCAACTCGGCGGGGAGGGTGCTGCTGCATCCTTTTCCTTTACGTCCCACTTACTACATCCGTGTCGATCCGGCCATGGATCGATCGCGGTCCCCATTCAATTCATAGTCTACGGTCTACGGCTACGCGCACTTGGTCGAACCCGTTGCGAGTTGCGACTATGCCTGATCTCTTTATCCTCTACCCCTTCCCTCTCTTTGTCTCGTTTTTCCCTTTTCTTCGGCGATCAACAATCGCCGCGCCGCTCTATCGCGGGTCGCAACGACGACCACGACCACGACCACGACCACGACCACGACCACGACCACGACACGTGACAAAGAACGCCTCCGATCAGACTTCCGTTCTCGCGAAATTTTGTTGCCCCCACGAGAGCGTTCGATTCTTTTACGATTCGGCGAAAAAACGTTTAGGCCTAACAAATTATATCCTATAACGTACACTTATGCCTCGGAACGATCGATACGTCCGACGAAATTATCGAGCACGGGTTTCGCAGTGAACTCCCTAAAGTACTGGCTCGATCGTCAAACGAAAACACCTCTTGGGGAGAGACCACGGAATCGAGTTGTGGGTTCGGTCGCCAGGGTCGTTATATCGACCGATAATTAATGGTGACCGTGACGTTCGTGCGCAACTAGATGATCGAACCAGAAGAGAAAGAGAATCGAAGACGGATGGTGAAGAGGTTCGAGGGCGAAGGGGAAGGTTGGGAGCCGCGAGTCCTCGAATAATCTGCACGCTCATAATTAATTTGCACGCGAGAGTAATTAAGAAACGTCCGAAGCTCGCGATGGATCGCACCGCTACCGGATTCGTGGATTACCGTGACACGGACCGTGAAACTGGGAAATCTGCGGTTTGCGTCACGGAATCAGTACCTGCCGCCCTCTCTTCTTCGGTCGTGACACGCAGTAACGAGGTAGGAGCGTGGTCGCGCGAATATCAAGGAAATCGACCCGATGAAAAGTTAAAAATCGACAGGGCCGAGACTTTTAGTCTCGGCCGTTATAGGCAATCGATGGAGATTGACGGACAGGTATCGAGAGCCTTCCCCGCTGAGCTCTCCTCTCTCTCTTTTTCGTTTTTTTTTTTTTTTTTTACTCTACCGCCGCAGATGACGTGGAAGAAGCTGAAGAAGATGAAGAAGCAGAAGAAGAAGAGGGAAAAGAAAAGGAGATGGAAGAGGAAGGTCGTGGAAAGAGAAGGAGGAGCAGAAGCAGAAGGAGGGTGAAGAAGAAGCGGTCGGGAAGAGAGTCTTAACCGCGCGCCGTTGGAATATGGTCGCAATTACCGCGGGAGATTAATGAGCCGATGCGCTCGCGCGATGCGAGAGTCTGCTCTACGAACGGTCCTCCTTCTTCTTCTTTCCATCCTCCTCCGCCAACTTCTCATCGTCCCTGTCGAGAAAACGACTAATTCATTCTGCGAGACAGGTCACGTATCTATTCTTCTTGTTCGCGAGCGAGCGAGAAAGCTTATAATTAAACCAAGAGATTTAGTATCGACCGCTTTAATGTCGTTACGAATTCTTTTCCTCCTTTTGCTCTGTTCGGACCGTTTTATGTCTCGCGCGATGATTCAAGTTGGTCGATAAACGCGACCGAACGGCGCGTAGGTACACCGAGACCGATGAAAACCGATGGACCGATCTGGTGCCTTCAACCAACTATCTCGCTTCCGCCCCTATTTGCTTCGCAGCCGAAACGATCGCGTTCGGGCGTATTGGCCGAGCGAGGTTCGGTGTTCTCACCGCGTGCCACTCTTCGGAGACCAATTTGACAAGTTGGTAAACGAAATGCGCTGCCATCGCCGCTGCGCCGTTTTTCCATTCGAAAGATTTCCCGATAAATCGGCCAGTCAATTTCAGCTTCACGCACGCGCTTCTAATCGAAAGTATACGCACTAGGCGATGAAAAAAATAGACGCGCAATAGCTGTCGGCGATTAACCAGCGGTAACGCGATTCCCTCAGCGCGGCGTAACGAACCCTTCGTCTTAAGAAGGTCTTCTATTCCACTGACCTCTCTAATTAGCCGTCACGCAACAGGCCGATATCGCTATAGAGTTAATACGGTGCTAGGTGCGCGATCGAGATCATCCGGCAATATTAATAATCAGTCGTTAGTCACTCCCTTTCATTAGTAAGCGTACCGGACGGAGCCCGTTTTGGAAGTCAGCCTGCCAACCCGTCTAATTACCACGAGTATTCGCGCCACCTTACCACACGGCCCTCCCTCGGATCTAGCTTCGACCGTGACAAACGCACCGAAAAATCGCTCCTCTGTTATAGTCCCTTCTAGCTCGTCAAAGCCGCTCGACGCTTTTACACCCTGTCTGCCTGCCTGCTTGCCTCTCTGCCTATCTGTCTGCGTCACCAAATAAACGTAACAAACGACAACTTACGGCGTTCTCCGCGTCGCTCGGCGTCCACGCGTGGATTTTGCGATCTACCGAGTCACGCGACAGACTAAAACCCTTGGGCCGCGTCGCGTGCACGCGTGTACCAAACGTTACATCGGCAACGAACGTAAGGCGGAGCAGCGTGTCGCACCTACGCACGCGTATTGGCAAACGGCGAACTGACGGAGAGAGAAAAAATCGAGAGTAAAGCGCTATCGTATGTTAAGCAGTTCCTGGTCCAAACGACTAGCTACCGGTGACTGTGGAACACGCGCCGTTCGACGAACCAGAGGCAAGGACGAAAGAGAGAAAGAGAGTTCGGCACAACCAGTTGTCGAGGTTCGTCGTCGCCGTCTTTCTTTCTCGCGTTGCAACCTCGCCCGAAAAAAGCTATTAACCGATATCCATCTGAGGTCATTCCTTCGTTCGCGCTTACGTACACACGCGGCAGTCCCGTGTATACGGACGTTCGCGCACGCTCGAGCGTTCTCCGGCCGCAAAGCTGCGAGCCGTTTTGGACGCTATCGCGCTTAGCGGAATGGGTAATGCATCCTGCCAAAGCCCGGGGGCGCCCAATGAATTACGATATTTCATTCTCACGCCCGTGTATACGCGCGCAACTGGCTGTATTGGCAACCGAGCTAATTGCATTTAACTCATTATTGGTTCATTCGCGAAACGACCATGACTGTACGACACACGATCGCCGTTACGTCGACTGTCATCTCTTCTTTTTGCTCGTTCTCTCCCTTTCCAGTATCCGGTAGCGTCATGTTTCTCTCCTAGCCTCTCCTGCAGCCCCTTTCAATACGTCGAGACATCATCTCGCTGTCGAGATTATCGCAGTCGTCGTCTCTTCATCGTCTCTTTTCCCTTCCGTTTCTTCTTTCCTCCGCGGTCCGCAACAACTCTGACGTCCGACGCTAATGCAACTACCGATCGACCGAATCGTTTCGAAGTCCATACTCACGGACAAATCCTCCGATCGCAGAGTGTACCGCTACCGGAACAAATTCTCGACGATAACCGATCGGTCTGGGAACGAACGACTCAGCCATTTGGCAAAGTGGCGCCCCGAATGTTCGCACCTTTCGAGGAACGATCGCGAGTATTCTTCCGATCGCGAGGAGCCGTCGCGTCGTCCGAGTTCGCGGCTCCGACGGATTATTATAATTAGCTTCCTGTTGTGTATCCTTTCTCGTTCGAAGCTCCCTCTCTCGTGCTTTTAGCAGCGGTAGCGCTCAGCACTCGTTACGACCAGGTGTATGTACAAGCGTCGAGCATTACCAGCCCCCACCTTCCGTTTTAGCTCGCTCTTTTCTTTCCCTTTTCTACCTCCTCCTTTTACGTGGCTATTCTCTCCGCGTATACACCACACTCTCTAATTGATATAATCCACCGCGGCGGAGCTTTGTTATGCGGAATCCGCGGATTATACGGCTTTGCGCAATTAGTCGACCACTCGCGAGGGATGTTAATACACCGTCGTGCCATGCAGCGCCTACATTAAGCTTCCTTTTTCTTGTATTTTTCTCCGTTTCGTCTCGTTCTCTCGTAGTTTTGCACGACTACGCACCTATCTTCTCGTTCTTAGGTACAACGTTGCGGTAATCTTCGCGATATCTTAATACATGACACGCACTGTGTTGATTTTTCGCTCGCTCGCCGACCGTAGGTTAGCCAAACCTACGTTTCAGAAATTTCGCGTCGAGAAATGCGCCAGTATTCGATCGATAAGATCATAGTGGAAAATCGCGCGTGCGATATTTTCTCCGTTTCTGCGCCTGTAAAGCTGTTTCCCACGAAAGGGAAAAGAGGAGAGACAAGGCAAACCGGAATAGATGCTCAAATCCCGCGATCGACGATGCGACGCAGAGAGCTGCGACGTATCGACGTCCTTCTGCTACTCCCGGCTATGGCCGCTTCTCCGATTTCCCGTTAGACGATCGTTCGCGCGAATCTACGTTACCAGACGACGATGTAGCTACCACCGATCGCAGATACTGATCAGATGGCGCGCTCTGGTCCGAACGAGCTTGAGAACCGACCAACGGAATCGGAGTAGGCGCGCGCGCGTGCTCGTGCTCCCGACCAAGGCAGGAAGAGCGAGGGCAGGTAGAGTAGAATAAAAGAGAGGCGGCACGAACTACCGAGGCGAGAGAGCCTTTCGGAATTCGCGGCATTCGTGGTAAAGTTTCAAATCGAACCAGGCAAGAGAAAGGCCACACGGCCAATACCTACGTATCGCGCATCGCGGCCACCGAATAGACGCCATAAACGTAAATACCGGTCTTTCTCTGCGGTACGCAACGACGAGAGCGAGTCGTTAAAGGATTGCCCGGAGGTAATCGGTCTTTGCCGGGAGGACAACGAGATGTCTGGCGTACCACGAATTTCGCAGTTCGTCTATGTCCCGATACACGAAATTACACAGGGAATCTGGTGAAACGAGCTTTGGCTGGCTTTAACGACGATCGCATGGCGCCACGTAACTCGAGCTACAGTTTCCTAGAAACGACTGCCGTCTTCGTGCGAATAGAAATTTCTCGCGGGGAACAGCGATGCGCCATGCCGCGCGCATCTCCACCGACGAAAAATTTATACGCGAATAACAAAATGGCTCTTAATCGATGTTCACGAACCGTTCGATCGAGTTCATCGGATAATCGAGCGTAACTCTCGCAATCGGTGGCCAAGCCGCGAAAAAAGTACCGCGTCCGAAGACGTTTGCCGGGCACCGCAATATTCGTTTTCCGGTTTACAATAATTATATCGCAGCTGGCCGCGATAGCATGCGCTTCGTATTTTATTGCTCCTCCATCGGTTCTAGCGCTTCCATTTTTCAATCTCGCTATCTAGTCCCGGCCTCTCGTATCCACCTCTTCTCTCCCACCCCTCGGTAATTATCTCCGTTCCCTTTCTCCCGCTTTCCTACCGTCCCTGCCCCCGTTTCACTCCATCGATGCCAGCATCTCACGTACCGATCGACTCTCGGCTTATACCGTTAGTTCCGCGGCGTTCGAGAACGTCTGACTTACACGAGTGCGTGTATGGAGGTGATATTCCGCCTGACTACGCGTAAAACGCGACTACGACCGAACGTGCCAGTTGCAAGAAACGCGACAACCCCACGCGAGTCACAGATATTTCGTAAGATCGCTCCTTTGTCGCGGTGTTGTCCTTTAAGCCCGGTTGAAGAGACCATTCCTTAACTAATAGTCTTCTCTCTAAGGTCGAATTTCTCTGACGAATTGAGAACGATACCTGGAAACAACCGACAAAAGTATGTACCACGTTCAGGTCCTACGGCGATCTTCTGGAATTTGATCGTTGCGTTCTTTACAATCTTCGTCTAGCGGACGGCATAAGGGATTTGTTGCTCGGCATTTAGAGCATTCGTCTTCCGCTTCAACGACGCATCACGGCACCGCCATTGTTCGAGGCTACCGGACTAGGTACCAGGGAGAGCAGGAATCGGCTCGACTCGACCATGCGAACGCAACGTTACCAAGGTTCCGCGTAAAAGCGCGTTGCATTACGACCGACGTATGGTCAGGTGTATTTAGAGACGAACACATTCTAAATCGGACATTTCGAAAATAGTGCATAGAACTGCGGCGTTCGTGGCTGTACACGCGAACAAGACGAGCTCGAGGCGAGGTAGCGAAAGATGTAGCATAGAGTAATTTTACAGCAAATAGGTTTGCACAACGCTATATGGAGAAAAGAAAGAGAAAGGAAGATCAGAAAGAGAGAGAGAGGGAGAGAGAAAGAGGAAGAGAGGAGGAAAAGAGAGCTACGAGGCGAGATACAGCCGTAGGTCGCCTTGAGGTGAATGCACCGAACCGCGTATATAAGCGGGAAACTGCTGCTGCGGCTATTATTCTCAATTACCATCGGCTATCAGGCATGTCGCAACCACGTGGAATTTTCTGAAAATCGCACCAACCAACTTTTTCCATTCTACGAGAACGACGGTCGTTCGAATCCAATGGATTTCAAGGTTTCGGAAATGAACGATCGAGCAAATTCTACCGATGCTCTTAACCCTCCGAAACGATACAAATGACAAGATACTAATATCGTAGCGGACCTATAATAACGCGCACTATTCTTGGAACGCGACCAGTTACCCGAAAAGAGGACTAAGCACATCGTGAACCGACTCTTCTATGGAATGGGAGATCGGAGGAGCCAGCCCTGTAATTTCAGGCCCGTAATGGGCTCCAGTCTCACAATTAGACCTTCCTGCATCCTCCGTATATTTCTCTCTTTCCACGATGGTTCTCCGGCCCGTCGCAGAAGGCATTTTTCTTCCATGTCGCCGAGTTCCATCGACGAATTCGCCGCGTGCGGTGATGCCGACCGACGACGATCGACCGAGACGCGTTTGCGCGCATCTTCGAATACCGACCGTAGTGAGGTGTCCGCGTCCTTGTCCGATACGTCCTAGAAGAGACGATGACGCTGCATGACTCTACGATTCGTTCCCCATCCTCTCGAGTCTTCCCCTTTTCGCTGAAGGACCCTTCCAGCATAATTACATAGTGGTTTAGTTGTGCCGCGGCTCAGAGGAGAGCCGCTTTCGTCAAGTAAAGTAATGACTAATCGGGAACGCGACGAGCTTACCGCGCGCGCAAATAGGGACCTTTCGATGCCATTAGCCAGGTCTAGAAGCTGCGACTGTGACGCGCGACGCAGCGTTAATTACGCGCAAAGACGCGCGTATCGAAAAACAAAGAGAGCCGCATCGTCGCCCCGTGATGAGAGCATCCTGAAAACAATGAACAGAGAAGGGACTGCCCCTTCCATGAACGGAGACCAGATACCTCGAATCTAGCTTTATCTAGCCTCCACCTTGGTTCGAATATCCCGTGTTATTAGAGCCGTAATCATAGAAATTATTATCCTCTTTCCGCCGCCCTACTGACGGCCAACGCTCTCGACCTTTCTAGGTATTTCTATCGCTGTCACAGCGCGGCAGTGTGTCGCAACTAGCATACCTTTTCCAGAAGAATATTATCGCTAATTCGAGCCTGCCTCGTAATCCTCTCTCGTTAACGAGCTCTTCTCGGACGCTACGACGGACGAGTGCTGGAATTATCGGCCGATAGAAATTTGCCTTTATCCGATGCGTTCGACCGCCGTTCGACTTTCGAGTTTCCGGCGGATGTCGCGAACATTTGGACGATCGGAGTTAAGGGATTCGGTCTAGTCCGAGCGTTTCGCGTTGCGGCGTGACGAGTTCGAGATGTTGAAGTTCGAAAGATAGTCGACGGGAGAAGGAGAAACGGGGCGAAAGAGGTCTCGAGGTCGTTTCTGGGCGTGGTAGCATCCACCTTTACATCTTTGGTGTACGTATAGCTCTCTGGGCCAAGCCTCTTCTCCCTATAACCGTCTTTTCCTTCGTATCCTGCTCGTTCCGTCGGACAGCGCCGCGGTTCGTAGAGGGTTTCGGTTCTTCGGGCCATTTATTTTTTCCGACCCAGCCTCCAGGGCTGTCCAAACGGCGGCCTGACGGCCGTGGAAGGAAGAGGCCTGCCTATTGTTTTAGCCGGGTACGCTTAAATTGAAGCCTCGAGCGATCCATGGTCCCTGCCGCGAAGAAAAAACCGACGTGTCCACGTGCTTTAACTTGTAGGCGGCTGTTACGTGGCCTGCGCTTCGTGGCTCCGCTTTTTACCACATAACCAAACAAAACCAACCGAGATCGCGTCGCGCCGGATATCTACTAGTCGAATTTTTTTTCTCCTGCATCTACCGCGAACGGATATTTCACGGGCGTGCGTTACGTTGCGACAAGAGATGGTCGAGTTGCATTCGAAAAAATCGAGCGGCTCCTTCCGATAATTACTCGGGGAAGGCGGATGTCGTCGACACTGCCAAATAAATGCTGGTTGCTTCTCAAAAACCGGAGGAAAAGGCAGAACCACGAGAAAAAGGAAAAGGCAGGATTTAGCTGTCGAGAGTCGGGGGTTACAGGGTTACGAGATGCAAAAAAGGTCTCCTCCCTCTTTCGGTTCCTCGCTTCCTTCCCCCTTCCCCCGACCATCGGTCTGTCTCGTTCGCTCTCGCGTTCTGTTCTTTCGAAGTTCCGCGCGCGGCACGAGGGCCGAAGAATGGAGCAAGCAAAAAATGCGAGTACCTTCGGTTCATCTTGGCCTTTCTTCGCTCGCGAGGAGAAGGTTGGAACGAGAGAGTACGCACCTGGACAAACCATCGAAGCGAACGGGACAAAGAAACTTAACAACGAACCTCGAACGCAACGGAGACAGAGCGAACAAGGACCCAAAAAGGGGGAGGATGAACGCGCGCTGCCTTCAAGGAGCAAACAAAAACTCTAATCGAACTTTCCGAAGCTCTTCGATGCTCTTGTTGGACCTTTTATCACTCCGGCCTTAGGGTATCGTCCTCGAGAGGACGCTTATATATATATATATATATATTATATATATATAAAATACGTTATTGGTTCGCGAGTGTACGCTTTCTGCCTGTCGGTTATTAAAGAACAAGCATCCCCGGCAACGATATTTATTTACATAGGAGATCAACCTCCATGTCCTCTGGTTCTAGCCATCTGGACGGAAGAAATTATCATGGGCGAGCTTAAGTACTTACACATATCGCGTACGAGAAACGTGTACGAAAAATCGGTGGAATCACTCGCTGCGAGATCGCTTTCGACTGCAACGCGCGCAAAGTTTTTTGCACGCGAAACAACGCCAGCGTTGTGCATATTACCGTGGCGATCCTTTAAACGGTCTAAATGGCAGCGATTTAACGAGTTTCACCGGTCATTCGATTCTCGGTGCAGCGGCTCCGTAATATCCGATCGTTCCATTCGGAGCCTTATTAGTTGATAATGACGCGTGCATTTGCACCCCGAAGTAGGCAGGCGTTCTCTCGTTAAACGTTTTCTGCGAATTCCGCTACTGCAGCCGTTAGACCTTTCCAGTGCCGTGCCGCTACTTTGCGAAATACTTTACGAAATATTGACCGACCTCGCAAAGACAAATCGCGGGGAATGTTTCGTCGCGTGCCATCGTGTCGTCCTAGCCGATGTCGCGGCGGAAAAATGCTGGTGTCGTTAGCGGGTTCGTTTCTTCTCCACGGGTTCCCGAGGCACCATCGAACAGAGGCGTAGCGCGCCTCGATCCTTGCCGGTGCCGATGTTCCTTGTTTAAATATTAATTATGTATGCCTGACGGTATACTCTGACGCACACGCACTTTCCTGCATATAGATAAGTCTCAGCGTGTAGGATCGCGCAAACGCCTGTATCCTTTAGTTTCGTTCACCTGGCTCGTTCTCCGTCCGAGCACCTTTATCCGGGCAGCAAACCGTGCTAGATGTACAGGTCTGCTGAGGTTGCGCCGACGAACCGCAGGGGGTAGTTGTCTTCTTTTGCATTCCTCGATTACCATCTCCTGCGCGTACTCCTCTCGTTGCGTTCCTGTTGACCGCGTCGAAGTCGAAAGCGCTAGTTTCCAAAGCGCGATATCGCCGGCGGAATTTTCGTTAAATCGTAATATTTTCTAACAACTACGAACGACTTCCCCGACGTAAGGTTCCTAGGTCACCTCGAGTTTCCGTCGATACGCTAGCCTGAATGCCACTCTCAGCCTTATCTATACGCATCTCTCCCTCTCTCTATCTACCTCGATGATGGAACCTCTCGCGAAGGTTTATGCGCAAGAACTGGTACCGCGAGATCCATGGAAAAACACGAAACCGTTTAACGTATAAATTGCCTCCCACCGACGACGCGATGAGACGCGACGTGCAAACATCGCAATCGATATCCTTGATGAGGATCTCGCCGCCGCCGGTCGAAAATGGAACGCGCGATTCGGTAATAGGATCTGGCGAATTATCGAATCGTTCGGGGGGGGGGGGGAAGCGCGAGTGACAGTGATGGGCGCAGAATACATGGAATAGAATCGCCGCGTCGGTATTCGTGTAATGACTCGTCGAAGCTTGTGCCTCATCCACGAAGCAGAGAAGAAACTTCGGATGGTCGAGTGGCGGATGATGAACGACGAGACCGAGAAGGAAAATGCCGTCGAACAGAGACGGAGTACGTTGATTGGTTACAAGCAGAGGCTCTCACCAACAGCTGCCACCTAGACTAATACCGCCTGCTAACTGCAAGGTGTACCGCGAAGCGATTTAGACGCTCTATCTGCTCATGCATCGACTCTATCCGCTCCATGGATACCCCAGCGCGGTCGTCTCTCCATTGGCGACCCGCTGGAACGCGAGAAGCGGATTCGCAAACGTCGAATCCTGCCTGGTATAACGCGCCAACAATCTACGTACGTAACTAACTATAGCTAAGTACATACATATGTACGTTTTGGACACGCGCACGATCGTATAGAATACGCAGAATCGGTAGATGTGGTTGTTACACGGCTTTCTTCGTTCGGATGTTACGCTTTCTCGATAAAATCTCGCGGACCGAGTAACAAATGCTTCTCCCGGTGTGCTAATCGCGAACAGAGCACCGCGCGCGCGCATCGTTCCTCGAGCTCGAGTTTCAGACGAAGAAAAGCGATCGTTACATCGACCATCGAATAAATTAGCATGACTAGCTAGGTCGGAAGGTAATCTACGACACGAGGGGGCGCTAGTCTCGTCACGAAAAGAGGAGCACCGGTGCGACGGTGATGAAGCAGAAGATCAGGAGGGAGGAGAAGATGGACCGCCAGCGTGCTGACCTCCTGCTTGACCCGAGACGCCTCCGCAACGACGACCCTAACCATCGTCGTGGTGGTTACGGTCGCGATCGCAGCCCGAGAAGCCGCTCCCGGATTTATTTAATTAGTCCTCGAGGTACTACTGTGCCTCGTCAACGTGTCCGTCCAACTCTGCGATTCGCATCCTCTTCTCAACCTCCCTTTCTTCTTTTCTCCTCTCCTCGCCTCTCTTCTCCTTCGCTTCCCTCCATCCTTCTCCACTCTGTCCTCCGTTTCCTTTTCCCGTCTCGTCTCTTCTTCGCTCCGCTGCATCCGTACAGCCTTAGGTTCGCGACTCGAACGATCCGCTTCTTCCCCACCCACACGCGAACAGACGCGACGCGGCTCTCTCTCCATCTCGTTGCACGTTGCCGCGTTGCACGTACACGTATTCGTACGCGAGTGCGACCGTGCCGGTATACCGATGCTAATTAAACGAAGCACAGACCTTAGATATTTATCCCACGCTTGGCGACGATCCGCTGCCCTCCGTCGGTCCCCGATATCCTTTCTCCGACTCCCAGTCACGAGCTAGATGAATACATCTATAAATGGTGACCCAGTGAGTCGCGTAAAAGACACTCGAGATTCCTTTCTCTATTTCCAACCACCGTCTCTCTCCTTCTCTCCCGTATTCTTAGTTACGCGCGATCCTCTCGTCTAGTCACGTGTAAAGTCGCGTTATTCGCGTTATCAATGTTCTCGCCTCCATTGCGAGTATCTACGCTCGAGATGCATCTACCCACCAGCGACGCATGGTATCTCTCCTTCTCTCACCCCACCCTCTCTCTTTCTTTCTCTGTCCTTTTCCTTTCCTCCCTTTTCTTCCTTTGTCGTCTCGAGTACGGCTAATGCCAACTATGTTAAGGGTCGGACGAGAATGTTCCTCGTTACTCAGTAGCCCCTCCTCTTTACCATAATCGGGATATAAATCTCGATTACCGAGAGCACCGCACCACCAGCTTCCTCGCTCCACATATTTCGGGTAGGTACAAAGTTTTCTCTCGCGTAATGTTCAACGTTTATTTTCTTCGGGACGACATTCGACGCTAACGTTGCTCAGAATCGGGACAGAAGAATCAACGCCTACCCGATCTACCACAATTACGAATGTTTTCACGCTTGAAAACATATTGCCTCTGTCTCTCGCATCGGACTTGGCCTGTAGCGTCAATGTTCCCACAAGTACTTGCACGGTGCTGTTTAAAGGGAAAGGCATTCAAAACGGTTCTTAATCAGCGTTCAACAAGCTGGCGGAACATTGACCAATGTCGGTAGCGTTTGCCCATCCCATATCGGAGTCTAACACTTCCCGTAGTAGTAAACGATTGCACGGCGCGCAATCGATGTATTGTGTTACCATTACCATTTTAACTCGTACGGATGCAACGCGATGGTAACTCATGCTAATGTTTTCTGGCGCGCTCTGTTCCACGAGCAACCGAGTTCGTGGCCCGAGAAACGATGTTGCATTCATCAAGCCAGATGATTTGAAAAATCTCAAGGACCCTCCTTTCTTTGGGTCTTTAGCACTGTGACGTCCATGATTTATTGAGTAATATTCACCGGCGTATTGGCCAGCGAAAAAAGGCGCGTAACGTTAATCTGAATAATGAGCCTCCGGCATCAAGCGCCGACCGCCACCTTTTCATTGCTATCGATAAATAATGTCCAACCCCTCCTCGCTTTCTCTCTCTTTGCAGCGCGCTCCCTCTCTCTTCGTCTCTTTGCTCGTCTCTCTTTACCCTTTTACAACCCCTCCATCTTCGGAACCAATTTTTTGCTCGCCATTTATACCGATTCACTTAGATACAATACAAACGGAGCGATCCGATTTCGTTTGCGAATCTTTCGGACTACCTGTTTTCTTTGCTCGTTACGCGCAACGTCACCACGAAACGGCTTAGCGAATTCGACGGCTCTGTCATTTATCTTTCGTTCTTTCCCCTTTCTTTTGCTTCCGTCCCGTTCTATACCTTTTCCAATCGACGACGAAATTTCTTCCAACGGGTTTTGTATCCTATCTTACCACAATAGAATAGAACGCGAGTCTCGTTCTAATTTCGAAATAAGACGCCACTGGTGAACATGACTCGAGAGATCGTATCGGCTCGATTCCCGACTTCGATACATCGTTCGCAGGAGAAAATACAATCTCCTCGATACATACGAATTGGTTCCTTCCAATTGTTCGTCATTTGCATAACGCGTATCTGCGAATCAGTCGACACTGGAATTAGAACGACGATCGAAAACGTGGATGACGATCGACGATCTGACTTTTCGAAAATATCACTACTCGCGAGGTGCTATCTGCACCGATCTGTTCGATCGGTACAGTTGATTCTTTCGTGCATGCTTTTAGAGCAAAGGTCGTCCTCGAGGCGTTCCGGTAGTCGAGTCGATAGACTAAAAATATCCGTGACATATTTCTCGTTTCGCCACGGTTTTCGAATGGAAGTGTATCCGCATACCCCGTATCCAAACACGAATCTCCATCGATAACGGTTTCAATTTCGACCGATATTTAACTCGCTATAGAACTGGACAAATCTATGGTTCGTCGAAGCGATACGAAACGATCGAGGATCGGCGCTTCAAAGATATCCGCGTCGGGATCGACTAGAAGCAAATAGGCGGATTAGCTTCCATAGGATCGGCCGGATTCCAGAAGGCCACTAATAAATGGAAATTCGATTCGCGAGGCCTCGATAGAGCGATAAAGTCCTGCTGCTGGGTCTCGTAGCTACATGTAGCTTGGAATGGAGTTGTATCGATCGAAGAACTCCACCCTCGGGGTGGAACGGTGCGGGAGGCAAAGCAAATACACGAGCCGAAGACCGCAGTGATATCTACTTTCTCGGTAAACTCAGTGACCAACAGAGCCACGAAGAGAAGAGGAGAGGCAAAAAAAGGCGAACGAGGATAGAGCAAAGTAGGAAGAACAAAGAGGTGGACGAGGTGGAAGAAAAGGGTGAGGATGTGTGCCGCAACCGATTGTACTCCCGATGCCGCCACCTCGCCTCCCTTTCTGTCCTTTCTTTCATGACGGCAACAGAAGTAACAGCAGCAGCAGCAATGGTAGCCTGCAGAAAGGAGGGGCGCATTGTGTGTTTCCGAGAACGGTGCGCTTATCGGTGGATCTGTCGCGGTAATGAGGTATCAGCCACCAACAAATAAACGAATAAATGTAAAGAGGATGAGGTGGCGGCTGTGATGGTGACGGTAGTGGTGGTGATGGTGGTTGTGGTGGTGGTGGTGCTTGTGGTGGTGGTGGTGATGGTGGTGATGGTGGTGGGGGTGGTATTGGTGGTAGTGATGGTGATGGTGACGGTGGTGATGACGGTGGCGGTGGCGGTGGCGGAGAGGGTGGCGGAGAGGGTGGCGGTGGTGGTAGCGGCGGTGGCGGCAGCGATGGCAATGGTGGAGGTGATGGTGGTGGTAGTGGCGGCGGCGCAGAGACAAAGAGAAAGAGAAAGAGGGAGAGTAGCACAAGACGAGGGGAAGAGAAAAAGGGGAAGACCGCGAGGGGTGGAGGTGGAGGAGGCGGAGTGTCTCTTCGGCTAAACACAGCGAGAGAAGCGAGGCAACCGAGCAGCCAGCAGCTCTGGCCCTACCGATACAATGCTTCGATTAAACATTCGCTGCCTAAATAATCAGGCGCGCTTCGACCCGGCGAAAGAGAAAGAAAGAGCAACAGAATAAGACGAAGCTTCGTGGCTCTCGCGTTCTCAACGAAGAAGAAAGAGGAGGCGATTCCGGTTCGGACCGAGTGGGAATGGAACACGTTCCTCGCCGTTCCTCGTTTTCGATCCGCGCCAGATCCTCCCGCCTGCCCCTCTCCCACCAACCATACTCTTCGACTTTGCCTTACACTTCGCCGGCTCTTCTTCTCCTCCGCCTCCTCCTCTTCCTTCTCTTTTCTTCTCTCTTTCGTTCTTCGCTTTCCGCCTCTATCTTCTTTCGTATCCTCCCTCGCCACCCTTACCGTAAGTGTATATACGTATTATGCAAAGCGGGTAACCGTAGGTGGCCTAGGGAGCCGGACGCGCGCCGTGTAATTAATACCGATGCTCTCGTTCCCTCTCATTCTAGCTCTCTTCCTTTCCCTTTACTTTACCCTTTGTTTATATCTTTCCTCTCCTCTCCCTTATCTTCTTTCTTTTCATCTCGAAACCATTGGATCACAGTTGTTTGCTCCTTCCGTACATCTCAAATTTGTTATAAAGTCGCGTATCGATCTTTCTTCTGAATAATTTGATTTGTTACAGAACCTGTCAACGAGAACAAGGCTAAGGGAACTTATCCTACGAGAGAACGAAAAGCGTCCCTAATTTTCCTAGAATAGATATTCGTCTAGGGAAACGTTCGAACATAACACGGAGATTTAAATCCGTCGAGTCACCAGGATCCTCGGAGATTGAGCTATCTGTAGGTGAAAATCAAGCGGTAGCGCGTGCCTCCACTAAATAATCCGTCGCCCAAGAGCGTCGGTAGCCCTCCTGGTGAGCTTCTAACGGAACCCCGGGGACAAGCTGGAATTTTCAATGAACTGCGACCATCGACACCCACGCCTCCATGTTCTCCGCGTGCACGCCGATATTAGCAATACACACCATCGTACGGTCTGCCCGGTCGTTTCGCAGCGTCTAGATTTTCTAGATAGAACAACGAGATGCGATATTAGCAATATCACGCAGAGATCGATCGAGAAAAAAGCGCGAGGCCGAAAACCTCGTCTACCTTTTTACGAAGACGAATTTCCGTCCCAAAGAGTACGAGATTTTATCTGGCGCATCTAGTTGTCCTTTTCAAACTCACGCAAGCAGAAACACGAAGATCGTGACAGAGGAAAGGAGAAATAACTGAAAATTATTCGAGCGGAACTTGTGGCAACGTCTTTGTCGGAGTACGTGTAATCTTGTCTATCGAAAAGCACGAAGAGCGGAAAAATGTAATCTCTTATTAAACGTCGTAACACATGACCGTTTCTTCGACTAACATAATCGCGATCCTATCGATCGAAAGCAAGGCCAGTGTACTTTGGTTCGCGTTACCACTCGCCATTCGACTCGGTTAATTAACGCAATTTGTTCTCTTCCGAGGAACGACCAACCGTTCGCATTCGCCGTACCAATAGGAAATAAAACGACGGGAGAATTCCTTTCGTTTCAAGCACATGCAAGTTCCAATTTGACCTACCGATGCCAAAAACAAAGATCCGGAGAAAAACAAAGTTTGCAACGCTATTTTTTTAATCTCGCACGCACCGCCGTCACGCCCAAACGAATGTTACGACGAGTACGCGCAGAACGCACACACAGGGTAATCGTTACGGAGTAACCCATACTCTACTCCTCGATGTGCGCGATGTGCTCGAGCTTATCGAGCGCTAGTATCACCTAGGCGGTAATATTCCCCGCTTCTGAGACTACTATATTTTCCACATAATCAGATTCATGTAACTCGTCGATACCGCGTTTCTTAGAAATTTAGACGAGTTTCCGTTATCATGGTATCTCGCTGCGATCCCGTGACGATTTCTTTTAATAGGGAGGCGGAGTCACGTTAATCGTTCGCAGGATCAATCGTCTGAAAGCGGGAGTTACAGCTTTCGAGAAAATTCCTGAGAAAATCCTGAGAGTCGGCAGCGGTTCGGTTTCTCGAACCAGCAACTTGCCGAAACTCTCAACGTCAGCCATTCGAAATATAGAGATATTCCTTGATCCTACCTGTAACAGAGAAGCGGATCCGGCCGAAAAACGGCATTAGGATGCGCGGGCGTGCTCGTATCCCGTTTCAAGATGGAGATAGCCGGCGAGTCGGCCTCGTCCCGTGGCGTCGCTCCGAGGTTCTCCGAGGCTAGAAGCTTCCTCTGGCAGCGGCTCGAAGAAGGAGCCCTCTTCGCAGCCCTTGACGTGCACATTTATCACCCTCTATTGTTACACAGTCAAACATCCGGCCTCGTGGGCCACGTATGGACTATGTATATAGCCCGGCTTCCACCACCCCAAAGCAATTCTTACCGAAGAATCGAGATTCGCGACACGACGAGAGGCCTCGGACAGACATCGAAACTCGAAGAACGCGATATACGTCGCATCGTTATTTATTTAACCCGGAATTCCGGTATACGATACGTCTTGGATGAAGAACATGCAGGTCGATATCGTGTCACCGTGGGCAGAAAGCTTTTATTACGATGATCATCAGCGCAATTACTCTCGTAGTCGCTGTAATCAGGAAAATTGTTTTCCTATGCTGGATGCTCGCCCATCCTGACGGAGGAGTAAAGAGTTAGCTTTTAATAGTAATACCCGTGTTCACATAAGCACGGCATATAACGTATTCGACGAATAGTACAGCAGAGTTATCACGAGCCCGATGACTCTGTATCGTAGGTTCGAAACATCGCGATATCATTAAATCGGTAGAGATTCCAGCCATTCTGTCCTGCTGTTCCCTTATCTTCTTTCTCTTATCTTCGACGCAGTGCCTTGTTCGCACATTGTTTTTCCCATTAACCTAGTCATTACGCGTCGATGCATTGTCTCCGTTACCCTATACTTTGCACGTACTCTATGATCGAAACTTTCTACGTAAGAACAGTCCGGCCGCATCTAATTTTCCATTATGCTCCTTATCGGAGGAACTCGAGGTTTGTTTCCACGGGGAACAACGTTGATTCGGAGCGCGAGGGAACAGAACAAAACGTAACGAGATGCGATATCCAGACGACGATGATCGACACTATTTGCCACCCACGACTCGCGAAACTCAGAACGCTGACGTCGATTTCCTGCCGCCGTGGTTGTTACGTAACAAAAGCGGGTTTAGAAGATACGTTAACCTCTTTCGTCAATCGTCGGTCGACAAAACCAACGAATCTCCGCTGTTCGGCGAGGAAATTTCAACAAGTGACAGGTACAAACGAGAACGAGTCGTCGACAGTTCGAACGTTATTCCGGATCCACGCAAAGATAGTGAAGGATGTTAACGCTCGGTGAGTAGGGAACTTGGAATTTCTTCTTGGGTGGAACGCGAAGAATCGCCTTATTAGTCGTCGCGGGCAATTATGACAAAGAAACAAAGGCGAAAGGAGCGAGGGAAAGGAGAGGTGGAGGAGGAGGAGGACGATGACAGCGACGGCGACGGCGACGGCAACAGTGACAGCGTCGGTGACGGTGACGGTGACGGTGACGACGAAGGAGAAAGACAGCAGAGACAGAGGCCGAGACAGCGGCAACAAGAGTAGCGGTAGCAGCAGCAGCAGCAGCAGCAGCAGAACCAGCAGCAGCAACAACACAAGTTGCAGCGGTAGAAGAAGAGAAAGAAAAAAAGGTGCGCGACAGTCGGCGCGTCCGCCTGACTCTCCGCACGACCCGTTCGTTCCGTGGTTCTCTGTACGCGGTCGTCCTTGTCGCTCTCGCGCATCGGATGGTTCCGAAACGGACGAATAAAACGGAGGTAGGGCTCTCCGAGTGGTGAACTCGGTGGTCGAAGAAAGAACGCCGGAAGAAGAAGAAAAAGAGAAATAAAAAAGGGAGAGAAAGGTTGAGAAAAGAAAGAAAAGAAGGAGGGTGGAGGGAGCCGAACGGAGGGAGGATAGACAGAAGGCAGATGGAAAAAGGGAACGGAAGGAAGAAACGAGACAGTTGGTGAATTCGATAAACAAGGCGGGTAGAGAGAACGAAGAAGAGCCTATCCTTCGATGGCACGTTTCGTTTTCGTTCATCAGTCGTCATGGACGTTGTTGTCGTTGGTGATTCGTTAAGCGGAGCGGTTCCGGTATACGCGCGCGGGCAAACCTGGTCCCAAACACGGCTTCGATTGCCAAACCGAAAACTGTCCGAAGATCCGAGATATCGGTTATCAATTAACGGAGAAAGCACACGGTAAACCGAAACGTATCGGACTTGGTCCCTCGGTGGCCGTTGCTGCCAGTCGATAGACACAGTCGAGGGTCCAGCGGCAGGGTAATTTAGAGACTGACGTGGCTGTCCAAGCCACCGAGGGAACGAGCAACCACAGCAGATAGAGGAAAGAAGAATGAGAGAGGAGCGAAACAGTGCGCGCGCGGCAGAGGAAAAAGGGGAGCGCATAGGAGGAATGACAAGGACCTACGAAGGAAGACAGCTGAAAGGGGAAGCGGGCCCCGGCAGCGCAGACCGATCACCGAAACAAATGCAAAGCGGTCGGACTGTGGTCAGGCCACGGCGGCGCGGTGGACCGACGATCCGACGATCCGACGATTCGCGATCGAGGGCCTTCTCTTCTCTCGCTGCCCCCTGCTCGCGGAACCGCCTTAAACTATCCAACGTACCATGGAGGGGAGTGCATTTCGAAGAACCTTTGAGAACCGAAACGAACCAACTTTTCGTCCTCGTTGCTGTGCCGCCACCCGCCGCCCGTCGCCCGCCGCCGCTTCCACTGTCGCTTCTCTCTCCCAGCTCTGTGCTTTTGTCCCCCGGTCGCACGGGGTGAGACAAAGATTGCTTTCACGGGAGTAGAACGTAGGACCCTACGTATCCAATAACTCTTTCGAAAGATCCACGGCTCCGTGGTTCCCAGGATCGATCACCGCGTTTCTTGTACAGTGTCATCAGGAGCATCGGTTCTTTTTTTCTATGCAAAGGGGCCACCAATCTCTGCTATCGAGCGTTGCACGGTTGCACCGCCTTCAGAAAAGCCAGAGTCCCGAAGAGAAACGGAATAGCTAGATTCGCCTCGTGGTCGTGGATTAACAAGGCGTTTTTCACGCGAGTAAAACGCACGTAAGTAAATACTTACTTACGATTCTCTCGATTTCGGCGGAGGTGATCGTTGAACGGATGGATGTTCGACCAAGGTTTCGAGATAAATGGCTTACCTGAAAACAGAACAAAAACAAGATTAGTGAGTAAAATTAGCGAATTTACATCGCGAGAAGTCAAAGTTAGGACGAGTCATAGAGCGCGGAAACGATTGCAAACCAGAGCCAAAAACTATCGGGGAACTCGTCGATTCTCACGGTGAAGGTGAAAAAACGAGTCGAACCCTTTGGAACAGCACCAATGCTTCCCCATATTCTTCGTACGTCAAACGAAAATGTCGTCGAGTATGGATACCGTGCACGTACAACGAACGTACAAGGTACAAGGCGGTTTGATTCCGAGCAGAGTACGCAATCGGTCGCACGCACGAAACCGAGAGAGAATGCACGGAGAAGAAAGGGATTTTTTCGTTTGTCTTTTCTAGTACTCCTCTTCCGACGATGTTCTCGTATATTTGCCGGTAAAGAGGAGCCGTGCACGCATTTACGTGTTTGTGTGGTGCGTGTACGCGCGCGTGCGAGTGGTCGCAGGAGGAGGTTGATCCGTTAGTTGCGTCTGTGATGGTGATATTTACGGTCCGATAGAATCAGCCCTCGTACGACGTAGACGAGAGAACGAGAAGAAGCCTGACCGAAGGAAGAAGAGTGGTCCCCCTACCGCTGTATCGAACGAACGAGGGACCGGCTTTCGCGTTCGGTCCCCGAATCGTGTGTGTGCTCTGCGCTTTTTTTGCGGCTTCAATTTGAATTGAAAAAGGCTGTGGACACGAGGACAATAGGTTGCGCCGTCGCCGCTGCCGCTGCCGCCAGATTCTCTCAGTTACTCCTCTCTCCTTTCACCTTCTTCCAAACTCACCTCCGCTATTCTGCTCTGTCCCCTCTCTCTATCTTTCTCATTTGCTCTTTTTTCCCTCCCGCTACGAGACCATGCCGATTTTGACCACGACGTTAATAACTATAACGTCGACAACGCCGCATGAACGCATGGGCAAACACGGAAAGACGAGGGAACGGTGGTTTCTTTTTCCATCTTTCTTCGAATCGACGTGGAGTAACGACAAAGTTGAAGATGCTACGACTTCTCCATCCTTAAATACGCCCAAGCAAAGTATTATCATGTCACCGGTAAAACAATCACCCTCTCTGAGTTGTACGCCTTCCTTGTTACTCGTCTTCCCCCCAACGCCCCCAGTTACTCGGCTTCGTCCGTTTGCTTCTCTCTTTCGCTGCCTCTTTTTCTCTTCGCTCTTCTCTCCGCCGTTCTGTTCATTCTACGTCTTTCTCTTAGCCTCTCTCTATCTGGGGGCCTTTATCCGTGGCTGTGACTGCTGCTGCTGCTGCTGCTGCTGCTGCTGCTGGGATCCCCTCGTCGCTGAAAATCTCTCGTCCTCGTCTGGAACGCGACGCTTCGATGTTTTCCGTCTCGCTCCTCGACAACGTGCGCGCACAACGACCAGGACAATCGCGCCGGACCTGCTCCCTTGGACGTAGAATCAGATATTACGTATGCACGGCTTAAACCACAGAAAGCAACCTCACCCCGGGTCTCTCCTTTTCTCTTCCAGTTTCTCCTCGTTCTCGTTCGTTGTTTCGTTCCGCGCGCCCTCCGTCGGAAGGCCCCCATCCCCCTCTCTGCTCTAGCTATATTCGTACCACCCTCGCCACAGTGCCGCCGCCCGCTATTCCACTCCCACCCGTCTCTTAACCTTTGCATTTGAAGAGAACGACCTGGCTTCTGAATACCATCAAGATGCTTTCGAACAGCCGCCGACGAGTCGGTCTTTTCAACCTCACCGCGCGCAAAGTTCCTTGTCCCTCTTTCCTCCACTTCCATCCGAGAGCCAGGGCGCTATTAGCCTCGAAATTGCCGTCCGACGATCTTAATCGTGGCCCGCTCGACCAAGGACGATAAAGTCGAGCACCGTCCGCGTGCCGCGTGCTCTACGGCTCGTGTTCGATTTACGGAACGACTATCTAGCATCCGCGGTGTTACCTATCGTAGTAAACGCGGGACACTACGTTTTTCATCTTCCGCCAAGCCCTAGTTCCAAAACCGCTCCTGATTTTTCGTCTCGAATCAACCGTAGGACGTACGCTATCGTCAACGAACGCTTCGAGAACGACGTTTAAAAAGAAAGACGAACCGAGTCGGCAGGCTAGTCAGTCAGCGACTCACCCCGCCCTATTGAAAACCGTTCGGCTACGCTGCTGGCCGATTTTATTGCTAATAGCAGTCCAATGGACTCCGGAGCACCAATGTAATTTTCTTCTCTTAACGATCTTCCTTTGTCCCTCTTTGCTTCCCGCGCTGCGTACTTACGTGACTCTCTTTCTTTCTTCCTTCCCTTGCTTCTTCTCGCCTCTTACCCTAATTCGTATCTCGCGCTTTCTCTTCTCTCAATGTCACAGCTTATATTTCACGAGTGTTGCCCTTTTTCTTCCACTCTTCCTTCTCCTTCTACATCGCCTTTCTATTCTTCCCTTCCACGAAGTCGGTTCGCGTGCAAAGTCGATGTACGTTTAAGCGTAGCGCAAGACAGGGAGGGGTACGACGAAGCCAGGGGGTAAGGGGCAGAGAGCGAATTACCGATCGCGCCGCGGCGCGAAAGGAAGAGCTCGGCAGAGGGAGAGGAGCAAAAACGAATTTACGACTATCCGGCCGTTTTATCGACGCACGAGGCCCTTCGCTGTTAGCGAGACTTTCCTTCTCCTTCCAACTCTGTACTCTCCGTACTCGAGAGATCGTAACCGCGAAAACGAGTATCTCTCGTAATACACGATGAAAATATTGGAATACGTCTCTCCGATCGCTCAACATCGCACGTATGCTTCAAGCAATTGGCAGCGGCATCGCCAAGACTCGCGTACGTCCCAAAGCTACGGCTAAGGTATGCACACATACGTACACACATAGGCATCTATTTCTGTAGAATACGACGGCGATCTTAACCAAGGCGATATTAAAATTCTGTGAGACTCTCCAGAGTTTTGAAGTCGGTCGGGTCGCGCGTAAACACGCGATGCGCGTATCGCCGACGAGTAGAAAAGAATAGAAAAGAGCCACGTCTGGTAATAACGAGCCACTACGTACTTCCGGTCGCGCAGCCGCCAGGTAGAAAAAAAGAGAAGTCGGAGGATGAGATGCGAGTATCGTGTTCACAAACTCGTCGTCGCTCTCTCTTTCTCGTTGTTCGGTGTGCTCGTAAAAGAGGCACCGCATGCCCGGTACATTGTAGCGCGTACGGAATCTCGACGAGTCGCATACGAATCGCTGCGTTCCCTTCTTCATCGCGAAACCGTGGTGCATTTTTAATTTCCACTTTGTGACGATCTTCTTGTGAAAACGAAGAGAAACGTGATCGCGCGAGCATCAACGAACGCGTCGATTTGCCAGTGAAGACAATCGATTTCGACACGTTCCGATCCGCTCATGGATCGATCGGGTGTCGTTTGCCGCAGAGACCGTCAAATTCTCGCTGTCAAATTAAGACACGCTCCGTAATATGTAAATCGTCACGGCTATAAGCGACTATAAGCAATGCGCGGCAAGATCGTTAATCATATCTCGTCTCTACGGGTTCCTATTAACGTCCGGACCAAACAACGACTCGATCGGTAATCGTCCTAGGAAGCATGTAATTTATAGGTTCGTTGAAATCGTTTGACGCGTTACAAAATCGGTAGAGCGGGACGAAGGCGATTGCGGACGCGTATAATTATAATTACGAATACGTGCAATCAATCGTTTAATCGGCGGTGATACGCGAGGCGATGTACAGAGTGACCAAGGGTTTCGGCAATATTCACTTCGAGCGAAATCATGGGTGTCGATACGTAGACGTGGCGGTGGTGCAGCTGCATCCTTGAATTTCCCGATTTCGGCGAAACGCAACTCGAGCATTAAACAGGCGGAATCAGGTTCGGTGAATACAGCGGTGGAAATAATTTCGGCTGTGCAGCGAGCCGGCGAAATTGGGCTCAAAACCGGTGGTGGTAGTGGCGATCCGAGAGGATGGTGGTCGTGACGTTCGAGAACGGTATTGGTGGCGGTACGATGCGTACAACAGGCTAATGGTTGTGTGCCGGGTGAACACGCTTTTGTCGTGTAACGGACGGACGCGGACGTACGACGGACGAGCGAGCCAACGAACGGCCGAAGGAAAGAAGAAACGAACGAACCAACGTACGAACGAACAACCACGACGACACGGAACGCGAACGAAGATGGTGGTCGTGCCGGTTATACATGCGAACGAGGATCGCGTGCTTCGAGTCTGAAAACAGAAGCGACTCGCCGAGACTGACGGCGAGCCACGGTAAAAGAGCTTCGCGTTCAGAGAGGGAATATAGGCTAGAGGTAAGACGGGACGAGAGGGAATCCAGTCCAGCTGGTAGGAGTGCGCAAAGACCGTCCGATCGACCAACCGATCGAATGAAAGAAAGCACGCCTCGAGCTGCTCCTCCTAATCAACGTCTACCTATTCCAACTTCTTTTCCTCCTCGGATTCCCTCTTCCCTCTTTCCTTCTAATCTTCTGGTTTTTCTTCCAACGTCGCCCATTCGTGGAACGACGCCCGGCGTGCACAATACGATGCATTCCTCGATTTCATACGAATCCTCGTTCGAACGCTTTACTGGCGGACGTTCGAAGAAATCGAAATCCGCGGCTCAATGTCGAGCCACGAAAAGACGGTACGGTACGCGCGTCGTTCCAAGCGTGGCAAATCGGATGGAAGTTTCGCATATGCTGCGGGCGCGTTGGCCCGACAAAACGACGTGGATGCGTGCTTAAGGACAGAGCATGAACGGTTGCAACCCGACACCTGATAAATTCGATATCAACTGCCCGCCCGCGCCTGGACCCGCATTTAGGTCGGCTGGCTCCCTTTCCCTACCAACCCTTCCTTTTCCTTTCTTCCCTCCTTCCTTCTGCCCTCTCCTTCGTTGCTTCCATCGAATCCTCGATCTTTTCCCTTCCTCGCTTTCAATCGTGCTCGCTCTCTTCCTCTCGGACAACGGGGGATCGAAGGACGAAGACAAAAAGGACGGCAACGAAGAAGCAGAAGAAGAAGAAGAAGAAGCAGAAGCAGAAGGGGGAGAGAAAGAAGAAGCAGCTGAAGAAGAAGAAGAAAAAGGAAAAGAAAAAAGAAGAACGATGAATCGATCGGGAGTGAAGGTAGGACGAAGAGTGCGGAACGATCGGTCTTGCCGTCTTTATCCGACCGAATTGCGAGTCGGCCGAGTCGACGAAGGCGCGCGGGTTCCCTTTTTTACAGGCGAGTCGGCCGCGAGCAGCGCGTTTGGCTGAAATTTCACCGCTGGCCCTTCTCCCTCTTTTCGTCGATGCGAGTTACGGTCCCGAGGAAAAGAAATAATTCGACCGCGGCAATAACGACGGAAACGAGAGGGCGCGAGGAACGACTAGTCATCCGACAGTTTCTTCTCCGCCTACGTCCGATACACGCTGCCCAAAGATCCAGGCGCCAAATTCGCACCGACGACGTCGTTGTGTGCCGACAAAAAAATAAACAAAACCTTATCTGGTCGCGCTTGCGTGGAAGAACAGCCGCGCACGTCCAACCATGGACGAGTTTATCGCAAAACTTCAAATTCCCCGGAGACGCGCTGCGTACCTCGTGAATGTGAAAATACCACGGGGTGCCCCGTCGGAATCTTCGATTTTCAACCAGAAACCGCTTACATTCCTATCGCGAGATAAGAAAAGAACGAGTGAACTAAATTTAAAAGAGACGCGTCGCAAGGTAATTCGTTTCCCAATCCTCGACGCTGAAAAAGCCATTGTGCCGAAATTTGTCCAACGCATCTAGTCGAATATCAGCGATCGAAAGAGTCACCGATCGATGATCTGGATGCATCAGAGAAGTCGCGAACGCAGTTGGCCGACACGCGGGGAGAACGGAAGGTAAATGCGAAACGCGTGGAATGCAGTTCGCTTTATGTACGGTTCATCGATCGTACGCGATCGTTCGTTTCGGCGGTCGTGAATATCGCGGTGGAGAAGGACACAAGGGGAAGAAACGGATAAGGGAATCGAATACCTCGAGTTCGCGTTAATTTACTTTCGCCAATTGGAAAGAGGCAAAGTGGAGGAGGAAGAGAGAAAGAATCGGCAGACGAGAAGGAAGGCATCCTTTCGGAGTTGCGGCCGCAATGCTTTATCGAGTCTATACGATCTCCGCGGACCGGTAAAGTAAATAAAAGGGTTCGCGTCCCTCACGAACTTAACCTAAACCGCTAACCCTGCGACGAGGGGAAAAAAGGGGCACATCAACTCGTGTGGAAGGGAACGCGAGGGAAGAAGACGAAGATTCCAGTAATAAACGCGCGTGGGCGAGGATCGTCGAATTTTACAGTAATTCCCCGAGTCTTCATCCGGCAGATACCAATTTAAATTCTTTTAAGGCATTGCTTGTGTCCTGCCTCCTGCTTCGCCGCGTTAACGGCGATGGGAGTTACTTTACGAGGAAATCGATGAAACGTTTTTTCTACGCGTAGCCGCGGTCGCCTTAACGAACTTGCAATCGTCGAACGCGTTGTCGCGTGACCGTTGTTCACCGGGGTTGACCCAACGACCTCCCCATCCCTCGGTGCGTTGGAAGAGACGCGCGAGCGTAATCGATCTTTCGCGTCATCGGGAACCTTGCCCAGTCGGTAAATGTTCGGGACGCGCTAGCACCGCTGTGACTCGTGACGATATTAAATAAATAGCCTGACGGCTCGAGACACGATACGTTCGCGCCGATGAAGAAAGCACCGACGTTCCTTGGCAGAACAACCGGAACAAAGATGCAGCGAGAGACGAGGGCTGGTTACGGGAGGGAAACAGGGTGAAAGGACGAGCCGAAAGATGACCCGATCCACGGAACGCGGCGGCAAGACCAGTTGAGAAATGACAACACGACTGCCGACACATCTCCCGCGTCCTCCCTGCCCCTCGACCGATACTCCTTTCCTGCCTTCCTTATCCACTCGGCCGTTTCACCGCTGCCTTCCACCTTCACCTCACATCCTCGGGCATCCGCAACGTTACGTGCGCGAGACTCGTACACCTTATTACGAGAAGAGATGTTCTCGCAGCGAGCCACGCCACTTTCCGGATTGTTTAGCGGCGTTTACGCGTCGATTGCTGACAGCAGGATCGTATTCGAGGGTAGCGTATTATGCGTTCGTAGGCGGCCGATTCTCTAGCATTCTCTCATTTTCCCGATTTACAACTCCAGCGTCTGCTTCTCCTCTCTCTCTCTCTCTCTCTCTCTCTTCTGTTCTTTCCGCCTTCGACCATCGGTTGTACCAACGCAGGCAAAAGAAGCACTGGCTTCGCTGTGTACGCCGCGCCGAACCGCGGAACATAGAAACCGAAAGCCATGCCTCGAGAGAGCGTACGTGAGTAGACTTTCCTTTATGTCGGTACCTTCCGATGTTCGTTCGTTCGCTCGCTTTCTGTAGAAACACGGAACGCGAGATAACCGCTATTCCGCGACACCCGGATGCGAACGGCCGTGCGAGTCGCTCGCCTTTCGATCTTTTCACAGATAGAGATCTTCGATACCGGCCAGCCGTTTACATCGGGTTACGATACGACCAGCCTTAAACGGCGGCTCGCGCCTTTCGCGATACTCGCTCGTCTTCGCACCGGAAACATTCCACGAGTCTCTTCCTTTCTCGGAAAACGTCCGTTCGAATTTTCTC
Source organism: Bombus bifarius (assembly GCF_011952205.1). Taxonomy (NCBI): domain Eukaryota; kingdom Metazoa; phylum Arthropoda; class Insecta; order Hymenoptera; family Apidae; genus Bombus; species Bombus bifarius. The sequence continues at coordinate 51,886 of NW_022884571.1, read as the reverse complement.
TACCGGACGATTTCTTCAAGGACATAGCGCTCCGAATAATTGCTAGAGTTCGTTCCTAAATCAGATCGAAGGTTAAGTAAGCTTCGATGTTTCCTCGTACGCGGCGCAGTCCAGTGTACGGCCACTTTGCGAGATCGAGGGATCAAAGGAGGACGCAGGGGAAATATTACGAACCACTCGGAAGAAACTGGATCGCTTCGAGTCTACCACGTTTCCGTTCGCGCTTGTGGTTCGCGGTCGTTTCCATCTACGAACTAAACACCTTATCGAGTTAATCGTCGCCGTAACGAAAGTCGGATACGCGTAAGGAATCGCGTTTTCACCCGGTTGAGAAGCTCTGACGCTTCGAGGTGGGTACCTGGCCGCGGAGACTCGCGAAGAACGTGAAAGAGAAGCGGGGAAAGACCGAAGAAAAGAGGATTGGATAAAGAGAAGGTGGGTCTATGCAGCCTCCTGCGAAGTAATATGCTCTCGCCGCATGAGGTCCTCCTCCTTTCCTTGCTTCGCTCATCCTTCGATCTCCGCACGAAACCCTTTTCAAAGGCTTTGGCCCCTATACGGTGCTCCAGCCTCCGCTCCGTACTCGATCGATGTTTTAATTGCCGTTAATGATTCGGAGAAATCATTCGTAAGGTGGAAACGAAGCGCGAGAGGAACACGCATCGAGATGCAGCGAGGAGCTGGTTACTGTCTTTCACTTCGTCCACAAGCTGTTTTATCCGTTATCACGTCATTCGCCGCTTCGCTTCGGTTCTACGCGCGCAATGGCCAAGTCGGTTTTGTCGAATTATGCGATCGACGAGTTGCCCTCGCACGTGGCCATGCCTATTGTCCGCTCTACGCGAAAGAACGAAAAACCGACTTCTATCGAATCGAGTGCCTGCGCGTTTTTCGGTCGTGCGGGACCCAACGAGCACGTGGTGCAGCAGAAGAACGCGGCGGGAGACTGGCTGGTTCAGAGAAGGAAGGGGAAAAGGAGACGAGGGCCGAGGGCCCAGAACGAGAAGGTGTATGAAATAGTAACTGTCAGCGTGTAGGCCAAAGTTGATGGCACATTGTCGTATTAAGCCGGGGGTAATTTGTCTGGCCTTCTTTCAACCACCCACACCCGGGAACGGCGGCCGTTCGACGACCTCTGCTGGCCTTCGATTCGACAACGCTGCGCGCACTCAGCCGCGCCTTCTCCGCGTTCTATCATCTTTCGACCGTCACGCGGTCCGATCGATCCATCGACCAACAAGCAAATGAAAATCGAAAACCGTCCTGTTTACCCACTGGTATCCACAAGGTAGACGTTCACGTCAGACTTGATTTACTATGAACAAGCTAACGCGTTAACGGGTCACTTTCCTTCCGGCTCTGCGGACGATACGAAATTCGCCAAATTTCTTTTAGGGTAGGTACCCGCGTCTCTTATAAAACCGAATCGAGGAGTTTCTTTCGAGGATGACGGGAATTCGAAAAAAAAACAAACGTCTTTCGTCTGTTTCGGTTAGCGTTCATCCTGATAGCGGTCGGCAATTTCGTCGCGATAGAGTACAGAGCGAAATCAGGGTATTTGAAGTGGATGAACAAAGACATGGAGACTACCTAGCCTCGGTGCTGCGAGAGAAAAGTGCGCGCGACTATCCGGTAAAATTACTACGATCTGTTCGGAACCACGAAAGATCGATAATAATCGCAATCGCGTGCAACGAACTTCATCGAGAAGCAACGAGGAGCACGCGTGGCGCGGCGTGGCGGAATATGCTCCGAGGGGACGGAGAAAATACGAGCGGTGCCGAACGAAGGGAAAAGGAGAAAAAGAGGAGACGCGAGCTCGCTAGCAAAGCTGACTCGCGCATCGCTTACGCTTACGCGCTCACGCACGTGAATGTATATGCAAACGCACCACATGGGGCGACGGACGGCCGACAGAGTGTTCGAGCACCGAGAAGAAAAAGAGCAGAAAAGACGGAGCCAAGTTGCGAACCGGAGGGAAAAGACTTACGAGCGAAAAGACGCTGGAAGAAGTCGAGGCGAAGGAACAGGGGTGTAGGTACCTCCGATTCTAATTACCTCGAGTTACAAGCGGACGATCGAACGATCCCCCGCGCCGTTCTTCGACGAACTTACTCTCGCTGACGCGCGCTCCAACTCGGCTCTGTGTCGTTTATAGACCACGTAGGTCGGTAATGAGCCAACTACCAGTCCATACGCTACGGTTACGATAGCGACTATACGCGATCATCTCTCCTTTTTTTCGAATCGCGAATCCAGTATCCTTTTGATATCGAAACTTTTCTACTTCTCGCGAGACTTTTGTCTCTTGTTGCTGAAATTTTACGTGACTCCAAAAGAGTCGTCCGTATAACGCGGTTGATTCATGAAGACCAGTTTACTCGCGGAAATAGCGGACATCGGCGATGAACGAGTAATGGCGTACAAGATAATCATTGACTGTCCTCTCAATCCAAACGTTTCTGTCGTTTCCGATCACCGTTTCGATAAATCGCGCGACGTTCTCTCGTCTATCCGATCGATCGTCCAGTCGGACGAACTCGATTCTCGGCCAGTCGATCGAACGGTTCGGTTTCCACTGGTTTCTATCGTTCGAATCATCGTCGATTATGCGTTCGAGCGATACGAATTACGAACCGCCTTTGGATGGAACGCGCGAATCAAATAAGATGGCAAATTACTTGACCGCGAGTGCTCGGGGTGACTCGGAGGAATCTCGAGCCTACAACGGCGAATAGGTTGGTGGACGAGCAACGTCCTTGAGACAATCCACGGATTATTCTCGGCATCTACGGTCAGTGGAGCCTGCTCTGTCTTGGCATCGCGTCTCTGTTTTCTCGCCACGATCTTCGAATCTTCGATTCCCGTTATTATGCTTTTAACACGATGCTTAACCAGCAACCAACAAGTGCTCGGCCAGGCGGTCGACGTGCATCACACGACGCACATCGGGTTCTCACCGAGCGATCCATGCGATCAATGCGACGATAGACCGTCGCTGTGACACGCCAGAGGTTTTAGAGGTTGCCACGAATGGCGCCTGTGGAACACCAATCCAAAGGCGTTGGTCGTTCTATTATTCCGTAATTACGTCTACCATGAGTTTAGTACGCGTTCCACATGCTCCGAGGCTCCCGTTCGCGAGAATCGCGGGAAACGACAAAAGCCGGCACTGGGCACGCGGCCACTCCTCGTATGTACGCGGATAACGGTGTGGCCGTGGAATTCGTACGTAATTAAACGGCTGATAGTGAATTTCAATGGCGACACGTTCCGCGTAAATTCCTTCAAGCGCCAGCATTTCGAGCATTTTTCGCGTGAATCATCGAGAGAGGAGGAAACGACGCGTCACGGTTCTACGATATTTTCGCCTGGACTGTAAACGTGAAAGCAACGATGACGATGCAATTTCGGGGACACGGGAGAGGCGTTTCGGTTTCTACGGGGGGTAAAACGCGTTATAACGCGGTTATGGCACAGCCTCGTCCCATTACACCATCGGTCGATCGCCTGACTGTAGCTCGTTCGTTCCGCGATTAGACGCTGCTGGCGTCGAACCGGCTAAGCGATATCGCTTGAGTTTGACTGTAGCCTGCGACGTGCAACGTACCACGCGTTCTTCGTCACGATGGCAGACGTGCAAAGTAGCACCGAAAGAGCAGAGAACGAAACCGCGGGCTCGTGGACGCGATGCAACGGACGACGAAAAGTAAGCTCTTTTCAATGGCGGAGCATCGTCATTCGAGCGATACGAATTCTCTGGTTCCCTCCGTTGCCCTATCACGCCCCTTTACTCTGTGTAAACTCTTCGCAGACGAAACTTTGTCCAGCTGAAAGGCTGCGAATCGGTTCGCTCGATCCGGCTCGAGGCCCGAGCACCGTTACCACTGCGAAACTATTGGCTATCTCTCGTTGCGTATCCGGCATATTGTTAAGTTAATTGAAAGAGCTGATAAAATCGCAATGTTTTTGACGTTAAGCGAGCTACGAGCCTTTAGGTGGGAGACAGAAGGAGACGAAACGGATGGAAGAGATGATGCGGAGAACAAGCGTATCTGCGAGGGAGGAACGAACAGAGACAGAGGATGGGGGAAGTAAAGAGCGCGCGGATCGAAAGAGCGAGATACAGGCAGATAGAGCGCAATGTTGAGAGTAGCACGTAGTATTCGTGCCGCTGTTGCTGAAGAGCTCCGAGGATCGCGATGCAGGACCACCCGAACCGTCGCTACTCTCGTTTTCAATCTTCGCTTATGGGTTCGAGTAGCGACGTAGCGAACTTACGGAAATTCCGTATCGCGAATAAGTAATGGGAACTCCGACTTCCAATCGAACTGCCAGCCTTTTTCGAAATTTCCAACGTTCCACGAATCATCCACCGGAATTCTTCTCGAACAGACAACATGAATTTCACGCACGCGTTTATATTCGTTATCGAACGTTGTTGTTGGATCGAATAGATTCGAACGAGTGGCATGACACGGCACATTCCTGCAAGTAGTACGCGCGATTCGATTCGATTCGAAACGAAGTGGTCTGGGTTCCCAGCGGCGCGTCAATTTTCTTGCCGCCTTTCGAAATCAATCGAACCGATCCTGGTGTCATGTCGGGGAAATCGTTTCGCTGTTTGAGAGAACATGTATCTCGTCGTTCTCGTCACCGTCGCCAGCTCGCGGCCGGGAACCTAGTCGTCGATGATGACGTTACGCTACGATTAACACGCCTCGAACGAGAATCTTTGCTCCTGCGAGTCGAAGGCGCGAAATATCGCTACGCTTCCTCGCTTCCAGAAACGGACTTCGTTAGAACGTACGAGGACATCAAGATCGCACGCGTACACAGAAAAGTAGGTTGGGCATCGATGCGATTTGCTGTCGGGTCTGTGGTATCCGAACCGTTTAACGTTTCCGCCGGGACGCGTATGAACGTGCCGTAAACGCATTCAGAAATCTCGGCGAAGTTTCATCGCTCGGTAAGCTAGCCGCGAGGAACTCATGCGAAGGAAAGAATCGAAGGACGATTAACTGGCTACGAAGTAGGAGGAGGAGGAGAAGGAGAATCGCGAAGACAGATCAAGCGGTGTCACGCGCGACGGGCTTATTTATGCATTTACGAGATTCAGGATTTAAGAGGGTTCCGCGTACGTCCAAACAGGAGGTTCCGGGGGAGTCCCGGTACCGGTCGAGCTCTTGGACACAGATAATTATCTGCAGGACCTATAGCGTACTTTATGCCGGAATGCGTCTCTTGTACGATGCAACGCAACCGATGCTCGCACGAGACTCTCGTCTGCTACCATCTACGCTGACGCTATTATTTGCCTGCCACACTGTTTACACGAGTATTTTCTGCATTTGCGTGCGAATGCTGCGCGAGTCGCTGCGTTACCAGAGATATCTACACGCCAATACTACCCCTCTTCCTTTTACGCTACTCGTATATTTCACAACCGAACCGAGCGGCATCCGACGCGCCGAGTATCTAAATCCGCTCGACAGTCTAACAACGCGAAATCCCACGGCGCTCGTAGTAATCGCGATGCCCCACTTTTGCGATCTTTTTCTCACCTTTAAGGAATCAGGTGTGTCCATCGGGGAACGCCGATCGTTCGTCGTGCATTTTCTTCGTTTGACGCGACGCCGGGAAGAAGCTGCGATAGTCTCGTCTCCACGATCTCGTGGCGCATCGTTGAATTATCGCGCATCGTCTTAGCTAGAATATCTATTCGATCGGAGGAACCTCGACAGGGACGAACTGAACCACGGAGGCGCCCTGACAGGCTGACGCAGTTAATAATTCGTCCCGTACTCGTGTAAACGACTGCTTCGTGCCCGGAAATCCAAGAAGCAAACGTTGCAAAGTTGGAAAGAAAGAGAGAAAGAAAAAAAGGGCAGCGATGTTATCTCGCGCGGAGAAGAGCTAACGGGATTTCCGAACCTTCCCTCCGACAGAAGAATCGTTTCGAAAAGTCAACCTTTTCGGGATGGCCGATCCTCCGGCGTATTCGTGAAGAAATGGCGAGCGCGCTCGCACCTCCACAAAAGTGTCCCGATTTACGAGCGATCGCATCGTACACTCGCCAGGAACTGTGTGACGTTAGCCAGAGTTAATAAAGTCCACGCTTTGGGTCCGCGCTTTTTCCTCTCTTTCTTTCATTTCCTTTTTCTTCTTAGCCTTCGCGCGTCCCTTCTACCACCCCATTTTCTCATCTACGACCATCGACCGCAACATCCTCCCCTTCTTCTTCTTCCTCGACCGCCCTGTTCTTCGCTCACGTTCGCGCTCTTCTTTCGGTTCCATCTCACCGTCTTGCCTGTCGTACCAAGACCGCAAACTCCGCCGCCAACACTGGACACCCACAAATTATTTTCTCCGCCAACTTATTGAGAAATACCATCACTCTCGTTCCTCGTCGCGCGATTTCTCGTCCCTTATTTTTGGCTTAATCTTACCGCCCATTCTCCCTCGTAACATTTCGCGGCGGCACGGTTTCAACTTGAAAGCGTTCGTTCGCGAATAACGATTATCTGCAGTTCTTGATCGCGATGCGAAATAATTCTAATTGGAAAGAAGCAGAGAATTATGCTTACTACGGCGACGGCAGAGCGAAAAGGGGAAGGCGCGTGAAAGACGATTTGTTGTCTCTGGATGCGGTCTATTTGGTGGAACGCAGGTGGCTCGACTGGTCGGTCACTCGTTCGCAGTTTCAAAGCCGGGGATCTTCGTGGATCGGCCGTTTCTCCGGGCAACAAGATCGCACGAAAGATGAATGGCGTTGGGAATCCGTCATACCGAAGATGCCCGAGGCGGCAGCCAAACGCCCGTTGCACGCAGACTCCGGGTGCAACGCGTGTCCAAAGCCCACCCCTCGCGCGAACCGTTAAGCCGAGCAAATACGCGGCATCCAGCCAACCGATTGAAAATTTGAATAATTCCTATTTACGATCGTTTCGACTCGTTCGAAAGTGAATAATCTTCGAACCGATCGCTCGGTCCCTCTCTTCATCTTTTCGATATATCCTCGACGAAGTTTCCTTCGACTCTCGGACTCGTGTCCAACGTGCGCTCTCTCTCTCTCCCCCTCTCTTTCTCTCTCTCTCTCTCTTTCTCTTGAGTTTTGGAAAGGAAAACGCGCGTCGCGTCGGTGAACGTTTCGTTTTGGTCAGAGATCGATACAAGCTCACCATTTACTATAATTATCGCGTTACACTTTCATCGCGTGAGCCGATTTATTCCGAGCAAAGTTACTCCGGAATGACGGACGATGACGAGAATCTGGAATCTTCGTGTAGCCGGCGGCGATTGAAACCAGCTCTCGGCGTGCGTATACGGTAGGAGGTTTTTACCGTCTCATATAAACGGGCTGTCTGGCTGAATAGTCGACTGGCTGCATTGGCGTAGCGCAGTGAAAAATGCGCCTTATCGATTCACACCGAAACGATCGATAGGACGCAGGTGTCGTCGCAGCGTTCGCGTCGCGTCTGTTTAACCGTAGCCGCTTCTCGGTAAATAGATACAATTCAATCGAACTGCGAAGAACCTATCGTTGGGGAAAAAAAGTGAAGGTCGATCGAGCGGCGAAAGATCGAACGGTCGGAAGAGTGTCGAGAATGTCCCATTCTGGTTAAAGCGATCCTAAAGCGATAAAAAAGGAGAAGGCCGATAGAAGAGAAAAGAGAGGCACGGTGGAGAGACAGGCGCAGCCGAAAAGCATTATTCGCCGTAGATACGGTAGCTAAATGCGAAAAGATTATTAATAACTTGATCGTCGATCGGCGGTGCGCGTATAAAATGCTGTCGATATATTTCATGCGTTTTTATCGGTGCCTCTCATCTGCTCCACTGGTAGAAAGTTGCGTGGAAGATAAGTGGTGTCGAGAATCTGGAATCTCCGTATGCCCTCAGGCCGCGAAACACTTTGCACGCGTGCAGAGAACGGTTCTTGCCGAGTGATCCTACTTGCGTGCATGCAACACTACTCTCTACCATCCAATCGGTAGCGCCTAATGAAGGATTCGACTTGCATCGCGGAAACGCGCAACTATATACCAGGGAGGACCGCCTTCGATACTCTCGACTGTACGTTCCGAAATTCCTCCGAATTCCGTTTGCGTTATTGGCGCCGTTTCGAGGATCGGCCGCAGTGGCCGCTGCACCCAAGCCACGCTGCGATCGAAAATCCGTTGGAAAGTAAGGCCATTTCCAGTTTTTTCTGCGCCGGTAATTAAGCGGAGACAGAATTACCGGTTATCAGCCACGGTGGTAAATACGCTAGCAAATGCCGTGGACAAGCGGCTGAACATAATGCACACCGGTGCATAGCTACCGGCGTGAAACAAACGCGGCGGCTCACGTTTACGCAAGGTTTTTCCTCTAATCGGTAGAATCGGATCGCTAAGCGGCCGCTAAACGGCCGGTTGCACGGTACGCTGCAACCGAATGCATCGCCACCGTTCCCTTGCTGCTTTACGACCCAGCTACTCGCTCGCACCGCTGCACCGCTCTACTCTGCTCTGCGTTCTCTGTTCTCCTATGGAACTGTTTTACCACGGCGTTGTCACGTAATTTTTGGGGTTGGTTGATGAAAATAAAAATAAAAATAGCTGAGTCGTAACACAAATATTAACTTTGTTTTAATTAAACTTTATTATGAATTCAGCAATCACACACGCTGAATTAACATAAATCACGATTCACTCCAACCACGTTATGTAAGACTTAGTTACAACGATACGTTAAGTACGCGACTGTTATAAGGGTAGAGACCGGTATATATACGTTGACTATTCTGAGGATACAGAATAAGTGAGTCTTTCTGGCGATACCATGTCTGAGGAAGGCTAGGGATGAGTGTGTCTAAGGACACGGAATTATCAGATTTGTCGATGACAATTTTGGTTAAGGAAGTGAGGGCAGTAGACACCGTCTCCGATTGGATAATAAGACGGTTGGTGGACCAGGAAGGGTTTTAGCCGCCCTCGCGAGAAAGTTGCTAACGGAACATACCAGATGTGAAGAAAACCAACTTTCTAAGCTAACACGTGGTAGACAATAAATGTAAAGGAAAATCTAAGACAGGAAATACTCCCTTGGTCCGAAGGACCTTAACTATGAAAATGCCAAGACCCCTGGTGGGTACCTAAGACTATTAAGGGTGCGCACCAAGGATGTGCAGACATCTGGGTGCCATCCTGTCCGTGGTATGTGGCCTGGTCTCTGATGTGAATTGACGTTACAGCGTCGTCGTCGAAAACGTTTGGCGATTATTCGTTCGATCACGCGAAACATGCGCATCGAAAAATGGAATGCGCTTCAAGCGCGAAGCGACCAAAAACGAGGCTGTAGCGCTAATAGTCGATAGTCCACATCGATAATAACAATAGCCACGAGTTACTGTACGAGCCACGACTGCATACCTATTGCGCCTATATCGAGTATGTTAGTGTTCGATGGGGAGAAATTTACGACGATACCAAGGAGCTATGTTTGCGAAATTTATAATCGACTTGGGCGATTCGCTCGATCCTCGACCACGCGCATCAATCTGTATCTTGTAAGGTTAGCGACGTTACGCGCAGCACGACGTAGATTCGTAAAATTTTCTTCGAGAAACACATTTGCGATCGTTTAGCGTCGATTTAGCGTCGATAGAGGAGCGCGCGCAATAAACCAACGCGAGAATTTTGTCACAAATTAACCAGGTATGTTTTATGCATCGTAAACGTCGTGCAACGAGCACGTGGTAAGCCCTTAACCGAGACTACGCGTGATAATGCGATACCATCCTGCATATTTTTCAGGTGTGCTCGAAAAACGGGCGCCTCGTAATGGTAGAATACGAGACAGATAACAATGTATTTGCGGTGGAAGCGCAAAGATTGCAACGGCTCTCTCTACGCGATTGCGAAGCTCTGAACGAAACAAGATTTCGCGTGTATGTCTCGGATGAAATGCGTGGTCGGGAGAGTTAGGAGGGTTTAGACGGAAGAAGAAGCGTGAAACAGTATCTGAAAAGCGAAGGGATGAAGCTCGGCGAGGAGGCAGACATCTCTGAGAGAAGAGCGTAGAATGCTGCCGAAGGATAGAGGAGATACGAGGCGAAGACGAAAGAGATAGAGTGGATACTACGTTACGATACCTTTGAGGAGGAGGAGAGGGAGGAGGAGGTCAAGAGAATCAAAGAAGGAAAGAGAGGAAAAAAGAGACATAGAGCAAAAGGATCCTGGGTAGAAAGACTGGAGCTAGAATGATGGTCGGCAACGAGCAGGCGCGAGATAGATGAGGATCGTTGATGGCTGAAAGATGGAAGAAAGAAAGAGGAAAGGCTAGTGGAAGGAGAAGCACGAGGGAGGAGTACGCTGGGGGTCCGAACCCTCCCGCGGCGAGAAGCTATCGGAGCTACAAGAATTTTTCACGTAATAACCTGCAACGCCTAGAGAATCGATTGATCGATTGCCTGACACACGATTTTGCCTGTAAAGAGCCTCTCCGCGATGCTTTTTCTCGGAAACGGCAGAACTCGCATTCGTGCAACGTATTCGTTCCATCGTCTCTTTCCACCGTAATTTCTCCCTCCCGCGAATCGTCGATCGCCGGTTGATCGCCGATAATTAATTGTATCTCTCCATCTTGGACGAGATCATCGTGAAACCGAGCAAATTGCCGAACTCGCGTCCGAGATACGCGTTACTCCGCGAGAATGGAGCAGCGTCGACCGTCGTCCACGACATTCTTGCGGAGAAATCCCAGCCAGTCGTTCCGAAGAACGATAAAATTGTCGGGACGATGTAAATATCCAGCGTTATGGGCAAGTAAGTGGTCCGCGCTAATGCTCGCAGATTATTAAAACGCGGCATACCGTAATCTCGAGACGCTTAGCGCCGCGCGAAAAGTAGTCACGCAGATTTTCTAGTTATTATCATCGCCACGATACTATTAGCCAATTATCGTTTCACGGGCCTCGATACGAATCTGCCAATTGGATACCGTCATGACCCACGGGTACCAACGGATAGTGTATTTTCTTATAGTTAACTCTTATAGTTACTATATAGTTACTCTTATAGTTAAATTTAGTATGTTAGTGGACGTAGCGCTCGAGGATACTTAATAGAGGAGGTGAATGTTCGATATTCCCGAGAACCGACTTAGATAGTTGATATGAATTATACTCCTCTAGCGGTGTGCTTAGACTTAGACGTTAGGCGTTAGATTTGGTACTTAGTTGTTGACTTTTCTAGCGGTGTAGAAGAAGTAATTGACTTTTCTAGCGGTGTAGAAGAAGTAGTTGACTTTTCTAGCGGTGTATAAGAAGTAGTTGACTTTTCTACCTGCGTAGAAGAAGTAAAGTACAGTGACGATGCTGTGTCGGAGGAAAGCTAGCGATGGGTGTATCCAGCGCACGGGACCATCGGATTTGTTGATGACATTTTTGGTCAGGAAAGTGAGGGCAGTATACATGGCTTCTGATTGGATAAACGAAGGTTGGTGGACTAGGAAGCGTCTTAGCCGCCCTCGACAGAAAGTTGCTAGTGGGAAGCATCGTACGTGAGAAAAACTAAATTTCCCTTCTCGAGCCGTAGTAGATAATAGCCTTTAGAAAATTATTTGGAAAAACGATATTTGTCCGGTCTGAAGGACCTTAGCTAGAAAATTCCTTAGATTTACGATGGGTCCTTAAGATTATTGAGTGTACGCAGTAAGGATGAGCGGACATCTGGTTCCCGTCTGGCCCGCGGTGTATGGCCTGGTCTAGGTAGACGGTCGCCCGACATAGCAGATAGCATTGGCATAGAAATCGCAAGAAAGACACGGAAAGTTGGTTCGCCACGAACCAACAGCCGAGCACGCGTAATAAAGCGACAGATTCGCGACAACCCGATAAAATTTCACCAAAATACCACGATTACAAATGCGTAATAAGCGTAACAAGCATGCGGCTAATAAGATTCAAAAGGAGCTGTCTATTCGTGTTCTCTCTAATAACAACGCGAGATTTTCTCGATCGAGGAAATATCGCAGGGTCATGGCACGGTATTTGCAACTCCGATTCGTCTCATTATCGATCGAGCGAACAGATTGTTCCTTCTCTTCGTCGCGATCGATCGAATTTCATCTTGAAACGAAACGAAACACAACAAAAAGAAAAATAGCTCGTATTTTAATTGGTATTTCAGGTGAATTGTGGGCGAGCGATAAAAGTTTGCGAGACCCGAGACGCATCGAATTTCGTCATTTACTCGGCGACCTCGTTGACGAATCGTTGTCGACGGCGCACCGTTGATCGATCGTTTCTCTTATCGTGGTCGAGTGGTCCCGTGGGCGAAGTTAATCTGCGGAACCAAACGCAGCCACCGATGAATCTTTCTACCCTGAATACGCGGTCGACCAATTAGTTATCGGCCGTGGCCCGTGGGTCGCCCTGGATCCCGTTAATCGATCGATTACGTCCCCTCGTGCATCCTCGTATTCGGTCCGACTATTTCTTTCGTCCTCGAAGAACGAAGACCAAGACAAACCGCGCATAGAAAACAGCACGACCGGTACGGGTAAACTGGAAGTTCTGAAATAATTGGGAGCATGCATGAGCGCGAGTATCGCGGCAACGAGACCTCGGCGAGAATAAAGTACGGCGTGGCAGATTCAATGCAGTCGCGCCTACGGACTTTTTCTGCCTAGAAGCAACGTATCTTTGTGTAAACACGAACTTGCTCTAATTAAAGCGAATCGAAGAGAAGACACGTATACAAGGGGCCGGACTCAGTTGGTTCCAGTAACGACAGAGATCGCGCCGACAGCAATAACACCATCGGCAGCAACCAGTCTCCTTCGATCGGCATCGTTGCTCTCACCTACCAACCTACCTACCAACCAACCGACCTACCTACCTACCTACCTACCTACTACCTACCTATCTACCTAGCTACCTACCTACCTACCTACCTACCTACCTACCTACCTACCTACCTACCTACCTACTACCTACCTACTACCTCCCTACCTACCTACCTACCTACCTACCTACCTACCTACCTACCTACCAACCAACCTACATGACAGACACGCTCCGTTGGCACACATTAATAAACAGCGCAATTCAACTCTGGCTCTCTTTTCCTCTCGTATCTTCTTCTCGTCTCTTTCCATCGCGTTCTCTTTCTCGTTTGCAGTCTGTCTTTTCATTCTTTCCCTCCTCCGCCCAACCTTACCGCTTATCGCTCTCTCCATCTCCTTTTACATGGTCGCTTTACCTTATCGTTATACGCGCCGTACTACACTCGCGAGTTGCGACTTGTGCTTATACAGATAGGCGTAGAGACAGAATAGATGTAAGTTCTGCTAATTGCATCAGCATACCACTTTGCCGTGTCAAACTGCACCTGCGACTATTACGTTACGCCAAGCCTCGTGCGACTTTAAGCCATACTTCGTCTGCTCTCTTTCCCGCGTCGCCTACCACCGCTTACCGCTCGCCACGCCGCACCGTCACGCTTTCCTCGAGAAACGCTCGCTTGGCAGCGCGCACGCGAAATTCGGTTTCAGTAATTTCTCTGGATCGTAAATCGCGAGCTGATCGAATTCTCTTTCTACCTGCCGAGTTTCTCCCTTTCTCCGTCTCTTTCCTGTCGTCTCCTTGTTGTACTCCTGCCGGGTACAGCTGGTCGCAATTACCGATAGGATCGCGTCGCGCTGTGCGGTGCACGTTCGTTCCATCCACGACGACAAGCACCGAGTGTATATCGTCCCAGAAATCACAGCGAATCAGGGGCCTCCAACCTTCTCCTTTCCCAGGAGTAACAGAATTCCTGTATCACCGACGTGCCGGAGAAAGCCAACCACAACACGGAGAGAATCGGATTTTTTCTTCTACGTGCTTCCCACTCGCGTGGGCGATTTACCAGACATTTTCCGTTTCATCTTCCGCTCTGCAACGGAAACGTACGAGCTTTCTTCCATTTCCCGTGTCCAGGTAGTTCTCCATTAGGTTACGTGTAAGTTACGAGCATCGTTTAAGTTTTCGAGATAGCAAGCCGCACAATTACCGATAACGTCGCATCGTATCCTTTCAACGTTACGCGTGTATACAGGCCGAAGAATCGTACGGGCAGAAGCTAGACGAAATCGTCGTTATGTCCGAAGAAAATAAAGAAAAGGAAGAAAAGAACAGAGGAAGAGGAAGGGTTTCGCTGCGGAATCCGAACGAGATCGAAAAACAAAGAATTTTTTGGAAACGATTTACCGTCCTCGGAAATGATTTGCCATCAGGGTCGAAGTAGCATTACCATGGTTCGCGGCAATTTTCTCGCTCGTTCGAACGAAGGCGAGGCCAGGTTGCGCGCGTCGAAGAATGCGACGTGTTTTAACAATGGTGTTTTCGAAACAGCGACGACGATAAATATCCTATCGAAACGCGATCACCGTCTGCGAAGGATTATTTTGCGCAAGCCTCGGCTATAAAATGTTTGTTAATGCATCGTGAAAATGGTTAGTTCCCTTTCCGTCTCCCTCTCCTGGCATGCGTTTCACTGCTCTCTCCCCGCGTTCCACACACCAACCAGAGTTATGCATCTCAGGTGCATAGGTTCTCGGTAAACCGGAATACAGATAACTACAGACTCCGCCTCGACCTCTCTCTTTTATATCTCACGCGTTTCTCTCGTGCTTTCGTCCACATCTACCATTCTTCGATGACCTACTAAAACTCGAACGGTTTTCGCTCTTAAGCGTTATCGTTTCTCGAAAAGCCCCGCTTTCGACGAACTCTAGGAAGAAACTGGTCGCGCGAAACGATTAAACCGTACAGATTGATAAACTCATCGAAACTCGAAACGGTAGGGTACGAGGTAAGAAGCAAGGTAAAACGAACGAAGGTGGAGACTCGCGTCCGACAAGCGAAGCGGCTATCGAGACAACAATGAACGAGGACACGCGACTCGTGTAGCGCGTTTGTGATCTCGTTTATAGCCGGAGTTGTAGGATTAGCTATACACCGACAGGTGCTCGATCGAGTGGTTTCGAGCTGGCGAAATACGGCGCGGCATGCTACGGTGCGCCGCGGTGTGGGGCGGTCTGGAGCACAGGTGAAGGCTATAGATAGCTGCCTACGTCGTTTCACACCATACATCGCTCGATCACGTAATGGACGGCAAGTAGTCTCCTTTTTTCATTCACGATCCTCTACGTATCGTCGGAGCATGTACTGCCAGAGTTTATCCCGGGCATAATTAAAACCGTGCAAACGACCGATCCAGAATTTTTCCACGCAAGCGTTAAACGATCTTTGCAACCAGATATAATAGACCAGCAGCAAAATTGAAACCGCTTCTTACCGAGACAGATATAAATTGCCCAGTTATACACGTTAAAAGCAACTCGAGAATTAATTACCGCGCTTATATCTTACTCTTGACCGCGTTAAAAGTCCGTGGAAATTATTGAGATCGTTTAAAATCTTTATGGCAATGTATTCGAATATAATCGTATATAGCCGGTAATCCTTAACGCATATTATTAGCTCGCGCTCGGCTTTACGTGTATATGGGCCAGTCGGTGTTAGCGAAAGGCCAATACCGAAACATAATCTTAATTATTCATACAACGAGCCAGCGAATATCATCCAGCTCTAAAGACGGCACACGATCTCCTCTCCATCTTTCCAGTCTTTCACAGCGAGCGACCTCTGTCTCTTTTCTCATTTCAATTCGTCCTTGTATCTGTCCGCACCCTTATCCTCTCGTCGTATATTTTCCGCTCCTTCTGCCGATCATGAACGCAAAACAAGCGGCGAGGAAAACAAATAGCGCAGAGATCGCGCGTTCCTCGGTTTGCTTCGAAAAGCAAGTTCCGTCGAGGCACACGCCTGCGAAAGGTACACCGTGGCGTGCATGCGTGCATAGACGAGTGCATGGGTAAACTCGAGGCTGGGTACTTCTAACGCTTGTGTCTCGCCACGGCAAATAGCGAAAATTAGCAGAGGTAAGCACACTTGGAAGGCGGACAGTCGTGACGAGCAGACAAACGCGTTTTTCAATCCGCCAACAACCACGTACACCGAAAATCATCGGTATTCGAGTTTGCGAAACTCGTTGTCGTTAACCGATCGATTCGCGCATTGCTTTGGCAGCGAAACCATCGGCAACGGAAGACGATGCGACGAAGCGGAAAGAGAATCGTACTAGAAAGGACGAAAGAAGCGAAAAATGGGATAAGTGATGAGAAAGAGAAAAGTAAGTGCATGCGACGTGCGTGTACGTATATGCATGCGTGCGTGAAACAGCCGCGGTATACCCGCACGCTCGGGTGTAACGCAGCGTGATTTATATTCGCGCCTCGGTTCGCTCTGTGAGGGCCGCATACGTTTGGATACGTCACTGGTGTGTACGCGCGCACGGTTCGACTGTGTGCCAGAAGTCTGGCGTTCTCCTCGGATCGTTCTTTCGTCCGGTGGTTGCACCGTGACGACTTGCACCCGGTCTTATCGCCACTTCCGTCATCCCCGCGCCTCCACGAGCCTCCAATTAGACGGCTCTAATTGGACGACGAACGGCCACGTCGTAATAAGAACTCGCCATCTCTCAGCTATCCCCTTCGCTCCCTCGTGCTCCTTCTGCCTCCCTTTGCCTCCCCGATCTTCCCGACCAACTCACTTCGAAACCAATGCCGAATCTTTAGCCAGATACCGGCATATGTCTTATCTTTATATTATCTTTTTGCGAGACAATACCCATATCGAAAGAGTATGTCGACTCAACGCGACTGTGCCCTAAGACGAGTTCGAACGATAGAAAACGATCCGATCGCTATTATCGAGATCAAATTTCCTCGCACCATTTCTTCGCATCGCCAGAATTTGTCGATAATGCGTCGGAGTCGTGTGTTACGCATACGCGTGCGTGTAGACGATTGTCAAATAAGTTTACGATATCTCTGTGCGTTCTTCTCGATTGGACTCGTCGGTCAGTCGCTTCTGTCTCCCTTTTCTGCCTTCCTCTTTCCTTCGACTGGTTTCACCGATCTGCCAGGTAGAAGGCAAGCAACTCGGAGACGGATCGCGTGCTCAAGAATGTCGTTGCATGTTTAGCGACTCGTCCGCAATTACCGAACGGCACGACGCAGGAGACGGTGGCGGTGGCGGAGTTGGTTTCTACAGGGATACGTACCAGTAACGACGATACCGGTCGCTCCTTCGACCAGTAGCGGACGCCCATGTCTCGCGTTAATGCGAATCTACCAACTACGGAATGCGTTCAACACGTTATCTCCGTTCGGATACGTGGCGGTTCGCATGCTACGAACGACGATCGTCTCGTTACCGATTCGTCGTTAACCGTTAACGCGAGGAGAGATCGAGGCCGTCCGAAATCTGGAAATTTTTCGAGAGGGTAAAGGATTGACGGGGCAAAGGGGCTACTTGGCTAAGAGAAGACGAATCCGGATCGTTTCGTTGGTTCGCCGAGCCCTGGGGCTCTCGGTCCGATTGCACGTTTCGAAGGACTAGGTAAAACGCAATGCTCCGAATATTTGGCAAATGACCAGTTGCTTTTCAACGAAGAAAGAAAGACACGCGGGCCCGCGATAGTTCAACTATAATGAGCGTCGGAGAAGAGAGGACGGAGAGAAAGATCGAAACGCGGGAACCTTTCAGGTAGAGAGAGGAACGCGCGATAGTACCTCGAAAAGTGGGAGGTTGGCGTCACAGGGAGTTTCAAAATGACACGATCCGCCACAAATTATACCGTCTGGGTCTGACTAGGCGAATGGTATACGCAGCTCGTTCGAATTATCGACCAAGTTTTCGGCTACACGCAGAAAGACAAAGACGTCTGAATTCCGTTGGTGCGTCGGCAGCGAGTGGCGAGTGTTCGTTTCGAAGGTAGGTTTGCGGCGAATTCGTCGTCCGGGGCAGATTCGCGATCGAAATCTGTGTCTTATTGGAATCGATAGCCCGGAGGAAGGGACGGGTGGCAACATTTCGAGTAGAAGAAGAGAATGAAAGGAGAAGAAAACGTATCTACCGAGATGGAAAGGAGAATCGCGTGCCGTTTTCAGTGGCACGAATTCTTTCGATACCGGGATTTCTGCTTTCGGAAGCGAGTCACGCGGCTGCCGGTGATTCGAAGAACAGGCTGAGACTTTGCGAGAAATCGAAATATTCATCCCCGCGGTGGAAACGGTTGGTGTACGCAATTACCGAACTGCTTTCTTACCGGTGGCCCATGCAGTAGCCCATCTTTCTCTCTCTTTCGTTCTTCCTTCGTCACTCTTTTATACTCTCAATCTCCTTCGATCCTCCCTTTCGCCCGGATTCATTTCTTTTATCTCATTGGCGTAGCCGTGATACCGTATGGCTTTCTTCCTTGCTCGTTCAGTTCCATCCCCTCCTCTCTCTCTCTCTCTCTCTCATTCAATCTCTCTCTCTCCCTCTCTCTCTTTCTCTCTTGTTGTCGGTGCAGAATGTATCGCGTACATTGCTGCGCGCCTCTTCTACTTGCCACCTTCGCCCTCTTTCTTCTCCCATTTCTTCCTCTTTCCCTCGCATCTGTGGGCAATTCGGAGCGGTGAAGCCCCAGACGAATCGCGAGAGAACACGGCATACCGCTCCTACAGTGCCCAGTCATTTTGAAAAATACCCCGGCAAAATGATTCGGCCGCTATTACGATGGCGCAGCCTCTACTTCTTTCCCTTTCCAACGTCCATCCATCTTTTTTCTTTTTCTCTCGCTCTCCGTGTTCGTTTCTCCGTCTCTCGCGTCATTCTCCGCAATCCATCCTCTTTTCTTTTCTCGAACGTTTCATCCGACCTTTTTCTTATTTTCCATCGCTCCTCCCGTTTGGGAGACGAGAGTCGATGGCGCGTCGTCGTCGTCGTTGTCGTCTTCGTTGTCGTCGTCTACTCGTCCTGTCCTTATCCGCGGTGATTGCTCGGTTCTCCAGGAGAAGAAACGGTGGTAGTGGTGATGGTGGCGACGGCGGCAGCGGTCGACGTATAGGCAAATAATTCGGCGGCGATCGGGCACGCAGGGAATTTCGTTGCTGGTAGCGATCGTAACGAGCACCGTAAGTTGCGTCGAAGAGGGATGCGTTCTTTCTTCGCGTATATGTAAGTACGTAGTGCGCGCGTCGTGTAAGCTCCCAATTAAAGTTTCGAGAAGAAGAGGCTGATACCGATCCTTCGGCCGCTATCTGTCCTTCCCTTTCGGTGGCCGCTCGTTCTCCAAACTCTCGCGCGGCTTCCCCGCCTCCCTGTTACCAGCAAGCGAGAGAACAGTGCGTTTTCGCGTGTCCTCGTCATCGCGTCTCCTCTCCTTGAGCGGAGTCGACTTCGTTGGTCCCCGGAATCTGCTTGGTCCATCTGAAGCGTACGGGGACGAGTAACCGAGCAAAGGTTCGGGTAGGGAGCCTGGTGGGTCCGGAGGTGGAGGTGGGTAGAGGAGACGTTCACCCCGGTAGAGTTGGCAGGGACAACCACCGGACAGATACAGATATGCTAATACCCGAGTCGTTTACACGTGATATATAGCTCGGCTGACGGACACACCACAAGGGGCTGGCCGCCGTCTCTTTCGCGGGCATCTCGAACGCCTTCGCCCAAGTTTCTCTACCTCCACCTCCTCCACCACCACCGCTACCGCCACCGCCGCCGCTAGAACTCTGCTCTTGCTTGCGCAGCATGCCGCTGAAATCTCAGCGGTAGCTCTACTGCCTGTCTCGGCTGCGAGTACTTTCGCGAAACCTTTCGCGAAACCGATACGCTTCCAGATCCACGATCGTTATCGAGAAACAATTCAAACGGAGACAACGATTTCGTCAAACGAGATGACAACGACGTCGATGTCTTGTCGCGATCACGAAGGGAACGCGACATAGCCGAATGGCCGAGCGCAACAAGGCATCGAACGGTGGCGAAACAACGAGCAAGCAGAAGCGCGTTTTCTAGTCGAATTTACAAGCCCCTAAAGCAATTTTTTCCGATTCATCGGAAAGAGACACGGCACGGAGCAAAGTGCAAGAACGTCGATGGCTTTCGGAACGAAGAGAAGAAAAAGAAACGTAGCGGTAGATAGGCGGATAGACAGTCGGAGAGAGAGAGGAAGGTATAATCACTACAATTACCTTGCAGCCACGGTTTCGCTTCCGAGAAAAAGAAACAGAGAAGAGGAGAAGGAAAAGAAGATGGAAAAGAAGAAGATGGTAGAGAAATGGTTTGGTGGTTGTGAACAGAAGATGGATATTACGAGGAAGAGAGAAGGAACGAGGCAAGTCCACCGCGAACAGCTCTTGTATTATAGCCAAGCGAATCGGTGCAATGATATCCGTATGCCTTTTGTTTCGTTCGTCGTTCGCTACAAAACAGCTTTACGCGTTTTCAACGATATCGACCATCTTCGTAGCTTTCGTCCTTTTTCTTTCTCGCTCCCTCCTTTTTCCTATCCGATGCTTCTTCTCTCTCTCTCTCTCTCTCCCTCTATCATTCGCGACATACGTATCCGGTCTTGCTCGTTCTTCCTTCTACTATGCTTGCCATTTTCTGCTACATTTTCATCAGCCTCTTTTACTTCGTCCTTCACCCTTCTTCCTCTTCGTCATACTTCTAAGCGACTCGGCGATACGGCAGATCGCACAGACTAATGACGAGCCTTCAGGCGAGCTTTTTCGAACTGTCTACGAACTCTTGTTCCCGGCTCCGCGCGTTCCCGGTATCTCGGAATCATAGCTATTTCAAGGTTTTCCACGTTTCTGATCTAGCGTGTGTATATCGTTCGTCTTTTCGTTTTCTTTTTATGGGCAGCAACGGAAAGGATGGCGATACATGACGATACGTGACGTGTGGATGCGCCCAGAAATAGCGCTATCTCCCGCGAAATGCAGGATAATACGAGAAAAGGTAAAGGATGGATGGTGGTTGCGAACGCGTCGATGATTCTCGAACGTAGAGTAAAATTCGTAAGATAGGAAGCTGCTATCTTACCGTTGGTGTCGAGTCGAGACAAAGTCTAAATAGGATGGAAGGACGACGCACGGAATGCGCTCTTGATCGTATCTCGCTTCCTTTCTCGATCGATGGAAAAGATCGAAACGAGGTGTTCCATGGGCCCACAACACCGGTCACGCTCGAGATAAGCTATTCCGCGACTGTCCGTCCAAGAATTCGCGTGGAGCTAAATGCGGCTTCTCTCCGATGGAACAGAGAGAATAACCGAGGAAGAAAAACGAGAACGGAGTGGCGAGAGGAAAAAGAAAGACAAGAGAAAGAACCAAGATGCCTGGGCGAACAGAACAAACTCGTAAAGCCGCTTAACGATCCATAATTTTACAACGTTCTGTAATAACCGTGCTCTCTCCACTGCTTCAACTCCTCCCTGGCCCCTGTCCCACCGCCTTCGACTTCTCTACGTATTCTCTGTTGCAGCTAGGTCTAGGTTTCGACTAGATCCCTAGACCTCGGATTCTAGGATGGTGGGTGTATTTAAGTATGTTCGTCCGTTGCTTTCAAGGGCGCGCCACTGGTCCACTCTTTCCTTTTATTTATTTTTGAACCTTGGGAATGTTCTTCAAAGGAGCCAATGGATTTTCGAGTAGCCGAAGAAATCAACGGGGTAATATCTCGAAGACAGGTTTGCGAATGCTCCTATATACGCGTATACGTAGCGTGTGTTACGCGCATTGTCGTCCCGATCAACGGGTAGAGAAACGGAACGTAAACATTTTTCAAGTAGGTACCCGCTTCAAGTATATCCCGCTCGTACAATATGCCGATACCGTGATACGACACCGGCAGAAAAAAGTGAAAGGACGGGTGAATCGCGGGACGAGAATAAACGCGCGCCGGAACGTTGGAAACGCCGCTGTCCCTCGCAACGTTGGAAAAAGAGTGGTACCGCAAAAGAACTACATCGAGTTACGTCAAGTCAAAGAACGAAACTGATAGGAGGCGCGACGTCGAATCCACGCGATAATAGAGGATACGACGTCAAAGTAGAAAGAACATCGTCATCGTCGACGTCAAAGAAGTTACAGCTACGCGAGAGTGATTATACGCGATGGCTGCACGTGTCACGTTGCATGCGATTACGCCGCCGACCAAGTCAACGAATGGAATAAAAAGTTGACGCGAAACGAGTAGGTAGATGCTGAAACGGTCAAAGAACCGCGTGATTTCCATCCAGGAAAAATTGTAAAGCATCAAACATTCGCTATCGAACATTTCCAGATAAAGAAAATCGTAAGAGGACTGTGTCGAAAAATATCGATCGCAACCTAGGATAGGCGAAGAAGAAAGCGAGTGTAAAGAAAAAAGATATCTCGAGATGTGCACGAGGAGGAAAAGAGGTAGGAAAAAATAATGGAAGAGAACGCGTATAATAGCAGGCGAGATCAAGAGGATCGAACCGTAAAGTGAGAAACAATTAAGCTTTTATAGAGTAAAGATCGTGGAGGTTGCCACAGGCTGCTCGAGTAGCTGCAAGCACCGCAGCCGTCTCCGCGCCTCCCTTTTCCCGTGTTACAACTTGTTTCATTCTTCAAGGTCGAGAGATCCGATAGCCTGGCGGATTTTTAAAGGAGAGGTGAACCCGCGTGTAAGCCGACGTCAGCCGTGTCCCTGCAAAGCGGCGTCCACGCTTCCCTTGTGAGCTGTTCGCTGTTAACAGAAGCACTGGGAGAAATCTTTCCTTCCCATCCCGGTTTTTCACCCACTTTTGACCGATTATAGACTACGCGAACGACAGAATGGCCGTGGCAAGATAGAAACGACAAAAATTTTCCGATCGCAAGGCTTGTCGATCGAAAAATAAAAATTTTTCGTTTGAGGCTTTGTTTTCGAGAAAATCGACTTTAAATTTTCGCCCGGTACACGTATAAATTGTAAATTTAAGGTATAAACTAAGAATCGTAAGAGATCTGGGGAAGAGAGAAAGAAAGAGAGAGTGTAAGGAAGAGTGTATGCCCTGGTGACGTCAAAGCTAAATGAGTAAAAGAGTGGGAGAAGGGTGCGAGGGTTGAAGGTCAGGATTTTTTGACCTGGGAAGACAGAAGTTGTGAGCTGACTGTTAAAATAAGAAATACGAAGATATTGTAGTCAGTTTTTGCATTGGGTATTGCTTGTTAAAATAAAACTAAACTTCCCTTCAAATAGAACATCCTTTCTTGTCCTTACTCTATATTATTAAGATACTACATATACAGATACTACATATAAGATACTACATATGATTCTACGCGAAAAAAGAAGTCGAAAATATAGAATAAAAATGTTTTTTTAATTTTTTTAAATTTTTCCATCGAGACAACGATTTACAGTGAGATCCGTTATAACGTACCGCACGCGTACCGAGCGAAAATTCAAACTCGATTTTCTCGAAAACAAAGCCTCAAACGAAAAATTTTTATTCTATATTTTCGACTTCTTTTTTCGCGTAGAATCACCCCCTTTCCGCTTGTACCATCAGTTACCAATCACCATGTATATATCTTGCCAAGTGTATATATATATATACACATCTATTTATCTATCTATGTATTAATATCTCTGTCTATCTCTCTGTCCTCTCGTGAACGTATACAGTTGGGCTGCTTTAAAAACGTCGCACGCATCTGCCAGTTTTTGCGAGTACGGGCTTCTCGTCGATTCCGGAGCACAACTATACATTTATTCGAGCGGCTACTACATCGCGATCCTGCTTACTTTCTCGCACGTCCTGCGAATTTACCGTCGTATCTAGTCCAAGAGCAGACGCACGTCCAAAAATCGTCTCATCTATCACCGATTTTACAGTAATCGTCGAGGTCTATTCGTCCTAAGAAGAAGATTCTGCGCGATGGCAAGATCCTATCGACCGTCATCGTAAAAACAACGAACGACACGTTCGATCGAAATGGGCGTTCGTTTCGAGGATAAAAATCACAACGACAACGACGGTAATGACCACGATAAGGGGCTGTCGTCTAGCATGATCCATCCCTCGTTCCCTCGACGTTCACCGTGCCTCCCAACCGTGGTTATTGATTTATCTGCCTTGGCCTACCAACAAATAATCTCTTGTAGCAATAATTGCTGACAATATATAGCGGCGATAGCGGCCTCTCTGGCCAGGAGAACGTGCATAACGATATTTACAGTCTGCTGGTCGCGGCCGTTGAAAGCCGTGGTGTGCGAGCACTGTGAGGGTGCACCTACGTACTCGTACCTACGTAGTCGACCGTACCTACGTACGTACGTGTAACCAGATAATATGTTCCGTAAACGTGTCCGGCGTGAGTACACGCTACGTTTGTGCATACCTGCACCACACACCAGCTGCCCCGGTTCTTTCAGAAACAGAGATCGCCTCGAACGTCGTATGTACGCACCTAGCCCGATCCCGATCGATCCATCCATCGATTCAACGACCAGCAAATCGACCACTTTCCAACGACAACGACCCTACGATTTTCTATTCTCTTTTCGATTTCCTTCCGCTACCCAACCGCAACTAACCACCTTATGCTCCACGTGAACGGTGAGATAATCGAAATGCGTCTAAAATATCAGCTTCCTTCTCGCGTGTATTCTATCTGCGTCCGTCGTCGATGTCTCATCTAGGATTAAACTAGTGCAAACTAGTTAACAGAGTAGGGACGCTAAACCGTTAACCGTGCATGTGGAGGACGGCTTTGGATATCGTGTTACTCTTGCATCCAGCCATTACGCGAATTATATAGCACGAATGCGTATAAATACGTATCCTGCACGCGTCACGCAATCACCTTCTAGAGTCGACTCAGAAGACCTCCGCCAAGCTGGATCGTTCCGCTCGCGAATCTTAAACTTGCAACTTGTTCATCGTTTGGTCGATAAAATTTACATGGAAGCTTCGGCAGGATAATGCGCGTGCAATTCGACTTGACTCGATTCGACTCGAGTCGGTTCGTCTCGCCTTGCCTCGCCTCGGCGTACGAGCCGCTACGTGACCGGAGTGAAGCATCTCTCTCGCTCGAGCCATGAATCTGCAGAGGCCGGGCTACGAGTAAAGCTAGACCCAGTCTAATCGACGCATGGTTCGACGGCGCGCAAAGTTTATACGGCTAACGATTCACCGATTTTTTATCGAGTCGCGAGAGTTCAACCAACAGCTTGATTATCCGTGCCGTTCAGTTTTTATAGAGCCGCTCCATTTACCAGCGTTGCTTCTCGTTGGCATTCCTCGTTCCAATCATGCGCAAACCTCGAACGATTTCCGAATCGTATCATTTGCTATTCGGAACGCAGGCGCGTTCAGTTTCGGCGTTCCAAGAGCCGAGAGTAAATACACGTGCCTGCGAGCGTAGCAACGAATTTAAAACATAGAACGCGTGACTAACTAACGAAACGCGGCAACGGTTACTCGTAAATGATGGAGGAATTTAGGTGGAATCGCGGAAAGCAACGCTAGTTGTTAAAGAGAACGGAGGATGCGCGCAGTGAATGCAGCATCGAAGAGCGATCGTGGGCGTGTGGCTGCGAAGCCTTGGGCCTTCGGTAATGCACGGCGTCGACGCTTTCCGAGTAATATCGAGAGCCAGTTGATTGCTAACCATAACAGTACTGGCGCCCGGTTCAGAAAATAGCGGATCGTCGGATAATACGCGTTACGCGTACCAAAGATGTTGCATTCGGATAAGAGTTTCATTTAGTCCGTAGGGTAACCATATTAGTCTCGTGGCGAGATGTTTCCCTATAGCTTCTGTTAATACGTAGAAATATTTTCGTTACTTGGATCAGTGGAAAAGGGTTACACAGTGAATCAATTTCACAGGTAACCAGCGCGTCGTCAATTAGGATCGTGCGTTCCGCCACGAATATTCTTCGAGCTTTGTTAATTTTACGACAGGGAATCCAGTCGTAAAGTATAGCTCGAGCTCGCTTCTACCGCTGACAGAGAAGGAAAAGGGGCGGCAGGTTTGAACGAACATCGATATAATTTCTGCGACTCTCGGTTCGTCGAAGGAAATGGAATAGTTCATCGTTGGAAGTCACGTTCTGTCCTTAGAATTTTCAGTTCTATTGCATTGGGAAAAATAGGTTAAAAAGGAAAAGGGGCCCGTCGACGCGTTCCTCATCCCTTTTTTCCCGACCTTTGTTGTTCTTTTTTCAGCCACCTAAGAAAGTCAAAGATGGTTCTTCGCTGCCAGACACGGTATCCCAGCATCACCGGTATTCGTGATTCCGAGGTAAAGGAACGCGCGACAAGGTTTCCAACTTAAAATTCTTCCTGCCCTCTTCGTTCTCTTTCTTTCTTTCTCTCTTACCGTTTCTTTCTCCCTTCCTCCCGTTGTATCTCTGCCATGGGTCCTTTCCAGCCTCCTCGTTACACCGAAGCATTTCGACCAGGTAATGTCGAGGAACTCCGTTTTCGTTCGTTCAAAGATCGTGTATCCGAATTTGGATTCAGTGGCAAATAATTGTTGCTAAATATATTCGATCGTAGCGAATTACGGTTGTAGAAAAGGTACGCGATTATCGCGTGACGATCGCTCTTCGAGATTTCGATAACGCGGTTACCCGTTCGTATATTGTCCAAACGCTGCTCATAGATTTGAACAGTGTCACGCGTTATTAAGAGCGACGGTTTGAGACAAGTGAGAATTAAGGAAAGCTTCGCGCTTGTACGAGTCTTCGAATTTGACACGACGCTGCACAACAACGGATTCACGGGCTAGGAAACTCGATAAATCGTAAATTCCTTCGGCTGGATAACCCTTCGTCTCGACTTTCCTAGATCTCTCTATGACTCTCTGTAGCGAACGCTTTTCAAGAAACGTCTTAACGTTCTGAAACCACCAAATAATTTCGGATTAAGCTTCTTAATACCCCTATCGATTTAAAATTATGATGAAAACGATATATATCGGTATTAAAAAGCGGTACCGCGAATAAGCACATACCAGTTCCATTAATATCAAAAACATCCCGGTAACTATCTACCGAACTATTTTCTCGAAATCCGTTTAAACGTTATTTGCTCGGCATACATCCTCGTAACTATGAAAACTGTACTATATGATAACATCATGGTACATACTTCGAGATCGGTATAACGACGATATTCGTCGCAGCGAACACGAATTCTACGAAAGAGATCGCGCGAAATAACGAAATGACTCTCGCAGCGAGAGATCAACGTCTACATTTCTCGTTTCTTTCTCCTCTCGTTATCCGATCTCCTTCCAGGCCTGTCGTACCAGTACACGTTCGTACGTAGTTACGCACACGACTACGTCGTTAGCGCGATCCGTTAAGGAGCCGGTCCATAAATTTGCGATTCGCGAAAATATCTCGGTAAACGGGCAATTAAGATATCGAGAGCGAGAGAAAAGGATAAAAGTGGAGCAACGATAGGAAGTAGGAAAGGTGGAACGCGTGAGAAAGGAACGACGCGAAGAAGCGAATGTACCAGAAGAAACCTAGAGGATAAGAGGTTGTCTTAGCGGGCAGCCACTAGCTACCAGTCACGAGAACATTGCGCGCCAGACGCTCGTCTAGCTTTAATTACGATGCCGTGTTTCAACGACTTCTCGAAATAGGGAAACGGTGCGACTTCGAGAAGCTACTACATATCGCGGATCGGCGTAAAGTTCTCTCCTCCTCTTTCCACGTGGCTATTTGAATTTATTTCTCGGTCTTCGTCTTGTACATGGTCAGGCTCGCGTGCACTGTCATCCAGTCCTGTGACCCGTTCTCTTCCTCTCTTCGTCCTCTCTTCCGCGTTGGACACTCGTTCCTTCGCTCACTTTCTCCACTTCATCGACTCTTCCCTTTCCTATCTCACCTTCCTCTTTCTTCTCTCTGTTTTATCGTGTCTCTTGTTTTGCAACGCGCGAAACAAATCGCTCTCGCGCAGTCGGGAATTCGCGACCTGCGACAACCAGCACGAAAGTAGGACGGTCGGTACCCGCGTACACACCTTGAAAATCTGCATAAAGCTTCGCCCGCCGCTCCATTTTAAAGGCTCTTTCGTCCCATGCGGCCGAACGATTAGATAGATTATCGATAATTAAGTCGCGTGCGTTATACGCAAAGGGGAGCTATAAATTTTCATTTTGCGAGCGTCCTTCAAGGACTCTCTATACACTTAAAAAAAAAAAGGCATAGAACGTGTGCGACGATCACGATCTTTGTCAACGGAGACAGGAGATATGCGCGACGTTCTCGGATCGTTCGATATGAAAGTTCGATTCTAGTTAAGATTATGCCTACCTGGGTCAAGCAATCAAGCGCGATAACACTGGATACAACGACACCTACCTCGTGCCTTGCTCTTCGATCACGAAGCGGCAACGTCCGTATCGGCCGGTGACGGTGCGAGTAAAGCAACTTTGTAGTGTCGTCGAGAAAAGAGAAAAGTTGGCCGATGGTAGAAAGATTTCCGGGAAACGCATCCTGTGTTTAGCTGCTAATGCGCTTGGCTCGGCAACAAAGTGACATCGGGCGCGTGAGATTAAAAATCGAAGAATCGAACCGGGAAGGAGAGCGACGTCAATCATGACGGATCATACAGCGACGCGGGAATCTCGCGGGGCTTTAGAATGAACCGCATCGAGTCCGTGAGATCAGACGCGAGAATCGCTGGAACGAACTTTATTTCCTTGTGACAGTGCTGGTAGGTCCGACCGGTCTGCGTCGGTGACAGACGTTAAAGTATTAGCCGATTGCGCGTATCCGATGTCCCTCCGAACCAACTTGGAGGTGGTATACAAGAACGAACAGTCGAACGGGCCAGCAGAAAGAGGAAGAGTAGAGGGAGGAGGAGGAGAAGGAGGGGAGGAGGAGGAGAAACGAAGAAAGACCGTTCCTCGAGCCACCCACCAAAAATAAAATCTTCTTTCCCACCCGTATTTTTTCTACTTCTCTCTTGCTCTGCCTCCCGTGTCCCCTCTGGCAACAAGACCCTCTTCCTCGATATCCACCCACAAAAATGCAACGACCGTCATTCCTCAACCACGTACTCGTTCATGGACGGGCCCAGAACCTCTCCGTATCGCGCAGATTCAATGATTCTTGGTCTTGAAAACTCCGCAGAGATAAGTCGAAATCGCGACGACGCTCCACAGTTTCTCGATTTCCCGTCGACCGCGTTTCGCCCGATTACAAACGTCGCTGTTACAAAATGTCGCTGCGAGCACGTGCCCCTGGATGAACGTCGAACATAGCGTGAACCTGTCGGCCGATATAAACAAGATCCGAGGGTCAGGGTAAGGATCAAGTTTACGAAATAAATACCATAAGTTATGCCGATCTGCGAAGAAAGAAACGGCCGCGACTAACAGAGACTAAATTCTACGATTTAATACGATCTGCTAAAGTGTCTCGCGACGTGACCGCGCCCGCTTTTGCACCTTCGAAAATCCCTTCGAAATGCTCGTAAGTCCGCGCTGAACCAAGGCTGGGTATATGTACATACCGAGTATTCGACTACTCCACCGATCGGTTCTCTGCGGTTCGGGCATTCTTGACCTTTCGGGTCATCCGGTGACCACCGTCTCGCTCTTCTTCCCCTAAATTATTCGAAGGTAAGTACGGGAATCTGATTCGTACACTGGCGTGCGGCGATTGGAAAATACGTAAGTACGCGAGAAACGTTCCAATGAAATATGCCACCGCTTCTTTTGTCACCGCTTCTCGACCTTTAATATCGACTCTGTTCACGGAATTACGTATACCTACCGTTTCGGGCGAAGGAATTTCTGGATCTCCGAAAGATCATAGAAGATGTCCGGAACGACAACACGGATACCGTTGGTAACAGATTCAACGCAGCAGCGGATATTCGGAGGCGTAGACGATTTTTTGTATTACGACTCTACGCTCCTCTCTCCTTTCGATCCGTTCCTCTGTTTCTCCGTTCCTCTTCTTTCCTCTCCGTTCTTCTCTGCTCTTCAGCGCCCTGGATCTTTTTTTCTCTCTTCCCGTTATACCTGGCCAAAGCCTCGGGCAGGTAACTATTGTGCGCAACAAAGCTACACTTTTCTACCCAATCCCAAGCCTAATGGATAATTAATTTTTGATAAATCGCTCGTTCGTGACTGGCGTCGACGAACGTACTAATTTGTTTTTCGATTTTTCACAAAAGCACACAAACTTTAGCCGGTCCTTTCGATCGTCCTCCTTCGTCTTTCATTCCTCCCGGTTGCGCTCTTTTTATTTAGGACGACAACCTCGAGATTCCAAGACCTTTTTCAAATTCGTCGAGGTACCAGCCTGTCAGGATGCATTAGGATAATACGACGAACGACTGCCATAAACTTGGGAACTCTGGTCGAACGGTAACTATCGTAACCCATGATTTACACAAAATCTTCTTTCCTCTCTTTTCCGCTTCGATACGTCGTCGTTGAGACTCTTAAAGCGAAATAGTGGACAGCGAGTCGGTCGACAACGACGCGAGAAACGGGTCGCATGCGCAGTGGTGAAAAATCGTACGCCAGGATACACCGTGTATCGACATTGTAAGGACATGTAGGCGAAAGAGTCGAGAGTTAAGAATTTGCTCGAAGCGCTCGCGTGGCTACCATTTCACTCGGCCGTCTCTTGGTTGCGCAGCGTGCACGCAACGCTACCGCACGCGGAAACTCGCTCGCGGAATCACTACCGTCCGATGATTATTATTGTGCAAACAAGGTACGTACACGCACGTTATTCCGATTGGCCGGTACTTTTCTGCCGAACGTGCATAATTATTCGTATTCTCCTATAATTTTTCCTCCGAGGCACGTACCCTCGACGTTCGGCGATTCGCAGTTTAGATACATGGGTAGATAGAAGCACGGAACATCGCCAACAAATTACAGTCAACGGGGACAAATACAAACGACGATCGGTTTCGTCGGCAAGCGGAGGATTTTTCAATGATCCCAATATCGGTTTTAGCCGACGGACTCAAGGCCGATGCAAGATTTAAAGCTGCAATTTTACTAGCCTATTATCGGTCAGCGGTCTCCCTGTTTGGCCTCTCTAATCTCCCCTGCCACCTTTCTTTTTTTCTCAAATTCTCTCAACGCCACTCGTGCCATCTCATCCTCTGACTTTACCCTCCCCCTTGATCGGTGTACCAACCCTCCTCTTCCTCTTACTTCCTCTTACTTTCTATCCTCTTTCCTTTGCCACGAGTGCCAGCTACGTTATTTCTTCCTCTCCTACCTTTCTACATCTCTTCTACACCTTTCCCTCGGATGCACTCGCTGTATTCGATACGCGTTAACTACATCTGCCTCTAAAAGTAAGTCTACCGCGAACTAAATATATCGCACATCACGTTCGAAACCAAGTTTCCTTTGGACGTGACACGACGTGACGCAACGTACGAAAGATACGAACGAAGGAGGAATCTATATTTTGTTGAAAATGTACGTGGGAGAAAGGGCGAGTGATAACGTTTGACGCGGATGTTTGGTAGCGCGAGAAAATCGTTGGAATTGGAAAGGCAATTCGCGGACGGCCTACGCGTACGAATTGCCTCTACAACGTTACTTTACACTACCTACTACAGAGGTACATCCCTCTCGAGTTTATTCCTCCAAGCGTTCCGGCTTATTGTTAGAGAGGCAGTAGATCCGCATTAGCGTACTCCTACCGCGGTCGAGAGGGATCCCACTCTCGTCCCCCCCATTCTTGGTCTACTGGTTCCCGTTCCTTTTCTATCCACGTAATCCGGTCCGAGGCGGTCCTCGTTGCTCCAGCAGGAAGCGCGAGAAAAGAACGACGAAGACGGGGAGAGCTCGATGGATAGAAAAAGAGAAAGGAGTTCAGAGTTCTCGCTCGCACTCGCATAGCATCACCGATGCCTGGTATAATTAATACGGGCCCCATGGAATGCCGGTCGCCTCACTCTCTTGGCCCTTATCCCCTCTTTCCTCTTCCCTCTCTCGCCTCTCATTCGTCCTCGCCGCTCATTCCGCCTTCTCCTCTTACTCATTCTCGTCTCCTCTCTTCTCTGCCCCTCGTCTCGTACGCTCCTCTCCGACCCGTACACATCCGACCAGTTTCCATGCTCTCACCTAGGTCCTAGTAGGGACCTGACAACCCCTGGCCAATGCTCGGAACCCTTCCACTTCTCCGATCTGTCTCCTCTTCTCTTCTCTTCTCCTTTTTTCTCTTCTCGTCTTTCTGGGGACCTCCGCCGAAAAACTCGAAAAGTGGAGCACGCGTAACGACGACTACGAACGCGTCGCGCCGACTACAATAACCAGAGGGGTGGGTCTCTTTTGACAGACCGACTCAAAATATTGCTGCCGTATTATCCTGCAGACCTCACAGAAGCGTAAACGTGGCTCGCTTAAAACGTAAACAGAAGCTCTGCTCCATTATATCAAATGTTACGAGAAATCCTTTCTAATTCTATGAAAATCGCCTTGACGCATCTCCTTGCGTGCTTTCGAAATTATCATCGTCGGGATATCGAGCAACGGCCGGCCAGGAAGATATCGTCTCACGACGAATCGACGTCAAATTTTGGGCGAAAGAGGAAAGAGGACAGGAGGGGAAAAAGAAATATAGAGAAACGAAGAACAGAAGTCTGGATTGGGCCAGGCGGTTCTCCTTAAAAGGCGGAGCGCCTTTTCTCTTCCCTTGACTTCGTCGTTTCGTAACCAAGCAGCGAGCGAAGGTTCGTTCTTCGTTTAACCGAGCGGCGAGTGCACTTTGCAGGTTATTACATCTACACGAAAGTTGCCCGCGCTTCGGTTCACCGGTTTCTCGGCAAAATCGTACCAGCGCCACTATTGAAAAAATCCAAGAATCTTTTCGAATCGGTTCGAGCCTCGTCTCTTTCCCAAAAACGCACCTAACCGTCCGGCCAAGCGAAAGATCAATTTGTCGCCACTTTATTTCGCTTTATTTCAAAAGTAGCGATGGGTTACTGCTATCCGCGTCGCGCATCGACTAGAAACGGACGAAGAAAGAAGCGAAGGAGATGTTCTCGTTAGTTAAAATGCATCGGTACGAAGACGCAGGAAGAACGCGACTACCTTTCACTCTTGGGAGTTTCTTTGAGCCAAGGAGCTAATAAAACCGACGTGTTCCTTTAAAGGAAACGAAATCGAAAACGTTACTCTCTTTTTCACGTTCGAAGCAGGCTTAGCTCTTCGTGTTTAGTACGAAATTCGCTTTTACATCTTTCTCCGTTTCCGTCGCTCTTCCCTTTCGATGCGCGTGCCTCTCTGACTCTGGTTCGGTATCCCGGTTTCAATGTTTATTCGTGCCTTGTTCTCGGATCGGTCGCGCCTATCCCTCGTCTCGATGTTTCGTCGGCCGAAATTCAACTTATCGCAGGTCAGTTTGGGAAGAAAGGCAGATCAGGCAAGGTAGTAAGCGAGAAAAAAGGGCAATGGCGAAGAAAAATGGGAGTCGGCTGAGGAGGCGAGAGGCGAAGAATCAGATAGAACAAATAAAAATCGACGACCTGTCGAGGTTAAATTAATTCGTCGAGTCGCAAAAGGAAAGAAGGGGCAAGGGGAGTGTCGACAGGAAAGACTATGGTCTTAGGTAATGCACACGGAGCAAAGTTACCGATAGATAGGAAACTTTGCTTCTCCACGTTCGATCGTTCGACGTACGAGCACGAAAAGAGAAAAAGATCGTTGCGATTTCTTGGAACTTTCTTTATCCGTCTTCGCACGATAAGCGAGCAAAGTTCGAGCGGCGAAAGAGTTTCGGCGGGTCACTTCGCAACCGAAGAATAATCAAGTTGCAAGCGACTGTGCGCAGGTCTTTCGAATTTCTCATGACTCACTATCAAGATCATTATTATGCGTTGCGTCGGCAAACGAACAGCAGCGCGCGATGCAAAACGAGCGTGGGTGCAAAAAGTCACAAGGGCCGCAGCGTACGTAAAATTAACTTAATTTCCTCCGATGACACGTCAAGACCTTTGCTTCTCTTTTCCAGTGTATTCCAGTTTTCGCGTCGTTCTCCTTGAAAAGCGTTGCACGCGAACAAGGACGTGCCCGATGGTTGCCTCCCAAGTTTTAATTGCTTTAATGTCAGCGACGACGACGACCACATGGCGCTTGGGTCGTTCGTTAAAGTGGATTTCACTGACCTTAAATAGCCGACATTCCTTGACACCTTCGCTTTTTGGTCCGACCAGTTGAAATAGCCAGAGCAGGTCGTAAAATTCGAAGATAATTTCCGTAGGTCTGTCGCTTTTTCCCCGAACAAAAATCTTACCTTTTTTGGCCGCAGCAGTCAAACTAAGAAAGTCAACCATTCGTACCGGAGTCAAAGAACCTTCGTAGAATCTCGGGAACGCGCGGTACGCGTCTCGGCACGAGAACCTAAGTCAGCCTGCTTCGGATGAAAGGATCAAAGCAAACAAGCATAAAATCCTTGTCTTCTAGAAAATACACTCTTGCGATTTAGATCGAGCGACACGGTATGCCAAGAGATGCACAGCGGAGCTGGCGGTGGATAAATTCGGTACCGCTGACAAATGAGTTTGGGCAAGTGCAAGTGAAATGCAGCCGCAAAAAGTTGACTCGACCGTCCGCAGTGGCACGTCGCGCCACTCCGCGCCGCGCTCCACGGAATGGAATATGGGCAGTCGACCGGCGTTCTCTCTTTTTCCGATCCACCGTGTCCTCCTCTTTCTTCGCCTCTTTCTCTTCTTCGTCTATTCGTCCATTAGATTCCCACCGCACGGTCCTCATCGACATTATTCACGGCTATGGTTTTTCGGAACGAAAAGAATGGCGCAAGCTGGGATGGATAGCTCGTAGCGCTATGGTTACCTCGCCCTCGAGACTAAAACGTTCCCGCGAACGCAGCTGCGTCTACGCCTAGGGTTCGGTTCGGTCCGAGATTCGTGCAAAACGAGAAAATCCAAGCAATTCTCTTGAATATTAACATCGCTTGAGTAACGCGACGTCTCGTTGGAGAGCGTGAAAAGATAGGAGGTGTGTAACGTAGAGAGAAAAAAGCGCAGAGACGCGATCGAGTAGCTCACGGTCACCAGAGAAAGGAGGAACGAAAGTCGAGCGTGCGAGGAGAATAAAACAATAATTCGTATAGCTCGGACCCTCGCGGGATAATTTATGTGGCTGCGGTAAAATTAACGCGATTAGGCAGAGCGTGGTAAGCGGACGGCCTGTTGAATGCAGCGTACATCCCATTCGGGATCGGCGGCTAAGACTGTATGATAAATAACACGGGGCCCATATGTTACATGCCGTGTACAAACGAAACACATGTGCGGATCGTAAAGGAGAAAATCCCGATGTCGGACGGGTTAGAGAGAAAGGGAGGAAAAGAGAAGGGGCGAGGAGGGCGATAGGGGGGCCGATGTGAGTAACGAATATCTGATAGCGAATCCTCGGCATTTCCAACGTATTCCTCGGGTCTGGAGAACGAATGCGGGCCTCTCTCGACAACGCGGGGTCCCCCGCACGTTCGCCAACCGATGTCACGGTATTCTTACCCACGCACTCGTCCCTGATCACTAGCGCTACGCTCCTGAAGCGTGCTTCGAGTATCCTCCAACGTACCCCGTCAAAAACTTTCCAATTTCTCCTCCAATCTCCTCGAAATCGCAGTCTCTCGGAGCTTAGTGTCTCTCGCCGCATCGCGTCGTTAACGCGAGAGGAAAGAATCGATCAGGGAAATTCGCGGATGCGTTTGCTTTTCCCTGTACTTTCGCTTGCTCGTTGACTTGATCGATGACGGATGATTTCTATTAACGCGAGTAACCGCAGTTCGCAGCTTCTTAGAGCCGTATGAGAAGGGAACGTAAAGGGACAAGAAGATCGAAAACGACCGCTAACTTAGTCGGTCGAGCTACCGCTGAGTATTAATAATTCATACTTCAATGTCAACACCGTTTTTAATTCTCGTATCTCCCCCCATAATTTCGGGTTAACGTTTCACTTTTATCGAGCAGCTTTTACATCGCACGGTTTTATATACCGCAAAGTATTATAACGTCAAAAGCGTGTAATCAAATTTTGAAGCCTGGCGACGTGAAAAAATGGAATCTCGTTTTTATCTCACACGGCCGAATTTTCGCCAGACGAATTCGAAGGTGCGTGCACCAGAATATTTATTTTCCCCTATCACCGGTATCGTTCGGTACGCTTTTTTTTCACGGAAGATTATCTCGGTTGTCTCGTTTTCAGCGATGTTCTTTACGGGAAAATTAACGCGTAAGTTCGGAAGCGATAAGAATTTTGAAAAAAGCCAGGTCGGAGAGGCACGAATTCGAAGAAACACGTGCCATAATGAAGTATTCCTTTCGTCAGCATTTGGTTACGGGGCGTCGGCGGCAGTACGGCGGCGGTGTTGTTCACATTGGAGGCCGTACGCGCGATGCAACGAGCGGGAAAGAGACAAGGAGAGAAAGGTGGACAGGCCGAGTGACTTTCAGTTCGGGTTACACGAGTTGGAAACGGTATGCGCGTAGCTGCTTCATTCACGCGACGCACACTCTCGCCTCTCGCATCGGCAATCGAGAATCGACGACAAGAACGCGCTCAACGACTACGAGACGGAATCGCGCGTTCGGAATCCTTTCGAAATTCCAGCGTCCCTGCAATCTTTCATCGAAGTTTTGCCAACTACGTGAAAAACGAAACGCCTTGCTACTACTGTAATTAGTATATACATGTAATAATTAGAATTACTACATATTATCGGTGGATAGTGGCATTGACCGATCTCCTATAACGGGACAAATCCACACACGGGATACGTAAATACGCTCTGACACCGTAACGATTTATGTACAGGAAGATTCTTCCGAGCGAGTAATTCCGAATTTTTCCAGGAATTTCGAAGGAAAGAAGCTGTGCAGCAGCTCTAAGGCAATCTACTTCTGACCACTCGTTTCAGAGGACTGTGTCCGAGTAACGGAGGGTCGAGTTACACCTTGACCACACAATGACTGTTGTTGGCTGTTGGTTGCTCCCCGCCACGAGAAGCGTGTGACTTAAGGCCATCGATCCGAGATATAATCGAGAAGGAGCAACGATCCTAGAGAAAGCGGCGCGTTCGCGCGGATGTTTCGGAGAAAAATATTTTAATAACAACTGACGATCCAGCCCCATTCCACGGGTTCTAGTTTCCTCGAAAGGGTTTTTTCAACATACCGAGAATACCGAATCGCGTGCCGTTACGCGCGCACACGCGACACTACTCGCGACGTATTATTGAAAACTATTTAAATAAAAATATCGTTTCGAAAGGGGTACTACCAGTTGCTTACCCGTCTTACCGGTTTACAAATACTGACGCGCGTCAAGTTTGATCGAACCGCGAATATTATGCGTGACGTATATGGTGTTCAATATATACGCACGCACGGATACATACTCAAAGGAGGTGACGTACACGCGCGGACATCGTGAACCAAGTCCGCTACAAAGTGTACATCGAGCGACAGGTGGTCCCTCGATCCCTTCTTCTCCAAAGATTTTGCCGAGCTTGTTCCTTCACCATAAAATTCCTCGTGTCGAACAAAGGGAGCAAAGGGACGGACGAAGACAAAGAGGGAAAGTACGACGCAACGACGGCAGCACGGAACTATGTCTGAAAATTGGCTGGCTAATCCTTCGATTCTCTCGAAACGGTAAACGGTATCCCGCGCGTATCAAGATAATGTTCAGACAGGCGTAACAGGAAAGCATCGAAGAATAGCGGAGAGAGATGGCTCGCGATACATGCCTAAAATCAAGGAAGCCATGGGAAGAGAGAGAATGCCGCGAACATCGCCAGTTGCATTCCGACCTCTTGCAGAAACTGTATTCACGTTGCCAATATTACGGCCGGCAGCATCCACTGTCGGATCACTTTGAAAACTTCCTGGTTCTAAGCGTTCGTTCGCCCCGCATCGGGATCATACTTTCCCGATGTTTCCGATCGGCCGAATCGAAAATCATACACTTGCTTCCAACATTTTTCGTATTTTTCATTAGATTTCAACGAACCGCAGGTATTCGGCGTTTGAGCGATGCAGCCGCGATGCGATCGTAGCTCATGACGCATATAAGCCACGCGCGCACCTTATAAATCACAAGAATGTCGTATTACGTGTAACACGCTTTCGAGCCACGTCCTTCCAATTGTAATAGCGCGCGTGCTTATTCCAAAGATACGAATGCCATTTACATTGTGCGCAACTATCGCAACTTCGCCTACGAGAAGCTAACAGATCGTGGCAGATACGAGAGTGTGCGTGTGTAGATTAAACCGATTCCCGGGAAGGTATATAAGCTAACCAACCACCTGCTGTTAGTCTGATGCCCCTCACGACGTATCTTTCTCTCCATACCACTTTCTTTTATTCTCTTTTCTACTGCACTTCCCTCCTCTTTCCGCTTCTCCTCCTCGCCGATCCATCGACTCTTCCTTCTATTCAAACGTATTACAGCATCGCGCGCGCGCGCGCGTGGTTTCTCATCCGGCGAATGGATCAGAGCTACATAGTTATGCAAGTCGAAAATTCTTTCAGGGACGCAGCAAGGTCGTTCAAACGACCCGCTCGACGATAATATCCGAATTGACCCCTTACGCAACCATATAAAATGTTTTTTATATTATGACCAAAGACCGACTCGAAAGTTATCTCACGATAAATCCCATGATTCGTAGAAAGGCGACGATCCAAAATGCGAAGGTCGAACTTCGTTATCTCGATAATGACGAGTTACGCATTTTCAATAACAGCGATAAATATCGCAATTCCATATTTTTATACTGCTTAACTGGAACGATCGCAGTAGATAGCCGGACGGTGAGAAAAGAGGAAGAAAGGGAAAAGAAAAGGAACGAACGCGACCTATGAAATAACGTAGAACGAGAGGGCAAAAGCGTTGAATTAGCTACCGCTGGGCCTACCATATTTTTCTTTCTGTTCGGCTCAGACCGCTGAACCGTTCAATTACAGAGAGCAAGAAAGAGAGAGAGAGAGAGAGATCCAAGGATGATGCAACGTAATAACGCGACGCGGCACTTCGATTTTACCGAATTAATTAGAAGCAGGTGGCTAATCGATCGTTACCTTGTTCGACATTACCAGCTTTCGTGGTAGATCGCCGGTCGATAAGAAGAGAAAGGAAAACGAGTAAGCGGAATGAAATCGGACAGACGAACGGACAGGGGAGGAACTCGTTCGATCGAGCGCACCTAAGGATGAACGCGATCGAGTGGACTGACCTCCATGATAACTTTTCGACGATATCTCTCTTTCTCCGGAGCGGAAACCTCCAATGCCTGCAGTGGCCGGGGAACGCGGAAATGCATCGGTTCGCTAAGAGTAAGCGGTCAACGGTATATAGGCGGCCGTTGATTGAACGTCCACTTAATTAAAAGTCGACCTCGCCCCTGGCATTCGTTTCATCGCCGATTAGTTGCTCGTTTTTGTTTACCGAGACAGAGAACAACCGATTATCAACGCACCCTCTCGCACCTTTCTCGCACCCTCTCTCCAACGAGCTCGTCGGACGAAACTCCCTCGGTTTTCGTCTTTTCGAGACAACGTTCGAACAGCGGCGCGGAATATCGCGACTCGAACCAAGACGCATCCTGGTGATTGATTCGCGAGCAGCAGAGATCGGCGACGACTGGCTCGACTAACATTAAGTCTGCTGCTCTTCGTTCTCCTCACTCGGAAATTTATCTGACTGTTAAATTTATTACGGCAAACCAATTACAACACACACACACACACACACATGTACACATAAATACGACTGGGACGCGCGTTACGTGATCGATAATTCACCGGTTATTCGTTATCGAGCGAATATAAATTTGCCAAGAAACGAAAAAAAACCGGCTCCCGATGTTTCTAGTTAGCCGATCCAGGACGATCGGTGTATCGTCAGGCTCGAATCGAGACTGCGAATGCTCGCACGGTATCTCGTTGATTGGTAATCGTTCTAATTAAAAGTGTACCTCCGGAGCTGCGCGTTGTCCTCGTTTGCACTTGGTTCGCCTACCCAGCGATTTGAATCGTTCAAAGTGGTCACGGTATTCTGGTTGTTCTATCGGGCTACTAACGACATAATCAGAACGCCTTAGGCGCTTATAAATTAGCCATACCGAGTTCCTGGATTACCCTTTTCATCGGCTGCAAAGCTTCTTACATCTACCGCGGGTATGATCGACAAAATCCGTTAATACATGCGCCTATATGCCGTTGTCCGCTAATACGACGCTTCGCTCCCCGCTGCTTTAATCGAATCTGCTCGAATCCAAGTGAATGGCCACGTTGCATGTACTTACACAGCGTACGATTCAACGCGTGAGAATGAACAACGAATATTTTATATCATTTTATATTATTCATACGGGAAATAAAATAAGCCGTTTGGCACATAAGATAATAAAGTAGGGAAAGGTATTAACACATATATATATATGAGATATAAGAATAAAAATAAGTTAAAGTATACGTTCCAGCGAGTGTTTCAGGCAGTTTTCAGTGTTTAAGGTTTGCCTAAATAGATCTATCTTTGCATGAAACGAGTCGATACCATCTAGCATACGATTAAAACAATTAAATTAAGTACGAGTTGTACGATGTTGATTAGTGTGGAACAAATTATTATTTCCAAAACATTCTAAAGGAGCATTAAGAGAGAACTGTCGAATGATATTAGAACGGGAAATAATGTTACTTGACTATTTTACTCAGTCGAATTTTCGAATTCAAATATTACTCTCTTTTTGCTAAGAGTCGATAGTTCAAGTTATTGAGAATTTCGCCACTCTTATGAAAGAATAACGGCATAGGTCTAACATCATGTCTGGCCGTTAGTCTAAAGAATTTCTGCTGGAATTTTTTCTACGTCATTTATGTGCGAAAAACAACAACGGCGAGATCAAATGAGACAAGCATATTTTAAAATCGGTCTGACCAGTTGACAGTATGAAGTCTAGAGTAGAGTATAGATCCGCAAAAATATTCGGAAACACTATAAATAAGATTGAAAGATTTATAATCACGGGAGATTAATACTCTTATAATGTGCCATAAATGTCAAATTAGATGTAAAGATAATGTCTGGGTCCTTAAAACTGCTTAGAGTGGATAAAGAAATAACATTTATAGCGTAGTTATATTTGTGACCATTTTTCTTACGACTATTCCAAGTATGTACGCGATACAGTGGTCACGAATGACGCGATTTTGAATAACGTCGAATTGCTGCTAGCTATTTTACGCAAGAAAGGAGGCAAATCGCGTGGTGTAGTAAACGCGAATGAGAAGATACTCGCGTACGGAAGGGAAAGGCTGGCAAATCGATCATATATTACAAGTAACAGAGACTCGATCTCGAAGTAGATACATAGTACAAACGATTCCAGGAAACGTAGTAGACACGTTACGCTATAATTATCCAGCGTGAAAGTAAATTCATAAGCCATTACGCGTACGCCGATAAAGCGAAGAATTCGCGACTCGACACCAACGTCTGGCGAGAAAATAAAAAGTTTCATGCGTATTCACTCGGTAGCCGGCAGACCGATACAGACCTGTTTTCGCATAACCAACGGCGCATTCATGCCGGACGCGAATGTGAATTAATAAACAATTAACTTGTCAGCTGCTCCTTAGACTTATAGAATCTAATAAAATGAACCGCTCGCTCCGACGTTAACACGCGGAAACGTTTGTCCGTTTTGGACAAAATGACGCGGCTACAAGAACGAACGATGTCGAAGTTCGATCGTGATATGGCGAAAAATCGATCGTCGCGTCGCTCGTATGAAATATCTACCAGATAAGTGGATACTTGGGTTACATTCAGAGAATTTCCCAGGGTTTTGGCGTGTCCGTCGCGTACGTGAACCTTTTTCGCGTCGGCTCTGTATCCGGACGTCGTTCGAAAGAATCGATAAGGCGAGTTATCGAAGATCGTATCGATGGAACGGCGTAACGACGAATTTCCGTGGAAGGGAAGCGATGATTAAAAAAGTCGGAGAAGAAGGAGGCAAGGAAGGCGGCAAGAGAGATGATTGG
Source organism: Bombus bifarius (assembly GCF_011952205.1). Taxonomy (NCBI): domain Eukaryota; kingdom Metazoa; phylum Arthropoda; class Insecta; order Hymenoptera; family Apidae; genus Bombus; species Bombus bifarius. The sequence goes on along the minus strand of NW_022884571.1, from coordinate 9,923 downwards.
TGCAGAGTGAGAAGAGAGGCGCGGATCCTATCGGAAAGTAATTACCGGGCCGGTCGTGCGGTCGTAATTAATCAAATTCCGCGTAGGGATGACGCGACGAAAACGAATCGGCCTCAGGCCAGGAGAATCCATTAGCGAAACACGCGTGTCTCGTGTGTATTATTTCGCGCAGCTACACGCTCCAAGAAGCGAACCATCGAACGAACAAACGAACCAGCGTACCAACGAATCGACCAAAGAACCAACCAACCAACCAACCAACCACCAACAACCTATCGAACGCGTAGTTGCTGCTGCATTAGCCCGACATTACCTTCCACGTGACGCACGATCCTTCGATGTTGCACCTTACCCGGCTAATTGTGCGAGCCACTCTCCCGTTCAGCAGGAGAACCGTGACGGATCGGCGGGTCAATCGAGGTCGTCACTCGGCCTATCTCACCGACTGCCTCCTCCGCCGCCAATTTACGCTCTCGCTTTCCTACGAATTTTCTCAAGCCTTTTCAAACACGGAAGAATTATCAAGCGACCGCTTATCTACAGTCTCGACTCGTTAATCCTTCGTACCCTGCGACTCTGTCCACGAAACCTAGTGCCTTTTAACCGCGGCAGCTTTTCTACCTTTTCCTTCGCGATGCATTCGACTTTAAACGCGAGACGCCGATCCAACGAAGAAAATATCTAGGACAGGCATACTTGCGAGTAAAATTACGCGTTCTATCACCCATCAATGGTAAATTTAAACCAAGATCAATTAAACATCGTTTTTACCCCTGTCATGACATTCCACGTATAATTCGCTAACTTTATAGGTTAACATCGATCGACTAGCACACAAGCTAGCACGATTCTATCGCACAGAGAAAACTGTCGCCTCGTGAAAGAAACGTGTATAGCATGCATACGCACACTTTTCCAATGTTGCTGGCAGTCGCGTGAACGAGTTGTCTCTCCGTCTCCATCTCTGAACAGTGAGTCGAGCGCGTGTGCACTTTCCCGGTGCAACGGTCGCACCAAGTGCATTGGAAAGTGCGGCTCGCACGCTCGTCCCCCTCCCCTCCTTCCCCTTTTTCACGTTTGGTTACCTGGCTTATAGCTGGCACCGATCTGCCTACCGAGCGTTCGCTTTCTCTCCGGACGCCTTGATGCATATACCTACAAGTATATACGCACTTATACTCGACTTCCCTTTCGTCTCGTGCTCGTTTCTCCATCGTTTCGTTAATCGTGGAAGAAACGTGACCGACAGCCTGCGGCTTTCCGATCGAGGCCGACCGATCGATCGGATTTCTCGTTGGAACGCGGGGATCACGAAAATTCGACCGGTCGACAAATCGTAATCGCACGTGGAAAAAAGGAAAAATTTCGCAATGCAACGTTCGTGGCTCCGCGCGAAGACATTCAGAGGAGTTTTAAAAGAAAAAAATTATGATAACGATCCCCGAGTAAAGTTCAATCAGCCGTTCCTTCTACGCTCAGCAAAGTTGTATGTTCGCCGTACACGCTTTGGCATGCAGCACGAAATCCAAGGTACAGAATCGTCGTCGCCGATATCGCTCTCTGAATCGACAATCAAAAGCTGCGTGTGCAGTTATGCGCCACGAACCAACGCGTACCACCTCCATCGAGCACGATAGTTCCGAGGGAAAAACCAGTCATCGTCGGAGAAAGCAACATTTCTCGCGACTGTAAAACGCCACGCGATAGCGTCTTATTGAATCATTTTTAGCCGGTTGAACGTTACAACAGGTATCGCGCCGTATTATCGCGTCGTCCTGTAGAGACTTCGAGAAACGCGTGAAAACGCAAGTAACAGATCAGTTTGGCGAAAATCCTCGAATCGATGAAAAGTTGCGAGACGCTTACGCGATGCGCGATATCCACCGAAAGAGAGATAAGGAAGATACGTCGACGGTAAAAACAGTGGTGTCGTATCCGATAAATCGCGTGGGTAAACAACGCTGACAAGATCGCATTTGAGGAATCTGAAAACGAACAAGGCGACGATTTTACCTCTGAGCAACGTACGATGTCCTACGATCGAAAAAACACACGAGCAACTAGAGTATCAAAGGGCACGTGCATGGTACATACATACACACATACACACATACATACGTACATACGGAGAAGCCGATGCAGACTCGCGATGGGGAATTCGTCATCGTATTCATCGGTATGCGACTTGCACTTTGTAGCCGTTCTTGTTAAGCTACAAAACACCGTAAGGCAGCTCCTGCGAGAATCTGTTTGCTCGATGGAAACCGCGAGGACAAACGGTCGCGCGCGATCGTCTCGTAGCTCACCACCCACTAACAGAGGAAGAGAACGTTGAGTAATCCAGGAACATACGAGAAACTTGATAACCAACATGCTCGTTTCTCCGAGCTCGTTCCATTCGCAGCTACGAGAAAATAACTACGATTCCTCGTACGATGTCCTAGCGATCTCGTTTCCCATTGTCACACGATTACCCACGATTCCCGTTCTTCTTCCCGATCGATTCCCGATCTCGTCCTCCGCATAGATTCTCGCTCGTTACCACGCCGACGACTTTCTAACGTCCTGAAGCTACGCGATCCGCGAAGCTAACCATCGTGTTTTCATTCGGTGAGAGGTAAAGCATTTTCTCGACGACTCCGATCTCTATTATTCCAGAAACGGAGTCGAAGAATGGCATGCAGAGAAAACCTTGGTGGCACAATTACGCGCCGGTTACGCAATTTCACGAGTCGCGAGATGGAACAAAAATCGAAAGCGAAGAAAATGCGTGACGAGGGACGAACGATGGCGGAAAGATATCCAGCGTATTTGCTAGTCGCGAGTACGCGTGACGCCAGATTCGTATAGCGTAGATCAAGGGGAAACGTTCTCGTGCATGGCGTCCACGGCGCGGCGCGGCGTCGCTTCGGCCAGTGAAACGGCAATTAAAAAAGCGAGAAAAAGGAAGAAGCACGCTTATGATTGGATACAATCCTAAACGACGAGGAATAAAAGGAGCAAAAGAGAAGAACCGTGTGGTTGTTCATAGCGCGGCGAAGTAGAAGCGCTCGGAGTATAGAACCGCGATCGCAATGTAGCGCGATGCGAGAGCGAGAGCAGCCGCGCGCGGTGGCTGCACCGACCGGTGCACGCGAATGCATATACATATATCTCTGCCTCGTCGTTGCACTCGGGAATGCGGTCTATAGCGCGTAGGATCGAGAGCGGACGAGCGAGCAGAGCGCGGCCAGAGAAACAAGAAGAAAGACGACGACGTCGGACAGAGAGACGAGGAAAGAGCGAGAAGAGCCGGCGGACGAGGACGATGGAGTGCGCGGGCGCGGACGCAAACGCGAAACATTCTGAGGCGAAGAAAAGAGAAGAGAAGAGAAGTGAAAAGAAGAGAAGGAGACAGAGGAGAGCGTGCACGGCAGTCGTAAACGGCAACAATTGCTGCGGGCGTTGCCACTCGAAAGCTCGAGTGCCTAATGCCAGATGTCAGACGGTGGTTAGAGTCATTACGGTCATCACTTTGTACCGCGATACACGATGTATACCGGCTGACCGATGCACCGTCGTCGTGCGCGCATCTTTTACCTCTAGAAACGCGATCCATCCGCCGATGCAACTTGGCCATCTTCCCGATCGCCCTATCCTAACTTCCCCTTTACAGACCAGTCGTGCCGTTTCCGTTCACCCATCGATCCTCCAAGTCGCGTGGCTCTCTCTCGCCCACGAAAAATATCGAAACGCGGTACAACGGTATAATCCTGCTGACCAGTATTTCCCTTCTCGTCCGTCCTTGAAAAAAAAGGCTGGACTCAAAGTCGGACAAAAGGATCCGCGGTTTAATGATCCTCGGTTGCCAGTTAGGACGGATAATGGAAGGCTTGCAGGAAGATGAATCGGACCCGTGACCTGCCACGTAGTATAGAAAGACGGATACTCGGCCGATGGATGCGAATAGTTTCGCGCACGAACGCGCACGGTCTCTCATACGAGCGTAGCGCCTATTTACGCGCGTGCAAACGCAAGCGGAGAAAGGGCCAAGCTCGCCGAACCGATACGGTGGAATCCAACAGTTCAGAATCTTAGCGGGGCGCTAATAGTATCGAGACAATTTAAACGGAGAGAGGAGAATCGTTCCTCTCTCCGTTGGGGAAGACGAACGGAAAGGGGTGAATTGCGTGTGGGAAACGCGAATGGATTCGATTCGCGGCATCGGTGGGGTTCTTTCGAAACCCGTTTTCGAGTTACATAGGGAGAACGTACATACGCATATACATATGTATGTATGTATGTATGTATGTATGTCTGGTCTCTCCTCGCTGTTCGAACCGAGTAGAGAAACAAGACAAACATCGGATAGAGAGGAAAGGTGAAACATGCGAGGTTACGAGAAGGAACAAACGAGAGAAAAGAAGGCGAAGAACCAAAGGGGTGGAGCTGGTACGAAAGGGGATGGAGCGAAAAGAAGCGGCCGGTTCGGGTTCGAAAGACGGGTGGGAGAGGCCGACGAAAAATCTATAATTATAATAATTACAGTTGAGCGGGCAACAATTATAAATCATCATTGAACTAGGCAACGAAACACCGATAAAATATATATCGTACGAAAGTTTGGAGCAGACGTTGAGATTGGGTCGCGGTGCGTGCACGTGTATCCGGCCGCCTACCGAATACGTCCGTGTACACTGTGCAGTAGTGTACACGCGGTCTACCACCCAATTGAAAAACGTAGTAGTTTATTCCTCTCAATTTCCATCGGCATTCGGCATTTGGTGCACACCGGCACGAGCATTCACCGCTTCCCCCTCGAATGCGGATGACAATCCAATTGAAGAAAAAAGAAGGCACTAGTTTCGCTCAGTCAGATGGACAGTCGCTTGTGAGAGGGAGGAGATCGAGGGAAGGATTTTTCTCCTCTTTTTATTCCCTTTCTCTTCCCTTGTCGCCGCAATGCCGTAGCTTCCTGCCCTTCTTTATCGCTCCCATTCCTCCGTTTCTCTGTCGTTCGTGTTTCTCGTATCCACACGACCAACACGGATCATGAACGTTATGAACGACAGACGCTTCGTCGCAGCACCAACAGCGGCACCGGTAACGATTATCTCGCCGCGGTCTTGCGAATCTCGAAGCGTTGCAAATGCGATCGCCCGCGTTTATCGCGTAAAGAGTCGTCACGTTCGGTGTTTGACGCGTAAAATTTGCTGTAGAACGTAGGAGATTTCGATCGAGTGGAAAGAATGGCTCGGTTATCTGCAGCGATCCTTGGTTAGACAAACCGCAGAAGCGCGTAACAATTTCGTTATCTTAAGCGAACGAAAATATAGATATAGTATTACTGTCAACGATTACGACAAATGTAAGACGATCGTCCTTAAAAAGGGTCAACAGATAAGGCGTGCGCTCGCGTCCGTGCCCGCCCTCGACCTCTCGTGAGCGACCAAGCGCGTAATCCGTTTCGTGGCCACGGCACGTCGTCGATTCGTCTTAAATTTCAGAAATGCACGACGAGCTCGCACCTCGCGAATGCCCGATAGCCCGAGCTAGTTTGCCTGCATCGAGGGTCTAGAACGGGATCGTTTCTCGGTTGTTTGGAGCGCGCACGCGTGTTACGCCAGCTTCGAAGATCGGTAATTGCACACCGTGCAGGTATACCGATCGCGAAGACGCTCTGCTCGTAAAGCAACCTCGGTGTCGAGAGCAACTTGTTCTTGGCCTAACACCGCTTCGGGGAAGAGCATCTCGCCGCTGCCACAAAGAAAACTCTCGCAACAGGTTTCCCTGCGCAAGTGGAACGCGTCCCTGGCACGTGTGTTCTTCGAGCGTTCGCCATTGCCAGCAGCCACTACTAGCTGCTACTAGCCGCTACTAGGATCGTCGAGCAACGCGTACTTTTCCAGCTCCCTCTCGATATTCGTACAATACGCTAGCCTTTTCTCATTCATCTTCTCACGTTTCCTCGTCGTGCTGGTACGCATATTCTTTGTGTGGCTCACAGTGGCAAACGCACAATAGAACGCGCGTCGCATGCCAATAAACGTGCACGCGGGTTTATTTCGGTTCCGTGCCATCGTCCGACAGTTTGGAACCGCGAACCGTCGATCACGATAGCGCCCACGCAAGCGTGCAGCGTCGAACGAAGAACATCGATCGATCGCGTGTCGTCGAGAATATTTTCTATCCGATATACACGGTTCCCTGCTAATTGCTAGAGGGCGACGGAGAAAACCTTTCATGCGCGACGCGATTCCAATTACGAGTTTCCCAGTGTAAAGCGAATACGTGGCTCGCGGCGCGACCAGTGCCGCGCGCTGCCCTTTCGGCCGATTCGCACATTTACCAGAAACCTTTTGCAACATAGTGGCAGCTTCGCGCCGAGAAGCAACTTTACGCAAAGTCGATTTGTGCAACGATTAAACAACACACGAACCTATTGGGAATCGTGTGGCTTTCACCGATCAGAGACACGCTGTGCCATTCGACGCTATCGATTCGCGCGGTACGTTTCGCGCAGGAATTCGTCGTCGATCGGTGTCGACGCGATGACAGATCAATTATCCTGCCGAACGATCAACGGTGCATACTACGTAAGTAAATATACGGCGGTACTTACGATATCGCCGAAGGTTACGTAACGCGATGCGATTCGTGCAAACGAACGAACAAAGAGGATTGTCTTACCTTGAGAAAGCAGGAGCCAACGGGCATATCCTCCGATACGGTCGCGTTATACAGCGGCTTCTCGAAGATGGGCTCGTTGTCGTTGAGGTCATGGACGGTAACGCGCACTGTCGCGCTGCTACTTAACGGCGGACGACCCGAGTCGGTGGCGATCACTATTAAAATCGGCGCAGGGTCGGCTTCGCAGTCAACGTGAGTCCGCGTTGATATCAAACCGGACGTTTCGTCGATAACGAACCACGTGGAATTGAGAAGAGAATACTTGATGGCGGAGTTGGCACCTTCGTCGAGATCCGTGGCCGTTACCTTCAAAACCGGAGTACCCGGTTCCGAGGCCTCCAACAGATGGGCTTCGTACCTTTCCCGGCCGAATTTCGGAGCGTTGTCGTTCACGTCCGTGACGACAAGACGAAAAGTTCGAACGGCTCGCAACGGAGGTGTTCCCGCGTCGGTCGCTTCCACAGAGAGATCGTAAACGGGCTTTTCCTCACGGTCGAGCGGCCTCTCGACCACCACCAGGTATATAATGTTGTCTCTGGTAGCCAGGCCAAAGTGTCCCTCGCCGCCGGTCAACGTGACGGTAGCGTTCGAATATTCGGTCCTCGAATCCGGATCGCTGACCGATATCCTAGCGACGAATTCACCCGGCTGGGCGCTCTCGCTGATTTTCGGTGTCGCATCATCCGACAGGAAGATCACAGTAATAGCGGGTTGATTGTCGTTCACGTCGGTCACGCGAACCGAGAGAAACGCGCTCGCCTCGAGAGGCTGGGCGCCGCGATCACGAGCAACGATCACTAGCTCGTGTCGCTCCTTCGATTCGAAATCTAACGCCTTGTTCACGTAAACCATGCCAGTCTCTGGGTCGATACGAAACATCTCCTCGCGATCCGATTGTCGCCGATTAATCGAATACTCTATGCGGCCGTTGTCACCAGCATCGCTGTCTGTCGCGTTCACCGCGAGTACCGGCGTCCCGACGGTCGCATTCTCCGCAATGCTGGCGACGTACCTCGTCTGATTGAAAATCGGCGGATTGTCATTTACGTCCTGTACCGTCACGTTCACGTGTAGCCTCGAGCGAAGCGGCGGAGCGCCACCATCCAACGCCTCTATCACCAGATGATACCGAGAGCGAGCCTCGCGATCCAACGACCCGGAGTTTTGCAGATCCAAGTAGAGAACGCCATCGCGACCTCGATGTTGGGACAGCCTGAACGCATCTGCGTAATTTCCGGAGACGATCTCGTAGCGTTGCGTCGAGTATTGGCCGAGATCGGGGTCCTTGGCAGGCGGCAGGGCGCGTTTCGCGTCGCGAGGCGAATTCTCCGGAAACTCGACGTCCACGTGATCGACGGGAAAGGTCGGCGCATTGTCGTTCTCGTCGAGGACCTTCACCACCACTTGAATGTTTTGCGGCAGAGCGACCAAGCTGTAGGACGGTCTGGTTTCGCGATCCAACGGCACTTTTGTCCTTATCTCGCCCGTCGCGTGATCCACTATCAAGTCCGAATCGACCGCGGACCCGGAAACCGACACGATCAAGTACGGTGGACTGTCGGCATCGATGAAACCCACCCTGGTACCTGGTCGAGCGTTCTCCGAAACCTCCAAGTATCTTACGAGTTCGGACCGTGTGCCCGGGGCGAGAACAGTCGCTCCCAGGACGAGGAACAGTAGTAGCAGGTGCCGCATCCTGGGGCCTCCACAACCGCCACCGCCACCGCCTCCACCTTCGCCTCCGCCGTCCTTGGCTATTATCTCGATCTTTTCATTCCTAAATAATGGATCGTGAGAGGACGCGGCACCGATCGATACCTCCAAATGTTCTTCATACGGCCAGGAAATCTCTCTCTTCCTCTGTTTCTTGTCGACAGTCCGCACGCGTCTCGTACGGTCGGATGTTAAAAAACCGGCGGAAGAAAGCACGAGTACGCGATCAACCGACACATTAATCACCCACTAGCAGCACCACCACCAACCACAATCACGTTTACCCTGGTCGTTTCTCTCGTAAACACTTGCACTCCTAGGAATTACGTTCGACTGTGCGTTCGCGCCTATATCCCACAGAACCGATACAACCTGCCCGATCCTTGCCAACGAAGCCAAACGTTTCGAAGGTGATTGCGCTAGATTATAAACATGCCGTTTGTAACGACTCGCGCGATATCTCCTTGTGGAAATTCCTTCGGTAGATACGAGTTTATCCGACCCCGTTCCACCTTTATTCTTCGTCCTCTTTCCTCCTTCCTATCGCTTCCCTTCCTTTCTCTACCTCTCTCTGTAGCAGGCTGTGGTATCCGCGCTGTCCTCACCTTTGCTGGAATATCTTCGCCTCGAGATATCGTACATTCCTCGCGTTAGATCCACGTCCGATAACTCGACGATCAACACGACCGGTCGCGAACCCGGTGCGATCGTTTCGCGTCTGGAACGCCCTTCATGTCTCTCTCACTCCCTCTCTCTTTCTCTCTCTCTCTCTCTCTCTCTCTCTCTTTCTACGTTGAGCTTCTGTCGAATTTCCACCAAAAATTGACCCTTCTCGATCACGATTTGCTACGTGGATTGATTTTTATGCCAGCAGCAATCTCGTTGTTCCTCCTTGTTGTCTCATCTTCCTCGACGCGTATTCCATACGCCGATTTCCTCGTCGTCGTCTTCCTCCACTTCTGTCTTTCGGATTTGAGAAATCGTCGAACGTCGTTGCGCACGCACGTTAACGACCATGTAGAACGAGTCGGTCCAACGAACGAGCCGAGTCTCTTCCTTCTTCGTCGCCAACTTGTTACTTCTTACTTCCACCACTGCTGTGTATTCGTGGCAAAACAGCACCAGTCACGGTCCTTCCGCAAAAACTGTCACACGCCCGACACACTATAACCTATACGAGGACGACGAATCACGAATCACGAATCGCGAACCATAATCGACGTCACGCGCGACGAGAAAAAAAGATTATAAGATGCGCTAAAACGACGAGCTTGCGAATACACACGCTGGATACGACCTTCCCGTCGCGTATCGTAGGACGTTTACTCCGAACCACTCTCGTGATAGTCTCCATCTTCGCTTCGATACACCCCTCTCTCCGGTTCCTGTTTTTATGTGTTCGCGATCCGGTCGTTCGTCATCAATGTCCCCACGGCTGCGCGATCGATAAAACGCGATGCACTGGACTCGCGACGAATTTAGATGGTCTCGAGTGTGGTTTACATTCAAACGGAAAGAGCAGCGGCAAGAAGCAAACGGAG